>NC_031987.2:26272956-27472956 GCF_001858045.2 Oreochromis niloticus | reverse complement strand
CTGATGTTTTTTTTTATATTTTCCAACAAAACAATCAATTTTTCTTGTCCAGCCAAGGAATGCACCTGGACTCTCATAGTGTAACTACTGAACGGGGCAGGTGGGAAATGAAGAGGTTCAGTGTACCTGCTTTGGAGCTTTCCTGTGCTTTGGTGTCATCCGACTGATCAGGAGGAGACAGTGCCCAGCGTTTCCAGGCATTGATACCGTAGCGAGCTTTGAGAGGCAGTGATCGTCCTTCTGAGGTTCTGTTTGTTAAATTTGAAGAAGAGGACGACGCTACATCTGACTTCTCCTCCAGTGCCAGCTTCTTGTTCCCCTTCAAGGCAAACAAACCCATTACTAATACATTCAAACTAAATTTGCCAATGAAAATATTCTGACTGCACACATGTACGTGTGTTATTACTTTTCTCCTGGATTGTGGTCGAGGTGCCGACTCCTTCGGTTCCTCCTTCTCCTCCTCCTTCTCCTCCTCCTTCGGTTCCTCCTTCTCCTCCTCCTTCGGTTCCTCCTTCTCCTTCGGTTCCTCCTTCTCCTCCTCCTTCGGTTCCTCCTTCTCCTTCGGTTCCTCCTTCTCCTCCTCCTTCGGTTCCTCCTTCTCCTTCGGTTCCTCCTTCTCCTTCGGTTCCTCCTTCTCCTCCTCCTTCGGTTCCTCCTTCTCCTCCTCCTTCGGTTCCTCCTTCTCCTCCTCCTTCGGTTCCTCCTTCTCCTCTGTCAGAACTGGAGGTAAAGCAAAGCTCATATCCTCATCCATTCCCTCTGGAACAGGAGCGGGGTCTGAGGCTGAGAGAGGAAATAACACTCCTTCATGTCATATGTTTAAAAAAAAAAAAAAAAAAAAGGAAATCAATCATCCAGGAAATCAAAAAACAAAAACAACAAAACACTACTTCTCGTTTAGAGGACAAGATGTGTACGGGCAAACTAAAGCTGGAAAACGTGGAATTCTCCCAATATGCAGGTTTACATAAATCAGACAGAATCATCAATCCAAACTGTGTCCAGAAAATAGTGTAACGACTTATTAACACTCTTTAAAATATTTACATTAAAACCATCGATGTCAATGAGACACAGAAAAAGGAAGAAAGAAGGAAAATAAAACTTGGATTGCAGGGCCAGTCGATGACTTCATACTCCTCTGAACAGTAAGCCAAAGCTTAAAACCTCTACACTGATAGGCGTGATGACAGCAGCTCCAGGAATAACCAGAGGGAAGAATTTTAATCTCAATTACTCTACTGATCCATTAAAAACCCCATGCAGTCAGATGTTGTTACATAAGACAAGAAATAAAATGGCAAGATGAACACAGAGGACGAGTGAGCAGGTCAGAGTGGGCAACGAAGGCAAACCGTTAAATATACGAAGTCTTAAAATTTCACTAACAAAGTAATCTGAACACCCGGAATAAGGTTTAGAGGACTAGAGGTGGATCTTAACAATCGATCTAATAAAAATAGTTTGCTCAAGCTATGAACAGCCATTATTAGAAATTATCGTTAGGAATTGTATGATTTTATTTTTTTTGGCATCAGTAATTCTTAACAAGTGATGAAAACAACAGTTAAGAAAAAATGCAGTTATAGTTAATGCACAGAATACTATAAAACTGCTTTTACATCATGCCCAGGATTGCTCCTGACTCTGCATCCCTTATCCAGTATTCTCAGGTTTACAGCTACATGCTCAGAAGACGTTTACCTTGAGGAAAGTCTGCCTCCAAGTCCAGGTCAGGCTCATACTTCTCCTCCTCTTCTTCCTCAGAGCTGCTGCTGGTGCTGCTGGAAGACTCCTCGCCTTCAGGCTCCCTCTTCACCTTCACAGGCTTTACATCTGAATCATAAAGAAGGGTAGATCCTCACTGTCATGGTTTGCTGCAGCTTTCTTCCACTTCTCTCTTTTTATCAGCATATATAAAGAAACTATCAGAAGCTAGTATAAGGGCTGTATTTGGCACCTTTCTGATAAGTAATCTTTCAACCCGGATATTCAATCCTGGCGTGGGCTCACCTGGCTTCCGATCCTCTGTTATCACCTCAGCCATTGTGATCAGGTCGGCCTCCAGAGGATCAGAGGGCACCTTGTTTTTCAGTTCGTTGATGGTCTGGACGATCTCTTCTGCCCCCTGCAGGGTAGTGGGCAAGAACACAGGCACAGGAACCTGGAGGGGACAGGGTATGAAATTAATTAGTAATCAGATCACCGACTTGCAAGTTTATCTTTATAGCTTGCGCAAATTTTTGTTTTATTAGTTTCCCCCCCCATTCTAAAATCTAATAAGTTTAATTTTAAGCAAGGATAAATCATATGCAGGTCTTACCGGTACAGGCAGAGAGAGAGGAGTGGGAGTGACCTGTGAATACATATTCATAGGCATGGGAATGAACACGGGCACAGGTATAGGTACAGGCACGTACTCCCTCTTCACACCATCATCTACATCTGTGGGAACACACACGTCAAATCATTATGTAAGCCGAGTGTTTCAAACATATGGCTTGTGGACCAGAGCTGGGCTACCAGAGGGTCTAACCTTCAACCAGTGATACCCGTTCGCCTTATCGTATTCACAAGATTTAAAAACAAAACAAAAATACAAGAAAAACGTGCTCTGACCTTAAGGTCAAGGTCACCGGCATTCACACTCATCTGATTTTTTTAGTAGATGCAGCAGTGTTATCAATTTGAAGCTCCTACGTCACCACATTTTTCAGTTGTCACATTTACAAACTTGGGTGTCTGCGCCACCCACCATCCTGGTGGCGTGACGATAAAAATCCCATCAGCCTTTTACGGCGGAGGGGTAAAAATTATTGGAAGAAAAAATTCAATTCAATGTTTTTATTATCAGCCTGAGATCAAACTGGGCTGTATAAGACCTTAGAACTAAAATGAGCTATACGCATCTGCCATAAGCAAACTAGTACAGCATACCTCTCTAAAGTTGCGTTTCACAGTTCACGTCCTCGATCTTTCACGCATTTTCCCTTAAAATCTAACAAATATTTGTTCCCCCACAATTCTGCATAAACTACAAATATCCTCCAATTTAAAAAAAAATTTAAAAGAGGAAAACGCGGCTTGGGATGGTAAAATGTCCCTGTACTGAGAGGCGGGAGGTTTGAAAGTAGCCAATCCAAGAGCATTATTCATCTCTCCTTTCTGCATTCCCGGCATGTTTTACCGAGTGTTCCTGTCTCTCCTGTTTTGTTCTTCTTAAAGCCCTAAGATGCCACCAAAATGCATATTTATATTTATCATATTATAAAAACAGGCATTCATATTCATTTTTTTGACCACATCCAAGATTTGTGAGTGCTCTAGGATCGTAAACCCTGCAAATTTCAGGGGGTCGACTGTATTAATGGGTCACAACGAAATGATTTTAAAATTATGAGTGCCAGGAATTTGTTAATGATTGTGTTTTTACCTGTCTGTAAGAGCTTGCTCTGCATGTGTGGCTTGCAGTAGGTAGCCTTGGTCAGTGTGAGTGGTTTGCAGAGCACCGCCTTGTTCTTTACATCTCTCACCAAACCTCCGCCAGTGTATGCCGCTGTGCTCTGGTTTACCAGCTGCAACATGGAAGACAAAATAAATCATCAGAAGAATAATTGATTTTAGATGAACTAATAAGATCTGTGTTTTTCCAGGAAGTAAATCAATTACACATGCTACATTTCAAAACTATTAGGTGGCAAATACATGAGCCAGAACATTAATAACGTAGCTGCTCATCAGGCTTACAATTTATCCCATTTCGCAGGTTATGGCACATAAAGCAGCAAACATGAGCTTGACCACAGTTTGGGTGTAGATCCACTAGGTGGTCAGTGAGTATAGGTTTGATTACATTTTGGCCATTACCCTAGGAGGAGCATCAGTTGTTGTGGACAGATGGATAGCTCGCCATGACAAAAACTCACGAGTCCTTAGGCTACATGAGCTAAAAACGCTTTCAAAAAGGCAACTAGTGCTACATGATTTAAAAACAAGTGCTCTGATCAAGTCCCCTTTTAAATATTCTTACTTACCCCAAGTTTGGCCCCTGGCACATCAATCCCTGTGAGACAGAAATGGAATATATGTCACCTAAATAAGCATGACTTTATTTCCCTTTTTTTTGGCACTGGATAACATTTCCTGATACTTGCGCTTAAAAACCAACTTCTGTTACAAGGATGTAGATATGTCCAAGAGCAACACTCTGAAGCAAAAAACTTGGTTCTTTTAAGGACACACACACACACAGTTTTTACCTAGGGTCGTATTCTCAGGGCCCTTCTGTGTGACCATGATGGGCTCATTCTGCTGGCAGTAGAACCTTAACAGGCACTCCTGATCACAGAAATGCTTCACCTCTGACCTCCACATCACGGACTCTGTCAGGTTACCCTGCACCTTACAACAGTCACACCTCGCCGCCTAGTGGACATGACGACATAGTGTGAGAACATTAATGAGAGCCGTTTTTCCACATAGACAAAGACATATTTCACGGAGTGTGTGTCAGCAGACCTTATAGTACCAGTCGTTGAACTTCTTGGCACACGCCTCGCTGCAGAAGTCCCGGGTCATGCCTCCGAGCTGTCGGGTTACACCTCTCTTACAGAGTTGGTTGCAGTGGTTACAGCTCACACATTTCAGACCCAAACGCTTAATAAAATCCTGCTTGAATAACAACTTGCAACCTAAGGAGGGAAGAAAACAAAGAAACAAAACAAACAGAAAATGAATTAAAGCTTACAAACAGGATGGGGGTGTGTGTGTGTGTGTGTGTGTGTGTGTGTGTGTGTGTGTGTGTGTGTGTGTGTGTGTGTGTGTGTATATATATATATATATATATATATATATATATATATACATACACATATACACATATACACATATACACATATACACATACACACACACACACACACACACACACACACATATATATATGACTTCAGATATTCAAATGACAAATATGAATGTCTAAATGGGCCAACAGCCAGCATGGGATGATGTCAAATTGCCAATTCTACTTCAAGAACAGAAGAGGACAGGCGATGAGTACCTTCACTGCAGAACGGTCTCTTGACCCCCGAGAACTTGACCATCTCATGTAGTGTCTTCTCCTCTTGGCAGTACTCGCAAAATGTCACAATACAATGAAGCTTCTTGTAGTCTTCACAACACGTCTTACTACAGAACTGGTAGACCTTATCCTGAAGGCAGACACATTCAGAGAAACGTACTGCAACTATTCTGGATTAGGATAGATCAAAATTACATCTTCACACAGTAGAAATGCTCCCGTGGCTTCTGCACCTCTCCATCTTTTTTCACTGCACATGACATCACTCACTATATTACAGCAGTATTAGGAACTTATCTTTACATCATGAGGTACATACCTACACATCATGCTTTCTAATGCAAAATCTAGACGTGAATTTGTACAAACTTTAAAGTAAACCGTCTTCTCTTACATTCATCTTGTGCAGGCCTTTAAAAGAGATTGGCCGTTATGCTGCACAACGGGCAAAGAAAAGTTCAGTTCTCAGTCAAGTTCAGCAGATTTTAAAATAGTTTACACTGCTTTAGAGTGATATTTGTAGAAAACAAGAGGCACTCCGTGTTCCATCTTTATGAACGTTGGTTCACTTCAAGGATGGTCTCACCTCCCACTCCAGTATTTCAGGCTTCAAGCTGAACGCTCCTCGACAGTAGTTACATTTCAGCTTGACTGTGCTGTTTGTGGTGGACAAAGGTGCCTGTCCATTGGTGGCTGTCTGAAGAGTAGCATTCTGTTTGAAAAAAAACAACAACAAGTTTTAAACATGCATGCTTTCATAAACATCCTGATGGTTAATCCAAACACATCACCAGCTTCAGCTAGACCCACAAGCTCATCTCTACATGTGTTTGGTATTACAGAAAAATTTATATTATAAAAATACATAAAGTCACAGTAGTTTTTACAAAATCTGTTTCCTCGTTGATACGTAAATGAATGCAACATGAGTCTTAAAAACTAATCAGGCCATAGACGCCACAGAAGAAACCTGCGGTATTTGAGCTGCTGAGCTCAATGAAAAAAATAATCTTGGTTTTATTTTCTGCAACTTTGATTCTCAGCTCCACTGTTATGATTAAGATCCCACATGTATTCAATCTTCCTATAGATAAGTATGAACATAGGCGTAAGTATCATAGGCATCAGAGCAGAGTTTAATCAAGTTATTGAAAATATTTACAGAATGGTATTAATATACCCGTTTTCCTGTTTACCTCATTTCAGCAGCATGCTGCTTCATCATCAAACACATAACAAAAGGGGTTTCATTCAGATACATCAAACAGCTATTGTGCCAACATGTCTTCTAAAGAGCCCAGATTTGTTTGAAATGAGTCTCACCTGGAACTTGGTTACACACTGTGAGCTGCAGAAGTTAAGGACATTTCCCTCTGATAGCGTGGCCTGATACTGTGGTAAAGAATTCCTCTTACAGAAATGACAGGTGGGCTCTGTGCCTGCACACACAGGTGTTAGGCATTAAAACACAGAAATAAAAGCATATCTGAAATGCAGGTCTTTCTAAGTAACTCTCATACTCAATTCATTTTGTTGGTAAAGTGATTCGGTTTTCTGGTATAAAAACTAATGAGCAGGTGTGGATAAACTAGTTCAAAGGAGCCATTTTCTGCTTCCAGCAAACCAGTCAACCTAAATGCACTCGCACAGGGAGATCGTTTGATTGAGAACACAAACAATAAGCAACCCAGCACTTTTCAAACTAAATGCCTATTATGTTGCTCCCCACTTGCAGTGTTAATTATCCTAATGCCTGCTCAACATCTTATGGTACCTGTGCAGAAATATGGATCTCTAGGTTAAGTCTCTGGACTAAAAAAGCCTGAAAGTGAAAGCTAAGTTATGAGAGAGCTGTTTCAAAGTTACTGCTTGTGTATTGTGGTTACTCACTGATGAAGGATGTTGTTGTCAGCTTGCCCTTGTTCATACAATTAACAGAGCAGTAGGAGACCATGGTGCCACCTGCCCCGACGCTATGGAGTACTTCTCCCGTCTTAATCAGTGTTTTGCAAGACAGGCAGCTCTCAAGTTTACTGTGAGCCTGAGACAGACAGGGAAAGCACCGCAACTTGACAAGACATCGCTAACTGATCATGCTAACAAATTACAAAATGTGGCAACAACAAAATGTTTTGAATGTTTTGTAAACCTGGGAAGCTAGCATCTTAGACTTCTGTTGAATGCTTTCAACAGTCCACATGTTTATTTTGAGATCCATTTCCCACCGTTTGGCCCAGAGATTAGAACCATTTTTGAAACTTGCAGTGGTGACCGCAGGCTGTAAAACTACTCACTGGTTTTCATAATAAAATGAATGTTTAACCTTTGAAAGACAAAAAGAACAATATGTTCACAAATGTTGTGAAAATGGAATTGAATACTTGAGACTATGCCTTTTTCCTTGTTATTCGTTTTTAAAAACAGTTTGACAAAACAAACCCCCAAACATTAACACGATGGCAGAATAATAAGGTTTGGCAGATCGCAGGGTCATTCCCATTCACTCATTTGCTGGGGATTTATCCTTCAGTTGGACACCAACACTGAAACCCTACAATGTAATCTATAGTGTAATCTGACTTGCACCTCCCTAGAACAATAACTACGCGTGGCGTTGACGCAGCCTGCAACTATCGTGACTGGTCGGTTCAGTGCTGTTGAGTCCTCGGGTGCTTTTTTTGCTAAGAGAATATCACCATCATCTCATGCTAATCATAGCATTAATATACACTCACAAATGTCAACAAAATCAGAAACTCAGAATGAACATGAGGGAACGTAAAAAGAAGTGAGAAAACAAACTTCAAGACCAAATATATTTGCCCCCCAAAAAACTGACTGAAAACAAGGAGCAACGATCCAGGGGGAAAAGAAGACCGGGCATTTTATTTGTTTCTATTGTGTGGCACCGCGTGTAAAAACACTGGGACACAATCACATGGTAATTAACACATAATGCACCAGCAGAAGCATAACTAAACGTCCACCACTTACGTGGGTTAAATCATAGACTCACAAAGATTCCCCACAGGAGTCTAAATCAGGCCTCAGGTGGGGATTCTGCCTGAGTAAAGGCATGTAGGAGGCAGGATGCACAAATCTTCTGCACTCACAGCAGCAGTACTAAGACTAACTGGACATCACACACTTTGTATTAAGCAGTTGGAAAATTTAAATCTGTTTAAATATTTGCTATATACACAGCTCGGCTGGTTCAGGAATCCCCTGCATGTGTAAACAAAGCTTTAGTGGATTATATTCCACAGTGTGAAAGAACTGTAAATGGACTTCAATTCTAAAACAGACTTCTTAGCTGCATAAGAAAATTCACAATCTGTCTGATAAAGAAACAGTACAGCCCAGAATTGGACACACAGGCCTGTTATCTGCATGTTTTCTAACACTGACAGTGTCCAAGTGGTTTCCTGCAATTATTAGTGGAACGTCCAATAGGTTGCCGTTACCAAGCAACAAATTAAATTTCAACCTGCAATTTTTCACAAACATTTCTCTGCAACACAATTCAGCTGTACAATGTTCAGAAAAAATGTATTAATAATTATGAAAGCTTGAAGGAAAAAAAAGCACTGGCCTGCTCTGCTTGGATACTAACATACAACACAACAGATAGAAAGGACCGACCCACATCTCTGACCTGCCATTTGGTTAACGGCTGAGAGGCAAACAGCGGTTCCTGAATTCTCTAACTCTACAAAACAACATGATGAAGACACAAACTCAAAAAAATATCCTCCTAAGTATGTAAAATAAATATAGTAGAACTTTTGAAATGTACTCTAGAAATAACTGTGACACGACTTCATAAAATTCAGAAATCTCTAAAACGGCTGGTGGTGTAAGACAAACTAAAAGCACCAGTGTTGCTTCTGTCTGCACTCCTCCTTCAAGCCATGTGTGAAACATTTGATCACCTAAGCAGCCATTTTGCTTTCTGTACAAAATTTGTAGGACTGACTCACTCCTGCTTTCATTCATTGTGTGCCTCACTTGAATATTTATTGCTGATAGCACACTAGTGTTACTTAAATACCAACTTCTTCTTAAATAAAAGGTGGATGAGTAACGCAGGGTTTATACTTCTACATGGAATCTGCGACAGATGTAAGTCATGACTGAAAACACTTCTGAAACCCAACACCATGACTTTACGTGCGCCATACTAGGAATGTAGCACACATACAGCACACTGAATCAGCCTGCAATGACTGAGTATTCACTGCTATTTTTACATTTACAGCTATTACTTCTCTTGGTGCTATTTTTTTATTTATTTTTTTTTTAAATCTCCCAGAAGAGAACGGATCAACTCGAAAAGAAAACAGCTTCCTGTTTATCTATGTGCATGTGTGTGTTGTAGGAGTAAAGAGGAGTTTCACCACAGATAAATTAAAATTCCTCAAAGTTCTGGACATGAAAGCAGCACCATGATGTCCTAAAATCCACTGAATAAAATAAGAGGATCACAGCTTTCCCACACCACGAGGCTATGGTTTGGGCTTTTTTAAAATCAGGGCTCACCTGTTTGTACTCCCTGATGCAGTTCTGGCAGCAGAAGCGTTTCTGCTGACCGTCAACCAGAAGCGAGTGGTTGGCTGATGCCCGGCTGGGAAGGTAGTCACCACATTGCTCACAGCAGTTCATGATCAGACCGTTGGCCCTGCGGTAAACGTTGAAACATGCGTCGCTGCAGATCTTATGGGTCACAGTCTTAAAGCTAACCTCATGCCGGATCTGCAGACAGCAAAACATCAGAAGGATCAAGAAGAGATGTTCACATTTTAAATGACATTTCTCTGAAAAAGTACACAATTAGGATCTCCAACTTGTTTTTCACAAATAGCGGTGTTGCTAAAATAATCAACACAAATATATGATAAATCCTGAATTCAGACTATAAAATCTAATGGACTACTGTTAAACTAACAACAGACAATGATGGCAGAGTGCTCAAAAACAATCAAGAATGACATTTTTTTAATCTTTTTAACCAAAAAGTTTGTTTTTGGATGTGATAGTTATGAAGACTCAGGGAGTTGCAGAAAAGCAGGGTAGGTGTGAAAGGCTAAGCTTACAAACAGCAAAGCTAGGCAAGAGATAAATACTGAATGAAAGTGTGGTGAGGAGAAACATAATAAATCAGATAACGAGGAAGAGTGAAATAGTGAGAAATGGTGGTATGACAATGTTTATTAAGAGTCAAGGAAGGGGAGGGGGCTGATAAAGTGCAACAGGATTCAAGCATGAAATATTTATTTATTCAAAACAAACATCCAAGCCAAGGATGTAAATAATGAAGGGATGTTGAAGCCCAGCACAACAAGAGCCGTGCTAGCAGCCCCGAGGCTCCGTGTGCATAGCACCACATTACGGTCAAAGGTGTTTGGTTTTGTGGTGCTTTTTTTTTTCTTTTGCATGCTGCAGGAGCTTTCTTGTGGAGTTGAGAGTCCATCATCTATTTGGGTAAATGATGATGAAATTTACAGACCGTGGATACCACAAAACACACAGACAGACCTGAACCTTTCCACTGTGCAGGTGTACCAAACACACTGCTGAGTCAGTGTCAAATTCATGTGTTTAATCCCAGTGTTACTTTGGTTTTACTCATTGCCACTGAATTATTTATTCCATTGTTGTCATCAGAACCCAGTGCTAAGAAAGTTAGACAGACTGACCTCCGTGTGCTTGCCACAGACGGTGCATTTGGTTTTGAGGTTTGATTTGGGAGGATTTTGCTTGTTCTCGTATGCGCCTAAGCAGCCAGTGCTGCAGAACTCCTGGAAAGACTCGCTGGAGTCGACTTGGGCCACAATGGTACCCTTCATGTTTGTGATGTCCCTGGAAAACAAACAAAAGCTGTGCTCATTCATGTTTATGATAACTGGAAATTAGATTTTTTTTTTTTTTTTTTAAAAAACCTTAGCTTTCAATAAACTCTTTGTTGTTACGACTTTACTCCTTTTTAATGAACTCCAAATGCGCTGTATAATCGTAAATCCTAAATATAAAATATCTCCTTCAATGTGAGACTCACTTTTTGCACATGGTGCAGCTCTTCTTGGGGGCAGGTTTGTGTGAGAAGGCAGACAGACAGGTGGTGGAGCAGAACAGGTGTGTGGAGCCTTTACGCTGGTAGGCTGTTTGGCCTTTTTTCAGAGGCTTTTTACAGTTTGCACAGGTCACCTGGAACGAGCAAACATAGTAATGATTGAACTGCGGGATGTTTCTCAACAGCAATAAGTAACCTGTCCCCCTCTCTACATACCTGGATTAAAAAAAAACAGTACAAGAAATATAAAATTACAGTCCCAATTTTGCTATTACAAAATCTTTTCTGTAAAACCGGCTAATCTACTATAAACCAAAGCAATAAAGGAAGTAATGAATACAGGGAAATGGTCTTAAAAATGTCTAAACTAAATTTCAGTGCACTGTTTGCATAAATTACATACAGCATGTAGTATGAAGTGGTTAGCAGATTAGATTAATATACTTAAATATGTTTATACTTTAAACATACTTTTACTAAAAATATAAAAAGGGTAGACGCAAAAAGTTACTCTGCTCCAACCCTGGATTTAAAATTCTGAAATGTAAAATTTTACAGATTGTTTGCACTATAACCAACGTAATTGCACAGGACTTGAATGACCACAGTGGATCACCTTGACTGTCCTGGGCTGTGGCTGGGAGCCTGAGGAGGAAGTAGTTGAGGAAGACTGGCCTGGAGGTTTGGGCAGCGAAGTGGCTGGTGATGGAGAGTCCACCCCTGTCTGTTTTTGGTTGCGGGGGACTGAAGCTGACTGAGAAATCCAAGAATCTGCAGGGAAAGACAGAAAGAAAGTTACCTGGAATTCTTTTTTTAAATATATATAAATATATATATATAATGCTATGTCTGCACTAAACGTTGATCTGCTATACAGACATGAAACAATGACAACAATAATTTTAAGTAAATAAAGACATAAATGTCCAGAAGTCATATTTAGAGCATTAGCTCCTGACAACAGCACCATCTAGAGTCTACATGGAGGTTGACAGGAACTGCCAAAAGGCTGGCATATAAACTCAAGTCCAGAAAGTGTATGATGAGCAAACACCAAACTTCCTGTAGATCTGCAATAACGCACATTTTGTTTAAGCACCAAATTTTCCAAAAAGTAACAGAGTGTAGGAGGAGCTGTTAGTCAAGATGGATTTTAAAACTAATTTGATCAATTCTTACAATCACAACCTAAACAAAGATTCCATCAAAAACATGCTTTTGATTAGCCAATTCAATGCTTTGCTGAATGACACACTGTGCTGCTACAGACGTCGAGCTGTGTTAAAATTTTCATTCAGACGGATCTGAGTTTGAGGAAATCATATTAGACAATACATAAAGAAATGCAGTCTGAACAACAACTTAACTGTCTTTCTGGTAATTCCAACTGAGAAAAATTTGATGCTAATTTACATAAGGTTTACATATGAAAACACAGTGAGTGTGTTCACATGGACACTGTTATCCAGGTTATCAAGCTGTTGTATGGGTATGATTACTGTCTGCCGTATGTGCTGGTGTCTGGAAAATTTACAAACCCAAAATCCACACTTTGACATACATGGAACCATGTAATCAGAAAAATTCGTTGTGGTTGTTGACCTGACATTATCCTGTGACCCGTCTAAACAGACAAGGACATTTTTCTCCCACCTATGTATTATTTAATTCCATCATTAGTTAAGAGATCACCGATCTCTTAAGTTAGGAGTAAAAATGACTACAGAAACAGAAAACAGCGTCACCAATCTGAATAAAATCCATATGAACACAAAAGTTGTCTAAAGTTTCTGGCCAACAATATTAATCAACTTGACTGACTCTAGGATTGTGATTATATTAATGTCAATGAGACATCCGGTACCCATTTTCTTTTTTTATTTGAATTAGTAAGAGCAACCCTCCATTCTAAATGACTTGGTCATTAAGAACAGAGCTAAAGAGCGATTTCAAGTATTGAAACACAACAATTTCACCATACTACAGACACACCATACTATAACCAAATCCAAACATCAATTCCTTTTATGCCAATTTCAGCATTTTAACATGAGAAAAATGTTACGTTTCTACCTGCTCTATTGTGTGTGCCCATGTCCCCATTCTGTACCAGCTGGCCCATGGGACCTGAGCCCCGCCCAGGGTTAAAGGAGGCGGTTGGTCGACTAGATGGGGTGTCAGGATTCAGACTGAACGTATTGTGGATCTGTAGACCATTTTCTTCCGCCTGGCCCTCACCTGCCTAAAAACACAAGTTAGTTATGTTAGTGTCAAAACATTAGAAACAAGATGATGATGAGGAAAACATAACACAAACGGGTGTCGTATTCACTGCGATACACAAAACCAAAACTGAATCCAACTACATCAACTAGAGTAACTGCTGATGCATCTGATAAGTAGATACTGGCATAGCAGCTCGCTCAGGTGTCATTACAAAGAAATCATTATTTTCTTTGCCAAGAATAAAACCGCTGTGCCAAAAAGGAAAAAAAACACAAACACCTGCCTTCACCAACATTTACTAGTAGACATCATGAAAACTCGGCACTAAAATTAGGTGGAAGCAAAAAAATAAATAAAACTGAATTATACTAAATATTTTAAAAAACAACAACATGAAAACATAATGAAAACTTAAAAGAAAAAAAGTTGTGGGTGTTCTTACTGCTGCGACAGCTGCTGCTCCTCCTTGCAGTGATGTCACAGAGGTTATCATCAGGTTCATGTCTGGCTGAGCATCCTCTGGATGTGGAGGGGAATTTACTGTGGAGCCTCCTTTCTGGCTAGCAGACCCTAATGTAGTGACACTGGCTATCCTGATCTCAGAATCTGGCTCAGTGCTGCTGAGTGCACCTGGGGAGTGGGATGCAGATGTGCCTTCAGGAGGCACCGGAGTGGACGAGGACGTGTCTCTCTGTTCAGAGTCCTCCTCGTCATCAATGACAATAGGCTCGGTTGTTGTGGTTGGAGGCTTCGGAGGTGCTGCTGCTGTTGTAGATGCGTTGGAAGACGCAGGAGAGCCTGGGGTCTTTGCTGCTGTGGACGTGTCTACAGTTGCCACAGCAGCTGCCAGCTCTGGGCAGTCTGTGCTGGGCGTGTCTTGGGAGAGGGTTGTGGCAGAAGGCTGGGGAGCTTCCTCCCCTACGAGAACCACATCATCATCATTGTCCTCTGTGCCACCCTCCTTTGTGGCTCCATCTTCCGTTACCATGGAAACTGCCTCACTAGACTCTTCGGAAGGAGGCGTGGGCTTTTGCTGGGGAGAGGGAGTGGCATCCATGGGCTCCACCCGCTCCCCTACATCTTCTGCCACGACAGGGTTTGGTTCCGACTCCCCGTCCATCACAAAGGCAACCACCTGACAACGCACACAAAAAGCCAGTTAGGAAACAGCTATGCAAAGTTGGCGTTGCCAATTAGTTTAATGACGTCTGACAGCATTACAGGTAGTTCAGGTGTCCCCAGACGCAAGCTTCCCCCACACAGCCAACTCATGCCCTACAGCTGTAACAGTCATTGTTACAATCACCACCCTGCTTGTCTTTATGCCTTTACTGGCTTGCTTTTGGCATTTGTATTTAATGGCTACTTGACCATTCACAACATCTAATAAAAAGAAGAAAAAAAACAAGTCCGACCAGATTTTCCCTTCTGTGGGGCATTTTAGGTGAGCTCACTCTTTGAAATGCCCGCCTAAATGTCAACCACTTCCAGATGTGAGACCTTCATTTCACAAATACAGCCATAACTTTGATTCTCTGCTTACATCCACAGCAAAATTGGATGCCTTGCTGATGCTGGGGCAGTGATGTGAATGCTTCAGCTGTGTTGCTTCATTTAGGTCACGAATGTCTGTGAGCACATTTGCCATCAAGATGGAAAAACTGCTATTCCAAGAAAAAATAAAATAGAATAAAATAAAATAACTGCAAAGAACACAAAAATTAATGACAAAAACATTTCAATCAATAATTAGTTGGGGGGGTGGACCTGGTTAAGACTTTCCGTTAACTGGGTTTTCCCTCAACAATGACTCATATTGCTCCAGAAAGAGCACGTCAAGGAGTCATTTCAGAGCTCTTCAGCTGTACTAAACACAGAGGTTCAAATCTATTTATCAGTCTAACAATATGATAACTCCTATGACTTTTCTCTGCACTTCATAAAAATCTGTTCATAGTTTAACAAAGCATGTAAACAGAGCAGTCTTTCTTGGTCTTAATCTACTACATTTTTTCCCCTAATGATTCTAATACTGTCAGAAGAGTATTTAAATGATAGGGATGTAGGCCGGTGAAGGGCTTTGTTCTCTACAGATAAACCTCTCTGGTTGCATTTACCGCAAGAAAGCGGGAATCTAATGTTCAACACATGCAACGGCAGAGGTGACGTCTCCATGGGTGAGCATATGTGCCTGCCCAGCAACGGGGGCCCCTCCTCCTCACCATCACGCCTCTTCCTTTCATCCTCTTCTTCTCTCTTCCCGTTCCCTTAAGCTCCTTACCCAACTACAGGCAACTCTACTCCTTGTTTTCACCTGCTGCCTTTCACGTCTCTCCCGCCCTCCCTGCTTCTTACGCCTGTGTATCACTCAACACAGCTACTCTCTTGTTGTCCTTGGCAACCAGCGAAGCTACACCTTGGTTGCCGTGGTGATGGTAAGGCCCACCACCACCACCACCACCACCACAGGGACTTGTTTTGTGCACTACATCTGGGGTGCTCTTGAGTTGACCAACACAACGTTTAAATGGTTGTGCGCTTCATCTATGTGTCTCGTAAACTAAACGGCAGTGACGTACGTGCGCCTAGTGTAAAAACATACAAACCAGTTAATTCGTTAACCATCTTACCCAATCCAAAAGAGAAGAAATAGGACAGAATATGCAGTGATCTGAACGAGTGCCACATTCTGAATCAAATAATATTCAAGGCACTTTTGGGGAAGTCAGCACTCTGTTGATCCGTCTCTGTCAAAATCTCCTTTTCATGTAACACAGCAGTGAGGGTGGCTGTAAGCCACGTATCACATCACTGCTGACAGCTGCAGCATAGACACACACACACACACACGACACTAACAGATGCTCGCTCATAGACACACTTCTATGGTGACAATGATCTTTGTAGCTCTGCTAATTACTCCAACAGTTGCCCAGAAGAGGAAGAGCCTGAAAGCACCTGAACACACGATCTGAGTTGTAAAAGAGCTACAGAGGAAGCCAGACATCACTGTGGTGGCCATTTTGGTCTCAGCACTGTGGGGCGCATCAAATAAAACTCGCAGCAGTAAACAAGCATCTTTAAGGATGCAGGTAAATGACTTGTTTATTACAGTACATATGAAGAGAACTTTAGCTGTTGCCTCGTTAGCTTAATGAACAAGCTGATTTAGCCAGACTTCAGTATGAGCAGATTCTGCCCATATATTTTTACCCTGGCTTTCCAGATTTTAAGCCCAGTATCAGAAATGGCAAAGGTGCTGAGCTGTGTGACAAGGTCACCCTGACCTCCAAACATGCACCTAAAAACCAGTGACATCTCACAGCTTTGTATAGAAAAGATGTGCTTATAATTACCGCTTTAACCGTTTACAGCCAATTTGAATGGATCCAGACCAATATAGGCCTTTTAACACCGACACCAATACTGATTTTAAAATCTGATATATCGGTTGAGAGTCTTCTTTCAGACACATGAAACATAAATATTTGTTATGCGAGTTAAACTTGCTTCATTGTATACCTCTCAGTTGGATACACTATGCAACTTGAACACTCATAACATGGTGAAAGAGTGGTTTTATCCGCAGTTATAAATGCCAGTACAGATTTATTGATAAATCGCCAATATCCAATTTTTAAAATATTGGCACTGAAAACTCTTTCACTGCCATGTGTGGCTTATTTCCTTGTCATTTCATGTCAGCTTAAGGTGACAAAAGGTCATAAATGTACCGCAAATGTTGAATTAGTTTTTAACAGTGATTCATGGGAGCTCTCAACTTGGAGTGCAAGAGGTGTAGATTCAAGCAAAAGGCATGGTTTATTCTTACAAACAGTAAGACACTGTTAAACTAAGACCTGAGACCTAAGAGGCCACCGCAGACAACATTCGTGAATTTTCATTAGTGGACAGAACATTAGGAAGAAAAAACATAATTAAATAAATAAAACAATATAACAAAGCAACAAAACTTACAAACTCCGGATTTGTTAAGAGAAACCACCCTTTAAATAAGTGTTTGGCACAGGAGTAGAGTCATTAACGCTTTAACATGTTATGTTTTCAGGCTACTTGTGTCACTTTTGACACAGTTTTTCCAGTCAACATACCAGCTCCTTGGCTTTAATGTTCCCACAGGACAGCTGTGAAGTAAAGCACTCCATTTGGACATATCTTCCAAAGTTTGTGGCTGGAGTTATGTCCCACCCAAGAGACCGACAAAAGCAAAACTAAACAACTTCCAAACTGCAGACTTCTGATTGGCAAGAGTGCTTCTGGTGCTTTTTTTGTTCTTATATGTATTGCAGCGATGGAGCTTATCCCAGCCGTTAAAAGGCTGTCGTGCTACTGGGCTGCAACTAAAGATTATTTTGGTAGTTGACTATTCTGCCAATTTTACCTCAATTAGTCAATAACTACTTCAATAACTCATCTCTGCTTCCTGTGGGCAAACCTCCTATTCTAGGCTCCAGTGCCTCACCTGCTCAAGTCTGCCCACCTGTGAATATCACCATGTAGTCTCATCCCACAGGAAATTAAAATAATGACCCAGGAAACATGAATTTGAAAATAATCAAAATGTATGTTTAATATTACTCAAACCATCAGAATAAAAATTAAATAAATAAGAAATATTAAGTTAGATAAATTCAAGTGTTAGTAGTACTTAAAATAAAGAAAATTTCAAATAGGAAACTAAAAAAGGCTTCTGCCCATAAGTTGAAGTAAAGCTTCAAATTAAATAAAAAAGATTTTATTTTCCATTCCAAAATAAGTTTCCAAAGTTTACAGATGATTCAGTTCATGAATTCATGATTGCAGTGAACATCCTCTGGAGTAAGGCTTTCTCTTATCCGTGAGATGATGTTCCCAGCTGCTGATAACCATGCTAAAGATGACTCTGTCATGACTTTAGCCATTCGAAAGGTGCATGGGCCTCTTTACAGGACAAACTCATCTATACACCTGTGCTTAATACTAGTAAAACAGAACAAAATAGAATTAGAAAAGACCGTTACTAATTACAAATTTGGTTATATATTTTATATAGAAATATATAAAAACTAGGAGGCAGTTTAGCTACTCCTGCTTAATGGTTTGATATTGCATTTGACTCATTAGTTAACAAAACTAAAAAGGTGTTTGCTTAGCAAGATTCATCCTGAGAGGTTTTCAACAGGCAAGCTAACATAAACATTACTTTACAAACATAAATATTACTATTCAGACATTAACATAAACAAGGTATCAATGCAGCGCGATGACTTAACTCTCTAAAACTGGCCCATTCAGAGCTGACGTCACAGCTCTAGGGTGCCGGCGTTTTAAATGCTTGTGCGCTGCATTAATGCTGTTGTGGAAGGAAAGCTCTGCTTTCCACAATCTGCATTCAACTCTGTTTTCTTTGAAATGCTTTGACTTTTAAAAAAAATAAAATAAAATCTGTTTCCATTTTCTTCCATCCTCCTGTTTTGTGGGTCACACTACATTCTTCTTCATTAGTTCTGACTCCAGTCTCGACAGACAATAGAGGTGATACCGCCCCCATATGTTCCTGTAGTGTATTGCAGTTACAAAAACGCATTTACGTGGTATTAGTATATGACGCATTGACAATAAAAGTCAGCGATTATGCTGACGAATCACTGCAGCCCTACTTGCTATCTGGTTAGCTGGCATTACTCAAGAGGCTGTTCGGCAGTGTAAATTTGTAGAATTCCAATTATAGCGTTTGGGCATGTATGTCACGAATGGAACCGGGTCACCAGTTCTTATTGATGATGTGACTACTGATAGAAGTAACAGTGTACAATGCTATAGCCTGCTCCATTTGAACCAAATGCTAATCTCTGTAATAAGATTTGCATTTGGTTGAATTCATGTGCAGAAAAAGTAGGAAAGGGAAGAGGACTGCTGGGTGTTTAAAGCTTTCTGATATCCATTTGTAGTGAACGTAGGAACCCCTGGTACTGGGTATTAGCTGGCTACACCAGAAGCCCCCCTCCCCCAAAGATTGGCTGCTGCTTCCAGAGGCCCAATTAGCAGACGAGTCAATGAGTTAAACAATTGATCAAATGCTGCAAAACTGATTGGACAAAGAATCACAATAAAGAAGTACGATGACACAAAATATACAAGAAGGATCCAAGAGCTGCATAAGACAAAGATGTACAATTTTCTCAAATGAGTTAGTCCTCTGGCTTTTACCCGTCTCAGCCGGCTGTTAACATATTGAAGATGAAAATTATTTGAGGAAGGCCAAAATAACCGAAGCTACTGAAGGTGGCTGTAGTTTAGGCCCAGAAAAGCTTATGATCAATAAGAAGCCCACTAATAGATGCACAAATGCAAAGGTGACAAAGGCTGGAAGACAATGTGATTTCTGACCAAGAACATATGACAAGGGTCACCAAACCAGTGACCAGACTCAAGAACAGATCGATGAAATTAAGATCAACCTGTACTAGAATGATGGCAGATAAAAGTAGCGAGAAGCCACGGAACAGACGACAATCTGAAGTGAAAAATGGAGGAGGCAGTGTAATGTAAGAGCATGCACGGCTTTCAGTAGCAATGGGTGACCAGTCTTCCCTGAAAATGTGACAGAACACAGAAGCAGCCAGATGACGTTTACTGGGATACAGTGCTGCTCAGATTCAGCCAAATTCAGTAAAGTTGATGGATAGTGCTTCACAGTAACAATCTCCAATGACCCAAGACATACTAAGAAAACTGGAGTTATTCATGTGGAATATTCTGTAATAACCAATTCATTCACCTGATGTCAACCCAATCAAGCTGTACTTCACTTGCTGTAGACAAAACTAAAGGCAGAAAGCCCTATGAACAAACAGGAACTCAATACAGCTGCAGCAAAGGCCATGACAGAGGAGGAAACTCCTTGTTTGGTGATGGTTCCAGATTTCAGGTGGTTTCTCCCTGCAAAGGATTCTCAAAGTATCAAACATGAAACCCATCTCTGGGATTATGTTCAATTTTCCACTTACATTTGAGCCAGAGAAAATGTGTCAGGCTTCTGTCACATTGTAAGGAAAGACTAGTCACCCATTGCTTTTGGGAGCCATGCATGCTCATACAATACCCTGCCTCTACCACATTTTACGTTGACAACACAGCTCTATGAAAGTTGAATTATTAAATTTGGTCAAATATTAAGGGACTCAACAGTATATTGGTGCTGAAATTAAAAATGTTTGACCTGATTTTCAAATAAAGTTTTTTAACTATCGTTTTCAATTCTCTTAGCACCATATGCAGCACGTGAGACACATGGTCGTGATGTGGAGTCAAGCAGTGCGCTCACATTAAGTTTCCAACTAATTCAGGAAATCGGCTGCAGGATAATTAACAAAGACTGACCCCATCCCATGTCTTTCCAAGATTTTTAAGCAGATTAGCAGAAAAAAAAAACAAAAACAAATTATTTCGCCAAATTTCTTCATAAAAACTAAAAAGTGACAAAATATATTCCCGCTACAAATTCTCACAGTCTGCTCTGATGCTTTCAAATGCCCCGTTTTGTCCAGCCAGGCTGCCATTTTGCTTTACAAATGACTAAAGTGATCTCATGCTTATTTAAATTGTACTTCTTCATTGCAAGTGTTTTCCAAGCAGAAAAAAGACGAAGAAAAAAATTTCAATATGCAAAAACGGGCTGCATATCTGTCCTATACTTTCTATCAAGGTACAAAGACTCTCTGATAACTGTATGCTTGGTAGAGAAATATAGGAGTTCACATTGTTAAAAGCCACTGCTGCAAACTCAGCAGAGTCATTATATCAGAGCTGTATATGTTTGCTGCTAATAAAGAGCTGCTCCACTGTAGAGCACTAGTGCCGAATAAGGAACACTTACTTGCTGTGACCATGTGACAGGAAGTACAAGGCAAAACAGAATGACATTCAAGATCAATACAATATGCTTGACTGTTCAAAAGAAGGATTGAATTCCAAGTCACTGACTTACTATAATTAGGTTCTTCCTTTAGAAGCTATAACCCAAGCTAACCTCTACAAACACAACTTGTGCTAAGGTAATAACATATGTCCGTAACCATGGTGTTAACTGGAGTCCAAATACTAGCCAGGAGACCCAAAGGCACCCATTCCCCATTTGCAAGACCTCCCAAAAGCAAAGCAAAGCTGTGCTGCAGATAGATGCTTCATGCTTTTCTGGCCTGATATTCCACCAACAGAGGAATCTATGTGCAAAGCAACTCAATAGTGCTCTGAGGGGGGGAAAAAATAGCCTGGTCTAGACTCAGTTCAGACTGCAATGCAGAGCTACGAGACAGCCTGCATTCACGTGGATGAGATGAAAACGAGGACCCAGCATTAATGAGCTCTGACATGCAACCTTGACTCCCAACGTCAACACCAGGTGGACGGAGAGGTGGGATGGCGCTGTGGCCGAGCCTGCCTCCATGCAACACACACACACCTCAACAAGACTAGCAGTTTAAATCAACGCCTGCGCCACATCACCACCTCACAGAGGTGCTCATCTACCTTTCCAACTGCATCAGTTTGCGCATGAAGCCACAGAAGTTGACATTTTTTTCCCCCCTCTCTCCCCCCAGCAGGTCACAAGGTGGAGATGTGAAAGCTGTTTGCGCCAGTATTTGTGCAGACAACAGCCGATTAATAAAATATTCAAATTAAACGCCTGGGATTATTATATAAGACTTATGTCACTGAGAAGTGATGCGTAATGCGCAGCCATCAGAGCATCCCCAAGCCAGCTGATGGGCTAAAAAAAAATCAAAAAAAAAAAAACCCCAAAATCAAATGGCCCATTCCGGTTACCTGAACGCAAAACTAAACCCTGCTATACATAGCTGAGGAGACCTCCTGTGAATTATTAGAAAACACCCAATGAAGGACAGGCTGTACGAAGCCTTCGGGGGCCGCCGGAGTCCCACTGGTCGTGCCCTTGATTATCAACACCGCTTGGAAGGACCACCACAGCACCAAATCCGGCCCATGCCCCCGGCTACAACGGTGACTATCACTCGACCCCGATCTAGCTTCCATTTCTCTTCCCCGGCATTGATATTTAACAAACTTGGCAATAAAAAGCAGGTCCAAAACTTTGATCAGTGAGAATAAACGGAACCAGCACTACCTGAGCTGCGCAGCTCTTCCATAAATAACCCGGGAAAAAGGAGAGGCTAGACTGGCTTCCAAGTTGGGGTCCAGGAGAAACGTGGTTCAGGGTGTTCCGTTCCGCTCCCTCCCCTGCCGCAAACAGCCATTGGATTAGCGGCAGATCGAGGGGAGGAGAGCAGACACAGACTGCGCCATTGTTAAAATACCAACAAAAATCATCGCAATTTACTCGCATAAAACAGATTAAAATAGAAGCAAATGTTTCTCAAGATAGGCTAATGCAGTGTGCCACTGACAAGCACAGTCCCCAACACCTAAAAAAAAAAGGGAAAAAAAACGTGTTTCCCCCCTTCCACAACCCCTGTTCTTGTCCAGATTATCTGCTCTATAGGCGCACACATGTCCGTGCCAGCGAAACAGACCCGGGTTTCGAATAAAAAACCCGATTTCTGCGATACCTGTGACGATGGGGGTTTTAATTGGAAAGTTACCCTACGCGGAGTCCACCCTGGCGCAATCACTGGCAAAATATACTCGGCAACCGCAAGGGGCGCCCTACTCTCATATATCACATGAACTGGCTTCATTTGTGTCATGCGGTGGTAAACAACAAGACCCAGAGAAATTCCCTTACCGTGTTTTAAGTGAGCATCCTGTGAGTTGCCTAAACTGTAACTAGGTATGAACCCATTACTATAACAACCGGAGCAATTCTGTCCCCACCCCCCACCACACACACACCTCCCTCCTCCCCAGCGGAAAACAGCACTGCCTGCCGTCCGCCATTAGCCAACTGAACAATACTGAAGACTAGAGGCGGCAGTAGCTACAGCACGCAGAGACGGAGAGGACCAAATCTGTTCAAATTAACTGTTTATTCATCCCTTAATGAGTCTTCACGCCCCAGTGTGAGTACCGAGAAACTCCCTGGGCATCCGGCTAACCCCCCCGCACAAGTTCCCGAAACTTTGGCCAATTAGGCGTAAAAGTAGAATACAAAAAACGGCTGTGAAATTCGCTTACCGGAGTAGAGCTCAAAACGGTGTAGCGCCACTTTTGTGCCTTGACATTAATCCGCGGAAGCGCGTGCGCACAAGTTTATATCCAAGATCATCTACTGAGCAGAGCACTCACTACGCGTCATCGGCACGTTCACTCACGTACAAAAACAGGATTTCTGAGAACTCATTTATGGTTTGTGTCTACCTGCAACATATCTATTCACTGTTCTCGGTGAGAGGGGATTCAGAGGAGTGGTTTTATTAAGTCAGTAATTGTTACTCTGTGGACTCATGATAAATGTGAGGGAGGGTATACAGCCAAATGTTGGCTATTATAATGCTGTTGTTTTTTGTTTGTTTTTTCATCTTTACTAAAGAATGTCCTTCCACCATAGTTAATTGTGATGTAGCAATAGGCTGTTTGGGGCATCCTTCAATTTTGAACAGAATATGTAAGCTGTTATGAAATGTAAACCTCAGGATGTTAACATACTTGAGGAAAGCAGTTTAAAACGGCCAAACGATTTTTTGTTTGGCACATTTTCAACACTGAAAATGGGCATAAACTGAAACTACAAGTAAACAATTGCTGGTAAAACCTCAAATAAGAGTATAAATTCCATAATCACCCCTTAGTTTTTGCCCCGCTGTTAACCTTCACAGCTAGCCGTTTATGTAATTATAAATCTTATATTTAATCGGCCTGAGTCTGTAATTTTCACTATTAACAGTTATTACGTATTAAGTTTTATAGTGATGTTAGTCTCCGATATCTAAAACACAGTTGAGCAGAAATTAACGGCTGAAATAAAAATGATACACCGCGAGCTCAAACTTCCTAAAAAAACCCCAAAACAACTACTTCCTCTTATTTTCATTGTAACCGGAAGTAAATACGGAGTGAGAGCTCTTTTAGGATTCACCCTCTTTTCTTTTCCTCCTGCGCAGGCGCAGGAGGTCCAATCAGTGGCTGCATTGGAAGCAATTAAAAATCCATTAAGATGCTCGCACCTTATCCTCGAAGGATATCATGTATCCCAGGTCAAGTGTGGCCAGTTCTGCTAGAAATGCACCTTAGTTATTCTTGATTTTTTTTTTTTTCGGGGGTCCCCTTTCTCAAAGCTTAAACAAGCCGCATTGAAGTACACAGCTCGGATCCAATCAGGAGCAAGGATCCGGGTTGAGAGAGTTCATGTTCTCAGCTGTGTCGGCTCAACATGGGTTTCCTCTCATAATTTCACCCAGAGACTCACCAGAAACCAAACGGCGGCGGGAAATTAATGACGCCCACCAGAGAGTGTTAGAAAAATGCCGCACACACCTTTACAAAGCAAAATTAAGCCCAAATCAAATGACACTACTTTAAGTAACTACTGATTATAGTAGGCAGATGTGCAAATTATTACATGTAAAGGTGGGTAATCTATAGTTTAGTAGTAATTTTGTTATTACTTTTTAAAAAAAAATCGGGGTGGCTCAAAGGTGGAATGAGCCGGTGATCACGTTTGTTAAATATGGCGGATCAGGTGCGTTCAAATGTCACACTGAAACGTGCAGATCAGATTCACTAAAGGGTCGGCTGCCCAAAGAGATCAAAGAGAAAAATTACAAAAGGACCGCCACCTCCTTACCCTCCTTACGCGCAGGCTATCTCTGAACTCACGAGATGAGGGGTAGAAATGGATGGAAGATACACGGATTTATTTCTAAGTCAGTTTGATGAGGCTGAGTGTCTGGTTGCCAGATCCTCTGTCTGTGCGCCGCTGCACAAAATGTCGGAGATTTCAGTTTCTCACAGGCGCAAATCACACTGAAATGATCTCTTTTTAAATACGATCCTCGATAAAGATCGAAGATGATGTGCCACACAGGCTTTGTGAACTCACAGTGTTTATGTAATCAGCCTCTCTGTAACTCACGCGGTTTTAATAAACAATTGTGCGTTTTTTTGTTGTTGTTTTTTTTTGCCCTGAGTTACACTGACCAACCAGCAGTTTATTACCACTAACACACAGAGGAAATGACGCTGACAACTTTGTTAGTGGTGTGATTGGAAACCATCGGTTTGGAAGTTAAACTTTGTTGTACAGTGTGAATACATGCTGCATTTTAGCTGTAGGATTTTATGTCTCTACTGCTCCACTACTTATGAACACATTTCGTAAAAACTGCATTAATTAACAACAACTGGTAGCAAACTCCCTCCTTAAAACATCTTTATTTTAAAAAGTGCAAATTTAAAAAAAAGCTCCATGTCTTTTTCCAGGGCTCTTGGCTTGAAATCTCTTTCATAAGCGTGCAGTGTTGTTGGTCCTTCCTTCTCATATGGATTCACTCAAATAGCTTCCCAGAGAAGTAAAATCCATCATGCTGCTGTGATACATGCTGCTGGTGGTTTGGCATGGTCTTGCTTAAAGATGCAAGACACTGTTTGAAACAGATGTTGGATATTTTGCTTTAAAGCATGTTCATATGATAGTGATGATCATGGGTGTACAAGTTATATGTGCAGTAATAAACCTCCTTGATTAGTGATCTTGGGTCCAGCCTGTGGTATTAGTGGATTTTTGTTTAAATGTTATTTTTTCCCCCCAGTTTGCACTGTGGGTTGGGGATGAACTGTGGTCAATGATGATCCTTTTCACAAGTGTAGCTGAGCCCCTGCTGTGATTTCTGCAACAGAATTAAGTCTGTTTTTAAACTGCTGCTCGAAAGCCTGCCTAGTTTTCCAAGAATTCTCTGACTGAGCAGTGAACCCCTCGCCATCATGACCTCTGAAACACTCAGCTTGACTAGTATGCTCTGTTTATACATGCCATCACCATCGATAACAGCGTATGTCCCCCCCTCGGCCAACGCGGATGCAGCCTGTGACTCTCTCCACTCTGTGGTCAGCAGACTGCAAACACAATCTCCGAGAGCCCTTCTCATAATATCAGGGGACTTCAATCATGCCTCACTGGACTCCACACTGCCCACCTTCACCCAGTATGTGACCTGCCCAACCAGAGACAATAAAACACTGGACTTACTGTATGCCAATGCTGAAGAGGCATACAGTTCATCACCTCTCCCTCCCCTAGGCAGATCTGATCACAACCTGGTGCACCTTGTCCCTGTGTATGAGCCCTTAGTGCGCAGGGAGCCACCAGCCACCCGCACAGTGCAGAGATGGTCGGAGGAGAGCGAGGAGGCTCTTAAGGATTGTTTTGAGTCGACTGTGTGGGAGGTGATCTGTGACGACCACGGTGAGGACATCGACAGCCTTACTACATGCATTACTGACTATATTAATTTCTGTGTGGATAACACCGTACCTACCAGGACTGTACGGTGTTTCTCCAACAACAAACCCTGGATTACTTCAGAAATTAAAGCTGTCCTCAAGCAGAAGAGGAGGGCCTTCAAATCCAGAGACAAAGAGGAGTTGAAAAGGGTGCAGAGAGAGCTTAGGGGACTGATAAGGAATGGGAAGGACAGCTACAGGCAGAAGATGGAGAACCAGCTTCAGCAAAACAATGTTGGTGAAGTCTGGAGAGGCCTCAGAACCATCTCAGGCCACAAACATCAGAACTCTCTGCCTGGGAGGGATGTGAGGTGGGCAAATGAACTGAATCATTTCTTCAACAGATTTGATTCAGCCATGAGGCAGTCTCCAACATCGGCTGCAGACTCACCCACCCCCACTGCTGCTGTTCCACCTCTGACACCTCAGACACTTCACACCTCCTCTATTCACCCTGCTCACTCCTCCCCACCCCCAACAACAGCATCCAATACACACTCAACACAAGGCTCCAGCCTGTCTCTCTCAACCACCCAGGTTCGGAGGGAACTGAGGAGGATTAAAGCCAAGAAGGCAGCGGGTCCAGATGGCATCAGCTCGAGGGTCGTCAGGTCCTGCGCGGACCAACTGTGTGGTGTGATGGAGCACCTCTTCAACCTGAGCCTGAGGCTGGGAAGAGTCCCACAGCTCTGGAAAACTTCCTGTGTTGTTCCAGTGCCAAAGACTTCACGCCCCAAGGACCTCAACAGCTACAGGCCGGTGGCTCTGACATCCCACCTGATGAAGACCCTGGAGCGGCTGGTCCTGGCTCAGCTTCGGCGCCTTGTGAGCTCATCACTGGACCCACTTCAGTTTGCCTACCAGCCTGGCATTGGAGCGGATGATGCCATCATTCACCTCCTACATCGTTCCCTCGCTCACCTGGAGACCGCTGGGAGCACTGTGAGAATCACGTTCTTTGATTTCTCCAGTGCCTTCAACACTATTCTTCCCTCGGTTCTGAAGGACAAGCTGGAGAACTCTGGAGTGGACCATCACCTCACTACCTGGATTTTGGACTACCTCACCGACCGACCACAGTATGTGAGGACTCAGGGCTGTGTGTCGGACAGGGTCGTCTGCAGTACGGGGGCCCCACAGGGAACGGTTCTGGCTCCGTTCCTCTTCACCATCTACACTGCAGACTTCTCCCACAACTCCACCCAGTGCTTCCTGCAGAAGTTCTCTGATGACTCTGCAATAGTCGGCCTCATCACTGATGGGGACGACAAGGAGTACAGAGGACTGACTCAAGACTTTGTGGACTGGTGCCAGCTGAACTACCTCCAGATCAACGCCAGTAAAACCAAGGAGCTGGTGGTAGACTTCCGCAGGCACAAACATCCTCCACTGCAACCACTGAACATCCAAGGTATGGACATTGAGGCTGTGGACAGCTACAGGTACCTTGGTGTTCATCTGAACAACAAACTGGACTGGACTCATAACTCAGACGCCCTCTACAGGAAAGGGCAGAGCAGGCTGTACCTGCTTCGGAGACTCAGGTCGTTTGGAGTGGAGGGCCCACTCCTGAAGACCTTCTATGACTCTGTGGTGGCCTCAGCCATCTTTTATGGTGTGGTCTGCTGGGGGGGCAGCATCTCTGCTGGGGACAGGAAGAGACTGAACAGGCTGATCCGAAGGGCCAGCTCTGTTCTAGGATGCCCTCTGGACCCAGTGGAGGTGGTGAGTGACAGGAGAATGGTGGCTAAGCTGTCATCCCTGTTGGACAACATCTCCCACCCCATGCATGAGACTGTGACAGCACTGAGCAGCTCCTTCAGTGGGAGACTGCGGCACCCACGGTGTGGGACGGAGAGATTTCGCAGGTCTTTCCTCCCCACTGCTGTCAGACTCTACAATAAAGACTTTTGCAGCTGATCAAACACACAAACCCACACATGTGCAATAAGACTGCTATATGTGCAATTCTTCTTCTGACGAAGTTGTGTTTGTATTTTCCTACTCAGTTGTATATAGTATTTGTATTTCTATTTTATTCTATTGTATATATTATTCTATTCTATTTTATTCTATTGTATATATTATTCTATTCTATTTTAAAGCTTCTATTGTATATATTATTCTATTCTATTTTATTCTATTGTATATATTATTCTATTCTATTTTATTCTATTGTATATAGTATTTTATTTTATTTTATTGTATTTTATTGCATTCCAGTGTTTTCTAATTTCTGCTACATAACTTTGCACTTTTGCTGTAACAAAACAAATTTCCCACCTGTGGGACTAATAAAGGCCATCTTATCTTATCTTATCTTATCATTTACTCTGTGAGATGCCTGTTATTGTTTAGCGACTTTCCAATCTTATCATCCCCACCAGAACATTAAAGTATTTAACCATATAAACTTAAATACATCTGAGCTACTGTGTTGTACCGGTTTTTAAAACACATGATTATTAAAAAAAAAAAAAAAAAAAAAACAACACACACACACACACAAAAATCAAATGGTCCATTCCGGTTGGACCTGAATGGACCATTCAGGACCATTCAGGTAACTGTTGGCACGGTGATTAGTACTGTTGCTACATGCAGTTAGTGGGGATGGGTTAATTGGCTAATCTGAATTGCCCATAGGTGTGAATGTGAGAGTGAATGTCTGTCTGTACAGTGGCTTCCAAAAGTATTTGGCCCCCTTGAACTTTTCCACATTTTGTCACATTACAGCCACAAACATGAATCAATGTTATTGGAATTCCACGTGAAAGACCAATACAAAGTGGTGTACACGTGAGAAGTGGAACGAAAATCATACATGATTCCAAACATTTTTTTACAAATAAATAACTGAAAAGTGGGGTGTGCGTAATTATTCAGCCCCCTGAGTCAATACTTTGTAGAACCACCTTTTGCTGCAATTACAGCTGCCAGTCTTTTAGGGCATGTTTCTACCAGCTTTGCACATCTAGAGACTGAAATCCTTGCCCATTCTTCTTTGCAAAACAGCTCCAGCTCAGTCAGATTAGATGGACAGCGTTTGTGAACAGCAGTTTTCAGATCTTGCCACAGATTCTCGATTGGATTTAGATCTGGACTTTGACTGGGCCATTCTAACACATGGATATGTTTTGTTTTAAACCATTCCATTGTTGCCCTGGCTTTATGTTTAGGGTCGTTGTCCTGCTGGAAGGTGAACCTCCGCCCCAGTCTCAAGTCCTTTGCAGACTCCAACAGGTTTTCTTCCAAGATTGCCCTGTATTTGGCTCCATCCACTTTCCCATCATCTCTGACCAGCTTCCCTGTCCCTGCTGAAGAGAAGCACCCCCAGAGCATGATGCTGCCACCACCATATTTGACAGTGGGGATGGTGTGTTCAGAGTGATGTGCAGTGTTAGTTTTCTGCTGCACATAGTGTTTTGCATTTTGGCCAAAAAGTTCCATTTTGGTCTCATCTGACCAGAGCACCTTCTTCCACATGTTTGCTGTGTCCCCCACATGGCTTGTGGCAAACTGCAAATGGGACTTCTTATGGTTTTCTGTTAACAATGGCTTTCTTCTTGCCACTCTTCCATAAAGGCCAACTTTGTACAGTGCACGACTAATAGTTGTCCTATGGACAGATTCCCCCACCTGAGCTGTAGATCTCTGCAGCTCGTCCAGAGTCACCATGGGCCTCTTGGCTGCATTTCTGATCAGCGCTCTCCTTGTTCAGCCTGTGAGCTTAGGTGGACGGCCTTGTCTTGGTAGGTTTACAGTTGTGCCATACTCCTTCCATTTCTGAATGATTGCTTGAACAGTGCTCCGTGGGATGTGCAAGGCTTGGGAAATCTTTTTGTAGCCTAAGCCTGCTTAAATTTCTCAATAACTTTATCCCTGATCTGTCTGGTGTGTTCTTTGGACTTCATGGTGTTGTTGCTCCCAATATTCTCTTAGACGACCTCTGAGGCCTTCACAGGGCAGCTGTACTTGTACTGACATTAGATTACACACAGGTGCACTCTATTTAGTCATTAGCACTCATCGGGCAATGTCTATGGGCAACTGACTGCACTCAGACCAAAGGGGGCTGAATAATTACGCACACCCCACTTTGCAGTTATTTATTTGTAAAGAATGTTTGGAATCATGTATGATTTTCATTCCACTTCTCAAGTGCACACCACTTTGTATTGGTCTTTCACGTGGAATTGCAATAACATTGATTCATGTTTGTGGCTGTAATGTGACAAAATGTGGAAAAGTTCAAGGGGGCCGAATACTTTTGCAAGCCACTGTATGTGTTAGCCCTGTGACAAACTGGAGACCTGGGATAGGCTCCAGCGCCCCCTGGAAAGGATAAGCAGATGGATGAAAAATATAGTTTCTACTGTGGAGATGCATGCACAACTAATAAATGATGAAGTTATGATTTTACCCATTCTCAGTAACATTCAAAACAGTAGGAGAGAAACTTGTAATGCTTTCCAATGAAAGTTATTCGGGTGTAAGCATTACTTACACTTTATTTAGGTAAAGGATATGAGTTTCTCTTCTACCTCTGTCTGTATGCCAAAGAGGGATTCCAGAAATGTATTGACAAACAGATTAGCAGTTCAATACACACTTTTCACCTGTCATTTTTCCTTGCAAAGCTTTAAAATTCCATTATCTCTCTGGGTTTGGAAATAACAGGCGAATTATACACATAATGACCAATAAAATGATCTTACATTATTCAGTCTCTCTCTTTAAAAGTGGGAGCTGTTCTTTGCTACTCTACAATACACTTAGATTTTGTTTATTTGGAATTATATTACTCGATTTATTAAAATGTTAGAGGACACTACCCTACATTATTTAAATGAGCAACAGCTCAACCATTACGAGCTTTATACATGTTGATGCATATATACTAATAATGCTCCATTATTATCAACATATCATATTAATACGTAGCAGGACAAAGCAGAAGGTCTGGCGAGACAGCAAAAACACCCTTCAGCCATATTATGAGTGTTGATGTTGCATAGTTTGGCCACCGGAGGGCACTCTGCAACTTCCCTATTGGCAAGGTGTTTGGAATGCTACAAGCAATAACTAGCTGATTCCAGCAAAGCCGGTCAGATCATAAATTAGTAAATAAATAACTACACATAACAAAATGTTAGGGAAATCTGTTTATGTTTAATTTGCCTGAAAAATCGGCATCAAATAACATCGGCTAGGATGTTGGAATATCTGATTTTTAAGTCACCAAATATCGGTATTGGTATTGGTCTTAAAAATCCTCTATGCTCTGTTCAGCATGTAATTTTATTATAATTTTTTAAAATCTGTAACTGTAAAGTAACCACTAACTAAATTATCAGATAATTGTGGAAAATACAAAGTACAGTATTTCTGTCTGAATGTAGCAGAGTAGAATATGTAAATGTAACTTTTACTTGTTAAATAAATTTCCATCAGAGGTTTTGTTGAATGTTTTTGCTTAAAGACTGCCTTTCCAAGACAGGTTAAGCTTCATGTATCTTCTTTTAAAACTCTCAGGGAATTTTTCTATCCGCCCTCTGAGTGGTGCTGTTTCAATGTACTGCCATCTTGGATAAAAACTGGAATTTGATGGAGATTCCAGGTGCCTCTGACCAAAAAAGACACACATTTGAACTAAAACAAACAAACTGTCATCAAGTGTGAATTAGATCAATTTGTAATCATGTTGGATTTTAGTTTTACAGCACTGATATTAGCTGCATGCGTTTATACATCCCAAACCTCTATCAGTCATATACCTTCATCTGCTCATTTATGTAATAATGACTTATGAATAAAAATCTTAATTGAGATGACTAATCAATCAAAAAAAATAAAATAAGACTGCAAATAATGCAAGTCCATGGAAAAGTAAGAGAAGTATGAAAGGAAAAAAAAAAAACAACAACTTTCCATGTAATGAATGAAACCCAGCATTGTGTGCAAATGTATGCACACCTTTTATTTAGGGCAGAGAGATGGCCTCAGGTAAGCAGCACCTCTACAAACAACAGTGAACTCTTTCACACAAACAGTGCATCTATGTGTGGCAAACATTCAGAGCCAAATAAAAGAGTAAAAGTCAAAGAGAAGCGACTGTACGGGTAAAGGAAGGTGCTGACAAAGCGGTGGGAAAACCACAAGGTTTTTCAAACTGTTATACAGAATCAAGACACAGTTTTCATCATTAAAAACAATCTTCCCATTGCTCTAAAAAACAACTAAAAAACAACTCTATGGTTTAATCATTACTGCTGTAGTTTAAAATATCTTTAATGGTCTGAATCCTTCCTTTCATCTGCTACGTGAAAGTAATTTAGCACTCCTGAAACTGACCACAAATGTGTAATACATTAAAGTGAACACTTCTGCTCCAACACTGACTGACTGACAAACAGTCACAGTAATAGCAATACATGCATTTCGTCCTCATGTAACTTAAGTGATGGTGGACTTAATGTTCACTGAGATGCTTTACACATCTGAAGCGAGTTTATGGAGGCTGTTTTTTTTACTCCATTTGGCAATAAGTGGAAACCAATCACAGTGTGGGAAGCTGGGGGAAAAATATATCAAAAACACAAAACATCAGAATGCATTTCAAACCGTTTAGCTGAAATTGTAAAGCAGAAAACATCAGCGGTGATGTCTGAACTAGATCTGTCTTTGGCTTTTCAGATATTCCAGTTTCACGTCTTCCATCGTATCGTGCTCATCTCTGATATCCGACACCAAAACACCTACTCCATGTACCGATTCCTCACGCTGTACTCAGATAAGAACAGGCTACAGGTGTCTTAAGACAAGGTTTTAGTTTTGCTCCCTTTTAATGCCGTATGGTGAGATGCACTGCATCCATCCGCTGAGCAAAGCGAAAGTAGTCAAATTTGAAATCTTTTTACAGAGTGTCAGCTCGGTGTAAGGCTGCGCTTGATTTTTGAAGCACCTGCATGCCTGTTAAAAAACATACAGGGAGTCTGAAAGCTGTGACACCAGAGGAGCCAGTACGCAGCTCGATTTAAAAAAAACAAAAAACAGCTGACAAGTATATGGCCATAAAGTGACAGAAACACAGAGCAGACCAAAGTTTCTTTAAAAGCACAGATCAAACTGTAGCCAGTGGGATGAGCAGCTGAATGTGAACATCTATTTCCTGACCCGTTTACCTGGTTCAGGATTGCCGGGAGAACTGGAGCCTATCCCTGCTGTCATAAGGCGAGCGGTGCCGGTATCTCACATGGCAAAGAGAGAACCAGGCATCTCACAATCACACCTACAGCAAATTTAGAATCACCAATTAACCTGACATGCATATCTCTGGGAAGAGGCCGGAGCAACCGGAGAAAATCCGAGAGACAGAAATGCCCCAGCCAGCTGTCAAACCCACAACCTACCTACACTAACCGCACCACCAACACCACGCCACCCTGAATGTTAACATGCAACTTAAAGGTAAGTTTAACTACTAAGACGTTACCATGTCAACCCTCTTTTCTTACAGAGCCTGTTACAGTGCAAATACAGCAAATCCCTTTTGTTCTCTCCTAGCTACAACATCACCGCTAATGCTTTTTGTATCATTGTTAATTTAGTCCACAAAACTGGTAGTTACCTATAGGAATTAGAGATAAATATCAAGTGGAGACACCATTACTGTATATGCCATGAGTTAAAACACATAAAAAAAGTAAATCTGGGTATTTTCTTTACTTTCAGTCACTCAGCTTCAACCACAACGCCTCTAAAAGGCAAAGATCTACAAACTAATGTAAAAAGTGAACATTAAGGCAGCATGGAGAGATCCAATTAAACAGCACTGCTGCAATTTAAAGACATATTGCTAGCCTGAGCTGGGTTTGTAGACAACATCACGCAGCTAGGTGTGTTTATGTAGATGAATGTCAATGCCAGATACTTGGATTTGGTATCCTCCAGTTTGGGCTCCTTTAATATCAGATGATAAAAAACAAAGAAGACTGCTTGAGGAGACTGAAAAGGAGCAGTAAGCAGGCTCAGCACAGCAGTGATAGAGATGGTAAATATGGGGTTCTTCAATGTAAAAAAAACCCTTTACTGGCCAGGCAGTTTGAGACATTTTAGCCCAAAGCGTTTCCTGTACAAATGAAATAAATTAACTCAAAAAGGAACAAAAACATTAGCGGTCATCACATGACACCTTATAACTGCATTTATGTATGTATATATTTATATATAGTCTGTACAGAGCAGAAAATATAAACAGCAACTCTGTGCATGGAAGGCAAAAGTCTTCTTCATTCACTAAAAACTCTCTAAGTCACACTTTGAAACAACCTCACACTAGTGTAATGACAAGTGGTAAACGAGACAATGGGCCAGTAGATGGAAAATTTATGGATGCATGTAATGTGTCTGTGCCCCAGAATCCGTGTTTGAACTTCACACCTCTCTACTAAAGTGAAATACCCACCAACAACCCAGATTTAGCACAAATAAAGAGATGTTAATAATTAAGGGAAGAAAACTGAACAGAAATGTTAATATTATTTAAGGGTAGATATTTACAAATGAGTTTTTCATGGGGGGGGGGTTTCATGTACAGTTAGTACATGAAGAAAATCCATAAAGAAATGTGTTACCAAAAACAACATGCATGAAAAAGATTTCCATTGGTCCGAGTAAAATGCTAAAAACATGAAAACCCCCCAAAAACAAACTGTGATTGAAAATCCCCTCTTCATATTCTTCAAATTCACCAGAAAAGAAACAATCATCACACATGTACACACAATCATCACACATATCTAACAGATCCACCCCGACAGAAGGTGTAACTTGGAGAAAGGCACGACACAGGTGGACGTCCGTCTTCAAAGCTCCTCCGGTAACAGTTTCCGATCGCCTCTTTGACCCAGATAACTGCGTAGTGATGGCATCTCCCACAAAGGACGGACTGCTCAAAGGTTACGCAAGTCTCTGTAAGATCCTCACATTTATGCTGCATATGTTGGTCTGGAGTCAGATCTCATCGCTGAACTTCAGTTGTCAAGAATGTGCACTTGCATCTCGGGAAGCCAGCTTTAAATTTCACCTCACAACGACAACAATCCAACTTTTTTCCTCCTTCTCAGAGGGTATTGCGCTTGGTAAAGTATCTCAGCTGCTGCTCAGAATCTGCATGTGGAATGATGTGTTGTCCAAGCTTGGTATGACATTAACATAATCAGAGAGCGCATCACTGCAGCTGCACTCTGTATGCGCAGATGAGGAGCTTGACCTGAGGAGAGAAGATCAGACGGAAACGCTGCTGAGATGGTCAGACTTTTGGATCCTCTCTACTTATCAAAAGAAATTCAGCTTTATGATTGGATGACTGGCAATTCAAACCGTTTCCTGTTTTCTGCTGCAAAATGGTTTACTTTTTTTGACTCGAACAAATACAAAAAGTAAAGCTGATGATATTCTATATTTGAGTTATTAACATGAAAACCAGCAGTGAGGATATCCTATTGAAAAATACTGTGTGCGTTTCCAAAGTCTGATATTACTTTTTTGCCCAAAATCTACTAAAACACATCAAAAGCAACTGCAAGGTTACACTGACGTGTTTCTCCACTGACAGTGAGGGCAAAGAAAGATAAAACAGTAAGAAAACAGTCCCTAACAAAGGCATGCAACCTTAGATTGTGCCTGTTTTCATTAATGAAGCTCTTATATCTTTTATAACTTTCCTATGAAGGTAGTCAAGGCTGTGTCAGCATTTCTACACTCTCTGCTATGGGGAGGAATATCATTGTCATTTCAAAGGGAAGGATTGGCAGTTGGGGTTAATAAGGGAGCCACATTACCAAGAGCTCATAAGCAGATACCATTGCACTAATTAACCAAGTCATCGATAATTGAAAATGTAGGTGCTGATACAGGAAAAAAATAGAGAAGAGATCTGAAAACCTGGCTGCACATTAAAGATAGCTGTCTGTGTAGTTTGCTTCGGAGAAGAAAGCCGTCCCTGTAAAACTGTGTCAAAAATGACGCATTGGCGGTTAGACGCTAGGACAGAGGGGTGTGTGGGGGGGTCTATACATAAACCAGGAGTAAAAATAGGTTGGGCCTGTGGTTAGGTGTGTTACATTAGACTAAAAAAAATTTTCAACGTTAAGAAATTCTGTAGCAGATATGATAGATCATCAATATGGAAGTCAACAATAGCTGAGGACAGACTGAAGAAATCATTCTGTGCTTGAAATAATGAAATTTAACAAGCCAACAGATAACAATGAAATGAACTGAGAGTAACACTACAAATGAAACCCAGAGCATCCACTTCATTTATTAACTTACTTATAATGAAACTATATATCAGTGACCCACTTTAAAGATTTATACATGTTCTGGGGACAAACTGGGTTTGGATTGAATGCCAGTGAGAGTAGCACACAGACAGGCCCAGGTATCATCTTTGAGGATGAAGTGTCTTCTGTCACGGCTGAAAAAGACAAACCCACTCAGCCGCATGCAGTATCTTTTTAAAAATGGTAAAATCGGAGCATGAGAGCAAACGTTACAGGATTCTGGATGCTTGACAACATCAACTCTGACACAAACAGAAGCTTTGTTATTTGTGGTAGCTGGCTAAACTTAGATTGATGCTGCAGCCAAAAACCAAAGATTGCATTGAAAGGTTTCTGTAAAAAAAACAACTTTGTATATTTCTTTGGGTTGCCTTTAAGATAATGGACATGCCTGGTTCTACATGTAAATCAGTAATAATGACCGTTTGTGGTATTATTTATTCTTCTTTTAAATCATGAAAAATAAAATCATATTCCTCAGTTTCAAAAACATTTAGTCAGACTTCCCAATGGGCTGGTTAGAACCAGTGACCCTTGTATGCCTGATTAAGATGTTTGTGTCTCACTGTGTGTGTGTGTGTGCGTGTGTGTGTGTGTGTGTGTGTGTGTGTGTGTGTGTGTGTGTGTGTGTGTGTGTGTGTGTCACCTTGGCTGCTGGCGCCTCTGCAAGGCGAATGAAGAGTTTGTTGACGCCTGGATTCGGGCTGAAAGAGTAGATGAAGTGACTATCCTGAAACGTTGAAGACAAAAAGTAGAAGAGAATCAGCAACAATTAGCACTCTGGCCTAAATTTAAACGATTTAATGAAGTGAAGTACATTGAATCCAAACAGTGACATTAAACATGGCTGCATGGTCTCCTGTGAACTGCTTGTTCATTTGCTCAAAGCAGGAATAGTAAAAAGTAAAACACTGTAAAGAGAGACAGCTAGTGAGGGTAAAGAACAGACAAATGGCCACTGTGAATTATATCAAAAGAGGGTTTAATATAATAAAAATCAGATGGATTAAAATCGTTTTTCAGTTTTATTTTTGTTCATTTGTTTTATAGTATATCAAATTTCTTAATTTTATATTTCATTAATCACTTGGCACATTTTGTTTTTAACCAACTGTTGTATAATCATCATTTCAACCAACCAGGAAAATGGGCAGCTGGAACTTATCGTTGAGCACCACGGCGTGCACGCTGCAAGGTCCGCATAGCCTGGCTGTGATCTCATTCAGGAAGTTGGCATGGAAGATGAAGAGGAGGATACCTGAACCTGGAAGTAGGAGGGATGATAAAACTTTACAGAAAGGTTCGATTGGAATAGAAATTTATAGCCAACACATTAGTGGGATAATGTTCTAATGACATTTGAAGCCATTTTTGCACATCAACTCTGGAAAAACGTCGGGGTAATGTCCAGACCTTTCTCATACGAAGGCCCGGACACAAGTGATGTGCAGGAGGTACGATGTTTAGCCTTTGACCATGACCTCAAATGATTTCATTCTGGACTATAACCAGTGCTTGTCGCACAGCAACACAATCCATCATTACACTTTGTACTAGCTGAATAGCAGGTTCAGTTTACAGTTTAAGGTGAGACGGTGCAGCTAAAAACTGCAAACACTGGTCAACTTTGGGAGTTTGGGCTAATTTGCTTTCATAACAAGTCTTCTTACAGACTAATGGAAAGAAAATGTTCAAAATATGAATTTACATCTTTATTTCATAATACCTCATAATGTCTGCTGGAATTTACATTGTATGGTCTATGCCAGGGGTGGGAAACTCCAGGCCTCAAGAGCCAGTGTCCTGCAGCTTTTAGATCTCACCCTGGGTCAACACACCTGAATCAAATGATTAGTTCATTACCAGGCCTCTGGCGAACTTTAAGACATGTTGAGGAGGTAATTTATCCATTTAAATCAGCTGTGTTGGATCAAGGACACATCTAAAACCTGCAGGACATATGTATGTTCACTGGTAGCATCTGCTCACGTCCCTATTAATCTAAGCTGTTGCAGGTGTAAAACTGTCTTGTCCGCAGTTCCCTCATCTTTGGATATTTTCTCGTGTTTTGAAGCTAAAATTGAGGGTATATGTATATTTAGTTTGTAAATTACCTTTTCAAATAAATATGTATAAAACATCACAGTACAAAGGCAGTTTTATTTTCTCTCGGGATGTCATTTACAAAACATTTTATTAATGTTAACAGCCTAAAAGTTTAAGCTTTTAGATTTATGTTCTTGGAAAGACTGCAAATCAGCACAATGTTTAAAACAAATCACCTCATTTGAATATTAAAACGTACGTAATATGAATCAATTAAGAATTCTAATGTAAGTAGTGTTCGTCCTTTTCATCAGTACTCAGTATCTGATGTCTGCAGTGTTATCCTCCTTTTATCTAGTCTGTAACATCTAGTAAAGTTCAGTGCTGCATCGCATGTCTGTAAAAAACGTATCAGTAGCACAAAGCTACTAAAAGAGTAGCATCCTCGCCAAGCGTGGCCAGACATTGTAAAAACAAAAAATTCATGAATCTGTCTGGCAACAGAAAAACAGACGACCACGTCTCAAGTGAGGTGATGTATTTGCATATCAGGTAATGTAAAAATATGTAAACATTTGGGTTTACCCTCTGGTTGAGGCTGTGACTTGAAGGTAAAATCCATAGAGAAGTCCGGACCCTCACAAAGCCTGTGGCAGGCCAGAGGGAAGACGGGCTCCAGCAGCACCAGACGAGACTCAAAGTATGCTCGGATGGTGTCCTCCGCCACACTGGACAGCCTGCAACATAAATTAGTTTTAACGTGCTGTGTAACTAAATGTATTTGGTAGTAAAACTGGTCAGTATTACCACTACAGTGCAGGACAAAATTGACTGACATTCCCTTTGAGGACAGAAACCAAAGTAAATGTTTGTCTCTTTAAATATTAATTCACACTATGCTCTCTCCAACAACATCACCAAACTGATGAAACTATGATGTGGTTAGCACTCACATGCTGATGTGGTCCTTGATGAGGTCACACACCGTCAGGTTGTTGCTGTGCTTGGCGAAGTACATAGCTGTGTTCTGGTGTTTGGACAGGATGTTGCAGTCAGCTCCATACTCCAGCAGGAGGCGCACAACATCAGCATTCCCTCTTTTGCATGCCTAAAAGGAAGGACATAATGAACTTCTCTAAAGAAACCTCATACCTGTACAGGTAAGGACTATAAAATAAATATATAATTTCTGACTGAAGACCTGCTGTGAAACAGCACCATTTGTAATCTGCATGCAAATTGTAATTTTGTACTAATTAAAACCAAAGTGACCGTTAGTGTTTGTGTAGTGTTACCTTCATCAGCGCCGTCTCTCCACTCAGTGTCTGAGCATTTACATAAGCCCCGGCCTCCAGTAGGATTGCAACAGTTGTCAAACAATTCTGGGATGACACAAACACGAATCAAGTGTTTATAAGATGAAACAAAAGAGGCAGATGCCTTTATTTCAGAGTCTTTGACTGGTTTGGCTTTCACTGAGAATTTGAATTAAAATTGTATGCACAGCATAGTTAAAGGCTGCAGGATTAACTTACATAAAAGATAGAGTTACCTTTTCAGCAGCATGCATCAGGGCTGTAGTGCCATTCTTCTGTCGTTTATTCACTCTCACCCCCTTTTTAATCAGTAACCTGAGGATGTCATCCTGCCCCCCTATTGCTGCCAGCATGGTGAGGGTCATACAACTGCCATCCTGCACACAAACAGATAGACACAGAACTATAAACAAAGGCTGTAAAACAATACGCTTTTCACAGACCTGCAGTGGAGTCCATAATTTGCCCATTGCACTGTATAGAAATGCCTAAAAAATGAATTACCATGTACAGTTTTCTGGGCGAGTTTTGTACACAACACTGTGAAGAGAAGCTCCTTGTACAATGCCCCATTTGCAAACACAATGAAATCATTATTCGTATAATAATAAAGTTATAGTGATATCCCTGCTAAATACTTACCAATCCCGATTTAGGTACTAACCAGTGCAGGCAGTCAATATTCTGTAAGTTTTAGTTAGATATTTACCATATACCACAAACTGTATATAACACAGGCTTGGTTTCCTAATCTGAAAACAAAACTTAACACAGTTGTATCTTAAACCTGCATTCTTTTTAAAGACTTCCTGACCAACACGACCACCTTAAACAATGGATGACGTTACAGTGGCCATGTCTATCTTGGTGTCTTGAGAAGTACCACAGATATCATTGTTTACAATTTTACTTACAGAAGACTAACTGCTCAACTCCGGCAGCTTTTGAAGATGACAGTGTACTGATTAATAACCTGCTTATCAGTGTGCAAGTTTAATATCAAGTTTAATATCCTTGTGCAAAACTGAAGCCAATATAGTATTACGTAGTGATATATTTACTCGAACGTCTTCACAAAAATATGGGTAAGAAATAGAATTTTTTTTTAAATGTACTTGTAGTCTCAATATTAAAAAACTAAACAATAAACAAAAAAAAAATACTTGTGAAAAGGATAGTGAGAACCACATTTACATATGTGCATGACAACAATAATAATCAATATTTACTATTTAAAAAAAATGTATTAATTAATTATTAATTAATACAGCCTGTTTACCAAAGTAGCCTTGAGATTCTAGGAATATGACGACTTGTCATTGCACTGCTTTGGTGGATGAAATGTTTTGCATTTTTATACCATTACTTTTGCACAGAGTATAGATTCTTTTCACCCATATCTGGTTTCGTCTGCTGCTAGAACCACACACATCTACAACTACCTGAAGTCAGGCGCTGAAATGTGTAGGCACTGATTTGTGAGAATGAATTGGGCTTACTTGTTCTGACATTTTTTTTTTGCTAACTTTATCATCAAATCAGCATTTTATTACGTGGTTTATGACAAATGCATGCACCTTGAGATTTCCTGGAGTTTCAGCTATTTTAATGCTGTTTAGCAATAGTTACTTTGCTGACATGTCAATCTCAGATATTGAACATGTGTAACATGTTTGCACAGCCACTTTAAACATGGCTGTGCAAACATCAAAATATGTGACCAAGTATAATTTTACTGTTAGCATGAGTATAAAATAGTCTTGTTTATCAAATCAATACAGCTTGCAAACCTTCACCCACTAAATGGGAAATCATTTAACACTTTTCACCAGTTTTCAAATTTTAAGCCAAGAAGCATTTTATTGTACAAGCAGAGTTTTGATATGAAGTGTTAACTGAAGGCAACATGAAGACTAATACATAAAGTGCTTATACAACAGCAATAAAAACTATGTAACTTCTACGCAGGGAAAAACATTAGTTTTGCAACATTAAACAACAATGGTAGTGTCTGAACAATCATTTGTATACCATTCACAGATTCATCTTCCAAATACAGTTGTATATGTAAATACTGGTATACACTGCAACACAGATGTACCCTTTTTAACAAGGAGGCAACAACACAGGACAGGCGTGATGAAAATCACATGCCAATGTGCTATCTAACCTGGCTGTGTAACCTATCGCAGTCAGTCTTATGTGTGTCCAACACTAATAGCTTTGGTACGAAAGGGCGAACACTGGTTTCTTAAAAACAGGTTCACTACAGCTACTATTGATCTTAACAGAAAAGCTTTTAAATGTGAATGAAAGCAGCAATGCTGTCCAGTCTTTGAATATTTACTGGTAAAAATAACTCAAGATTAAATTTTCTTTGCAAATGTCCTGTCTATGGCATCTACAAAGTTGACTGACCTAAACAACAGATCATCAACACCACGACTCTTGTTGAATGTCCAGTCTGAAAGAAGCAACACACTGAACATGATGAAGTGCTTCACTAATTTCTTTTAACTGAAATGTGATCACTTTTTTTAGTCATTAGTCTCCAAACCTGTATCCATCACTCTGGGCTGAACTAACCAAGCCACAAATTCCTCCTTAAAATGAAATGCTAAATATACTTAGAAACCGTAAACAGAAACGAACATCCTCATCCTCTGTCTAATGTCTGCTAGACAATTATGCATACATTATATTGCCAAAAGTATTCAGTTACCCATCCAAATATTCCAATCGCTTCCACGGCCACAGGTATGCAAAAACAAACACCTAGGCATGCTGCGTCTGCAGGTATTATGACAAAGTGGAAGCCAGTGTGAACAACAGCAACCCAGCCATAAGGCAATTTGTTCTTGGCAACTGGATATTAATGTTATAAACATCTAGAAAATAAAAACATACTATAAAGTAATGTAAATGAGTCAAATGTAGTGTATTTTGACTAAAATTAGAGTACACTAAATACAATTAAATACTAAAATGCTTTACACAGACACTGTATGGGTATACAAAAATACAACACACCTTTTAGGCAGATTGTTAAAGATAAAGATAACAAAGGATAATAATAGATAAGTATTAAGTGGATCTTTAAAGAAAGAAAGTGCTTTTTATATTTCAGCTATAGATATACACACAGCTCCTAATTCTCTATTATCAGCAAGGAAGGTATATCATTACTGCTGCAAGCTATCTACACTATATGCTACTGGCTAAAGCAGGAATATAGTACACCTGGGCTTGTTTGGGTAAACAGCAAAGTAAATCTATCACGCTGGACGGTTTCACTGCAAAGGTTTGCTGGTAGGCTTTTGATTTCTAATCACCAAAACACATTAAAAAATGCTACTAAAATTGGTACAGGCAGTAAGACGGATGCATAAAGTACATGTCAAAGACAAGTAAAAATCCCCCTATAAACGCCCAGTCAGAGGCCATCTTTGCTCTAAAATGGGCTGCCCTGTTCATAGTGGAGGTGGGATTTCCAAACAACAATTGGTGTTATCATTTTTACAACTACAGTATGGGAAAGCATATTTGGGTGGCACCACTTGTCACCCAAACATGATTTCGCTAGTGAAACATTACAGGCAAAAAAAGAGGTTCAATCTCCTAAACGATCACAAAACCCAATTAGAATATTTCCTAGAGACAACCTGACAGTGTTAGATAGTATATGCATTCTAAGCTTATTTTCTTGTAAGCCAAAGCTACAGTACAAACATCCCTAATTCCACCCATTTAGTGTATATTTGTGCAATTGATTGCTTAATTTATACTTGAATGTGATCCGGGATACTCTGGGGTCTTTAATTTGAAGAATAAAAGGGCTGCCTATAAATGTCTTGTGGCTAGTGACACCAAGACTAAACGATGGTATGTTACACTAATTTCCATCAGTTTAATTTTTATTCCTTATACAAATTGAGGTAAAGTGATGTCCCTCACACATCTAAGACCTTGCTGATAACGTGTGGTTATACTGCATGTCAAATAACTAACATTTACAGGGACAGATAAACAGGACCATCCCACTCAGAGTTTGAATTATGAGTCTCTGGATCTTGTCCTCCACTTTGTTTGGATGCGACAGTATGACCTCTTCTTTTGAGTGACTGAATAGAATTATGTACAAAATATTTGACCTCCCTCCATGTTCTGCTGCTTAAGGCAGGTTCAGCAGCTAAACACGCATCACAGTCCTTTTTGCCCGGCACTTTTACCAGCTTACAGAAGTCTCCAAGCTGTCGCCTCACTGCTGCCTGTTCTTCCTCACTCCACAACCTTTTGTTTCTTTTTTGAGGCTTGACAGCTGGATTGATTCGTTTTCCTGCAGAAGACATAGGTGTGTTTTCAGGTACCACCGGACTTCTGTCAGAAAGACTGGGTCCGTGGATTGTTGGGACAACCTGTGCGGCTGCAGGGCCCCTCGGTGGGCTTAAGGGGTAAGGTGGTGAACTTGAATGATTTAGAGGTGTAAACGAAGACATAATAGGCCTACTTCCATCATTAAGTGTTGAGAATGGATTGACCATTGGAGAACTTATAGTATTTAACTGTGTGAATGTAGGAACCATTGAGGTACTTGGAGTATTAAGAGAGGTAAACGAAGGAATCATTGGTGACGTTGTAGTGTCCTGTGGTACATACACAGAAGGAGGTGGCATGTTTGTAGCATTCTGTGTATATGAAGGAGACAATGGCATAATTCTGCTGTTTTCTGAAGTGTATGGAGGAGGCATTAGGGCATTTGTAGTGTTGTGTGGGGTAAATGTAGGAACAACTTGCGTATCAGTAGCATTCAATGGTGTGAAAGTAGAAATCAATGGTTGACTTGAATGGACCATATCTGTACTAGATGAGCACAAGGATGCGTAACTTGAAGTAATCTCTTGGCAGAATGGTGATGCATCTTCCAAGTTGGCTGCTGGTGGCGGCGGCGGCATTGTCATGCAACAACTTGAACTTTCTCTCAAGTTATCTGGGTCGACTGCTGTCATAGTACACACAGTGCTTGTGTCTTCCAAAGTTGCCTTTGTGGTTTGGACTCCAGCTTTTGATCTCTTTGGATTCAAAACATTAAGGTTCCCCTCAGACTTCTGTATGTTATTTCTCCTACGTATTGTCTGTAGTGTGTTGTGTACATAGTTTTTAACGTCTGTCCAAGATCTTCCTCCGAGATCTGGCTCAGCAGCTATGCAAGCATTGCACTCCTTTTTGCCTGGAACCTTCATCCTTGTGATAAATTCACTCAAATAACGCTTCACTGCAGCCTGCTCATTCTCACTCCAAGGTCTTCTTTTTAAAGCAGGCTTCTGTGCAGTTCCTAAAATGACAAATATTGAGAATCACTGCAAGATAAAATCTTTATCCGATTTAGAATGCAGTTTAAATTTTTTTTTTGCTTCATTAAACCTGGTAAAATTTCTGATCAAGACCTTGTAATAGAGTAAAAAGTTCAAGAACAAAGTAAATTGACTCAGAGAGCAGCTATCAACAATATTTCGATAGAACAAAAAGGTACTTACCATCTTTTGCACTGCTGACTGGAAGTGATGGCAGCGTTCGATCCATCTTGAGCAGCTGTTTGCTCACTTCCTCTAGCTGGGATGCGTTTTTTAAGAGTCTGTAACACTCCTGGCTGCTCTTTCCCAACAACTTGGCCACTTGATCCAGTTCATATTCACTAAGGCTCATTAGCTGCCAGCAGCTGGCAATTTGCTCTCTTAGTGATGAAGAAAGAAGTGCTTCTGGGTTTTTAACTCCACATTCCACTGCAGCCCGTCGGAAACAATCCAACGCTCGGATGAAGGATGGACCTTCAGTCCGTGCAAAAAGGTATGGGTTTGTTTTTGACACACCTGCTCGTTCTCTATTTTCAACAAGCAAGTCAATAGACAAAACCATGCGTTCTGTTAAAAGAACCAGCATGTTCCTTCCATACTGACCTTCTAGTTCCAACCTGGTCAAAGCGGAACCAAGCTCCAGCTCTAATTTTGTGCTTTTCCTTATTTGATCTGCAGAGGGCACAAATATTCCTTTGCTCTTTCTCTGAATGTAGGTTTGCAAAAGCAGTCTACCAATATTTCCTACCCTTCCTCTGTTAAACAGACAGACATCAGCTAAAGTTGCTTCACTGAGCTTTTTCCACGTTGACAAACTAGGACTTTCTTTCAGCTCCTTTCTGGCTTCGTCTCCTTCCTCTGTGATAAACCTGTGAAGTTTCATCAAGTCTTCTGTCACGGTTGATTTGTCCAGTTCCACTTTCTTGACTTCTTGCTTTAGAGAGGAGGCAAGCGTTTTGCGAGAAAAACACTCATTCCATTTTGTATCAAGAAGTTGTATGAATTTTTTCACTTCGCTTTCTGATTCACTGTCCTCTGTCATGCGACTCTCACCAAAAGCAATTTCTGCAGCTCGTTTCAAAGAGTATCCAATCTTCGTGACAAGGGAAATGCTTTTAAACTTACTGGAACTGGGGTCAAATCCACTAATCCTTTTGACCCCTTGAACAGCTAATTCAAATCGGGATGGCAGACATATTTCATGCAAGTACTTTACACTCCTGTCCAGCTCATTTACGGCAAGCACAAATCTACCCAGTTCCCTCATTTTTTGTGCAATGTAAGCAAACTGAGACTTGTCATGCTCATATTTAACAGACAATGCATTGCCATATTTACAAATAAGGGGGTCATTTCTGATATGCCTCGAGATGTCATCTTGATGCATAATGTGGATGATTTCCTCACAGCCACCAGTTAAGAACTCTGACATTGGAAGCAGCCGGGAGGCAGCACTGTGACCTCTCGTTCTTTTTGTTTTCTCAGAAGATTTCTCGTCTCCTTTTCTAGCTTTACATGACCTTTCGTGTCTCCATAAATCAGTTTTGCGATAAAATGCAAAACAATGTTGACAAGGTAAGAAGTCACGAACTGATATGCTGGGTTTCTTGACCTGTTTCTTGGTCACAATTTCCCCCTCGCCACTTTTAAGAACCTGGCAATTATGTTCATAATCTCCTCTATTGCGAATTTGATCAAGCAACGCCTGTCTGACTTTGGAGCCTTTTGGAAAGTGTATTGCATGGGCAACATCCGTTTCCTCCGCGTGTTTCCTTTCCAAATGCTTTGCAAGTTGAGTGAAAGCCATTTTGCAGTATAAACAGAAGTGTTTCTTGCATGACTCTTTCTTCTCTTCATCCAATATGCGAGTTGTCATTTGATGCACTTTCTTACAAGTCCTTGATCTTGTTGGTACTCTCTTTTCCACAGTTTTTGTGCAGCGCCGTAATCTTTTAACCGTTTCTTTCGTACTTGATACAGATAGAACCATATCTGTAATACCTGCCCCTACATCTCCTGGCTCGTCGCCTGAGTCATTTGCTTGCTTAGGGAGGTTTTGTTTATTTGACAGTACTTGATCCGAATGATCAAAATTCAAACTAATTTTACTTGACAAACCACCCATTGTGTCATCTGACGTCTCGTTGTCTTCTCCATCCTTTTGGTCTTCCTTTCCTTGACTTTTCTGCTTGGTAGGTGAACCAAATGCTGTGTGTTCTGATTCAGTAATATCCTCATCATTTTTTTGATCATCCGAATCTTGTGGGATATTTTCTTTTGCAGTGCCTGCTTCATTTCTTGCACTGTCAGTGTTAGAAGTCAATCTAAGAGCATCACTCGAACTTCTCTCTTCAATCAAGTTCCTCTCTCCTTCAAATGACTTCTTCTCACCAATAGTACACGCCTGTAAAAGAACAAGTATATGTAAGACTCAGAGCCAAATCAGATCCCATGAATAATTTTGGTAAATTTGAAACACAGACTCTTGGGGAAAATGTAGAAGGGGATGCTTAAATTTGTTTTTAATTTTGGTAGATAAATGGTTCTGACATTTTTTAATCATTCATATATTTTTATACTCCTGTTTAGCACATCAGCACCTTGGCAATGCCCCCAACCAAGATCCAGGCCCATTCAAACAAGAGTCAATGTGATGGCCCAAGGTTTAGTAACAAAACTCCCTCCTGACACCTCAAGTCTCAAGTACAAAAACCACATGTGACCCATTCAAGTACAGTTAATGGCTTTATTGGATCAAGCAGCGTTTTGACATCATAAATATCTAACCAAGTATATGTAGTAATGGGGTGTTTGATGAAATGCTACATGAAGAAAACAGAATGTGCACTGACACTAGACCTACATCCCTGGTTTGAAATAAACAAATACTTAAAGATAAATTTTGGCTGGGCATACCAGTATTTTTTACAGAGCTCACTGGTAATTTAACACATCATGCCTCCAGAACCAGGCCAGGTACAAAAGTAAAATATGTTAATACCATGTCCAGCCATTCACATAATAACAGTGACGATGAATTTTGTCATCTATGCTTTCAAATGTTTCATCTAAAAGAAAATGTAATAAATGGTGGCTACAGGTGCATGCTGCGCATATTGTGTTATGGTAATGATGATGACACATATTCTGAAAGCATACATTATGTACCTGATTCAAAGGGTTCATCTTGTCCAAGTGCTTCATGTCTTCGGTGTTTTCAATCACTGGCTTGTTCACTGCAATGTAAAATGATATCACAGTCTCTAAGGTGCACACATTACAATTTACATAGCAATTAGTGAATGTTAGGTCTAAGTTAGCACAAATTTAAAGATTCATTTTAGACATCAAAATAGTGCAGGGTGGTGGTATGTAGGATTGCATGCACCGAGATTTTAACCACATAAAATACAACTTCAATAACAATAATTTATATACACTAATAATGGCTCTATCTGTCCTACCGAGCCTTGAATTAAGATGGTAAATTAAATAAAAAATGCTCCTGAACTTGCTGAAAATACCTAGCAATAAGAATTAATTTAATCACATCCACCTCTGTCATATTCTTTCTACTGTAACACTGTAGTTCAGTCTGAAAGTACATAACATGGCTCTGTAACTCAAAGCTACTCAAGTATAATTCAGCTTTAAAACTCTACTAATTACAACAGTGTAGGTTCTGCTATATAAGAAAACTTTTATAGTATACTTTCTAGTATTACACTAGCATTTCTAACAAGCCATATTTATGTTCACCAGCATTTGAGACCACATCCTTACCTGGCTTTGTTGCAGAAGGTGCTTGGAGTTCAAGAAAACATCTCAAGGAGTTGGATCATTGGCGGACATTAAAAAGTAAAGTCTTTGGATGCGGATCTTGAAGAAAAGATTACTTGGAGCACAATACGAAAAACAAAATTGTTCTTCCATCTAAAAGCGATGTATAGTTTTATCATTAGGATGCTTCAAACGCGATGGGATAAGCTATTTTTTTTCACGTTTTCTCATCAATATTTTCCTTTACTGCTGATTTACTAAAACATTTTACATATCGGACACAAACGTATTATTGTAACAGACAGGGAAAATTGTTAGTTTATAAGTAGCAGTTTTATGTCATAATAAATATCTTTTTGATATTTTTGTAAGAAGTGTAAAGACTGTGCTCAACAAAGCTAATATTAGTTTATATGTTAAACACTGTTTAAAGTGTCAAATATGCTTTTAACGATGGTTATGCCTAATGTTTTCCAGTTTCCATTTATTTAAAACAATGGTTCTTCTTTCGTAAAACCAAATGTAATTCTGATGCAATGCTAATTATGCATTTGTAACTAGGGGAACTATAGGGAAAATATTCATGTCTACAAGTGTCATATGTGACAGACATAGTGTGATGGACCATAGTCACCAACTGAATTCATATACATTTTTAATAACAGTGCAATCCCTTCAAAACACACACGCACACACTCACTCTTGGGGCCAACCAAGGTGCAAGCTGTGGAATTCTTTAAAATGTGTTTGTGTCTTAGATTTGAGTGCTCAAAGTCTTGAGATATATAAAAACCAAAAATATATTGAAGTAGGGCAGAAACTAGCGAGGAAATAAAACAGACAGCTGGGTAATGTTTATTAGAACATACCTCTTGGTCCAGATTGTAGTCCTCTTTGGAATTAAGTGCCAGTTTTACAGCCATGTAATCTCCACTTTTTACAGCATCTCGCAAGTCATCTGACAGAAACAGGTGAGGAACAAATGAAGTTTAGAGATGAAGTCTTTATAGAAAGATCTATAAATATAGAAAAAAAAAAAGCCTATTTATTCAAATCTCATAGATCCTCCTTAAAATAATGATGTGACCTACTGTGGACACAGAATTCTTTTTATTACATTAACGGACATAAAACAGTTTTTCCCTATATTTTTGGTAAACTGCACTCAGAACGAATAATTTGGATGGTAAACAAGTTGTGGTTTTCTCATGGCTTGTTGCAACTAAAAGCAAAAGTCTTCTAAATACCAAGATAGTCATAAGGAAACACTCACTTGGTGACAAAGGTGGACCTGACAAGATCTCATCCTCTCCGTTAAGATGTTTCTGGAAATCATCCAGAGTCATCCAGTCCAGATTAAGGTCCATTCCTAGACTCAAAGTGGCCTGGCCCTTGTCTGTAAAACAGACAACACAAAGTAGTAAACTGGGATTTCACTCAGAAAATAAATCTAAAATCAATGCATTTGACAAGTGAAGGGTGACTGTCATATTTGGAGGCATTTGTTTAGCCAATCAGAAACATACCAGATTTGTCAGTGCCCTCTGGTGGGTTCTGGGTATCATCACATGCCATAAAGAGTCTAGGCTCACTGTCCTCCCTTTTCTTTCTCCTGTCATCAGAAGGGGTTCTCCGCTCCCAGCTTTGCCGCTGTGGTTCATCCGTCTTATCCCTACGCTCCCGGGTATCATCGCCAGGCTTCGATTTTGCCACTGACTCCTCTTCCCGCTCCTCGGTGTCCAGGCTGAAGCCATAACTCTGAACTGGTCGGGAAACTGACATTGAGGGCGGCAGACAAGATAAAAATACTTTTTGAACAACGTGTCATAAAAATCTAAGACATCAAAAAAACAGCTTGTTCTTTTATTGTTCCTATTAGGAGTAGACCTAATACTCACTTATAACCCTGGACATATGTTGGAATAGAAGAAAAAAGGTTTGAAATCTCAGGAAAGTCCATACATGTCAGTTTAAAGAATAAAAACCTGCAAACATGGCGAGTGTGTGCGTTTGTGTATACGCACTCAAATGCTTTTGTTGCAGTTCCTGATTTTATGCAAGTTTGCTAACAAGGAACTACAGTGTGTCACAATTAATTAAAAATACTAATAATGAATGAGCTAAACATAGCTATTTGCAAGCTATTTGTGATTACTCTGATCATCACCAAGTCCTGAGACTGCTGTCAATCACTGCGACACACATTCCTGACACATTTTGTCTTCAGACAGACAGCTGGTCAGCAGACGAACTATATAAAATACACAATAATAAATAAAAAAATATCTTTTGATTGTTTGACAGATCAAATATTTGACCAACACATCTGATTTCAAAGAAAAGATGTTTCTAATGCTGCATGTTATGCTCCTGACATGCTGCAATGTGTTACATTTACTTTAAATCTTCTTACAATACAAGGAGATGCTGGATGATACTTTTTAATTACAAAATACTACTAATTTAAACCCTTTTTCTATGATGACCATTTATACAGCACAGTTCTTTGTGTTCATTAAAAGGCAAACTACACCCTGGCATGAAACACTTGGGCAGGAAGGGGTTAAAGATGCAAAGACGTGTAGACTTTGTTTTCACACACCATAGTCTATTATAGCTCTAGGTTTACATTTCTGTGATCTGCTCTCATCTGGGACATGTACTATGAAGCAAGTTTAACATATTCAGGATCTATTTTCCTCATCTGGCTTCACTTACAGAAAGTGAAGCCAGATCAGCGCTCCCACTAAGAATTCACTCGAAGATGATTATCAACTTGATGGGGATTCCTAATATGGCTATAAGCGTGTTCACATAAAAATGGTGCTGTTGGCACCACAAGACCAATGACAAGCATTGAATTAGCCTGCTGACAGCAGAGCGGCTGGTTTTACAAAGGAAGGATAAAACTATAATATTAGAAAATATCAAGAGGTGAGAAACAGAATAGAGACTGAAATCAACACAGCTGCTGCAGATAAATAAGAGACGTGTTTGAAGGGAGCAGTTTAGTATTAAAAGCGCTGTTTGAAGGTGCTTTGGTCGCAAAGACTGGAGCTACTACATTAATAAAGTTTAGCTTATTTGAAGCCAGCAGGAAAAAGCTGGCAAAAGTGTTTTTTGTAACTTAACTGAGTATCACAGCTGTGTCATTAAGACACGGGAGAATCTGACAGATTACAGTTTTTATTCCACTCAAGTAATTTTTATATGTGCTTAAGGCAATTTTAACTTTACTCAGTCAGTTGCAGTATAGTGGCATTTCACGGTCTGAGAGCAAATTCCCCCCCCCTTTTTTTGTTGCTTGCAGCAAACAGAAAAAGAATAAAGCTGCCTCTAAGAATCTATATTAGTCACTAATGCTCATCAAGGAAAGACAAACGCTTTAGCTGCTCTTACAAAGTTTTAGACTATGATTACTATCCGTGCACTGGGGTCTGAGCGATCTCGCAGGAATGGTGACACCATTTTCTGGAGAACTGACTGATTGGTATATGGTGGTATTTTATACCCTGGTATAAAAATGAACCATCTATTTGGGTTAAACCCTCACAGGCCTCTGGAAGACAGAGCTGTTATTAGAGTTTTATTGTAGGGCAGTAACCTCCTTGGCCCTTTAAGGTCAATTTTTGGAGACCGAATAGCAACTAGTTTTTTTTCCTGTCATGGATAAGGTCCTTTATGCCCAGCGGGATTTGTCTGAAGCCACATTGTGTTAATCTGATTTAAGTTCAAGTTTCATGCATACCATCTGATTGCTTGGTCCTCTCCGTCTTCTCTGGCTCTTGTTTCTGAACAGGAGACTCTTTGGTTGTTTTGGGAATCTTCTCAATTTTTCCCAATACCTAATTGTTGGAAACAAAACAACAACAACAACAAACTGTTAACACGCTGTATTTCTTCTTTAGAGGAAAACCTCTGAGTAGCATACCCTGTTTAAAATAGCAAAGAACATCATCTGAAAGATCACGTTATGTTTTTTGTTTTGGGTTCCATTTATGAAATACTGGATGAAAAAGTTGAAATGGAAACAAAGTATACACCTTTGTGGGTTTGCTGCTGCTCTTCTCTGTGGTGGGTTGATTCCTGCGGGGGGCGCGATCCTTGGCCTCGCAGTTTAACAGGAACTTTTCAAAAAGGTTAGTTGAGCCTGTGGTGTCCTTCTGTCCCATTATCTCCTCCTTGGTAACCTCCTCCTCCTTACTCTTGGTGACACCAACAGCTGTAACAGAGGACGAGGACGACGAGGACGATGTAGATGGGACTTTGGGTGGTGCAGACGCACTCTCCTGCCCTTTGCTCTTTGCTTTCTTATGTAGGGTGGAGCTGTCACTGGAGTCTGATTGTAACGCAGTATCCTCTTTTGCTTTAGAACTATGACTCTTCAGTTTTTGGAGGCTGCTTTCTTTCTGAGCAGAATCTGTCTTTTTGTTCTTTTTGTCGTGGATAAGGTCCTTTATACCCTGCAGCTTTACTTCCCACTTCCCCTTTTTTTGTCTGGACTTGTCGTCCAAACCGGCTTTTTCCACCGATTTTGTTAAAGTCTCAGTTGATGCAGAATCATCCATTTGGGACTCTGACGGGCCTTCGCTCACGTCATCTTCCAGCGGAGCAGCGGCCTCGTCTTCAGAGGTTTCAATCTTCCTCTCTTTCTTCCCCTTCTTTTTCCTCCCATTGTCACCCTTTTCTTTTTTATGCTTCCCTCCCTCTTTTCCCTTTTCCTTCCTGTGTTTCTTGGAGGGAACAGGGTCATCCTCTTCCTCTTCAGATTCAACCACACGTTTTTTTGATTCAGTCTTTCTCTCCTTGGGTGGAGAAGTTGGGGCTCTGTCTTCTTCCTCGTCGGTTTCTGGTGCCGGTAGGGGCCTTAACTCTTCTTTCCGCTTGTCCTTCTTCTTTTTCTTTTTTTCCTTAAGAAGCGATTCTTCTTCCTCCTCTTCTTCTTCCCGGACTTTCTTCTTCTTTTTCTTCTTCACGGGTGCCTCTGTTGGTCGGTCTTTGTCGCTGTCACTTTCCGAGTCAGCATCAAACACGTCACTCTTTGGAGGCAGTGGTTTCTAAAGAGAGAACGAGAAGGGTAATGTCACATTTTGGTAATAGAAATTACTTTTTGACCTTCTGACTTAAGGCTCTATAATAGTTTTTCATAAGCAATTAGAGGTCAATAATGCTGCCAACAACATTTTGCCCCTTCATTTTCAAAACGATGTCCAGACAGGTGGGAAAATAACATCGATAATAATCTTAATAACAGACAAAATTTGTTTTAATCTGTTGTGCATTAGTTCTATAATCGAGAAAGTAAAGATCAGATTACTTATATTAAAAAGGCTTTAAAAAAAAAAGTCAAAGTTACAGGCAGTTTGCTTCTGGCTTAGAAACAAAGATGTTTGCTTGCAACATTTAAAAGAATAACTATACCAAGAGTCAGCATGGCACTTCATAAACACTATACCGAAACCCAAGGGCGTAACTTTGGGTTCAACATGCGTAAAGCTACATCTGTGCAACAAGACCAACCAAGTCCCACATAGTCGGGTGTGCAAAAAAATGTATTTGCTGCTTGATGTGTTGGCAGTGGTTACAATGCCTCATGCCCCTGTAAATAATGCCCCTGCCTAATTGCTTGAAAGATCAGACTTACCACACATTTCTTGGTTTCTGCCTCTTTCTTGGCCTTAGCTTCAGCCTGCGACTTCTTAAAAGCCAAGAGGACTTCGCGACAGTCTTCTAAATGGGCCTCCGGTTCCCACGTGTCATCGTCAGAGCAGTAGTTCTTCCAGCGAACTCTGTACAGCACTTCACCCTGAGAACAAGAGAGCGAAGATGTAGTGCTTAGCATGACCTGCCCCACTGACCTGACCTGACAGTGAGATCACGAGCCAACAGGATCTATAGAAATCAGAAGACTTCCACATGACAGCTGAGACACAAGCAAACACGGCTGACAGGCTAGCGATAGTGTTAATTATGGTATTTTGAATGATCCTGTCTGTCTTTATAAGTTCTAATATCAAAACGTTTAGTGAGGAGGAAAAATCAAAACATAAAGCTGCAGTGAGAACTTGCTGAAAGAAAGTGTGCAAAACAAAAAGTGTAAGAGTTGCAAAACACTGCTAGTTTCACAGCTGACTTTTGTGGATTAAGAGTGACTGAACGTGAGCAAGAAAGATGCAAAATCCTGTAAAGCAGAAAAAGGTGTGAATATTTTCAGGCAATCTTTCCAGGGGGATGACGACAGCGCTGCATCAGACTGTACACATATGAAGTTAAAGCACCAGATATCTAAAAGGTGCAGAAGTGCCCACTGGGCACTCCGTACTGTTCAGACGGACCACAGCTTAACTTCCTGTGCATGTGTTTACTACGCAGGTGGCACAGCCCAGAGAGACTCCAGAGTTTACAAAGACCAGCGGCAACAAGTCTAAAAGCAAGGTGTTGATAATATCTTAGTAGAGATAGTATTACCTCACATACTACCTCAACAATCAATGTGCAAGTCACAGAATTTGATTCAAGAGCTCAACTGGTCAGTAATCCAGCCTGTACTGTCTCGCTGCTCTACTGTGAGTAGTGATTTCTCCTTTCTTTTGGTGCTATTCAACCAAATTCACTTATAGCTGTCTTTAAAAACAGTGCAATTTAACATTTGTAACAAGACCTGATACTCACAGCAATCTTCACAGCAATCTTAAAAAGAAAAGGTAAAAAGCCAGAAAGATAGCAAATGTAGCTAAATGTTAGCTGCTGGGGTCATCTTTGTTTATGCACGGGTCTAAAGCATGTTTGTCCGCTACTTTATACAGTTAGAAATGCAGCGGTCACAGGGCTCACCCATTATTAGCTGGTGTAAGTAAATTCAGTGTTAACAAACAGAAAATCCCACCAATCTTCTCACAAGCTGCGAGTCATGCATTATTCGGGGATTTAGACGATGTAGCGCTGCAGCTAGGAAAATACGATGAAAATATGTGAAAGCCTGCAACGGGTCCGTCCTTGGCCTCAGCAGGGGAGAGCCGAGCGGACATCATGGGACAAGTTGTGCTTGGAAAAGATGTTATGTATGGAGGAACAGCGAGCCACGACTAAAACCAGAAAACGCATGTAATAAAGTAACACACAAGCAATTTTGTGCATGCAAATCCACTGCAGAAACGCGATTCCGCTAACATAAACGGTCTGTCCGCCGTTGTTGGTGGGCTATGCCTCGTGAAAGTGGACTGAAAGAAATGCCAGCCATGTTTGCAAAGCTAGCCAGGCGGCTACGTAGCACTTAGCTATCTTTACCTCTTCCACCCGCATGTCAATGATCTTTTCCACTTCGTACACGTCTTCTTCCTCATCTTGTTCGCTGTCCGCGGGCTCTACCTTGTCGGTTTCAGCCGCCATGGCTGCGTGGTAGTGTTGGTTTACTAAAATCTGCCTGTTTTGGGTTTTGCACTCGAAAAGGCCGCCGTGTTGACAGAGGTAGGACGCTGCCGTACCTAGTGGTACTACGGTACTACAGACTGCACTAGCTCTGCAGCTCTGAGAGGGCTGTGCTGAACGCAGGGCAGTTACCGCCCGCAGTCACGAGAGGCGTTCAAATGCTGCTCTTAACCGTCGAACGTATCATTCCTAAATAGTATTTACCAAAAAAAGCAATTTATTTTTGCTGATATACTAAAAAAAGGCCGCTACAAGTTTAAAGAAATGTCTTGCATACATTCAAAAAAAAAAACAAACAATAATTTTAACGACATATTTTTTTTTTAAATTTTCTCTGTATTGTTCTGTCATTTCGGGCGATGACGCCCAAAAGTTCGAAATTTACTAAAGGCATCAAAAGTCAGTGATTGATTTTGTGTATATATTTGCGAGCACTGAAAACACGTTGCCTGGTGAAAACAGACGGTCAGAGCAAGAAGTCAAGGCATACGTCTGATAACTAATTATGCATATTTAAATATAGCACACATCTTTCCTGCACAGAACAAAACAAAAAACACGTCATCCACTCACGTTTTTAGTCTTCAATTTATAATATTTTAATAATCACAAGTGCAATATTGAAATGCCTTAAAAGCCACAATATTAGCAACATGTTTTTCAACTGAGTAAACTTTAAGCAGCTTTAGAAAATTAAGTAATCGTTTCAGTTTACTGCCTAAAACAGAAGTCACTTCTAATAACTTTAATCGCCTGAGTTTACTGTAACATTACATCACAAACAACACAAATACAGCAATACTAGTATAAAATGATGATGATAATAGTATTAATAATAATAATAAAAAAATGTATTTCTTTATATAAGTATAAAGAAATAAACTATCAGGTGGAAGAAACAGAAGACCAAAAATATACAGAGGAAAATATTATGTAATTTTACAAAATATAGTAAGAAACTGTTTAAATACTGTCCAGCTGTGTGTCAGCTGTGGCATTTGACCATCTGCAGTTTAAACAGTCAAAAAAAACAAACAAAAAACTAAGAAACAAAAAACTAAGAAACAAAAAACTAAGAACCCCCCCCCCCCAAAAAACAAAAACAAAAACATGGTACTTTTAAAGTAATGCATTACCCCAGTGTTGTTGTTATTATTATTATTATTATTATTATTATTATTATTATCATCTCAACATTTTCTAAAGTTACAGCCTAATACATTCACACGTGAATGCATGTCTGAATAGCTGTTGGTCAGCTGGTACAGCTCTTTTTCAGACTCCAAAAATGATCTTGAGATCTGCCAGAGAGAGTTTAGAGAGGGTGTTTCCGGTTCCCGACAGCACGTTCTGTGCCAGCTCCTTCTTCTTTGCCTGCAGTGTGGAAATTTTCTCCTCCACTGTGTTTTCACACACAAATCTGTTGACAATGCCACACACACACACACACACACTATTAGCACAAAGAAACGCAGTTTACACATCATTGTTACCAGTACATGCTTAGTAAAAATTAAAAATAAAGATGCGAACTAGAAATTTTGTGGAGATTCAGAAGCTGATGCGTCACCTGTGGATGGTGACGTCTTTACATTGTCCCACTCTATAGATTCGGTCACAGGCCTGATCCTCCAAAGCTGGGTTCCTGTTGAAGGGTTAAAGTTGAAACTGGACTTTCTTCTATCTTACGGAAATTTTTCTTAAGTTTGGAATAACATAATCTCTGCAAAACTTCTGATTGTGTGATGTGTGCACATGTTTGTTTATAACTGCCCTTAAATTGTCCTTTGCCATTCTTCATAATGCAAAATGTGAAGGCACAAGATATTTTAGAGGATAAAAATTAAATTAGAGAGGATAAAATGTGGAAAAAAAATCTTTGCACAACAGATAGATTTCAAATGCAGCTTGCTACATTAAACGGAGAACGGCAAACAACAGAAGTGATACTTTTCTGGCTCTTTGAATGACAATGTGGCTCTCACCAGTGCATGTCAATCAGGAACAGGTGATTCCCACCGATCAGATTCAGTCCAACCCCCCCGGCACAAAGAGAAACCAGCATCACCTGAAGCAAAAACCAGACCAATTAGGCAGCACTATACATTTATAGCTGTGCAACAAAACAGTTTGATTACGCTCATTTTCATCATTATGACTTCAAGCTTAGTACTCAGCTGCATAGCACACTTGGTATAATGATCACAGCTAATCTAGAAGTCCCATTATCATTATCATTATTACTACTATTATTTACATTTCAGTGTTGCAGCAATTTCTGTTTATCACATATATTTAACTTATTGTTGTTTACTTTTTATTTAACTGTATTCTTCACAAATGGAGCAAACATTACAAAAACAGGAACAGTTGGCCTTACATGTATGCACAGATTATCAGTGCAGGCACAAAAAAAGAAAAAGAGTAAAGTAAAAAGCCACTTTAAACACAACGCTGTTTTACATAGTGCATCAGTGTCTTCACAGTTTTTTGTAAACTGATAAGTTTGTTAGTTTAAAGAAAAGAAAATCTCTTCATGTCTTTGATATTGTTCACTGTGCCATCCAGTCATTCTTAATTAGGGGTTCAGGTTTTAATCATTTACGGGTTATTGCTTTCCCATTGGCTGCGCAAGCAATCTTCTTAATAAGCATTTGTCTTTTACAGATAAGTTGCTCGCAGTGTTACATAAATAAATCCTACAGAAAGAAAAGTCCATCTGTCGTTGTTTCTCCTATTTGTACACAGTTTAATTTAGGGGTTATAAAATATCTTAACAGGTAGATATTCTGCTAATCGTCATCTGTAATGGAAGATCTCAGAGTCTTTCTCCAACTTAGATTAGTTGAATGTTTTTCACTGACCGGACGTCTGAATAAATGAAACAAGTTTCTTATTGTTGTTGTTGTCTTATTGTTGTAAATTTTAGTCTTTTAGTATTTCAAAATTTTATTTCAATTGAGTGGTAGAAAGTGGCACCAATTTCATTCCAATATTTAAACCTCCCATTGATTCTTACTGGTGTGATAATTTTATCATTTTAAATATAGGTCCTCTGCTCTTGATTTAAAAAGTGCCATGGGGATTTTCCTTGCAGCTAGTTGTATAAAAGTTGTTTTCATTTTTTATAAAAGTTGAATACATTTATTAGTGAAACTCTGTTAAATGTGCAGAATGGATTTCCATCCTCATTACGATTATGAACATCTTAAATTCTATATTGTTTTCATTCATGTCAACCCCTTTACTTGGTGCATTACTGCCACCTGTTGGTTAGAAGTATGGAAACCATCCATTGTGCCACCTCATATTGCTTAATTTCTGCTCCTGCGGCTGTGTCTATTTGTGAAGGTAATTGCCTACAGGGAGGAGGTTTAAACATGCTCCTGTGCAGTTCTCCAAAATCTAAACTTCACATTGCTTGACGTGTATGATGATATGAGTCGTTCGAAAGGTGATTAGCTGAGAAGTGGACTGGAACAGGGAAGGGAGAGAGTGGTTCACCAGGAATGGGAGAAATGCAAAAAAACCCCATCAAACCCCCCCCCCAAAAAAAAAAATCTAAATCATAAAAAGCCCTCGGCTTCATTCAAACATGCTCCATTTGAGGAAAATATAGAAATTTACCTGTGGTCCTTTTGGGTTAGTGTTGAATTCTTCCACCAGGTCCATGCGGCGTTTAGGGTTGACGGTCCCGTCGATGACGCTGTACGTTAACCCCATCAGCTGAAGATGAACCGCTACAATTTGGAGCATGCTGGTCCACTGGGACACGATCACACTGGACAATAAAGGCAGGACACACTATGAAGACCACACATGAGAAGGTAACATAAAAATTGGTCTATTAATTGTGAAAAAAAAAAAAAAGACATGAACTCTGAGTTATTGTGATGTGTAATATTTTACCTTTTGTGATCATTACTATTCTCTCTGATTGCCTTCAGCTCAGAGATGATAGCAGAGATCTAGAAGGAAAATTCATCTTTTAATACTAACAAACAGACTTTGAACTGGACCACCGTGCGCTCTTATCACACACATTGTGCATTTTCCCTGGTCTCAAAGACAAATGGTCAGCTGTGAATTTTAAAACATTTAGCATGAAAACAATCATGTCAAATCACGATTTAGAGCTGAATCTGTGTGGCAAAGATCCAAAGGCTCCAACTGAGGGCAAACAATCCACACCCAGTGACTTCATTGCTGACTTTATTGTGACTTTTGATCAACAAAAACAATCATACCCTGATCCTATTTCACCATCTATATCAGACAGCACACATTTTCACACTCTGCCAGTAACTGTGATGTTAGTGTGCTGATCGTTTGCCCACCTTGGTGCTTTTGCTGGTGCCCTCAAACAGCCGTGAGGGGAAGCGTGTGCCATTGAGGGCCACAGTGTCTTTGGGATCAGGGCCAGATGGCGAGGGGCTGGAGGAGAGCGACAGAGCATTCAGCTGCTCCTCCAGAGATAAGACGATCCCATCACCCTGCAGCTCCGATGAGTCCAGAGTCTGAGCACAGGAGACACGGAAGGAAGGAAATACTTGTGTGCAGTATTCAGTTTGTATCATTATGTGTTTCTTTTTAAATTATAGACAAAGCTGGAAAGCCTCATGAGAGCATGTGAAAGTGTGTACCTTCTTAAGAAGTGACAGGTGACAGCAGCATTGTCGGAGGCGAAGCAGCAAGGACAGGATGTGGACCGTGCTGGACACCTGCTTAGCCTGCTGGGAGCTCGACAGAGCAGGATCAGCCTGGGACAAACCAAACTCCTGGGCCACTGGAGAGACAGAGAGAGTGAACATCATTTTAAATCACCATTACTGCTACTAGCAAACACTGATTGCTAAAAGAGTTTGACTCAAAAGGCAAAAGTGCCATCCCAGCTTCCAGTTTAATTTTTGTTGTTGTTTTCTACACACAAATTTAATTATGCACCTTGTATAATATGCAATTGTGACTGCAAAATAACCTTTGCACAGATTAAATTTATTTATTGGTGAGGCCCCACCTTTCTCAAAGGGATTAGAACTGGACGTGCTTCCCTTCTTCACATCATTTCCTTCATGTTGCTTTAGGTAGCTCTGCAGAGTAGATCTAGAGTAGAGAAAAAAATTAAAAAAAAAAATTAAACCCCTAACTGTAACACTGCCTTTGCATTTCACAAAGGTCCATGTATTTCTGAGAAGACAGACTTTTACCTGGACTGGGCAAATAACACATCATACACAGCCTGCTCATCCTCAGAAAGTTTGAGTCGATGCACCTCGGAAGTCCGATCAGGAAGAGACACCTGAAACAAAACTGTTTTAGTATCTGGTTATATTTTGTAATTAAACATACACTCCCAGAAGCTAACAGATACTTTACCACCATTAAATTAAAAAACAAACAAACTCTTAATAGTGAGTGTATTTCCTGATGTGCTACCAGAAAGACAGATGTTCATGGAGTCTGTGTGTGTGTCTCTACCAGTGGTTTTCCTTTGGCGTCCAGTTGGTCTTTGGTTCGTCGGAGCAGCAGAGTCCTGGTCAGGATGTTGAGTCGCTCTCTGCCTCTCTTGGAGCCGTTGTCCACCTGAGCTTTCCACAGTTTGTACTCGTCGAACGGAGAACAACGGAGAAACCTGAAAAGACAGAGGAACGCAGTGAAAGAACATGATCTCATTCATGAAATACATATATTATTCATAATGTATTTATTCCATTTGTGCTTCCTCGTCTCCTCCGTCTTCCATGCTTCTGCTCGTGCAACAAATATTAAGCTCAGTCCTCCTGACTGAAAACTGTATCTGGAGGACAGAGGAGAAAGAAGCCTTTCCAGAGGAGCTGTAATTGAGGATGCACTGGTGTATCCTTTGCATGTTTTTATCTTCAAGTATAAAACAGCCATGTCACACAGCTGAAGTACACAAGCCAAGGTGAGAAGAGGATTTGTCAGACGTTGTTTTAGTTATTTAAGATGCTCAACTGTGTGATCAAATATTCCAGCCTTCATGATTTATATGTAACTTATTAAAAACAGGCGTATTATCTTGTCAATCCATATTATTAAAATACTTAAAATAAATATTAAAAACGGACCACACATGTGCAGCAGGCTAACAAAACACAGGATGGGTTAAAAACTTGTATTCACTGTGCTGTTGTCTTACTTGAGCAGCGAGTACATGTCCAGCAGGTTGTTCTGAATGGGTGTACCAGTGACAGCCCAACGGGCTCCGGCCCTCAGCTGACAGACGGCCATGGAGGTCTGCACTTTTGGGTTTTTGATGCTGTGGGCTTCATCCAGAATTATGCGGGCCCAGGACACTCGCAGGAGAGGAGCTGAGCCTGGACGCTGAAGAAAAATGATGGGAAGTGTGTTTGTAAGTTATTTAGTTTTGCTGAAAGTGATGTTTCCAACACTTAGTAAGAAATCACGAAAACAGTATTTTTTTTTTGATGCTGCTGCCAGCATCTTCAGTGTTAACACTCAGAGGCTTTGCTTCCGGTCGTATATGTAGTATTTACCACATCGTCCTTATCCGGGTTGGGTTTATCAGCCTCTTCTTTTTGGACTGGAATCTCCTTGGACACTAGGCTGTAGGTAGTCACCACCACATCGTAATTGGCCAGTCTGGTGGACATACGCACAGCACTGTATTTAGTTTTTGTGACTCAAATGTCCTTCAAATGGGAAAAGAACAGCTGTAATGAAGATCTTTGACATGTCAAACAAACAATGACAGAGCTGCTCTTCACTGCTTTGCCCGAAATAGAAATAAAACATTTACTTTACACATATCAATTCCCCCGTGTGTATCATTTCATTTTGTCTGTGCAAGCATGTTTTCCCAAGAGGCGTGTTTTGCAAAAATAATGACAGTTATGACAGTGGAGCTGCTTTTTGTCCACATTAGTCACGTTTACGACTGTACTGAGTTTTGGCTTTTCCAAGCTTTCTCTTTTAAAAACATTTGCAGGACACTCTTGTTCCTACAGTGCTTTACTATGGCCTCAAATACCAACATTTTAACATGCAACTGTTTGGCATAAAGGTATAAAAAGGTCAACTGTCACTACGGGAACTTTGTGTGGCTTCAAAGAGAATAAGATGCGACTGCACCATCAAAAAAATGAGATAAAAGCAGAGCGAAATAAACAGCAATGTGCGTGTGAAAAAGTTTGCAGCTTTCTTACACTCTGGCACTTCTCTCACGGTTCGGGCCGTGGTACAGGTACACCGTCAATTTGCCCGTCTTGACATGTCTTTCAATCTCCTTCTTCCAGTGGTGCACCAGGGAGGCAGGGCAGATGATAAGAGTGCCCTTAGACAACACAAGGCTGCAGTCTGGACACAAAAAAAGGAAATAGGAAAGGAAATAGCTAAAAAAGGAAGAACTGTGTAATTTTATTTAGCTGGATTATATTTGACCCACTGAGTCAGTGACAAAAGGTTCTCGTTACCAGTTTTGGATAACCAGCTATCCTTCTTCTTCTCTTCCATCTCCTCCTTGTCCTTTTTTGCCTTCATCTTCATGGCCAGTATGAGAGAAATCATTGTCAAGGTCTTCCCCAGACCCATGTCATCCGCTGATTAAAAAGAATACAAATGAGATATACTAGAAAAAAGATGAAGAAATGATAAGAAGCGAGGTGTTCCTCTCTTTGTCATGTGAGCAAACTGACTGGCCTGAGGAGACCATTTCTGTACATAGAATAGCAAATTAAATGTAACAAACAGACCCCACGGGCTTAATTCCAACTTTAAACAGAGGAAGAAAATCACATGAAAAAACACTCACCCAGTATTCCTCCACAGGGACTCTGCGTTTCTCTCCAGAGCAACCAGGCCAAAGCTCTCCTCTGATGGGGCAGGAGAGGCACCTGAGCAACCAATCACAATGCAGCAATCTTAGACTAACATCATCGTCCAATCAAAAGAGGAAATATAGGCTGTATCATTCTAAATTGTGACAGTTTTGTGAATAAAAGAAAATGTTTTGATGCAAAAATGAAATACTCTACGAATTAAAATATATGGACACATAAAGATTATATTCAGATGCAATTTCTTAGAGCATAATAATGTAAAACTCTGAGCTAAAATTGGATGCTCTATTTCTAAAGCTGACCTTAAAATGTTGCTGCAATACTAGAAGCAGAAAACCATCCTTAAAATGAGGAGTAAATAAATGGCACTCAGTCAGACACCAGGTATTTTTTATGCAGTACAGCCTCAGTCTGAGCAGTCAAATCAGAGTAAAGATGGCGCTGAGTGTCTTGTAAAAAGTGCTGATAGATGAATTTAAAAGTGGGGTTTCATATCTTGAAATTTTGGATCATGCTTTTTGGTGAAACTATTTGTGTAACAGTTCAACCTCTCCTGCTAGGAGTTGTCTCTCATCCACTATCTTCTATATCACAACACCTTAAAACGTAACCAAAATGTAACCATTGACTGACAGAGCTGAGCACTAAAGCTTGCAGTTTAACTAAAGCCTTGTGTAATCAGTCAGAATATCTGAGTGCTGCTATGAGTTTCCTTTATTTTTGAAGTTTTTGTGAAAACGTAGCCGTTGTTGTCGGATTTTTTTTTTGCCACAGTAGTGAGTGAGGCAGTGTGTAACACCTTGATACCCTTGGGATCAGGGGCCTCAGCCTCGGCATCAGGACAGGACTCCAGGGACTTGTGGAGATGGTCGATGGCCTCACAGGTGGCATTTTTCACCGCCAGAAGACGGTCGTCGGTCATTCTACCCCCATAAAATGTCTGTGCCTGTGGGTATGCTGGAAACATTAAGGATGAGTGATTAGCAATCTATATTAATTTCAAGTTTTAAAAAAATGATTACACATTTTATAGAAGTGTTTCTCTTTCCTATTTGGCATACCTCCATACATCTGAGAGTATCCCTGGCTCAGCTGGAGCCCCAGAGAGCCACCAGAGGCCTGATGATGGTGCAGGGCTGGGGCTGGAGGAGCAGGGAGCAGGATGGTCCCACCCTGCCGGCTGAATGGATTCATCTGAGTGGTGCTGAAACCAGAATCAGTGCTGCTACACGCTTTCTCAGACTCTGAAAGGGAGACACAGACATCCAGCCAAATCTAAAAAACCTTGTTGGTTTTATTATTACACTTTCGCCTGCACGTGTGTTTTTCAGGGACAGAAAGAATATCAAAGAACATCAAATTACACAGCAACTTACTAAGACAACAACAACAAAAAAAAGTCTCTCAAGGTTTTGCCCATGTATGCATAAGGGCTTAACTGGGAGTATAGCTGGGGTACATAGTGGAATAACTAATAAGCAGTTGAATAAACCATCTATTTCTATTGTGCAGTGTGACTCCTACCAGGCTGAGAAGCAGCAGTGAGGCTCAGTGACTCCAGGGCTTCCTCCAGCTCTTTAACCTGTGTCCTCAACCTGTCTCCTTTATCTGGTAGCGCCTCCAAGTTTACCGAAGATAGAGTGGCCTGAGGACAGAGTGAAGACAAAGAGCTCTCATAAGCCTGAGTATTAAACTAACCAGCTGCTCTGTAGTATTTGTTGTTGTGATGTATACAGTACTGGAATGTGTAAAGTGAATTTTGATTTTGGATGTTGATTACTGACCAGCAAACTCTTAATCCAATTTTCTGTGTACTAGTTGACTGACCGATTAAGATACAACCCGACTGATGCAGGATTTTTAATGCTGATACTGACAGTTGGCCATTTAATTGTATTCTTTTCCAAAAACTCAACAGATTTTCCTAACATTAGTTGTGCCTGGTCATTGATTATCTTGTTTACTTTATGCTCTGTCCTGATCAACTTATAACAAGGTTGAAAGGCGTTTCTTCCATCTGGTCTTTTTTTCCCCCCACTTTTATTTATGGGCTGTTAGCAGTTAGCTAATACCAGCCAATTAGATATCAGCCCAATGATAAATCACATTGCTGGACTTGTAAACTAAACTGTACTTAACAGCTACCTCAGCCTACTTTGTCAGCTAGTGTAGCTAACAGTGTCAACTTTAACATTTAAAGAGAAAAGTACATTCTGAGAGCTTGCAGATTATTTACTATGATATAATTACAAGTACTACAAATATTCTTCGGTGTTTTGGGAAACGCAGCCTAAGAGTGACTGATATGAGTATATCGGGGCGGTTAATTAACAGATTTCTTAATGCGGACATGTTTGACATGCATATAATATATTTTTTTAAATATTATAATAATATTTGTATGTTAGGTTTTAAATCAATGCAGTGCTCATGCATGACATGTGTTGTCTCCTCTTCCCCTCACCTTTTTCTGCTGGAGCTGAACGGTGAGCAGGTTCTGCAGCCCTTTGGGGTTTTCCACCGGCTTTTTGATGTTAGAAGCTGGCTGGAATCCTGGGAAGTTGGTCAGCGTCTTTTGGACAGTAGAAACAGGAGGAGTCTTCTGCGGAGCAGGCTTCACAGACACCAGTACCACATCATCATCATCGTCGTTGTTTTCGGGACTGTTGGGCTGACTGGACTCTGACTGAGTTGGTTTGTCAGGTATGGGGCTCCTGCTGCTGTCAGAGTCTCTGGATGCATGGGTGCAGCTGCTCTTTTCTAGTATTTGTTTGGTTTCTTTCACCTGAGAGGTTTCGGCATCAGATGGTTGCTGAGTCAAGTTCCTGTGAGAAACTGGTGCAGTTTGATTGATTGTTTTGAGTTGATGTTTGTTTGATGACTCAGAATGAACAGTCTTGACGCTGGAGGAAGAAATGCCTTTTTCTTCTTCTCCTTGCTTGATGCGGTTCTGCTCGGGCGTGTCTTGAATCTTCTCGGTTCTTTTTTCAACACTGTTTTCTTTGGGACTGTTGTTCTCCTCATTTGAAACTCTCTTTTTTAACTTCATCCCCAGTGGAAGTTGTTTACCCCGGTAAGTATCCGACGACCTGTGCTTATCATCTGCCTTTTCTTCCACTCCTGCACCTTGTTGCCTTTCATTTTCTTTCTGATAACTTGCTCTTCCTTCAGCCTTGTGACTTGCTTCTTTCTCTTCATGTCTATTGTTCTGCAACTTTCTCCACTCAGAGTCCTTGTCTGCCTGGCTTGGTGCCTTAAAGGGGTTTCGTACAGGTGGAAGACATGAGGGCTGTAGCTGTGTGTCAGACAGAGGGCTTCTCTTTTCTGTTTCCGGCTGCAATCATGGAAGACAACACACTTTAAAAAAATATGTCATAGAAATTTACAGAAAAGTGTCTAATAACAGCTAATCCCTCATGTGGTGTTTAAAAAAAGTAAATAGTTCAGAATAGGAAAAATACTTGTTCATACCATTTAGCTACATCCTATTTAAGGCTGCAACTTATGATTGTTTACATAATAAATGTATTAATCAATGCATACGCCAGGAAAACCGTAAAACATTTACAGTTACACAGCATTAAAGAAAAAAACAACAAAAAACAACAAATACAAAAGAGGTAAGGATTACTTTTGTTTTGAGTGACTGACCAATGAATTGACTAATTCATACAAGCTTAATTATTAGTGGAGTAGTGAGAACACTAACTTAAAACTTTAACCGCATTTTTAATAACTAAAAACTATCTTTAATAACTGTCTCAATGCGATGGCCAGAAACCGTTGGTGATACAGATACTGAATGTATATAAAAAAACAAGTGTGTGTTGGGAAATCTGTGACAGCACTTACTGCAGTCCAGGGTACATTTCCACACCACCTCTGGCCTGCTTTTTTACCTACTGCACATCGGTAGAACAACCTGGAAAACGAGAAGGAATTTGCAGTTAAATACAGAGTCTAACCAACCTGGTATCTAGTCATATAAGCTGCGTATAAGCATGCAATTTCAGATTTCTTTCTAATACATACATACACACACACCTATAGCCCTGCTGTGGCTGACTGTAGCTGAGAGCCTGGAGTTCCACCATTGAATCTTCATGATGGAGGCAGTGTGATGGTGAAATGCTAGAGATATGATAATTCACATCAATAAAACAAATATTTGTGCAACACACACATTTGTTTATCAATAACTTTAACAATATGTCAGTGAATAACCTCAGATGTTTGGAGAGGGCCAGTGAGTATAGTAAAGTTGGCTACTGAGATGAATGGAACAAAAGCAATGTAAGGATATGGCCAGTGAATAGTTAAGAGACTATTATTTGGTTCAAACACAGTGTCAATGAATGGTTCAGGTCTGAAAATACAGAGGCCTATTGTCATCGGGGGAATACCTGGTTTGCTGACTAAAATCACAGCCTTGCTTGTCAACGCAGACGTAGAAGCTCTTGCCTTTATTGGGTCCGTCTTTTAATCCGGTTTTTAACATACACACGCCGCCTGTGACAAAAAGGTCTCTCTTTAGAAACACGTAAAAACTCGAAGTGCGGAATATTTAAACCGAAGGTTAAACTAATTATTAAACTATGTGGGCAGCAAACCTTTTTTGTCCTCAGGATAAAAACACAAATATAACCTCTTTAAATCAAACACAATATCCAGTTTACCATTTTATAACACATAATTAATCACCACTGACCGATTACCACTTACCGTGTATACTACATACAACCTTTTCCATTTTATCAACACATTTAGTTCAGTTCAGTTACTAGAACGTGAAGGGAAGGGCTGTATTTTGTATAGACCAATCGCAGCTCTCGGATAACACATCCGCTCTGCAAACGTCAGTATAAAAGTCAAGGTCCGAGTTATTTAGCAAAATTGTATTATGATGGACAAAGACATAATATATAATGATGTATTAACATTAAATACCGATAAATATTAAATACATAACAATATTAAAAAAATAAACTCAACAAACGCCAAATTGCATTTGCTTGATGACTGTTATTGTGAAATATATTTAACTTTTAACCGGATATAATATAAGCTAGTTCCGAGAACTTCCGTAAACCTGTTCCGTAGAAATTTTTTTTTTTAATACATGTATGCAGAAGTGACTTTTCTGTTTAAAAAACGTATGTTTTGTATATAAAAATCATTATTTATAATTTCTATGAAATAAAAAGACATTTAAAAAACAGTTAGGACCAGCGTGATGTAAGACTACGTTACCCACAATGCAACAACAACTTCATCGTTGGGTTTTTTGGTCTCGCGGGCTTTGTTTTGATATGGCGGCAGGCTTCGAATTTTTTGTTTGTTGCCTTTGTATAACGCCCGATTTCATCACAGTAAACCTGCTTTTCTCCTGAGTTACAGGTAATGTCGATGTGTTTTGCGATGCTTGTTAATGTTGTAGTGTCGTCACTACAGTGTAACATCCGGGAAAAGTTTTTATGAAATAAATAAAACGCAGCCTGCCAATAACGGGAGAGTGTCGACGAGGAAGCCAAGCCTTTTAAATAAAGCGACATTTGAGGAAAATGAAAAGAGCACTTCCACATTCCACGTGAGCCACATGTCATAAATGCCACCATTCTCTCCTATGTTTTTTTTTTAATAGACATTGTTAAGATTATTGTTCGTAACCAAATATCTGGAACTGACTTCTGTGTAGCAACCAGGACGGAAACCAATCTCGTATTAAAAAGGCAATGTCTTTTCTATATATAACGTCCCTATGTATAGCTTTATTGGACCTGGGCGTCAGCTATAGGGTGTTGGACGGTGTTTATTCGTGGCGTGATTAACCCTTAACCTGTCACCATAATCTTTCTCTTAGATCCCGGATTAGACTATCCTGCCTGCGACATCGCAGCCATCATGTCATCTCCAGCTGGCCTTCAGTACTCCCAGGCAGACTTGTTGGCCCGATGGATGCCAAGTAGCACCAGAGCCGGAGTGATCCTCAGTCCCTCTCCGGATTTGGCTGGACCCTTGCGGCACACCTCTGCCGTGGGATCGTCGCCCATGTTGCCAGACGATTCCTTCGCTTCCGACTTTGCCCCGTTGCCCGCTTCTACAGACAGCAGCTGCCTCGGTGTGGATGCATTTAGACGGGCAGCAGGAGGAGAGATGACTGAGTCTGACAGGCCGGTGAACGGTCTAAACTCTGTCCCGACGAGAATTGCAGATGGACAGCTGGACACTTTGGACGAGATGGCAAGCAAATCACAGGATCTGCCCCTTATGATGAAGCTTGAACAGGTATGGACATCAGTGCTTTTCAGAAGCAGTTGTCTCCTGTAACTTGAGACAATCAAGTTGTTAAAAGTAGAAAATAAATTCTTAGTGAAACCAAGAACATATGTTTGGCATATGTGACTAGCCCTGCTGTGCATCTGAGGAGATGGACTTTCAATACCTAACATACATGACACAGATACTGGGAGGATCTTTAGTTTTACTGGTTTATAGATACAGGGGTGAGACAAAGCAGAAAAAATGAACCTATAATTTATTTATTAATAATGTAAGAACATTTGGACACTATAATGCCACAGATTTCCTAATATATGCAAATTTTGGGCCCTGCGTGGACTTCATTGTTGATTACATCACTGCTTCCTGTATACTTAATGCACCTCCATCACACACACTCCTTTACGTTTCTCTGCTATTAATAGAGTTTTTCCCTAAGGCAATTATGTTGGCTGGGACACAGATGCAATTAAACACTTAGACTATATGTCAAATGGCAGTATGTGCAGCGCATGTGGATTGACACTGAGCTGAAACTAGTGGTACTCAGAAACATCTAGGTTAAATGTATCTTAAACCATCTGAAAAACATAGTGGGAGCTAAGCTAAACTACATATCGAATTAGAATTTAATGCAATATGTGTGTGCAGTTAAAGAAATGGCAGCAGCACATGCAGGAGCAGCTAAAAGCTCATCAGCTGGAGGAGCTGCTTCATCTCCAGGAAGAGCAGCAGAAGCTACTGGGAACGCTGAATGGATCCCAGCACTGCACAGGAGGTCAGAGAGTGAAATTACACGAACAACTGCGAAGTGATCATTTTGAGTTCAGGGTGAATGTGGTGTGCAAGTATGTGTCCTGTTTCATAAACTGAAGTGATGATAACCCATCTTACAGAGAGTTCAGAAATGTCCGGACCAGAGTGGGTTGAGGACACGCTCCACAGGTCATGTTACACACAGTGCTCTTACAGTCCTGATACAAACCACCATGGAGTCCCACGGGGCTCTATGATTGGCCGTCAACCAGAACAGCAACTTTCACTAGTTGTCAGACACGAGCAGCTACCCAAAGGTCAAGCACCTGAGGAGGGTGATGATGAGGAAGGGGGTAAGATATATTTAATATTTTAAATGTAAGTTTCAAATGTAAGGCCCAGGGGCCAGAATCGACCCACCAAAGACTCCAAACCGGCCCACTGCACAGCTTCACATGTGTGAAATGTGAAGGAGTACATTAGATTTGAATCATTTCACTGTATTTTCATAGGTTTTACAGCTCTTCCTATTTATAAAGACCCCTTCCATGTCCATTCATACTACACAAAAGTTGGTAACTAATAGATAAACAATTGAATGACACTATCTACCATAGAAATGCATTTTGTTTTTTTTTGCAGGTAGTCCACAGTAAAGAATAAATTTGACATGATATTTTATTACTACAGGACAGTCTGGGCTATACATTTCCAAAACATTTTCTATAATTTGACATATCTGTCATATAGTTTCACTCTTCCAGTTTACTTAAGATCAAAGTGGGCTGTATGTCTCCTACGATGTAAAACAAGTTTGACATCCCTGGTTTAGAGTAAGACATTTCCACAGTTTCTTGGTATTTGTGTTTTCTATAGAACAGCCAGTGTGGATTTGCCCTGTCTTTCATCACACGGTTCACATGTTTTCAGTGGTTAACCGCTTTGTTTCTGTAGGCTCACTGGACTCCAGAGAAGATGAGGAGGAGCACAGTGTCAATGCGAGCCATTTTTCTGAGGAAGATGACACGTTAATGGAACATAATGCTGTGGCAAGGACTGAAGACGACAGCAGAACAGAAGACAAAGTCTTTCACGACAGGTAAATAATACATAGTCTTGTATTTATGTAGTTCTAACATCAGACTGTCTCGACAGATCAGTGTTTGAGTATGGTTTTGTTTGCCTCCTCTCCAGACCTATAAGGCCAGGTATTGGGGGTCAAAAGCAGACATTTGAGGAGCTGCTTGAGGAGCAGCTGAAGCTGGAGGAGCAGAGGCTAAAGTCTGCCCAGCAACAACAGGTCAGAGGATGTGTCGAGTGCTGAAAAGTATCAATAATGAACCATTCATTTGAGTTTGCATTCTGCAGGTGACAACCTGATATAGGAATGTAATGTCTGCACAAATGGAGCCTGTCTGTATTTTGCAATAAAATACTTTATTTAACTGGAAAAACTAAAAAAATTCCAATTTACATTGAATTCAAATCTTGTCCTATTCCTTCAACAGAGTCGAGATGGAGCCAACGCTGCGCAAGCCCCTCCTAAGAGAGCCTTCTTGAAGCGAGGAGAGGGCCTTTCGAGATTTACAAATAATCGGAAAGCTATGTTCCAAAAAACAGATGTAAAGAAGGACTCCAGACCACCACCGCCTCAAGCCAGAGTAATCTCTCGCAGCAACTCGGAGCCCACATATATTCAGAAAGGAGCCGCAAACAGTGCCCCACGGCTTCCTGTCCAGCGTAAAACTGCTACACTCAACAAGGAGAACCGGTTGAAGGGACTCAGTTCACCACCCCACGATATGAGAGCAGTGACTAAAGTAGCACGGACAAAGGTTTTAGGTAGTCATCAGAGACAGAACACAGCAGGACCAGAGACTGTCCAAACTGATCCAGGTGGCAGACCAGCCAAACATCAGCTGGGGAAAGTTCTGTCAGTTCAGGCCGTGAAAGCCCCTTGTCTCAATGTTCAGCCGTGTCCTACAACCAAACAGGGCGGGAAGTTAGGACAGGCAGGGGCGGCTGAAAATGAAAAAAGCTGTGGTTCAAAAGGGGAATTAGCAGAAGCAGGAGGGGTTTCTAAAGGAGGAGACCCAGTTATACAGGATTCCTTCGAGTTGTCTTTTCAGAAGAAGCTCCAGCGATGGGAGTGCGACCGACAGCTGGAGAGCATGGAGCTGGGAGAGTTTGAGCTGCTGGAGCAAGCGGCTGAAGAGCTGTCCTTCTCATCTAACTCCTCCTTTGTCATGAAGGTGCTCTATTTCACTCACCAACTCATCACGCTTTAATTCAACACTTCAAATGCTGGAATGTTTGGATGCCTACTGTTACAATTTTTTTTGTCACACAGTTTTTTGTGTTGGTAGTATCTGTTTCCTTGTTTGTGTTGTTGGGATTCAGTATTTCTGCTGCCCTCAAGTGGTCAAAATCTGCTATTGCATTTCTAAAGAAATTACCAGATTGGGTTGCCTTTCTCCAGGACTTTACTGTTAGTCTTGTGTTATGTAGACATAACCCCTCTCTCCAGAAAACTATTACTCTGCTCATTCCTTGCAGGTTCTTCAGATGGATCAACAACGACAGCTGCAGACTGTGAAGGGGCTCCACCAGCGACGCCTCTCTTCAACTCCCATTAAATCACCTCCTAAAGGTGTATTTCAGAGGTGCAATAGTGTTGGAAACACAGGTGGCTTAGCAAGCAACTCTTTGAACTCAGAAGCATTTGTAAAGACAAGAAATGATATACTAGAGAACAAAGAGAGCATTAAGGAGACACAGGACATTGAGAGAGAGGACAAACATGACATCTCTGACACGACACCCTGCAGCCGCTCTGAATGTGGAGACGACAAAGTGGTCAAAAGTTCTCTCTGCTTCCCTGCACCTATTAACCCACCATATGACAAGCGGTCGTATGAAGATGAGGATAGTTTCAGGGACTCATCTTCAGATGTGGCTGAAGAGGATGATGTGGAGAGTAAGAGTGTCCACAGCAATAGGGAGGACTCCACTCTGATAGAGGGCAAAGACGGCGAGCAGGGGAGAGTTGTGTTTGATGATGACGACACATGGAACGACCTGGAGGACACTGCCATCGGCACAGCCGATGAAAGCAAAGAGCTCAGTCCGATTTCCAAACCGACAGCCAGAGAAATTTCTCCCCCACAGAAGACTTTGTTGAGGAAGGTGGCTGTGAGCAAAGGTGTGGAGCTGGGGAAGGCCACAGGTATCGGTTCAGTCAATCTGGAGCCTGATCATCCTCCTGCCTCCCAGCTCATGACAAAGTTATTCCCCTCCCTGAAGCCAAAAGCCCAGAATGCACCACTCCCTCTTCCTCCAGCTGCTTCTGTTGAGTCCAAAAAGCCAGAGGAGGATACAGGTTAGACAAACACTTTCTTTGTTTGTTATTGCGTTAGTAGAATTAATGTTGATTGAATGTTAATAAACTTATACAAAATATCAGCAACTTTATTAAATGAAAAACTGATAGAAAAGCCAGTTAAAAACCACACATTCCTCTTATTTATCAGTTGTGTATGCATGTTGTTGCCCTCAGGCCAGCAGATCCAGTCGAGACAGCTCAGGGAGAGACTGGCTGAGCTGGAGATTGAGATTGAGAGATTCAGGAAGGAGAACGCTGCGCTCACCAAACTCAGACAGGAAAACGAGAAAAAACAGGAAACTCTCAGGTGATATGTTCTTCTTTGCATAAGCAATTCAGTAAGGAGAGTATGCAAGTGTGAAAACTTAATAAAAATATAAAGACACTGCATCTGGTATTTGGAAGTAGCGCTGTTTTCTTTTGGGAGAAATATTTTCATGAAATGTGTTATTCCTCTCCTTCCTCGTGTAATGCACGTTTGTACTTTGCTGTTTGTGTTGTAGGGCAGAGCGTTTGGAGTTTGAGCAGATGAGAGCAGAGGAGATGGCCAAGTTTGAGGAGTACAAGAAAGAGGAGACGAGGAAGCTGCAGAAGGAGCGCAAATTGTTTGAGAAGCACGTGTCAGCCGCAAGAGCTATTCCTGATAAGAAGGAACGAGAAGAGATCCAGGTGAGCGTGGACATGACGCGCAAAATAACCACATGCATATCTGCTCGATGTGTAAATAAGATTTGATACTCCTGTATTGCTTATTGTTTAATGAAGTTATTAATGCTAAAAAATAAGGTTTTTGAGATGAATTATTGTGTTTGTGGCACATATCCACAAAACCCTAAAAAAAGAACACATTTAATGAAAAAAAAAAAAAAAGGGTCTCAAGAAGAAGATATTTATGTGTCTGCCTTTATTCAGGAGTTGAAGCAGCAGCTGAGCTCCCTGCAGGAGGAGCTGAAGAGAAGGGAGAGTCGCTGGTCCTCCACACAAAGTCGCCTGCGTCAACAGATCGACTCCCTCAGACAAGAGAACAGCTCACTGCGTGACGAGGTGCCTGACCCCCCTAACGCTTTCTCTGGTTACACACGCGTAGCTTTAAAGTGCACCCTTTATCTGGATCGTAAAGAGTGGGCTAAGGCTGAAAACTGAACCCTGCATCTTCCTGTTTGTCTTTGAATTGAAGATCCACGTGCTGGAGAAGCTCCGTCTGAGTGCCTGGAAGAAAAACCCTGTCACTGCTGAGAAGGAAAGTCCCAGAACATTTGAGAACAATATGCCATCTGTGACCAAAGGAGTTAAATTTGCTGTAAGCTAATTTATAAAGTCTGTTATTGTTATCTAAAAATTATGATCCTGTGTTCAAACCTGAAATAAATACCTTATATCAACACGAAGAGAAAAACATGGGAGAAGTTATAGTTCCACAACACTTCATTTTGTTTTTCATGATCATCAGTGCTTTGACAGTCTTCAGAGCTTTAGCTGTGCAGGAACTCTAATTATTCTACTCATATTTCAACACTGCTTAAGTAACTGCAAAATCACTTTGTTTCCAGAGTCCTCTCGACTCCAGAGGGAGTGACAGCAGCCCTCCACATGTCAGCTCTGCTGCAGCCACTAGAGGGAACTCCAGAGACGGCAGTCAGGGTGCTGCAGGTACAGTCAAGTGTTTCCAGTCGGTCTAAATCCTTTGTGACACATGGATGTTAGAATAAGAGGTTCTTGCTGACATGTAACTCCATAAAACAAGATGCTTTGTTTTAACACTGAAAACTGATTTCAAGCAAGCATTTTCTGCAAACCTGACAAACAGTGCTTTGCTGCTGCCTCTTTGTTCACACTTACACCATTACTCTGTCCCAAAGGTTTCACTGTAATACTGCTATAAGCAGTATGTTGTCAGTTAAAGAAAAAGTTCTTTTGTGTCCCGGTGGCCACTGAAATGGAAGGTTTTTTTTTTAATCTTTCAAAAAAAACTGTCCAAATAAGTGTCCAAAGCCATTCAAGAAGAACTTTGGAAGCTTGAGGTTGTTGTCTGGCTTATCTGGCAATAAGTCATCTTTAGCAACTCTGAGCCAAAAAAACCCCAGCTCAGCATAAGTAGTGTGGTTAACTCTATTAACTTTTATACTGTCAGTTTGAGCTAAAGCAGGCTAAAGACCCAGTGCACGTAGTAGCTGGTGGACATAATGGAGTATATGGCATGTGTATATCGAGAGATTTTATGTCTGTTTCAAGTTGAGACTAGAACAGTATTAATAGAGTGATTAGACCTAAATTTGCCAGCTGGACACAAACAGGACTCCAAATCATTGATGTTTGTGTCTGCTGGGTTTGTAAATAGCTAAGTTTACAATATTAATAGATTTTAATCATCCAAAAAAGCCCGGGATTGGCTCAGAGTAAAAGTTAAGGAATTTTTAGAGTTTCTGTCAATGATCATCATTAATGATTCTCATAAACACCTTGAATAGTGTGAGTGGTCAAGTATTTATTGTCCATATTTTTTATTCTCTGCAGGAATAAAGAGCAGCCTGAGGAAGCCAGCAGGGCCAGGCTCCTCTTCCAGCTCCGTACCCAGCAGGAAGACAGAGGAGAGGTCAGCACCTGCCAGCAGCCAGGAGAAACCACCAAACCAAGAACACTTACACAGCTGCTCTCCAGTAAGAGGCATCATCAGTGTCATACAAACACTGCAGTGTTTCCTGTACATGATGCAAAACACCTACTGACATCCAGATAGAAGAAGAGGCAACATTTATGGCACAAATTTAAGATACATTTGAAAGGTCAGATGTTTATTAGTCCGATTCTGCATCAGGAACAGAACAATTAAAGTCTTGTTTAAAAACAAACAAACAAACCAAAACAAGTCTGTCTGTACGTGCTGCTCTGTCACAGACCTCATGTTTAAAATCTTCGTATTGCAGAACACTGATTCTCCGACAAATGAACTTGAGCGAAGTAAGGCTGAAGAGACCGAATCAACCAGGGAGGTTATCACACATCCTGATGGCAAGGTGAGCAGCAGTTACATACAGCTGAGTTTGGCCCTGTTTTCAACAAGGAGTTATTTAAAGAGGAAGGTTGCACTACTAAGTACTAAGTGTGAGCAATTCAGTCACTGTGGAATAACCTCAAACTTACATTAGCTTTTATTGTTGATATTCAGTAGAGGCTGTTGATGGAGCTGTCCTGATGTTTCCAGGTAGAGAAGGTTTTGGTCAGCGGTGATCGTCTCATAGTTTACCCCAACGGGACCAGGAAGGAGGTTTCAGCAGACGGACTGACGGTCAAGGTCATCTTCTTCAACGGCGATACTAAACAAGTCATGGCCGACCAAAGAGTGGTGAGATGCTTGCTTTGCTTTAAACTCATATTTTCAGTAAATACATGTACGCTGGACCCCTGGACATGTGCTGTGTGTGAGGAGAAATGCTGGACTATTTCCTCCTGCTTAAAGGCAGGATGTGAGGAAGGAGGGGAGGGGTGGCTTTGTCAGGCGTACACCACTGTCTTAGGGAGGGGGTGTCTACCAGACTTATCTCATTCTGACGTATTGAGTAGAACACCTGTTCAGAGGGAAGCAACGTGAAGATATGAAAACATCTGACAGATTCAAAATTGAGAAATAAACGAGATCAGGACAAACAAAGTGATGCAGGCAGACAGACCAGGGAGGCCTTTCACAGCCTTTTGAATCCATTAGCCTTCCTGAATCACAGCACCGGAGAAAGAGCTACACAGACACACTGCTGGATGTAAGAGTAAGAGATTAACACAGATGAGTCCTTCAAAGTCTAACTGGAGTATCGTCTTGTTTGCTGAGATATGAACACAAATGCAGTCACACGTCAAGTTAAACAAGAGAATGATTCAGGAAATGTTTAGTTTTAAATAAAAAAAAATTTAGAGCTAATTCATAGGATCCTGAATTAACACTTAAAGGAAAACTTTTCAGGGCTTGTTAGTATTTTAAAAGTGAGGAGGAATGTGGACAGTTCATTAAAGGATAAAAAAATCTAATTAAACTTTTACAACTAAACGTCCATGAAGAGCATGAAAGCAATATACTCTGTATGACTTGATGTAAGAAGTAGAACTTTGCATGGTTCTTCTCTTTATCTTACCTGCTGATAACTAACAGTGCTGCCCCTTGTGCTCAGGTCTACTACTATGCTGAGACCCAGACGACACACATCACCTACCCAGATGGCATGGAGGTGCTGCACTTCGCCAACAATCAAACAGGTGAGAGCAGATGATGAAGCAGTGAAATTACCACGAGACAAAAGCTGCTGGGCTTTTGGTATTAGTGAGGTCATATTCCCATCTCATCTGAGTGCAGAGTAATTGTAAAATGATATAACAGGAGTGATAAACAAGATCTGCGTCAGAAATCTGTTGTGGTGGGGAACTCCAGGCCTCAAGGGCCAGTGTCCTGCAGGTTTTAGATCTCACCCTGGGTCAACACACCTGAATCAAATGATTAGTTCATTACCAGCCTCGGGAGAACTTCGAGACATGCTGAGGACGTAATTTATCCATTTAAATCAGCTGTGTTGGATCAAGGACACATCTAAAACCTGCAGGACACCGGCCCTTGAGGCCTGGAGTTCCCCACACCTGGTTTACTGCATCATGAGTTCTCCAAAGTAGCAATCTTGAAATGCATTGTTGGAAGCAAAATGGCTTTTCTGTCCCATCAAAAAATTTTTTTTAGTACGACAAAGTGCTTAAGTACTGCAATTAAAATATGAGGCCATTTTAGAATAATTCATCATAACAGCTCTTTAATATATTAAAGACTGATTTTTATTAATTAGTCTATAAATTTACAGGAAAACATGCAGTGCGTTCTTAAAGGTTTTCCAATTCAAAAGTCAGATATTCACTTTACTGTAAGAAGAAGGATAAAATAAAATAACACAACAGTACTTAAAGTAGAAGTCCACGAGGTAAGTGTAGGAAAGGAATTTCCTTTCTCATGCTTGTCTTGTGGACTTTGGACATGTGTACTAACTCATATTCTACATTAATTTTTATTCCTGCTTCAGAAAAGCATTTTCCCGACGGCCGTAAGGAAATCACCTTCCCAGACCAGACAGTAAAGAACCTTTTCCCTGATGGCAGGGAGGAGAGCGTACTGACAGACGGTACCATCATCCAGGTTAACTCGTAAGTCAACCTTATATTTCCCTTACTACCTTTATAACAAAATGGTTTTTTGCATGATATCCTTTACTGGACATGTACTCATAACTTAATTTTTGTAGGACTTCCGTACCCTTTCCACTTCTGCACTGGGCCCCACGAGGGATATATTTAAAATGACAAGGGGGGGGACCCCCCAAAAAAACCAGCTAGCAGAAAATAAGACTCATTTTACCATCATACCGCAAAGTCAGATATTGTGAATGTTGGAGGAGGAAATAGCAAATATGTCAGTGATGATAACAGGTGCTGCTGTCTATGTATGTGTCAATAGATCAAACAACTGACTAATGGTTATAGAAATTGAGTATTACCACCACTCAAGACTAACTGGGCATGTATACATGCTGTTTCTCTCAGGGACGGCACCAAAGAGATCCTTTTTAACACAGGCCAGAAGGAGATCCACACAGCAGAGTACAAGAGGCGAGAGTATCCAGACGGCACAGTGAAGACCGTCTACGCAGACGGGAGGCAAGAAACCCGCTACCCCACCGGGCGGCTCAGGATCAAAGACAAAGACGGAAACGTCATTCTGGATACCAAGGTGTAGAAAGGTGGTGAATCTCAGTGACTGTGAAACTTGAAGCATTTTTATTATTGCAGCTATTGTTCAAACTGTGAAAAAATCCAGGACATCAGAGAAGGTTGTCTGGAGACTTTGGTGCTTTGTCTTTATTTATTTTCTTCATGTGATAACAGATACAGGTGAGCTTTGGACATTTTGTTTTAACGATGTAACATAATCAACAGTTCAAACTGCTTTGATATTCTTGAGTTGACACTCCTTGCTTCTGAGATTCACAAATCAGCTTTTGTTGTTTTTAAATACTTCTGTCTGTATGTAGCAAATAGAGTGATGTGACACACTTTTGTGCCAGTGGTTTTACACCCACCCACTAAAGCACAACTGGCAGTGGCACAGGCTCAACAAGCACTACCCATGGGTGTAAAAATGAAACACAGACCAATAAATAAATGCCAGTTTAACACACTGAGTAGACTTGGCGTTATAGAGGAGACAAAAGGAATCCAACACAATACACCTCAAAGTCTTAGACTCACAATGATTCTTAACAGGACCTTCTTTTGCACAAAAATCTGGGATACTTTTTAATAATTCAGCGAGTCCAACAATGTTTTGACTTAGCCCCTCTGGGTTTGTTCAAAGACACCACCCAGTCAGCTTGTTCATGGCCAAAAGTGTCCACCAACAGATTAGGTCTGTAATTTTTTATTATTTTTATGTTTTATTTTTTTTCAATTTTTTTCTGCATAAATTTTTGAACTAACATCAGTTCTTTCCATAAATATAAAATAGTCATTACTTTTTACATTTTTGACCCTTTAAACACCAGTTTGTTTGTACAATGCACTTGTTGGAAGACAACCTCAAAACTCACAATTTCATATATTCGAAGTGCTACTGGAATTTCTTGTATTATTAATAGTAGAGTCTGGGAAATGTAATTGATTTACATTAACATTGATTATTATGGATTATGCTCAAAAGACACACATTCCTCCGATTCTATGTGGGATATCGCCTGGGTAGTTTTGGTGAAGCCACAGACGGACAACAAAATCTTCCTCTGTTGCAACTGGAGGAGCCGGGGAGGTAGCTCTGGGTTGTTTCCCCTGTGCCAGTTTTCATCTGAGGAGTTCCTTTGCCAAGGTGACCGTAGTAAAGACGTTGTCCTTGGAGCTCCTCTGTCAGTTGGAGTCTGAACCCCTTTCCCTTTTTTACTTCCTGAGAACTTCCAGTGTTGTCATCCAACATGCTATGTATTGCTTTATTCTGGTGCAGGCTCACATCTCCACTTCATCTATAATCCTCCAATCCTCACACCTTCACCTCCCGTGCAGGTTTGTAAGGGTGCACAGCAGGTAAAAGATTTCCTTTGTTATAAAATAGTCAAAAATACATCTCAGGCTGCTAATGCAGGGAACTGCATAGAGGGTGAGTCCTGGTTTGATACCAGTGGGCATTGGATTGTAAAGCAGTGTCTCTTAAGTAGTGGGACCCACATGGTTTTCCCTTCACGAGGCATGCACTCAGTCACCGGCTCCTCATTGTCAGAAAATGCTCCGCCATTCTTTTCCATCAGCCGTTCGGCCTCCACCTCCGTGCCACCCATCCCCCAATTCCCCGCAAAGGCACTGGCTATTACTCATCATCAGTGGTAATGCAGTCAGCCTCTTTGGAGATTGTTTCTTCATCTTAGGCAGATGTCTTTTCTTCAAGGGCAGAGGACTGCTTGCTGTCCTTGCTCTCTGACCAGATCATACAGACAGTGCTTGAAGCAGTGATGACCTTCTTGCCATCTTGCCAGAAAAAATGATCTGGAAGCTGTTAGGCTTACTTACAGCAGTAGCGCTGTCTGCACCTGCATAAACCTCAGGACAGATTTACAAACAGTGTTTGTTGTTGTTTGCGCTGCAGCTGCAATGTTGAACTCTGCAAAATGTCCTGTGATTTTTTTTTTGTTTGTTTGTTTTGTTTTTTGAGTTAATATTTTGGGTATGATATCTTTTTATGAAAAGTACAAAAGTAAAAGTGCTTTCAGCATGTGCTTCAAAGCTAAGTCTGACTGGGATCCTCAAAGCTCAATATCCTGCATCAACAGAAATTCACTGCAGCCTGTGTAATATTTGATGTGTCATCATTTATTCCAGTCTATCTGCAAATACATGTTTGTGCTGCAATGTCATGCACAAACACAAACTATTAGATCCTTAAGATCAAACCTATGTCAAAATTGTGTCATTCTTTTGGTCCATTGCAGTGTCGTAAGCCATCAAATGCCCCTATTAGAAACTAGGAATATTACATGAAATTGCTTGTATGGCCAAAAATTGGTAGATTATGTAATTTGGTAAAAAACATTAAACTACAATTCATGTGTTGAGTTTAGAATGAAAGCAATTTTACCTAAATTGCATGATTTAGTACTGTCAATAACAAGGAATCAAAAATTGTTGTTATAACAGGTTTCAATAGGCCAAGAATGGCCACGATAGAGCCCAGAGGGTTAAACTTTCTATTATCCTAGTTTTTTCTTGCAAGACAGCCTGTCTGTTTGTCCCAGGATATTCCTGCTTAATATCCAAACCACGACCTGCTTTCGTCTGCTGTGGATGAACATTTGTAGTTTTCTCGTGTTTGCAACTATTTTTATTTGTAAAAATGTTAAATGCATATTTATTTCCCTAGCTGGCTGTACATATTTTTTTTGTAAAATACATTTTTTTAAAAAATCTTTGAGTGTTTTTGTAGAGACTGTATCACACCATCCTTTTCATTGCACCTTAGTAAAAACACACTGCAGAGGTCAGTGAACATGGGAATATTTTACTTAGCACCTTCATACAGTAAAAGAAAAGAGAAAACAAACAAAACAAAGTGCTACATAAACAGCTTAAAAAACAAGCAAACTTAAATCTCTGCTGTGCAGGAACAATGAAAATGAATAGAAAATTTCAGTACTATATAAAAACTAAGAACACAAATAGAACAATACAAAGAAAACCAGAAGATCACAAACCCTGAACTGAAAACTTAAACAGCCAGGAAGCCTGAAAAAGATGATAAATTTATTATTAGCTTGCTGTTCTGTTTATTAATAGCAAGCTACTATTAAGTCACTTAAATATACAGTTCAAAAGATTCTGCTGGTTAATTTTATTTAATTGCAACATTTAGTATCTGATCCTGTTTGACTTTAGAGCCACAACAAAACGTTGAATCACAATTCTCCACAACACATTTAAACAGCATTGTTTCATCAGCCACAGTCTAATGGGGTCTGTATTTAACTGTGTCCTGTGGAACTGGATACTACTCACTCTCTTTGGTAGAGTTAAGGATGACTGTGGACAACCCGAATCATACAGATGCAGACATTTCAGAAAGCATTCTTTCTAAACTAATTTTGGTGCTTGAAATAAAATGCTAAAAACTTACCTGAGCAGTGTTTGGAGGGTGTCTTTCCACTTTACTCAAGTTCCGCCAGTCCTTTGCTCACCAGAGGCAGATGGACCAACACTCCATCTTCGCTGTACAGCAGCACTGTGAGCTCTGGTTCTTGAGCCTAAACAGAGGAAGACACATGAAGGCAGTGAGATACTGACTGGAAGCAAAAACAAAGACAAAAAAATTCTCAGGCTGTGAGACCAAAGATTTGACAGTATAAAGAGTGCAACACAGCACTTATTCTGCCTGATTTGAATTTATTAGGTAGTCTTGTTCATATACACATTTATTATTTATTAGTTACACAATGGCAGTACCCCTTGGTGGATCCCTTAAGTCAAAATTTATGGTAAAGATTCATTAAGATGCTGGAAACCTTCAACACATTTGGCACCATATCAACATGATGGGAGCTAGCCCTATTCTACGGTGGTAAACGAAATACTTTTTGATTTTTGAATTGTGAGGATTTGTGTATTCAGAACATATAAAACTGCAGCTTGATATCCTTGAAGACAACAAGGCAGTATTTCCACGGCCTCTTTGTCTTTGATTGAATCATTAACCTGTTTTGTTACATGTAACTCCAGGGCTTGGCAGAGAATAACTATGATCACCATATTTTAGTTTTCTTCTGTATGAAAAGTGAATTACTGATATTACATTTGCTCTTTACCTATATATATATATATATAAACGTATGAAAGATTTGTTTGTATTTACAAGAAAATCAGAAGTGCCACGCAGAATAAAAGGGCCATGAAGGCAGTAAATAGGACTGCTAGTAAAAACTGACTTCAGCAAGGACATTTATTATGTTTGTTGTGTTATCTTAGAGCTCACAGTTAAAGATAACAGAGCTAGTTTAGTTTAGTACTGTTTCCAAAAACCTATCATGGTACATTTTTAATGACATTTCTTTAATAAGTGAGTCTTTTGACTGTAATTTCTTAGTTTTAAAAACAGTTATGTTGTGTGTGTTTCATACCACAACAGAGGCTGTGATGTTTTTGTGTAACAGGTCGATCATTTCCATTGCAGCCTTCATGCTCCATTTGGGGCTGTAGGGCAGCACATTTTCCTCCCTTGTGACACTCGGAGCTTTGAAGCCAGCAACTTTGACTTTTAGTGCCCTACATGGAAACTCCAGCAGCTCAGCTGGCATTTGGCGCAGCCTGCCAGGAAACAACAGATTATGAGAACGCCACTCAACACATCCGCATGTCCACATCATCTGTTTATCAGTAGATAAACCCCATTCAGGGTGGGTCTCAAAGAAATTCAAAGTTAAACAAACAGCAGCTTAAGACTGGAGCCTACATTAAAAGCCAGGATATCTTTTTCTTATCTGGCTTCACTTACACCAACATCAGCAGTCAGGCTAAGCGGCCACATGATAGTGTTTATCAACTGGATTGAGTCACCCTAGGGTTTATCAAACTAGCTGCGAGCGTGTTCACATAAAACAGAAAGCAATGGCAGCATATGCTCAAAACTCTACTTGCTGATTAATTAGTTACCATGATGATTTACCCAGTAAGTGAACCACCTATGTAATACTGAAAACCCAGTTTAACCCAGTGATTTTGTGTCAGCATTGTCACCAGAAGATATATCCCTCTCACTTCTTCTCCACATCTTTTCTCTACGACAAGCCACAAATTTAATGCCCATAAAGTTTTCCAACACTTGGTCTATAAAATGTTTGTACATAAACTCATAGTTTTCAGAGGAAGTGTGCTAGTAGGATGATAAGATTCATACTTGCTGGTAGGTAGAGTGTCATCAGAGCCAAAATCGACGTGTTGTACCAGGAGCGTGACAGGTTCCACACTGATGAACTTCATCAACCTGGCTCGATAGTACTTTCCATCACTGTACGCAGCCAGACATGGACCACCTGGAAACCACAGAGCGTTGGGAGGCCCCAACTTAGTGAGTCTTGCACAGACTCGTCTGCGACTTGGTGAGTGCTTGTCATTTGGTAAAAAGCAACAGTATTCCTTGCTTCAACATTATGCACTCCATACTGTACATTAATGCCACTGTTTTGCACATACCAACCTCTGTATATTTTATATTTCTTATTTTATTGTTTACTCTATTTCATTTGTAAAACATGTATATACACACTCACACACACACACACACACACACACACACACACGTAGAAAAACATATTTAGTACACACATTCAGTAATGTATATACCTTTATATATGGTACATATATTTATTACTTTTTAGATTAACCATTTTTATATTTTGCTTGTTGCACGTTATTGTATTTTGCACAACTCTGTTGCTTGTGAAGCTTGCACACAAGAATTTCACTCGCATGTACTGTACCAGTGTACCTGCACATGTGACGTGACAATAAAGGTGATTTGATTTTGATTTGATTAAGTCATCATCAGTGTGTGAACAGATACATGAAACCAAGCATGTCACTGAAACACGAAAATGGGTACATTACTAACTCATTAAGGTGAGTTATTTCCTGTGATTGCACATCTTGACAATTCTAATAGATTTGAATCTAAATGAAGGAAACATTAACACATCCTACTGGTGTATCCATCATTGTTGCCTTCTGTCAGCGAAGAAAGAGACAAACATATGATTTATACATCATTAACAGCACCAAACTCAGAGGTTAAAATGAGCCCTAATGAGCTGCAACAGTGTCTTTGGTGTTGAAGTCCACAAGTTGTGGTCATGATCACCATCTAGCTAATGCACATAGAGTGTAGGACTTATTTTAGGTGACAAATAATTTCAATATTTTGAAATTTCTAAAGGGGTCAGAATATCCTCTGCATTGGTCACGTTGCGCACTTCTGCAACATCATCACACAGTCACTTCTATTTATGCCCACCATTAAGGCACAGGAAGCTGCTGCAGTATTCTCCTGAACGATAGGTGTTGCTGCTTAGACAAAACTGCCACATAATTGCTATTACAAGAAGGTAAGAAGTCAAAACTGGAGGCAAAGACTTTGCAGTGTGAATGAATCTCTAAGTAAAGAATATCTCTGCTTCTAACATCTCTGTTCATTTCAGATATATCTCAATGATGTTACTTGCTTAAATTTTTTAAATCTGTGTCTGGATAAAGTGAAACATTACCCTCGGGGAAGCTGCTGAGTCGTGGCACCGTGTCAATGTTTCTATTGATTCTGGTCAAAGCTTCATCTAGAGACTCTCCGTTAACCTTTGCATCAGCCGTTCCTTCCAAAGGCCACAGGAAGAGCTGCAGGGGAAACAGAACAATCTCTTATTAACAACAGTATTCTTATCCGCTTTGTTTATTATAAACATTTTTTATATGACAACAGGAATTATGTATATAATTTATAATGTAGAGAGTATCTACCTCATTGGGGGTACACATATGCTTGACCACAACTTTAAAGTGCTCTCCCTCCTGTGGCAAGTTGGGGTAGGTAAAGGACCCCAGCATTAGCTCCTCTGGGTCTCTCAAACCCTGAAAACACATCATCATTATTGGTCCTATACCCCATCTGCACACTAGGTGGAGTAGAGACTCTAATGCATCTACATAGGATCTATTTATGCACACTATAACACAGGAAACACATCTAAAGCATAATTTGCTTTAATTACTGTAAAAAGCTTACAGCTTGAGTAATATTATAGGTCTAATAATATCAATGAAAATGGCCCACAGGTGCATGAGAAGATGACCTTGATGGTGAGATTAGCCAAATTTACACATTTCCTCAGTCTTATTATAATACCTCAGTGTTAATATCCCAGTCGTCAAAGACGGGGGCAGTAGGCATCACTGTGAGGCGCTGCAGAGAAGCACACATACTCCTGAGTAAATTACCGGCATTGCTTAATTTTGGAAAAAACAGAGTCTATCACACACAGAGAGACCTTATCTGGAGACACAGTCCTATCCATGGAGGCATGTTCATGTTGGCAGAGGATCCTGCTGAGGCTCAAACCATCTATGAAGAGCTCAACAGTGACGGGTCCCCTCGGATCAGCTGGCAGCTCCTACCACACAAAAACAAATACACACAAGGGATCATATACATATAACTGTCCACATATGTTTATATACACTGACCTATTTGTGCATTTTTACCACAACGTTCATATCCACACTGCGGTTTAGTAACACCTCTTTCATCAAGGCCACTGCATCCTGCTGCCATTTACCACCAACCTGAAGAAACCAAGGTGCAAAAGTAGAATTATTTCACTTTGATTCTATTGTATTCCAGAAAAACATTGTCATTAGGCTGTCATTTTAGAAACTATAAGTGGCTTTATGGAGGAGGTCATCTTCTTCTGCTGCTTTTCAGGGATAAACATTCCATCAGCAGTCTTTTTTTTCTCTTTAAAAAAAACAACAACAAAAAAAAAATATATATATACAAGGTGGATGGAGTGACAGACACAATCTCTTTCTTACAGGGTGGATGCCAAGCAGCTGGCAGGTCATGCAGAGCTGAGGTACATCGTCACACAGGAGGATGGGGTACACATGAACCACCGGGATGTTCTCCACCAGACCATAATCGACATACTGCACCTGGTAATATAAACATGAACAAAAGTTGTATTTTTGTACCATCAAATAAATGTTTTTAAACATTATATGCAATTTAGGATATAATGTTGATGACATATTGTAGTTGAAATATCAGAGATTATTGCATCAAGTTTAACTATTGATAGTAATACTAAATAAGCAATATATATATATATATATATATATATATATATATATATATATATATATATATATATATTACTTTTTATATCATTAAAGCTAAAAATACAGTCAATTTATACTCATTTTATAAAATTAATACTGTCTTACAGAAATCCATCCATTGTCTGGCCAGATTTGCCTAGCAACCATTGTCTTGGTTTTAGGTTTTCTCTTTTTTAAATGGAAAATGCATTTACTTTAAAAGCACTCAAGGAAATAAAAAACCGGACCTTAACATGCCCTCCCAGCACTTCTAGCAGCTGTCCTCGGTACCACAACATGTCAGGTCCAATGACAGCACAGCCCAAGACTGACTTCCAGGTGTAGGGCTTCTGTCTGGGCAATGCCTTCATGCTCTGCTGAATCCTCTCCTTAAGCTGCTCCAGCTGATAATCTGACAGATGACAAAATATACTTTCACTTTAGACAGGTACACTTAATCAACCTAATACAATAGAACAGACACAAACAGCAGCACTTTACAGGCCTATTAATGACTATTTTTAACAACAGGACTGCTCTAAATGTCCAGCCCTGACAGCTAACTTTGACAGTTACTTCTCCTTAAAGCATATGCAGCGCAGTTAATATATTTTAAGCCCAATTTCCTTTCTATGATAAGATGTAAGCTATGCAAGTATGTAGAGGTAAAAAAAAATTAAATAAAAATAATGATGTGATCTTTTGTGTACCTGCATTTTGTGTTCTCACATAAATGAGACCGTCCTCTCCAACAGCAGAAATGCTTATCTGAATGTGACCAAGACATGGCAGCTCTGGGGGTTGGTACAAGGAAGTCTTTACCTGCATACACAGACACACACAAATATTTGCTTGGAGAATTATTATAAACCATATTATCATTAATGACATTTTTGTCTATTTTTATAACACATAAAATCTTGATGTGTGCATAATCACCTTCTCAGCTGTCATAATGGAGCGGGGGGCTGGTTTTGGAGGCATTTGACCACTGACAGTGGATGACTGGAAGGGCAAGGAAATAACAGGAACAGATGGGCAACTGGTTTCTGTCTCGCTCTTGCTTTGTACCTCTCTCACTGTAGACGGTGGATCCATGTCTTTGGGTTGTTGAACATTAATATTGCTGCAACAAGGCAAAGCCACAAACAAAAGACAGGATAAACGTTAGAAACATTTGCTTAAACTGGAATATCAACTAGTGGTCATAAAAAATAAATAAATACAAATAAACTCTGCTGTGTGTTTTTTTTTTAAATATTTACATTATTTCTGATGTTTTGCAGTGTCTACCAGAAATACAGGGATTCAGAAGAGGTTAGAAAGAGATTATTTGGAGAAGGAGAATAAGCCTGTGCACACCAACACACCTGACCCCCTAATGCATGTAGAACAATCACTCACACACCTTGGTTTTCTTTGCCTGAGCGCGAGGCCTTCACTAACCAGAAAGTCTGCAATGCTGATAAACTCGCCCATTCTATTGGAGCAGAACAAAGTAACAGGTACTGGACGCTCATCTGTTAACTCCTTGAAAATGAGAAAGAAGTAGAGAGAAACAAACTTTGAAAAGTAGAAAAACAAACAAACAAACAAACAAACAAACAAACAACCCCCCACATCCAAAAAAACCAGGCAAAAATCAAAGTAGAAAGAAACTGGGCGATAACGGGTGGAAAAGACAGGAAGACCTTGATCGTCATAACAGCCGAGGCTCCTGTCAAATAGTAGGAGAATGAGTCACAGGCTGTATCTGTCCAGGTAGATCGGCCTCCTGCGGGCCTAAAAGGGACAAAGAGTAAATAAAAAGTAAAAGTGAGAAAGAAGCACAAACTGGAGTACACCTTTTATCCAAACCAGAATATCGAAACTGTATGGCAGCAAAATCAAGCTGTCACATTATAGTAAAACTAATGGGTACACATCTATATACACCATCACAAAACTGTAACAGCACATTAACTGATTAAAAACTTTTAAAAAAAAAAAAATCAGAGGTTTACTGGTTAACATAACTACTATTATTATTATTATTACTGTCCAATTGTCATACTGTGACATTAAATTTAAATTAAACAACCTGGCCCTACTTCTTATTGGCAAATATATTATACATGTGTCCTTGTTTGTAATTAAACTCTGTGAGTGTCTGTGTGTGTGTGTGTGTGTGTGTGTGTGTGTGTGTGTGTAACCTGATGTCGTTAAGAGTGCACTCAAGTGCTACGGAGCCAATCAAGAAAGATGGCAACGGTCGCAGGTTACTGACATCCATCTTCATCATCTTTCCGTGATCGCACAGTCTCACCTGGTACCAGCCAGCAGAGACATAATCAGTGTTGTTAATGCTAGAATTATGCATTTCAAGAGAAATTCTAGTATGTCTGGACAGCTGTTATGAATCAATGGTTTGACTTCATTTTGCACCCTTAGAGGTAACAGAAAACAAAGTCATGCATAACAATGTAAATCAGAGCAGTCCTACAACCTTCCCATTAAAAAAAACAAAAAACAACTTTATTATCTGAAAGTACCAAGCTACAGTTACTATTATATTCAGCTGCAAATGATATACATCTATGCTAACATGCAGTTTGTTGGGTTTAAAAAAAAATTATTTACATGTAACACTGACTTTCAGTGGTGTTTAACTCTTGGATTAAAAGAAAGTAGTTTGATGCTGCTTTTTGGGGGCAACACTTGTTTTACCTCTGCACTGTCGCTAGATGTGATGTCAGAGCCTATCTGTGCTCTCTCCCAAACTCCATTAAAGAGTGCAGCACAGTACATGTCTGCCTTCCATTCCACATCCTGGGGCTCCATTTGTGCACACTCCTGCTTAACCAGTTCACTTATCCTGAAAAAACAAGCAACATAACAGTATATATAACACCAAAGGGGTGTCAGGACATCCTTAACTACTATAGAGTAACTTTATGAATTTACAACATAAAGTGCCTTGAGGCCCAACATCTGTTCTTTTTTCTACACAGTTTCCTCAAATTTTTAAAAACATGCTGCACACAATGGCAAGATATGTCAATTTTTCTATTAATACTAATTCTATTAATTTTTTATTTATATCTGTCGACTATTTGAAAATCAACTTGGTTGTGCAAAAATAGTATAACATCTTTAGTGTTTTTCATACATCAAACTAAAGAAATGGAACAAACAATGTGTTTTGGCTGCTACTATAAAAGTTCTGATACAATTTAAAATTAATTATTTGCTTTTCATGCCTTGAGTTGGGCATTTTTAAATGATTGAATGATTCAGAGATCAGTTTTAAGTGACTTAAGCAAAAAACATTCCAATGAAAATGATAAGGTACAAAGAGTGGACTGGAGAACTATCACCCAAGACCACTTAAAAATGACAAGAATGTCTGGAAGTAAAATAGAAAGAAACAAGGAGGGGGTCAAAACATTTACACAGTATTATATTATGGGAGTACCAACCAACTGCTTTATATGTTGTGGTTTGTGTGTTAGTGCTCAATAAGAAGAGGGAGGAAAAAACAAAACAAAACAAAACAAAACAAAAAAAACAAAACAGTTCAAGTCAGCCAGCCAACCTATCATACAATAAAACAGCTAAATCTAATTCATCTATAACCTAAATTACTTGTCAAGATACTAATAACTGCTAACAGGACTAAGTAGTAAAGAATGAGCATTTTGAGTATGAGTATAGAAATGTACAGATAATTCTCGGATGAATGACCTATCTGTATAACTATTTCATTCAAGAAAATGATATAATCATATTGACCGTCTTGCTTTTTAAAAGCTGACCTTTTGAGCTGAGAGTCGTACTGGGCAAAGCGGACATAGAAGCTGCTTGGAGAGTTGACATGGCAGACTCTCACTTTCAGGTCTTTGAGTTGGGCAGGGAGCTTCAGCTGAGGCTCAATTGGTTCCTCTTTTTGGTTTCCAGAGATTATTTGGTCTGGGACATCAACTAGCCCTGTTGCTAATCCAACCTCAAGTGGAGGGTCCCATATGGCTGAATCATCACCAGAGGGCCTGGCATTCTTAGGGTTCACGCTACATCAGAAGGGGTGTAAGGGGACAGTGAAAGAAGAAAATTAAGTGAAATGGAAACAATGTACTTCAAATTGGCAGAAAAGTGCAATGATTGATTGTAAGGAACAAAACAAAGAACAAAAAACAAACAAACAAAAAAACAAAAACAAATAAAGAGGTACAACAAGCACAAGATACATTAAATTCTTAAAGTTAGAGCATGAAAAATACTGCATCATTTGACTACAGACTGCAGTTAACTGAGTTCTGTTTTCTTACCCCTCCGAACTCAAGGACATAATCCTAGCTATGGTGGCTGCTGTTCATCTTTAGTGAATGTAGAATGTCAGTCCCCTGTTTACCTCACATCTGCCAATATGTGTTCATGTCTATTTACTGTGGGGGAGGCTATAAAACTTTGTGAGAAGAGCCCGGTGTGAGTCAACAAGTCTGTGCAGCTCACCTCTGTCCAATAATAGCAATACTGAGGTGAGTTGCTGAGGATATCCTGAACTCTAGCAAAAACTGTAACATTTACTGATAGTTTTACCGGAGTTACTGAAACTTTCTTTAAATTTGATCTAACGTTGTTGGACTGTAAGCAAATAAACTCTAATGCAGTGTGAGAATGTAATGAAATTGTTTTCAGATGAGAAGTGTGACCTTTAGCTCGCATAATGTTAGCTTCTAACCAGCTATAGTTGTTTAAGTACCCCATTGTCAGTTGCACAGAGACAGGAGAGACATGTTTATTCTGCTGACAGAAAGTAATTGAGACAATATCAGGAATAAATTTGCATATTTATGGAACTTTTCTGGTGTTAAAAGTTCCAACGTTAAGTCATGAGATGAGGCTAGAGGTGAGGAGAAAGAGGATAACCTTATATCCAGATACTGGTAACGTTGTCTCTTTTCCTTTGCATTTTCACTTCTTTGGTGAAGGGCGCCCCTTCTCAGATGGTAAAACATAGATCCCTCATATCTCTAATTAAAATCTGCTTCCACGGCAAGTGAATGTCTACAAGCTCTCTTTTTCTCTACCTTTGGCGTGCTATGCGGCTGGTCTGTAGCCACATACATGGCTGGTCTGTAGCCACGATTAGGGGCAATGGTGATGTCCATCTAAGCCACTGTATTCAAGATTTGGTTAACATGGCAGCTTCGACTACCCAGTACCCATTTTTAATTGATTAATTCTAAGTTTACAATCATTTCATTATGATCAATTTGTTGGAAACATTTACCCACTAATCAAATGAATGCCCTTATTTATCATCAACACTTTCTATTGCAAGTTCTATATCAAACTTTGGAGAACCAACCTCTCTTTGAAGCAGGCCAGCTCCTCTTTGACCAGCAGCTCAGCAATGTTGGTTAGTGGCTCATTCACTTCACCTTGAAACAGTTTGACTGGGAGAGGCCCAGACGTAGGGCCTCGTCCTGGAAGGAGCATACAGACAACAAAAGACGACATAAATGGCTTTTTTTTTTGTCTGCTATGTTTACAGTGGAACTTATGTTTTACACTTCAATTAACAGTACCTGTAGCTATAATAGTAACCAGTTTTTGGTTGGCTAGGCTGATGAATCTGTTAGTACACGCATCGGTCCAAGACTCTCCATCCACAGGAATCACATCAGACAAACAGCAGTGGATTGCCTGCACACAGGAAGAGTCATTTCCTGTTGACTTAAACCAACGCTATTCAAAATTTTGACACAATATAAACAAATACACGTACATTTTCATTTTATGATAAAATATTAAAGAAAATGCCAAAATAAGGTGGCAAATACACCAGACCAGCCCACCCAACTAAAGTCTATATGTGGGAAACACTGACAACTTTCAACCTTATCAAGGAATGAGCACACACCCTCATGTTGGACCATTTTAATTGAACTGAACTGGAGCCAGAAATGAACACATTTTACTGGATGATCTTTAGGTATATTACTTACCTGTAGATACTGTAGGTTCTGTTTACATGCAATAAATTCCGATTATGAATAAAAAAAAAAAAAAAAAAACCACATAAAATTTTGTGCTCTCACCCTCGCAGGAAGGGCAAAGAACTCATCTTTGATCTTCCTCAAGTCGCTGACTGACAAGATTTTCCTGTTGCCAAAGTCAACAAACTGTACCTCCACGTTTCTTCCCCCTGGATGCCCTATACAGACGTACACAGACAAACAGTTACATTAGTGTACAGCAAAAAAAATTGGTTTTGCTGAACAAAGGTTTAAGAGAAGGTTGAAGATTAGGTGAAAAAAAAAAAAAAATATGTATGAAGAAATATCTTCATGAGAAAACCATGGCTCTGCTAGTCGATAACGAGTATCTGCAGCCTGAAAAATTACCTAACAACCAAAGAATCACAAGTCTTTGGTGCAGCATTTTCTATGTAACTAATTTGCGTCAGCAAGAGCCAGAAACCACTGCCAGCCATTTTCCCTTAGCAACCGATGCTTAGATCACATCCAATGTGAGATAAATCTTGAGTCGTTTTTGCATGACGTTACATGGCAAACCCCAATACCAACAGCCTAAAATGAAAACCCACAACCTCAACAGCCTTAACTGGTAGTATGCACACTTGTAATCATTTTCTGTAAATGTTTCTGCTGTTTTAACAAAGGCAAATGCTTACTGCCTCAACTGAACAGTTCCAAAGTTTTAACCTAGCCTAAATTAACCCCAGTCGAGGATGAGCACCAGGGAATTTTTTTTTTGCTAACAAAAATGCTGCTGCTGTTAAACCAGTGTTTCTGATTAACATTCAGTTGTCATTTTTTTTAAAACTTGTAACAGTGCATGTTTCAACTATGCAGCTGTTTAACAAATTATGAAAAATAGAAAATGTAGATTTAGCACCATTTTACCTGTTCAGCTGCTTTTCAAACACTTATATCCACTAATTACAGATTATAAAAGCCCAAATAATTTAATGCTGTGTGGGACCGGGTTTAGAATGATTTTCTGCCGTTTTGCTTGTACAGCTGAGAAGAGGGACATAAACTTATTGGTCTCTCTCTTCTCTTGCCAACTGCATGCTAATGCAACCTGCAATGTAGCAGGTGGACTGTGGAAGCAACACAGTAATATCAAATGAGATATTGGGAAAATTACTACTTCCTACTATATTATTATATCAGACCAAGAAGAAGTGCTAAATAATAGGTATGGTAAACCGGTAAATACATTTATTCAAACCTTGACATGCTCACCCACACACTTACCCATCACCCGAGCTCTGTACCACAGCTTATCATCTAAACGGGCAACACAGGATTGTCCAAGCACAGGGCAGTAGATGCTGAGCTTGTCTTCTTCAAGCAATGCAAGATCATTGTAGAACTCTTGAAGCTTGGCTGAGAGCAACATGAACTCCATGTTGTCAACCTGGTGGCGATGTTGGAAGATAGATTCAGTTAACCAATAAGTGTGGGAAAAATTCAAAACGCTGTCTCTCTCTCTCTGTTTTTTTTATTTATATATAAAAAAAAACCCAACAAAAAACAAAAAAAACAAAACAAAAAACAAAAAACAAAAAACACCCAGCATGCCCCTGCGGGTGGTTTATCCTTCAAGCTCGGGTCCTCTACCAGAGGCCTGGGAGCTTGAGGGTCCTGCGCAGTATCTTAGCAATATATATTATTTTTTGTTTGACGCAATGCAATTTGTGTATTTTTTATTTAAATTCTATTGCTGGCATCTGACATTAGTTGGAGGATATTACATATTTATTCATGTTCATGTGTAGTACCAGGTTGATGTAGAAGTTAGCAGGGTTGTTGATATGGGACACCATAGCACTGATCTCGCTGTTAATCTTGGGATATACAGGAGGGTAGTACAGCAGAGGCTTCCTGCTCAGTGTCACTGGAGAATAAAACCTATGAGCAGTTTTGGAGGAAACATAGTCAAGTTTAGGCCATTTTGGTGACAGAGCTTCAAAATAAATTTTTTATTCAGTCCTAATGAATGAGATTGAATTCTTATGGGTTTGGGTTATTTGGACATTTATGGGTACCTGGCTACTTCAATGAAAACAAGATACTCTCTGATAGAGATGAATACACTGGAGCTGAACTGTTCCATGGGAGCTTTTCGCAGGTCTACCAACAAAGACTCTCGGTCCTGACCCAAAGGCCGCATCTCCACTGCTGCAGAGCCAACCACATTGCGGAATTCAACCTGTGCCTCTTTACTCCAGCCCTTTGTCTGTACACACACACACACACACACACACACACACACACACACACACACAATATTTATCCACAATAAAAAACACAACTAACATTTCAAGAAGCAATGAAAAACCAGTATCATCTTTCACTGGGAACAGAACTTTAATAATAAAAACTCACTGTTTTCCTTCATTAGAAATCATAAAGCATCATAAAGAAAGCATATTTAGGTTCTTTCTTGTGACTTCTGAAATACTGGCACGCGAAACTTAAAAAAAAAAAAGAAAAAAAAAAGGAGCTTTTACTATATCCACCTTCCAAGAAAATATTCTTCTAAATACAAATTCTATATCTGTCTATACATTTCGGCAGTCTTACCACATCATAAGGCACCAGGTCCTTGAGTGAACATCTGACGACCATTGGGGCAAAGTGAGCCAAGTCCATTTTTATGGCTCTACCCACTTTTCTCAGCTGGTTGTTCACAGCACTCAGTGAAGCCTCAGTAGCCCCGTCTTCACTGGTAAATTCATCCAAACAATACAGAATTAACTAAAGCTCAGAACAGAAAACTTCAAACATAGGCTATGTCCACACGTACCCGGGTATTTTTGAAAACGGAGATTTTCCGTTTTCGTTTTAAAAAATAATCCCGTCCACACGTAAAGGCAGAAATGAAGGAAAACGCTGCTAGGAACATGCCAAAGCAGCAGGTGGCGCTATATTCCTAACCGTGTAGAAATGTTGGCCAATCAGAAGTCTAGAAGCCTCGGTGGGAAAAAGTAAACAAAGATGGGGCATAGAAGCAGAACCGAGTCGTATATATGAAGGGACAGTAACTGTGTGTGTATATGTAAGCATTTAAACACTGCAGAGAGTACAATTAACAGTAACAGTATTGTAGAAATTCATTTCACCGAAACAACAACGTGGCGCACACTGTGACGTCAAAAAAGGCGCACACCTTTGACACTGCGTTTTCTCCGTTTTTCTCGTCCACACGTAAATGCAAAAACGGAGTTTTAGAAAATATCCACCTTGGCCGGAGTTTTTAGAAATCTCCGTTTTCAGTGACCGAAAACGCCGTTTACGTGTGGACGAAAGGTGCAAACGCATAGAAAAATCTGCGTTTTCAAAAATACCCGGGTACGTGTGGACATAGCCATAGTATACTTATGTGCCACCTCTCTGATGAAAAAGAAATGAACAGCACACAGAGTCAAAATAATCTTATACAATGTCCCAAATTCTTGGGGGAATTGGGGTTCTACGTTTACTGCAGTGCATTTGTATGTGTGTGTGTGTGTGTGTGTGTGTGTGTGTGTGTGTGTGTGTGTGTGTGTGTGTGTGTACCTATTTATGGTGATGCTTTTTGTGAGTCCATGATCAAGGAAGAAAACTCGTATACTAGCCAGCTGGGTGACTGCACAGGTTTTCACAGGCTCTAAAGAGTCTTTCTGCAAGACTTCGACCACTCTAGCCCGACACCAGTGGCCCTCGTTCCACTTTACAAAGATCAAGGATTCTGCAGAGAAACAGTAAATCAAAGAAAACAATCAAACACGATGATGTCTATAGCCATTCTGAATTAAAATTATGGCTTGATGCATTCTCAGTATATGGAAAACTCAAGCATAATCAAAAAGGGAACAAGGAAGCAAGATAAAAAATATTGAAAGCTGCCAGTGCAACCCCTCCGCCTACTAGTAGGTGCATTGATGGCATAAATTTGAAAATCCTAGGTGACTTCCTTGAGTTATCACATGCAGATGACCTCTGACCTTGAGGTCGAACTAACTGAGATTTGAACTCATCCAAGATTTTTAATAGATGCACTAATGGTACCAATTTGAAAATCCAATGTTGCCTCGTTCTCAAATTTTCTCCCAGCTGTTCACTCTCCTGGCAGGGTGAGAGTATAATAAAATGATTTGTAATTTTTCTCCACCCAATATCAAACCAATAGTAATTAGTTCACAAATTACAAAATTGCTAAATTATTGAATATCCCCTTTGCATTAACTGTCAAGTCATTTTTATTCTTATAGTACAAATATCTCCCAAGGAAGCACAATTAAATTCAATGCCACTTTGTTACCTTAACTCATTAACAGTTTACGGAACAATTTACATTATCTAGCTTTGATTAAAAGTATTCTCATGATCCATTCACTTCATAAATCCTGACACGCTGCTCTCTCCTATATAAGCTCCACACTACTGTCTGAGCTTATATTGTTGTTTGCACTAAGGCACGTAAAATGGCATTGTGATAGAAAAACAATATGACATTCTTATATCGTGTAAAAAATTTATACTGCTATTATTACAAACGCTATAATATAGCACAGCTCAAATGCGGAATATGTTTATTTAACCCTGATTTTAACAGCTCCCAAAGAACCCCCACAGACTCACTCTGTGGGCAGTTTGCAGACCACTTCAGGGAAAAAATCAGCGCCATCAGATGTGATATTTTATCTTCTCGTGATATGATTTTAAACACATCTGAGGGCTCGATTGTACCTGAGGAGACACTGGACAGCTTTGTCCTGGTTAATGCTGAGAACCTTAAGAAAGTTTTCTCCACAGTGAGACCCACCACATGTCTTTTAGATCCAATCCCCTCTTCACTTTTTAAAACACTTTATGGATTTCTTGAAGCTGAGCTTTTATACATGATGAATTGCTTTCTTCAGTTGGGTGTCTTCCCTGCTGCCTTTAAAACGGCGGTGGTGAGGCCCCTTCTGAAGAAGAGCAATTTGGATTGTAATGATTTTAATAACTACAGACCTGTATCCAACTTACCCTTTTTAAGTAAAATTTTAGAAAAACTTGTTTTTACTCAGATTAATGAATTTTTGAATGATAGACAGATCCTGGAGATATTTCAGTCTGGATTTAGAGAGAGTGTGGGGAGTGAGTTGGAGGGTGGGGTGGGGTGGGCTGCTTTTAACCATGTAAAGCACTTTGTGCTACACTGCTGTATGAAAAGTGCTTTATAAATAAAGACTGATTGATTGATTGATTTAAACTGAAATGTAAAATTTTCACACAAACTGAAGTACACACACACACAAACCTGTTTCCACTGTGTCCTTTACAGTGAAGCTGCAACCATCTCCACTGCAGAGTTGGTTGATTTTGTCCGAAAGGATCTCACTTTCTCTCCTCTCAGCCACAGACTGGACATAGAACTGACTTGGATTCACAATGTGGGTTACCACCACCCACTGTGTGACTGCTAAAAACGGGAAACAACAAGAGATGGTGTAAACAAATGGTTTGTCTTATTTAGAGCATGTAAACCAGTTAATTTTAAATGATGTGTGGTAGGACAACTGTTTTTTGCTGGTTGACATTATGCTTATTGATCTACTTATGTTGACTTTATCTTTATAACGATATAACACTATATAACAATTCCTTACCACTTCTCTTAGTAGCAGAGAACTGATGTTTTCTTCTCCTGTTAATTCTTAGTTTGTCACTGGCCAGTTCAGGCCCAGTTGGAGGCAGGGCTACAGGAAACATTTCAAAATAGATTAAAGCTTCTCTTCTGCCTCTATTTTAAGATTCTATTTGGCTCAAACATCATTTAAGAAAATCAATGTAAAGAATGTACTAACAACAAAGCAACACACCTTGTCCCTCATCTAAAAAGTCCTCAATAATCACATCTGGGCTTTCAAGGTCTGAAGCTGAGGTATGGCGAGAAAGGTTGAACCTGTGACGAGATCTTGGGCTTGGAGAGGAGCCTCGTGATGATGGACTGTTAGCTCTTGGATCCTGCTGGCGCTGCTTTGGTGGGGTGTGGATTTTGTCACTGCGTGGAATACAGCTGCTGTTTCTGCCATCTGGACGTTTCAAGTGAGACTTTCTGCCAAACCTGCCTGGCTGGTAGCTTTTGGGTGGGGACTGAGCCAGGCTACAACAAATGTCACAAGTTAAGATGCCTTCAAAAATTAAAGGCAATACAGATGGCACCAGCAGTGCACTGAAAATTAATGAATCTCTATTGAATCTTCTTTTGCCCATATTTCAATACATATGTGTACTTACATATGTATAACCACAATGTGTACATGTTTTAATGCCATATAAATTCTATTTATATTGCACCCAAATCACAACAACAGTTACATCAAAGGGCTTTTACAACAGAACAACTACGTATTTCAACACAATCCTATAGCAGAACACTACCATCCCTTTAATAATACATTGTGCCGCAAATAAAACTCACAGAGCATTACTACAGTAATGCTTTGCTTTCAAACAGACAGATTTTCAGGTAGGTTTTTAAGTATTCAGCAGTAGTTCTCCAGGCTTTCTGGAGGTTTTTCACAGGTTTTCTTTGAACATTGTCCACTCTTTGCTTATTTTCAGCCCAGTCCTTCTACTTGCCCATTTTCAGGGTAAGTTTTTTGCTTGTTGAGCAACTTAACATTAAACCTAAGAAAAAAAGAAAGGAAAAAAAAAAAAGCACCTAACTAAAGAGAGGTGAACCAGTGTTGTGTCCATACATAACAGATAGCAGTTAGCAAAGAACCGATTTGAAGTTGTATCTTTAGGGAATTACCTGTTGAATAATTGTATATTTCTTTATTTCTTTAACTGAATCTATGAAAAGAAATGCCAAAGATAACAAGGCAAGTCCTAAAAAACAGAAAATCAGCGGCAACAGGTCTATTATAAATGCCACCATCACGTAATACCATTGGGAAAGCTTCTGATTGGCATTTATCAGCACAACAATGACCCTAAACACATTGCCAGTGCGGAAAAGAATACCTTTCAGCCCACCACGAATGAGTCATGAATTTGGCCTCACCAGAGGCAGAATTGACAGAAAGTGGAAGTAAGGCAGCCAACATCCAAAGAAGAGCTTTGGATGTCTTTCCAGAAGCCCGAAGAACTATTCCTGAAGACTACTTAAAGGTATAACCAGAAAGCTGCCTAGAATAGCTTAGGCAGTGTCAAAGAACAAAGGGGGTCGAACCAAATGTTGACTTTCAAACTCGTTAAAATTGTAGGAACTCAGTTTTGGCCTTACTGTATTTGCACATCTTAATAAATCTCTGCAACCATTTCCCCATTTTTTCCTCATAAAAATATTTTTTTTAAAAAATGAAGGGTGACTTAAGACTTGCACAGTATTGTATGGTAAAGTACAAGTTAGTTAGTACAAGACCATTAGCTGCAATTAATGCATATTCTGCATATAGAAGTCTATGGCACAATACTTTTCTTAACTGCTCAAACAAACAAAAAAGGTAAGACAAATCTTCAATCACTTGAAAGGGAATAATGAATACAAGGGGAAATCTATAAGGGATAAATTAAACACTCACTCTTTTGGGTCGCTGACTTCCATCTTCAAGGACAATGCTAAATTCCCATTCAGACACTCTAACTGGAAAACACAGCTACAACACATAGATATCCCAGTTTTAAAATATGTAGAAATAAAAGTATATCACTCATGCACTCAGACTCCCGCACTTTCCCGCACACATTATTGTTACTATTTTAATATGTTAATATACTATTGGGAAGACAATAAAGAACTTGTTTCATGTATAAAGTGTTCAATAGATATTTCCCCTACAAACCAAACAATAACAAACCTCATTCCAGTCCCCATGGTAATGCATTTCATATCAATCAACTGGTCATCCACAGGAGCCTGCAGTGTCTCTAATACCTATTATTCACAGAGAAGCAGCATATTTCAGAATTCACTATATTGTCTTCTTTGCAATAAATTATCAAAGCAGCAGGTGAAGTCACATCAATTTGTTACAAATTTTACAGAATTTGACATATACTGTGTGAGGAGGAATCTGTCAGGATGTATGTAAGAATAACAAACACCTTATCTAGTATGCAGTACTGCTCCAAAAAGGGGACACGGCGGACTTTTCTGGCCATCTGCATGGCAATCTCCAATGCCTTTATTCGCTCCTGGATGTGGCACACTGCTGCTTGGCTGGATGAGAATTTTGTCTCCAGTTTTGTCAGCTGGCTCATCTGTGCATCTTTCCTGTTTTGGGGAGAGGGGAGCAATTCAGCTGTTTTACTTCATAACAGTTCCTATTTGATTTTAAAAGAAGAAACAATTTAAAGCAAGTAAAAACAACAACAAAAAAAACAAAAACAAAAAAGAACCCATCTACTATTGTTAGTTTCATATCATCCGATAAACCACAGACATAAATTCCCGACCCCATCTAAACCCCAACCTGCACCTTGTGTCAGGCAACCTCAATAGGTCACATGACAGAGTGGGAGAAGGTCTTCGCAGTGGTTTTGTCTGAAACCTCTAGTGGTAGTGACCCACACCTTTTTTTACACCTTGGCCAATGTGACAATGCAACAATCACTTCCTAAAGGACAACCCCAAATAAGATTTTAATATCTGGTACACTCTATCTTTTGATTATAAAACTAAAGAAGTTTCTTGGATGAAAAACCTTCAAAAAAACAACAACAAAAAAATTTATTTTTAAAGAAGTCCAGTCCCCTTCTCTTCAAGCTCTTAAGAAACTCTGATAAACCACTTGTCCAAAGGTGAACACAGGATATCATTAGAAAGCCTTTCTACTGAACTACATTTTGAGACCATACCAGTTTTGAACAGCATGTGAAGCCTTGTCTGCAGCTTGCTTGATCTCCATCTCCAGCCGAGCTACCTCTCTCTTCACTTGCTCTTCCAGACCAGTCGTCAGTGTCTGCACAAATGAAAAACATTTATTTGCAAATCCAACAACAGTCTCCAAGAACATTTTTTGTATTATAATTCATGTTATGTTAAATAAAATAAACAGTTAGTGATAATATTCTACAACATGTGTTCAGGTTGTTTTTATCTTTTTGTACGACACTGTTAAAATATAAAGGCGGCGTATAAAAGATAAAAAACACAATTTGCCTATGTCATCATTCAAAGACTAGGGAGCAACACTTAACCCACAAAATCAATGTTAAGGACCTATTGCTAATAAACCTTATTAGTTATGATTTGCTCTATCAGTTGTGAGCTTTTAAGCGTTACATTTGGTTTTTTCTTTTTGGGGGTGGGGGGAGGGGAGTCTGTTGCAACTGTCAACTATGAAATGAGTTTCAGGTGTGGTATATGAGAAAGGGATTTTTGGATGTTTTCATTTAAGACAGCTTCCACTTTTAAAAAGACAAGTATGGAGTGCAGCTTTTACCTCATGGATGTGCACAAGCTGGGCAACAGTTTCTGCAGCCTGAGCCAATGCCTCATCTACAGTCTTCTGAAACTTCTCAATATCAGCTGCCTAGAAAAAACAGCATCAGAAATCTTACTTCAACAATTATTAAATATTTGCCAATCATTCGTGGTTAGTACTAAAAGAATGTACTACTGAGAATAAGTCAAACATTTATGTCAATAACCTGAGAAAGAAACGTGTAGTGCTATGCTTAAAAGTCATCTCACATAACATGCTGGAATAAATATGTATGTCACAGTCAATGTGTTAATGCAGTGTGCTAAGTAATTTGAAAATTTACAGACATGTTTGACATTAACAACAAGTGGTGTGAAAACAACTTTCATTCCCCACTACTAACCTCACCCAAACTTACCTGCTCCATATCAGAGCTGACATGAGTGCCTGTGGATGGTGATGCCTTGTTCTTTTTGCGGTTCTTTGATTTGTCAAATCTGAGGTTTAAGAAGAGAAATACCAGAAAATTTATCATAACAAGAGTACGCAGAGAGCTCAACTTCATATTTTATGATGTTGTTTTTCAGTGTTGCCTTTTACGGCATCATTGTGACATTGTGTTGACAAAAAAAAAAAAAAGTGTTGTACAGCTATCTCCATGCCGTGTCATATAATACAGTATATCACTCAATATAGTTTCTTCTATCAAACACTTAGCCAACCTAGGTCCTTATGTCACCTAAGGCCTAGTACATTGGTGTGAAATTTGAAGATGATCCATTAAAAACTGTGGGTAATATAAAGTTTTTACTGATTTTCACATTTGGTGTGCCTTTCACCTGATTTTCACCGAAATAAATCAGCTTGAACTGGTATTGGTATCTACCATCACGCAAAATGTGAAAATAATATCCTGAAAACTGTGGGTGCTAGGCTACTAACAACCAGACAAACAAATTGAACTGACAACCTACTCCCTCCCTTTAGGGGGAGAATAAAGACTCTCTAATGATACTGTAAAATCTATGGCACATTCATTACATGCAGAGGAGGCAAAGTTCTTAACAGCACTGAATTTCCCGAAAGGGAACCCACCCGAGGGATTAATAAAGTTTCATCTAATCTAATCTAATCTAATCTATCATTTAACTTCTGATACAGAAGTGTTTTAGCTCAATAGTCAGAGATGCATGTTACCTTTTCATCTTATTCATTTTAGTAGTGTAGATAAGGCCTATGATTCTGCTGTCTTCCTGCAGACCATACACTCGCCCTTCGGGAAGAGTGGTCTCAACCTGCAGGGAGGATCAATTTGATAGCTTACAATCACCCTTTGACTTTTTCTGCAATGAAAAACTTTGATGCAAAACCACATCAATAGCAACTTTTGCTGATTTACCTTGAAAAAAATTAAAGAAAAAGCTACTTTCGGTCTGTTCGAACACAATGTGTGTTATGTAAAACTACTAAAATATCCAGTGACCTTAAACAGACAACAGCCATGTGTTTCTTGCATTTCTTGCACATCTACACCTACCCTTAAGGAAAGACAAACTAATCATTTCACATTTATACGTGAAGTGCTTTACAAATTAATAAGCCACTATGATGAAAGTGATCCTTTTAAATTTGCTACTGTCAACAACTGAGTTGTGGTCTCTGCTGAATGGAAAGACAATTTTTACCTCACACTCCGGGCATCTGATGACACTGTCACATTCAAGAGACTGCAGGCAAAATGTGCAATAGATGTGGCCACATAAAAGCACACGAGGGAGATTGCCAGGGATATCATCCTCTGGAAAAAAAAAAAAAAAAAGGAAAAAAAAAGAAGAAGAGGATAAACTTTGTTTTGTTCCCTTGAACTTTGACCTTAAAAACATATATTATCAAAATACAGACATACATATCTTATCATAACAAAATGTTATCACTGGTTGAATACATTAGTCTGTAATTTACCCAAATTTAGCTTAGTTGTTCTGGACACAGTACTTCAAAAATTAATGAAACAGGAAACATTGTAGTTAAGTTTTTTAAGACAACATTTAGCTAAATGACATGCAACTAATCCAGAGGTTAAATATGGACAACTGCAGCTGATTTATGACCTAAAACTTTGTATTGATCTAAATGAAGCAAGAATATCCTTCATTCTTCATTTAGAACTATTCTGTGCCCATGTATGTACAAATTCCTGTATGATATGTCTGATCACCAAGGGGAGGGGGAAAAGGCCTGGCTAGGACACACAAACACTTGTAACTTGATCTGGGAGTAATACCAATTTTGACAAACTACGTGTGATCGACTAAGACAGGTACCGAAATATATTTAAAAATCTGATATATCAGCTAATTTTCTTTTTCTGTCAGCTCTGCTCAGCAGGTTGTTGTACTTGTGACATTACACTAGTACAACTAGTGTGGCCCTTTTCAACAAAGTTCGAACAAATTTTGGTGACGGTGAAGTTATTTATGGGCAACGTAGGTCGATTATGACACGTGAAACAACAGCAAATGGGAGTGAAACATCGCATTGCATATGCAATCAAACGAATTGTTATGTATAATAATACTGTTTTTTAAAAAACATAGAAGCTGTATGTGTGACGATGTTCGTGCAAAGTTTCATTGAGCTTGCCCCACCTTATTAAGGGGAGATGACCATTACAGTAATGAAATATTGCCAACAGGATTGCAAAGTGCCATCTGGTGGACAAGCTATGCAACACCAACAGTCATAGCATATTTGAAAGGTGTTTCTGTACCGGTTTCTATACCGGTTTTTTATAGCGCCATATGGAAAACGTAACTACGAACTTTAACTTATTTGAGACATGTTTTTCTCTTGTCCTAATTAAAACATTTTTTATGGGCTCGGTCGATATACTTGACAATTTTAATTCTTCAATTTTAGTTCTGTCTTCCTTAGAAGAACTAAAATTGACATGACAGAAGAATACACATTCTGAAAAATTCATAAGTTTGCAGTTAGCTGTTTTCGGCAAAGTTTGATATGAACACATTTGCATAATTAGCTAACTTAGCTAACTGATACCGCTTCTAGCTAGCGAACAGAAATAAGTTATACCGTCATGTAAGACGGAATAACGGCGTGTTAAACTGTAAGAAAAACATTTTAAAACCCCTACCAGGAAGCGTGAAGGTCTCCCCACATAACTTGCAAATTGCAGCGCTGTGGCTTTCGCCTCTGTCCATCCTTGTTGAACTGCCTTCCCTAAACTGATTTATCGAGAAGGCTCTCCAGTTTTTCTTTGTCACGTGACGGTGCAGATGCGTTTACTGCCCAGACATGTTCATTGAGTCATTGAGCGATGAAACAATTTTATTTACAGAACCGTTATTAATTTACTGCATTGCTTTAATGCTCTGTTGCATCAATATCCATTATACAAGACAGGCAGTCACCTTTTAGAGTCATATAGTGTAAATATAAATTAATAATAATAATAATACAAACCAATTACAAAGAACCAAAAACGCTCCAATAGATAGCCAAAAGTAATTGCTAAATAGCTGAAACCTCAATTTTCTTCAAATCATTAGCAGTAAAACAAACCTAGTGCCAAACTTCCTGCCAAATTTTTGTAAAACGATCTACTTAACCCTTATTGTTCCAAGCCTGCGTCAAAATTACCTTACAAGTTCACATATAGATGCTGGGAAAACCACTGAAAAAGTTGATTAAGTAAATATTTATAAAAACTGTATAATTTTGTGAAATCAAATCTAAACCATAGCTGAGAAAATAGAGATCGAATTCACCCATTGGCTATTTAATCAGCAACTACTGAAGTGAAGTTTGTGTTTCGTGAATATAAACCTTAGACATACAATTTGAGGCAATAAGGCTGAAAAATTGAGTCCTGATTTTGTACACTTTTTTGTGAACACTTGGGGGCACCAAAGATTAAGGCAGACCCGTAACGGACGAGTTGGAAAAATATATTCTTACACTCTTTGACGTTCTTTCTTCTTCTTATCTAAAGTAATTTAAAAAGACTGATTATGGAGTGACCATTTGCCTTTCACCCTTGTGAATGTCTCCATAGATCTGCTCTTATCCCTTTAGTCATCCCTCTAGGTTAATGATTACAGGTAAGTGTGTGTCATAGGTGGCAACATTGGGGAGATTTTTCCCTTAATTATAAGGACAAATGCTTGTGTTAAAAAATTGTACTGATTTAGCGTCTTCACTCTGGTAAAGCAAAAAATAATAATAATGTTATATTAGAATAATATGAATTAATTACATGTAGGCTTAAAATTTCTGGTTTATCAAATGTCACTGGGCAGACTATTCTTCCTCTCCTGTCCTGTCTTTCTTGGTGAAGTTACCTCATCATCTCCCATCTCTGGTGTGTATGGATGTTTTGAAAAATGCTTAAATACCCACTGGAAGTTCAGATGTGTTTGATAAGTTTGAATGTACAAACTGCATAAGTTGGAATAATATGAATCTGTATAATTTTGTTTTTAGTGTTTTGGATTTCTCACCCATCTCTTTTGCGTTTTCTCTCACAATATGCATTGCTCTTATTTGCTGTATTATGTATTCTTTTGTTTTCTCTTGAACTGATTTTGAAGTCTCCACGGCAATTCTAATGGCAGCACGTTGCCCCTTCTTCCATCTGAGCACAGCTGCCAGCAGCACCGCTACCCGAGGACAATGGCAAGCTACTCAGTGAAGCATCAGTAACTGGGAGTGACAAGGCAGTGGAGAGCAGAGAGGCAGAGACATCAGATGGTAAAGGTAAATCATCTGGTATGCAACACTGCCAAAATGTAACCTTCAGAGAGTATCCTTCCAAGTCCCTTAAGGGGGGAATAAAATGGCAGCGCATGAAGAGGGACTTTTCATCACGAGCTGGCAGGATTCACCTCCAAACAACAACCTGAAATACATGCTTTTTATTAGCATAACTCCCACCTCTGTAAGTGTCTGAATTAATGCATCTCCTAGCTTTGATCTCAAGTCAAAGCAGATCACCTTAGAGGTGTCACAAGCCTGCAGGGATATAAAAACACCTGCCTCCTAATAGTTAGGAGACAGGAGAATATCCAAGATCCAAGATCAGTTAACACACTGGCTCAAGGATGTGTAACACTACAAGTGCATCTGACATAGTGTTTAAATATTGTTTAAATTAAGAAAACAAAAGTGACTTCAGAAAAGAAAGAAATAGCATTTTTAATGGTCAGTGTTTATAGTAACTCTGCATTTCTTTGCAAAGTTATTTGTACTTCATCATTTTCTTTCATTTTACAAGAGTGACCAAAGAAAAATGAAATCTTTTTCTTTGAAAGAATCTTTTTTTTTTTTTTTTACATTGTTTCTTTGTCTGCAAGCAGGTTTTCAAAACTTTCTACCAAACAAAGAAATATTTCTACCTTTCTGCACTTTGAATCGATGAAGAGAATATGATGAGTCTGATTTGAGGACTGAAGGAATCTGAACATCGGTCAGGATGATAATAGGCAGACTGGAAGGGGGCAGGGACGGCTATATGTGCATATATGTGTATGTACTGTGGCGGGGGGTTGTAACTGTGTTTACCGCAAGTAATGAACCTATCAGCAGGCTGCCCAGGGGAGGATGTAGGGGTGGCAGATAGGGGAATGGGGGTTGTCCCCCCATCGCTCCTCTTCCTAAATGTGGGTCACTTCCCGTCCTCGGGTGATTTTCCTCGTGTTTCTTTAGGAACAATAACCCTTCTGCACCCCCAAAACCTTATCAAATCACTCACTCATTAATGATGCTCTTAATTAAGCTTTGCTGTCTTATTAGCTCTAGCGAGATGCCTCAAACAAGCCTTGAACAACCATCAGCTCACTTTATTGTTGTTATTCGGCTATTTCCCAAATCGGTTATTGTGGGTCACTTCATGCGACAGAAGATGATGTCTATAGAAAGCAGTCGATTTGTGTGTACTTCAAAGGTCTTATTAAAAGAAAACACAAACCACCCCATCCTGTTTGTGTCTTTCATTCTAAGGGTAACCCGGGTCAGAGTATTGATATTACTGGACTCAGAACGTGTATTTTAAAAGTCAGTCGGCTTTGGGAAATCGGTTGAAACAAACAAAACCATTGATCTTGATGCAGTAATCTGGCATATAGATGTTTGTAAGGAAGTATCATAGATTTTTTTTCTACCGAGGAACCTCTTATCTTTTTTTAATCTTTGAGGAAGCCCCACTGAACCATTCATTTCCACCCACCCCCTCCACTTGGGTCCTGACCGACTGAGTATAAAAAAAGAAAACAAAACAAGGAAAGGTCAGTAGACATCCAAAGCACAGGAGATTCATATATTGATTTTAAGTGGTTGACTCCCGCAGGCCACTTGGTCAAAGCATGAAAAGAGCAGAGGCGATGCCAAATGACAGTCGCTTCCTTGTACCTCCTGTATTTTCTTTGTCTGGCCACAGAAAGACCTGCTATCCCATTAGGTAGAATAATACTCCAAGAGATATGCTTTAATTATTGAAAGGTTATACTGCTTTATGTATTTTGAGATGCACTAATGTTTTTTAAATGTGCATAATGTTTTTTGGCCTTGACAAAGTCCATTTCTGTTTTTGACTGGCAGATATATGCCTGAATATAGTTGTTACAATTAGATTCAGGTCAGCTGAAACAAACAGAAACAGGGCTGCTCTTTTTTATGTGTAGTGACCGCAGAAATTCACATAATGATGATACAGGGGGTGGGGAGTGTTTCATATTTGTTCACAATACTCTCAGAATGGACCCATTATATCCATCGCTTACAGATTTCCAATTGACAGCTCCCAGAGACTTTGGGCCAAACAGCCTTTTCAGTAGCAACCTTTTAAGGTCATCGTCTAAGCTACTGCAGGAACATTTGACTTCTCCCTTTTAATCTAGCATTACTAACTGTTTCATAAGTAGTTAGATATATGCTGAATAACCAGAAAAAAACAACAAAAAAGCAAACCATCAGGATATGTGCACACTGTGGTCATAAAGGGATACACATGGTCAGCAACAATACTCAGGTATAATGATATTAATGATGAAGGTACTGACCTCACAGACAATTGTTCTGTCAGTGGGCTGGTTTCAGTCATTGTGCAAATGTACTGTTTATAAGGTTGGGGAAAGCTGTAGTCAGCTGAGACTGAACAAGTCACTTGGATGAGTGACGAAATGTTTCTCCCACTGAAAATGCTACATCCACATAAACAGGATCAACCTTTTGGGATTTACTTACCTGGATGATTGAGCATGCATCAAGACAAGCTGTGGTGTTTAGATGATGCTCAACTGGTACTAATGGGACCAAAGTATGCTGAGGATATTGCCCACACTATTATACCAACACCAGCCTGAGCTTTTAATACAAGGCAGGATGGGTCAAACCAGATTCTGATACTGCCATTAACATGTTGTTGCAGAAGTCAAGACTCATCAGTCGAGGTAATGTCTTGCCAATCTTCTATTGTCCAGTTCTGGTATGCCCATGCAAATTGTAGCCTGAGTTGCCTGTTCTTAGCTAACAGGAGTGGCACTAAGTGTTGTCTTCTGCTGCTGTAGCCCATTTATTTTGAGGTTTAACATTGTTGTGCATTTGGAGATGATCTTTTTCATACCCTGGCTATTAAGTTACTGTTGCTCCCCTATCAGCCTGAAGCAGTCTTGCCATTCTCCCTCTTCTGACATTAACAATGCAATTTTTGCCAAGAGATCTGTTGCCCACTGGATTTTTTTTCTTTCTTTTTTGCAGACCGTTCTCTGCAAACTCTAGAGATTGGGAAAATCCCAGTAGCTCAGTAGTTTCTGAAATACTAAGACCAGCCCATCAGACATTTTTCCAGGGTGGAATGATTGCACAGGATACACCTTTTGTGACCAAAAAAACAAAAACAAGTTTTAATTTATTTTGGATTTTCTCTGATCCACAAACTTTGACCAGAACTACAGACAACAAACATTAGTCTTTAGCCTTATTCTTTGGGCTGATCTGTGCATTTGTAGAGTTCATACTCATTAGGAGACATGAAGACATATATTTACAAGGTGTATTTCATGACTCTGACCTTTAAAACTGAAATGCATACCTGTGGGCATATCTTCCCTTTTATGTATTATCCTTGCACCCCTCTGTACTACTTCTGCCACTGCTGTGTTTTTTAGATCGCTCTACTTAAGAGCTGTTCTGAAGAGTTGCTTCTGTGATTGTATCAAAGCAACAACCCTCTAATTTGACTTTCCTTTAGTGGAAAGTGGACAAATTTGCAGGAACGTTTCTGTTAAAGTATGCACTGTGCTTCAGGACATGACGGCATAATGATTTGCAGGTACATATGTAATACTGATACAGGCCACAGGCCACTTTTTGTCATAAATTTTGTCTGGATTTTACAGTAGAACTCTTTACTGACAGTCAGTTTCAGGCCACAGATTCACAATGCGCAACCCTTTAAATGTAGAAAAAAGATGCTTCTGATCTGAAGCACAGTGTAAAGGCTCAGTCACTGAAAACCCTTAACTGGTATATTTGGTATAGCTTTTTAAATTTGATCATAATCAATCATGATTTAAATAAACTCGGTAGTTTTTATTACAGGATTGTTCTGCAGAATTGGTTTTTCTGTTCACACCATGCACGGCAGAATCTGCGGTGTTGTACTATAACACTAGAGTCAGCAGTGCACAGCTATTCTTAAGAGAGCACCAGATAATCCCAACAAGCCCTTGTTAAAAACAACTCAAAGTCAGGCTTAGTGTCTATGTGTATGAACCCTTAGTCACCCTTCCTCAGGCTTGCTGCCTCTCCCTATTTCTTCCATCCTCCTTACTCATACACATGATCACTTGCACTCGTTCACATGTACACTTGGTCATGCTCTCTTCACACTCAAACCTTAATCCTTTATGCTCAAAGACGTAGTTAGGAGGCGTAGGCGGTGGATGAATGGGTACCAGTCATTGGGAGTGACTTGGAAAGCTGGCATGTTTTTTAGACCAGCCTTACTGCCTGGGTGACCTAATACCCACTAAAAATCACATCAAGGAGAAGGATTGGGGAGAGGGAGGGAAAATGAGAGATCATCTCGTTAGCCATACTGACTTACTGGTCTGTCATTAAGCATTTCATGACCTGTCCATCCTAAGAAAAAAAGGAAAAAGAAAAACAAGAGCTCAGCACCTCTGCCACTTAGCTTTTTGCACCAGAGGCCACTGTCCTCTGCAAAACAGGATGTTTTAAGTTGCGGGGTGGTGTGTGTGCGTGTGCGTGTGTCTGTGTGTGTGTGGTGGGCGGAGGGGGCTGTATCATTTTGGGTGCGGATGGGGCTGCGTGCTATAATAGGAAGCTGTGAGCAGTCTGTGTTGTAATTATCTCACTTTGCTGCACTTACAGAATGCTTGACCTGCTTCTCAGCATTGATATGGCACATTTGTCAGGGTGAGGCGGGGGTTGGCACACAGGATTTGGATCTATGTGGGAGTTTGCGTGAAGGAGAAATGTTTTTTGCGTGAGTGAGAACATGTGTAAGTGCGGTGGTGTGCTTCAGCTGCCCGGGTGGGACAGAGACTCTGAGAGTCTTGGTCTTCATGGGTGGGCGATAGAAGGGGTGAAGAAGTTGAAAAGATGTCAAAGTGTTGTGTGATTTTCCTTATCACAAGACCCAAACTGAAAAGGAAATGCTACAAGGTTAATTACTGGATTAAGGCATGTTATGGGAATAAGTTTTGGGATCCTCCAAACACTGTCTGGTTTGCAGCACATAAACTGTACAACGTTTAGCCCACCTGTTTGAGATATTTGTGGGAGCATACGACTATAAGCAATAAACCATTAATGAAGCAATCAAAGACTTACATCCATCAGCCATAATGCAAAGCTAAGTTTTCATCAACAATTGAAACAAATGTTTGCTAAATGATGCAAAACGATTATTTCACATTTACGTTTTACTCTTGTGAGGCAAGAGTCAGAACTAGGCTCAAATCAGGCAACAGGTCCTTAAAGTGGTCAAAAATAAATGTAAAATAGAATTAAACACATTAAAGTTTAGTTAAGGTAATATTAAGGTCTGCTTTAGTCAATTCTGATCACTTACCATGTAACATTAAATCTTTTCAGGTTTCATGCCCCACTTTTGCCACATTAGCCCTCCCACCTTATGGTGGGGAGTAGTAAAGATCTGTTTTTCTATTTAAACACACTATGCTGATAAAATGTTTTATGAATGTCTGATGTAATACAAATGCTTTTCCTTGCTTGCATGTCTTTAAATGTAGCCTAATGAGTGTTTTTATTTTGGACTGTATATATTTACTTGTAGAGATTTTCACTTACATTTTTCTATTCTGAGCACTCAAAGCGCTTTATGGAGCTTGCCTCATTAAGCAGTTTTTGATCCAATATTCACACACTGGTAGAAGCATTGGATCATGAATGTTAGTATCTGGCCCACAGCCTGGAGCAGCCAGGGACTGAATCGTCAACCTTTCGATCAACAGATCACCTGCTCTCCCTCCTGAGCTACAGCCACAGTGTAAAATGTGTAATGTCATAAAATTATATGAGAAAAATGGTTCTTTGGGAAAAAGCAGCAAACACGCCTTTCTCTTCTACTTGCAGGACAGTCAGACGATTTCAGGAAAAAAACGACTGCTTACTTTTATTTTCAGTGCCTGAAAGAACAAGAGCAAAGCACAAACTGCTTCCAGGACAGAAACACGCACATTGTACTGCTAACATCTTCGCAAGCATCTGCACAGACAGCATGCTAACACAAAGCTAACAAAAGAGGAAGACTGATGTTAAAGCTGAGGCTATGCTGACCTCAGCCCAGCAGTCAGTGGTACAAGAAAAAGTAGCAGTGATAAGCAGTAACGTTTTCAGCATTTGGGCCTCCAATTCTACATGTTTGTATTGTTGAATCAGTGTGGCGAATGCGTCAGTCTCTTTAGGCAGGTTCTCAGCTTTGCTTTGTGTTGTTGGCTCTGTGTTTAAATTGAAACACTATAAAAATGCGTCCTCAGTCGTACAGGGATTTGTGCCACTGTGTGTGACTGTAGCATGAGGTTTATACTGTTAACTGATTATTATCTGACAGTGCATTTCAGGACATATTACAGAGTAATGCGAAGGTGAAAAGAAAAGTAACTTGTATTTCTTTTAGAACAGTAATCTATAACATATTACAAAATACATTTTGATGTCTGTTTAAAAGACTAAGATGCCCTTTGATTTAAAACAACAGCCCAGAAAACAATAGATGACATCACAGAGGCTATTTTCTTTATAGATGATTTTTGACTTTTCTCTGTAGTACTTCTCACTGTTCCAGCTGTTTGCTTGAGTTAGTTAAATTTAAATTAAGTTAAATGTGATGAAAATTGAACTAACCTTTAGTCTGCCAACAAACATGAACTTGAGAATTAATCATCAAAAAAAAAAAAAAAAAAAAAATCATTTTGAAGCTCAAATTTGACAGACTTCAGCTCCAGAGTTTAGAGTACCAGATTACTGCTGTACTAACAGTATTGGTAAAGTAAGGACACACTACTTCATAATATTGTACCATTAACTTTGAGCCCTACTAGATATATAGCTGTTGCAAAAGATACTTGGGCAGAATGCATAAAAAGTGCTCTGGCGTGCTGCAACAAAATATGACCCGATGTAGTTGGACATTCTGCATTTTTAGAATACTACATTTGACACACTAAATGTTGGGACACATTAAATCATTTCTGGCACAGTAAATAATATGGTAGTACAGTTAATGGAATGCACTGTCGATTTGTCACAGCAGGAAGAGGTGATACTAATGACATTAAAATTACTGCATTCCTTTGAGCTGGGTTGCTTCCAGGTTTCTGTGTTGTAAATGCTGGCTCACTGGGACGCTTGATGGAATAATTAACAAAATTGGTTTCACCTGCGCATTTACTGCTTTGACAAATCAAGAAGCCTGCTATGAAAGGGGTATATTTAATTTGTCAGGCTTTCTCTCTCTGCATAAAAATCTGCTCCGATCTTCCTGCCAGTGGTCCCTAGGTTTTAACACAGTATTATAATCCTGCTTTGAAAGAATGACCTCAGGACCCAAAGGACTCCCAAGGATACAAAAGACAAAAGGAAAAGAAAAATCTGGTCCCAATGTAAAGCTTAACGTCATCGGTTTTGCCTTCGGGTTGATGTAGTGCTGACAGATTTTTGTTTTTCAAGAGGTGACATCTGTCAGGAGACATGATTCAGCCAGGATGCATTCCACATTCAGGTCTTTGGCATACACAGAAGTGCCGCTCTTCCACCTTCATTATTCCTGCATGAATCAGATGGAGGAACAGCTGCTCGGGTGACTCCAAGAGAATTTAAAACAGAAATACTTTGGCAAAGGAAACAGCGAGACATACTGCGCTGATGAACTGTGATTTTGTTTTATGCACGGCTGATACAGTTAAAATGCTTTGACTCAGCAAATCAGGCCCTTCATGTGCGTGTATGTCTTTAAGATTTTCAAACTTAGTTTTTAACAGTACATTGAGTCTTCTAAATGTTCTTTTTAAGGATGTAAAAATTAAATCTTCTGAACCGACAAGAACACCAGGTCTCATATAAGGAAGCTCCTCAACCTCATCTAATTTTTGCTGGAGAAGTTGGCTTGAGAGTGCTGAAAGAGCTGCACTTCAAACTAACTACTGCTGGCAACGAAAATTGAGTTACTAATGCTCTCGCACATCACAGTCGTGACTCACACACATCTCCCTTACTTGGCAGAATTGGGGTAGATGACACACACCTGGGCTTGTTGGCAGGAATCTCCCGTCACTATTTCTTTTCCTATGAAGTGGTGAGCTGCTTCAAAGCACTGCTTGGAAATTTCAAAAGCCTAAAAGGATCAGGTTAGAATTGGCTGTTAAAACCACTATTTGTCACTATACTGTATACTGAAAGCACATGAAACTCTGTTAATCATCAAACTGTTGCTTTAAATAGCCTGCGACTTACAGAAAACACTCACACATACACACACTCACCTGGGCCAGAATCGGGAGTGTTGAAGACAAATGAGAGGAAAGTTGGCGTTGTGAGCGCATAAAGACAAAAAGCCTAAGAAGGTAATTAATGCATCTATTCTGGTTCCTATGTAGCAACATAAAATATGTTGTGTGCAGGGGGGACTGTGAAATAGGCTTCACTGTATTCATGCTTTATGTTCACTGATTAATAACTACACTTTTTCACCACTGACCTCGCACATTTTTCTATCATTACTCACTAATGACACATGTAAATACTGCTTAGTGGAAGATTTATGAAGAGCATAAATCCAATAGGGCTTGGTCTGTATTGGTAAATTAATGCCATGAGCATAAGTAAATTTTAAACAAATATGCAGGTCTTTATTCATATATTTAAACATTTCTCATTTTAAACTATGCTGAAATGACTTTATTTGGATTTCTGACTAGGTGCCAGACCACCTTCTCAAAGTGTGCTGCTACACCACAGACCTTGCTCACACTGGTTAAGGTGACATCCAGTTTCGAAAAAGAAGATGTTAAAAGAAGAAAGCTTGGTTATGTGACCGCTGCAGATGGATGATGTAAGCAGATGACTCTGCTAACATTATTTCACATGTATGTTAATTGTACAGCCTGGTATAGCTTAAAAATACCATGAACACGTCATACTGCCAAGTCAATTTTCACAAATCACAACAACATTCACCTCAAGGTGGTTTACATTGTGAAGTTAAGACCCTACAATGATAGAGAGAAAAACCCAACAATCAACTAACCCCTTATGAGCAAGCAATTGGTGAGAGTAGGAAGGAAAAACTCCCTTTCAACAGGAAGAACCAGGCTCATGGATGGCTATGTGCCATGGCAGGTTGGGGGAGAGTGACGGAAGACAGGACAAAGACATGCTGTGGAAGAGAGCCAGAGGTTAATTAACCAATGACTAAATGCAGAGTGGTGTATAAACACATAGTGAGTGAAAAAGAATCTCTCAGTGCATCATGGGATGATTCATGTTCACCTGAATCATCCCTAACTATATGATTTTATCAAAAAGAACATTTTTAAGCCTAATCTTAAAAGTAGAGAGGGTGTGTGGCAGGGCGTGGTCTGCAGTGCTGCTGCAGGGGTGATGGACGCACCTGCACGGCATCTGCAATCACGGCTCGCTGGCTTAAAAGCTGAACCAGGTCCTGCAATATTGTTGTTGTTAGTGTGTGTGGCTGCAAGCTGCAAAGCTGCAGCCTGTGTACAGCAACCGTGAAATAAAATGATGCTGAAAAAGCACTGTAATGTCATTGGAGTTATTACAGTGGAGTTGTCTCCCTAATCCAAACTGGGAGTTGGGCTCTGGCTTCCATTCTACTTTTAAATGACCTAGGAATAATGTCACAACAGAATGCACTATCTACTGCTGAATGAATTATCATCTGTTATTGTTATCAGCATAGGAATTTATGCTGATATGTGTGCTTACAAATTGTTTAACATTATACAGTTATGAGATAGGAGATTTACAATTACATAGTTAACTTCAGTTATGTTTTGCCAGAAGTTAGATTGGCAACCTGTCCAGGATGTACCATGCCTTTCACCCTGTTACATTTTGGAAATGTCTAAAACTATACTTAAAAATAAGTCATTATGGCCATTTCGTTATGCCATTAAAGAATACAGTTCAGGAACTGCCTGTAGTCTAATAGCCTTTGACAGGAAGTTCCTCTGTGACAAAATACAACAGGGTTGTAGAACATCATAATAATGCTTTTAATAATGTTTTTCCTTTACGTACAAGAAAAGATTGATCATATTATGACATTAAATAGTATGTTCATTTCATCACATAAGGTGTTTCTGTAGTAGTCTACTATAACTCCGAGGAGATTATCCCAATAGGATAATTTGGGTAGTGTGAACGGTGTTGGATTTGTTGTGGGTTTAAGTGGAACTGAATAAAGATTAGGTGAGATCAGTGTTAGCATGTTAGTAATTCAAAAAAAGTATCAAAGCACAAATGAGGTCGAGGACACACACATTCGTGTCTCCATAACTTCAGAAGAAATGATCTTGACCTCCATTTATTTCCCACTTATAACTCTTGTTGTAACTGCTTGCCACATTTGCTTTGTGTTCCAGTAAGGAAGGCAGGTCCTCGTGACCGTGTGCACCACAGCAGTTACACACAAACACACACACACACACAAACAACAACAACTCTGTATGTAACAAAGTACAGCTGTAATTCTCTTGTTTTTTTGCTATCACCACAAACATCCTTCTAAAATACCGTGCAGTTGTCCTCTTCTCCCCTCTTCACTTTGGTAGACAGTGAGTCTTTGTTATTGCCCTTCATCCGTCTGTGTCACTGCAGACAGATGATGACAACAATGCCATCAGCCCCTAAACCCACAGCAATAATTACACCTCTAACACAGAGCTGACCCGCCTCTTGTCAGTCAGGGCCACGATAAACCGTGACAGTGACTGCAGTGAAACACCTGCATGAATGACTTGGAGGTGATGAAAGACTAATGTGGCGGTGAAGTGTGGCGCCACGCCGCGAGCACACTCATGGCCTTGTAATCTGAAGGAAATGGGCGGCAGGATGACTTCCTGAAATGTCAGCTTTGTGGTTTTATATTCATGTACTCAGTGTTTTCTCCTCTCCTGTCCTCTTGGGTCAAACAATTTAAAAAAACAAACAAAACATTGAATGCTGTAAGAAACATTACAGCATTCAAAGAAGGCTGTAACCTTCTTTGAATGCTATACATACAAATGTAAAATTTCCAAGGACTGTCAATGTAATCCTGTGGTTCTTCACTTTCTTTTATGGAATGAACTCTTTCAAGTTTCCTAGAATTTTCCAAGAATAACAGTAACCATCATACATCAATTTATAGGAGAATAAATAAATAATAAACCTTCACTAAATCAGTGTAATGTCATAAAAGAATAGCTAATAATTGTTTTATTTATTTATTTATTTATTTACAAATGTCATTTAAAAGTTGGAAAGGTAGAAAATTGAACTTGTTTTTTTTTCCATTGTAGTTTTGACTGACCCCATTAGTCCATGTATTCATTTATCTATTGTATTATGAACAGAATATGGGGTTTGTTTTCATAGCTTTTGCCAATGGTTGGGTCATTATAATACTATATTGACCTCCTTAAGTATTCTCTTGTCAATTTGCTTAAGTCACCAAGGTGATCAGACACAAGGTATTGTTCTTGGTGCAAGCTAGGAATGTCAGACACCCTAAAACTCAATAAAAGAGCTCCATCTTACTTTGCAGCTCACAGTTATTTCTTTCTTTCATGCCTTTTATGATTCATATGTTCCCAAAAATGGGTTCACATCACCCACTGACACGGGTGTAATAGCTAACATGCCTAATATGATGCCACTAGACGTCCCCTCATGTTAAATTCAGTGTGCAATTTATTGCTTGCCCGCTCCAGGCTCCACACTCTACACTGACTAAAGCACAGAGGATGGGAGGCACAATGCTTTGCTGTGTGACACTAATGCATGCATTAATACGCATGGACATGCAGACACACATAGCCCAGCACATTGTAAATATGACTCAGAGGGATGGATGTCAGTATAATGAAAAGATCAACACCAAGATACTTAGTGGTGAAAACAGACACATTAGATAAAATGCTTTTGCTTCTCATTGCATCAAAAGAAGAGGATCCGGGAAAACCTGTGACTAACTTGAAATACTATACTTTTGAGCTTCAAAAACACGTGAATTCAGATCGCCATTAAAACCTACCGAGTAAGTCCTGCTACGTTATCAGATTCCCCGCTGCCTGTCTGCATGCTCCAAAATCTGTTCCAAATATGCTAATATTTTTAATGTGCTCATATTTTCCATCCTGCGAATTTAGGTCAGCATTCAAATACAATGTTGTCAATCCAGCTCAGTGCAGCTGCTATAAAACTTATCACCTTGCACCTTTTGCAGACTCAAGCCTACATTAGGTGAGTATTAGATACTTTTAGAGGCAGTGGTTACTTACTGACCCAAGTAGATGTACATATTTACAGTGGCCCTGAGAGGTCAAATGCACTGCAAAGTAAAAAAAAAAAAACACTGTCCTGTAATTATTTTCACGTTGGCTTGAAATAAAATATCTGCCTCTGCTGGTACTGCAGTTTGCTGCAACTTAAATATGTGTATCCATTTAACACTTATATAGACAAAGCGTGGCATCCACACTGTGGACTGGCATGTCTGTTACACGCTTTGCTGTGATATTGGATTTGGTCGCCTTTCCAACTGTTCTGTAATTTCCTTCAGTTGTGGCTTTTTGAGTTTTCTTTTGTTTTGGGGCGATCGTGGCTCAAGAGTTGGCAGTTCGTCTTGTAATCAGAAGGTTGCCGGTTCGAGCCCCGGCTCTGACAGTCTCGATCATTGTGTCCTTGGGCAAGACACTTCACTCGTTGCTTACTGGTGCTGGTCAGAGGGCCCGGTGGCGCCAGTGTCCGGCAGCCTCGCCTCTGTCAGCGCACCCCAGGGCAGCTGTGGCTACAATGTAGCTTGCCATCACCAGTGTGTGAATGGGTGAATGACTGAATGTAGTGTAAAGTGCTTTGGGGTCCTTAGGGACTAAGTAAAGCGCTATACAAATGCAGGCTATTTACCATTTTTGAGGTTTTTTTTCTTTTTTTGCTTAGTCTGTGTTTTATTCAGCTTTCATTATGTTTTATTCACCTTTTCTTTTGTTCGCTGGTGTATTCTTAAGTTTCAGTGCGTTTGACCTCCTAGGGCCACCGCACATATTTCTTTTTTGCAGACACAAGTGACTGTGATTTATTTGAACAGATTTTCTTCTTTGAGGTGAGCTCTTATTGGATTTTATAGATGGTTCTTTGTCTGTGCATCATTGAGCTCCAAAGTTTCGCCTTAAGTTCAATGACACACTGTCGTCCTAATAACCACGGGATTCTTGATGTACTCAGATGTTGAATTTGCACAAAGTAGGGGACGTCAATACCAGCGCTGTGTCATTTCTGGATTAATGGAACCCAGCGTGGAGAATCAGCTGGAATTCTTGCATTAGTTAATTCATTATGTATTTGCCTTCATTTTCTTCCAGAGCCTTCACTGTCTGTTAGTCTGAGGATAAACACGAGCCAGTCACATCAGGCCCACACCCTCCCTGTTTATACTGACAATGATGACTTGCCCCTAGCTCCAGCCCGCCACGGCCGTCCACACATGGAACTCATTCTATCTGTGCACAACACCACGAAAGGCCGCCGGATCGCTCCACCAGCATCATCCTGTAAAACTATCTGTTACTACGGCAACAGGTGCTGTTGGAGACATCCACAATTTAACAAAGAGCAGAAGTTGATTTTAAGTGACCAGTCAGAGAAAGTTGAGTTTATGGGCAAAGCAGAGCTTTAGGGAAACACAGTAAGGATGACATCAGTGTCCGCACATGCACATGATCTAGAAATAGAGTCACTGTGTTTGTCTTGGCCCGCCTCTCTGCAGTTACTAAGGCTGTGTCAAAATGTGATATGTTGCAGATATCATCTTGGACATGCCAAGAAAACTGTTTAGAAAAAGATTTAATGAGCTTAAGGTATTAATGCGTGTTAAAACTCTATCGGAGCATTCCTGTCAAACTAGTGCTGCAAGATCGCTGAAATGGATTAGTTTGTTTACAAAGGCAACAACTATCAGAGGCGAGAAAAAAAAGAATAGCCTTTGAAAAGCACTACGTGGGTGCAACCATATGATCTCACGATGTTTTGTTGAAGCGATTTGAACCAGACTGTAAATATTTGAGCAAAGTGTGTGTGTTTTAACCCTGCTTTACCGTGTGAAGGAAGGGACGACTTCAGAATCATGGACATGTGATACATAATGTCACATTATAGTACCGTCCTGCTAAAATCTAGGTCGGGCTGGCTGCCAAACTAACAGATCTCGTGTCATATGAACACTTTTGCCCCACTCGGTGCCTGTGCGAACACATTCTTCAACCAGAATATCCTGTAATCCCCCATTTCAAACTCAAGATGACAATGAAACCCCAAACTATAATTAACCCTTGCACGTCCAGCATACTTCACATGCCTTTCAAAATAAAGACAAAATGATATGTGACTTCTTCTTCCACCCTTTACTGTTAGAAGAATCTTTGCTATGTGTGCGGAGAAATGATGCAACTGTAACGAGTAGCTGCTGCACATTGAGGAATTTTACACACAAAAGGTGTTGACTTTGGCTTTAAGCTCTGTGAATAGCAAACATTTAGAAGTGGGTCTGGCTGTTGATAGATTAAGATTACAACATAGCTGATTAAGAGGAACACAATGAACATTCCTTAGCCGACCCTTTTTGTTTAATACTTAACTATGCTGTTAGAAGAATGATATCGATCAATTTAAAAGGGACTCAGCTGAGTCACGGCACTGTGACAGGGCTACAGCACGGTCTTGTGATGTTAACGCCGTGTGGATGAAGACCTTGATGACTCAACCCTGAAGACTAGTTGGTACAACTGCCCATTTTTCAGGGTACAGAAGGTGGGGAGTAGTGGGTGGACAGATCACTGGACCGGGAAAGATTGCTTCCAGGCCTTTCCGTGCGCCGTGTCCAGATGGATGATCACTAACTGGAGATGACTGGATCTGAGTTTAAATCAAGTGTTGCTCAAAACAGAACCTGGCCACTTTTTCCTTTCAGGTCTCTTTTTTCTCTCCTTACTCTCAGACTAGTTTCTGCACTATTCTTCCTTCTAATCCCCCCTTTTGCCACCCCTTTCATATTTATCACTCCCATTTATTCCCTCCTTTTCTATTTTCTATTTATAAACCCCTTTTTCTGTCTTTCTTAAAATAAAAAAAACCCCTTTCCGTACAAAAACAACCACAAACCCACTGCTCCTGTGCATGACTTCCATTTCTAAACTGTATCTAACAATGCTGCATTTATTCCCAGCATTTCCGTGATCTTTTACTCTCACACGGTTTGCTCTGACCTGTCCTGTTCCAAATTAATCAGATTGTATGAGCCCAGCACGGCAGAAAGCAATGTATGGCTAATTTGTTTCTGTTGCGTGTTTTATACATAGTAAAATGCTGTAGCAACAGCAAGAGAAAAGCCACACATGAGTTTTAATTGATAACAAAAAGAAAATGAGAAACAGAAAAAAGCTCACAAAAATTCCCATTTATTATCAGTAGTTTTGAGTGTAATCAAAGGACTCTTAACCCTTTTACATGCTGACAGAGATTCTCTGTGTTCAAGGTTGTGCTGACCCTCGGAGCAGGGTTTTCCTTTTTTTTTCAAATTGTTATTCCATCACATCCAAAGACTTAGATAATTTCCTACTGGATTAATAAAGATTTCCTGATTATGATATTATAACTGTCTTAAAATATATTTTTAAATCAAGCTTGAGATATTTCATATCCTTAAAATGCTAAAAATCTCCAGAATTTAAAAATTAGGCTTGGATAACCTTGGTTTTGGGAACAACTATCAGCTTTCAATTCAGTCAACACACCTCTGGGGGAGCCATGGTAAGAGTTCGTTGGTTAGGCATGTTGGTACAGGATGAAATATCATGACAGGATTAGTGTTTATGGTTTTAACTGAATGAAAGATGGCTTTTGTGTCACGATGTAACAACTCCTTGAGATAAATTGCATCACTTTGGTACCCTCTGACTTTTTTTTAGCATCGCTATCACTAAGGATTATGACTGGTTAACCAACACTTGAAATCCTCATTAGCTTCACCTCTACTTTAAGTCTTGTTTTAATATAATAATATTAGTATGCTAATAAACTACTATGGCATCAAGATGTCAAATATTTAGCTTTTATGTGAGAACAATTCTCAGAACAGCCTCTGGCATCCTGTGAGGGGCGGCACAGATAGGGTTAAATTCTCTGTGGAAGGGATTTTTTTGGAGGGGCAGTCATGAGGTTATCCCCCTGTGTCAGACTGTCACTTTTGCCCAAGGCACCTAAGGAAGAAGATTAAGTGGAAATGACCGGAACTGGTGTTTGCAAGTGTACGCACAAGATAGGACTTCTGTGGCCACATCAAAACAATGTTTGCTCACTTCCTGCCCTGCTGACCGGATTTGGCTCCATGTGAGCCTAAAGTTTTTCCCTCCCTGACAAAATCACATTCAATATATTTTTTGTTGCTGCTTTTGTAACACAGTGGTGATATAGTAAAAATAACAATGGGCAGTATTCTTTGAATGTGACTTCAAGGGCTCGATCCAACCATAATAGGAGCACTAGAACAACTCCCAGCATGTAGACAGCTAAATTTAATTTGTGTTTTTTTCTTTATGTTGAGCAGAATAGTTTTTGATTTTGTTTTTTTCCCCCTGTATTTTCTGCCTGACAAAGATTACTATAGATTACTTCACAGATTACTATAATTGGAATAGAAAGACTGCATATGCCAGCAGTACCTTCTAATGACACCTATCCCTATCCCTGTCATGCTCCTGACAGGAAATCAAGGTATGGGCACGGATGGGCAGTCTGCTGTTTGTGAGCAGCAGCAGAAGAAGACATTATTGAGTTAATCTGAGGGTCATGCGGAAGTGTTAAAACCACCTGCAGGTTAGGTAATACACAAATTCCCCAAATAACAGACTTCCCTTTGAGGGGGAGCCACATGTTTGATAAACACAGTGACGGCCTGTGTTTGCAGTCAACACAGAAACCATCAAGTCCACTTTTTCTAAATGGTTATCTAACGCTCTATCACACAAAGTTACATCATTGTTATACAACCCTCACAGAATGGGACGGGACTGTCAGCTGATGGTTTGGAGCATCTTTCATAGTTTTTAAATAACAGAATGTGATCTCTGCACCTCTTTTTATTTTTATTCAGGCTGAATTAACTTCCTTTTGCTGGAAATTTTGCCACTGAGTAATATTTTTACTGATCTGATTAATAAAAATAGAACTACTTAATTAAATAGTTGCTCTGAACATAAAATCCAACAGTGTGGGGCTCTCTCACACAGTCAGCTGGCAGACAAAACAGGTTTTCTCATAAAAAAAGAAGCATTTCTCTTGGCAGGTCTTGCTGGCCTCCATTTCACTGCAAAGACGATGGATTGCTGTGGATTGTTTCCCCATCACATGGAGAAAATATTAAAAAGAGTGCATCATCCACCACTGGTGGCCAGACTTCAGTGATTAGCGCTCTCAAACGGGCCTCTTTTTGAGTGGGTGAGTTCAGGTGAAATGGACACGTTAAATTGTCTGTATAGAGCTCATTTGTCATGTTCCCTTTTGCTAGAAACACAGCGGTGTAGTCTAAAATATATAGTAGGTTTCTTCCACTGTCAGATTGTGTTTGTGGCTCCTGCCTGGAGTCAACACACCGGTTAAAAAAATATGCTCCCTAAAATAAATGGACTAAAGCACAAGGAGAGAATTATGAGACATGTTGCCATTGGTGGGAGGGTCACTCTCATATCTGATGTGCATCTGGCAGTGAAAGTAGAGCAAACAAGAATTTGACGGATGATAAATAAGACACCGCACCAAGATGTATTATAATGTGTCTCGTTAACATTTCTCTCCATGACTAATCATGCTGTGGTTGGCTACTTTTTGTAATTCCTCACAGATAACCAAAATCATTGCTCACCACTGCACATCAGGAGGGCCAAGAAAATCCCACAGGTGCTGAACGCCCAGGAAGGGCTGCCATTTTCTACCCTGTCCAAAAAACCCAGAAACTTTTCAAGTTTACTTTTTTACAATCTACCTTTGCAATGAGCAAGTTAACAGTTGAAAAATAGTGGAAGAGCAGCCTATAGATAACATATTCTTGACTGATCTGCCTCTGCATTAAAACCATCTGTCTGAAGTTCTGGAGAACACGTCCCACCCATTAAGCTGTGGGAGTATTATTTTGTTCTCATGTATCAATAATAGGACTAAGTTCTAGGGAGTTTAGAGGACTTGGGCTCATTTTGGTAGAGCAGAGGATTCCCCTGGGGAGACCACTGATGTCGGGGATGTGGGAATGCTTGGACTGTAACAATGTTTAGGTGACAGGGTCCATTAAAGTAATGTCCATATGAATACCAGAACCCAAAGTTCCCCAGAAGAACATTACTCTTTAACAACATGCTCGATATTGCACAGTGATTCTGCTTGAAGCTGTGTTTTTTCCGCATACTGCCACAGCCGTCTTAATGCTCTCCAGGTGGTTTAGAGGAAAATCTATCTTTTGATAACTAAATACTTATGGCCCACTGGCTTCAATAGAAGCCATGAAAAGTTGCCAAGCTTGATTATCAACCAAGCAATGTGGGAACTGTTTGTCAGCCCGACTGTCTAGCAGCCAAAAATGCTTCAAAACATGTTTGCACACCTTACAACCGGTGTCAGTGTATCTTGGAAAACTATACCTGCACAGTCCAGTTGCAACTAAGGAGAAACAAAACACCAAAGATAATTTTGTAGCCTAGTTTTAAAATTGTGAACATTTAAAATTATTTTGAGTTTGCTGGATTAAACCTTCTACAACATTTGTTTTTAGATGACCAATGATGAGGGTTTTTGTTTTGTTTTGTTTTTGTTTTTTTGAAGCGATTGGCATGGCCCTAAAGCAGTGATCACATTGCTAAAGCTGCTTTGCCGTGGCTTAATATTTCTGGTTGGCAAAGACAAAGTTATATTTAAGTGCAAACACATGACAGGAGTGTATTGCACATGACAGCCAAAAAGCTGCAATGGGTGAGCAGCCAGCACACTAAAGTCCATCTGTCAGAGAGCACCAAGCTGCTGAGCCACTGGCTGCAAAGTTCATTCTTTTATTTATGCATCGAATTATACTGTGAAGCTGATTTCTAAACATTTTCTTGTAAAAAAATGTGAGTCAAAAAGATCCCATAAAGAATAAAATCCATTTAGATGTGTAATGTTGTTAGTTTTCTTTGTATATTATATAAAGCTACAACAGTTTAGGAAATGAAATCCTCACCACTCAAAAAGCATTATCATTCCCAACACGTAACATACCGACGATTTATCACGGCCCAAGGCGTCTCACAGTAATGCGAAAGTCCTTACGAGATGCTCTGGTTCTCAACTGAATGCCGCTCACAGTGCTAACACACGCTTAGAGAAGAGGCTCCAGCCATCCATTCCAGCCCCAACCATAACGTTAACCCTAACCTTAACCCTATCACATACTATTTTCCAAAGTGATTCATGACCAGAACGTAAAACACACTTACATGTATAGATTCATTTCAACCGGCTCCCATGCCTCTGAACGCGTAACATACTCATGATTTGTTGGTATGCGTTGGTATGTTACACGTTGGGATGAGAAGGTGTTGAGAAAACAAGGGTAATTCAGAATAATATCTTATTTTGATGTTGAAGAGTGCTGGATGACACTTAAATGTATGTAAAAGAAGAGAAAATTTTATTGCTGCTATTTGGTTTGCAGCAAGTTTGGTAAATTGTGAATATTTAATGTTTTAAGGAAATATTTAAAATGCTTGAATTTGTTAAAGATAACTCCACTTACCTTTTTACAAATGTGATCATTGGTAATAACTAAATACATGTTATATACATAGTAGAAAAGATGCTTAATGTAAATTTCTGCTGTACGGAGCCCCGCAGGGGACATGGGAGAAAAAAAAATTAAGACGGACTTTTGCGAGATCTCGCAAAACAAACTCGGGATCTCGCAAAACTAACTCGGGATCTCGCAAAAGTCCGTCTTAATTTTTTTTTCTCCCATGTCCCCTGCGGGGCTCCGTAGTGCTGCTGTGACCATGATCAAAACACAAGATATTGCCCCACATGAGATGAAAGAAGATGCAAACTTCTTTTTTTGCAGCGAGGGAGTGCTAACTAAGTCGTCAGTCTGTTAGGGTCATAGGAGGGTGTTTTCCCGTGACATTTTTCTTACTTGTCAAGTCTGAAAAGTTCAGACGCTTACTGTTTTACAGTGTGTTTTTAAACCTGTTGTGGCATTCCCTCCCTCTTGTAACAGTTGTAACATGTTTGCTGAAAGAGCCAATTTGAGAGCCGCTGAGAGGACATTCTGCTTGTTAAAGCAAATTATGAAATATATCCCTGTAATTAGCTGCAGCATTTAGGTTAGACAGTGAAACGTATAGGTGTAATTACCCGCAGGATTAAGGTTAAAAGACGAAATCTAGCCTCATGGTGTACCAAAAGATTTAGGGGAAACTGAAATATATCCCTCTTATTAAATGTGTCAGTTATATGAAGGGACAAAATGCTCTTTTTTCCCCCCATCCACCAACCTCCATGTCAAATCTGACCCTTTTAGGCATGTGCATTACAGTAAGATGCAGCACGTGAGGCTGGTTAGAGACAGATGCGTGCAATTACTCGTCTACTTATTATACTGCCAACAACAGTAAAACCGTGCAAAGGCGCATAAAGACATGCGTCTGAAAGAGTAAAAGACTCAAGACAGGAAGTAAATGAGGGAATGAGGTTTCAGGACAGCGCAAGGAATTAGGGTGGACGTGTTTGTGAGGATGTTTGGTACAAAGCAGTGTTGAATGAGAAAAAGTTCATGGAAAAAAAGCAAAGAGTATGAGTGCATTTTATCAACGAAAAATGTGCAAGACATAGATCATGTTTGTGACTGTACGTGCATACAAAGCATAGCTGGAGAGCTTCTTTTTTTTTTTAAAAAAAAGGTGAACATGAATAATTCCAGTTGCTTATCAAAATAAAAAATTAAATATTTAAACTTTATATCTTTTCTAAACCACATATTTATTATGGACTTTAAGTTGTCTTAAAAAAAAATAAAATCTTTGCAAGTAAGATCAAAGTGTAATCGCAGATCTTCCTTTGTTAGCACACAGTCACACCTTCGCTCATACGTGCAGTAATGTAACACACTCTATGCAGGCGAACAGAGAAAACACCAAACACAAAATGTAGATGGATGATGGCAGATGAGCTGATGCTCGCTGACACCTGTGAAATGCCTTTAATGAAGACGTCATACTGTATGTTGCCACACTCACCCTGCAGCAACTCCTGTCTGTCTGTGTATACAGTATATGTGTGTTTTCAGCACACATGTAAAGCCCACACACACTGCGGGGCTGCTGATGTTGTCAGCACGCATTTATCACACAGTCACACATGCACACAGAGGACATTGCATTGACTTATATTCCCTGGAGGACCTACCTGACCAGTACATGCCCTAACCAAACTCTAACCTTTAAAAAAAACAACAGCAAGTAGCCTGAAATATCTCACATTTTACTCTGTGAAGACTTCGCATACCCAGGTCCCCATCATATGATTGTATTGTTATTTAATTTAACCACAAAATGCAACCTACAAGGACCAACCCCACATTTCATGTTTATGTATAAGTGAACATCTAATAGCAAACATCCGCATGACTTGATTAGGTCTGACATAGCGCAGCTTCTGAAGCTGTGAAGACAAAAGCCAAAAGCAGCAGAAATTCTGTCTTGAGGGGAAAGTATCAGGTCATGTAGATGTTTTATACTGAGAGTATTTTATCTATTTATTTATTTTATGAGCTGAATAGACAAAGAGAAACTGGATAAGCAACATAAAGAGGGTGAATAATACTAAGGAGTTTAATCTGGTGCAAAATATTAATGAACCGGTCAGCTGACCTCCAGTAATTTTCATTTTAGAATTCTTTAAATGATAATGACCCTAAACAATACAAATAAATGAAAAAATACACACACCCATGTGTGTATGCTCTTATAATGTTTTACAAAACCAAACTTCTGCCCACTTCCTGGTTTATCGCAGGTCCAGAAGGCAGAGGTGAGCTGTTACAAAATGTAATGTAATTAATTATTGGTTATACAAGACTCATGCAAGTGTATGAGAGATGTCTGAACATCTCATGATGTAATGTGGTGAGAAATCAAAGAAGTCAGGTGAACCTGTTTTGGGAGAAAAGTGTTCCTGATCCTAAACACCTCCAAATTTCCTGACAGGAGAGCCCAGGATTTTAAATAAGTTCCCTAGCCTCACTGGAGAAAAGGCTGGCACGTGTGATCAGAATCATAAATGCTGCTGCAAGAATCATGGAAGCCCTCAACTTGCAAACTAAAGCTTTTCCCAAACCTTTAATGTACTAAAATTTAAAACGTTGCCCTTTCCAAGGATTGTGCCTGAGGCTGGGTAAATGCTGCATTCAGCACTACAAGCAAGAAACATCGGAATATCTTCAAGCATCGGTGTTGCACCATGGGTAATCGGCATAGACTTAATATGACACACCACATAATGGTTTGTATTTTGAAAGCTTGAGTTTGGAAATTAGATCATCAACATGTTTTTTTTTCTTGAGTTTTAAGTTATGATGTATCATTAGCTACCTAGCTTAGCGAAGGCACATCTTAAAGGTGATAACAGACAGCTAGAAGCTCAGTCAACAAGTGCCCTCTTTACCATGCAAACTTTAGGTATTGTTGTTATTAGTGGTACTAGGTATAGTTGTCACAAATATGGAACTTATCTACAGAACAAAACCACATTTGTATCAGGGTGTTAAAATTTTCATTTCTCTATTTTCTGCCACTGTATTAGGTACAGCTATTAAATGGCTTTTCAGGACAAAAATGTAAAAAAAGGCCGATATTATGAAAACTTTCACTAAATTACAAGTATTGCTGCAGTTTCACTTTTAAATACACAATAAAGTCTATTGTTAAGATTGTTATGCAACACTTTAATATTACTCTGAGGCGTTTAACCTTTTAAACATCTTAATGTCAGATCTATTTTAGCCGACACTGACAGACATCTCAGTAAAACTGAACAGTTTCCCCCTTAACAACTGTGGTCAGGCTACAGCTAACATAGCCCATTAACAATTCAATGCACAGGAATTTTAATCACCCTCAGTCGTGCTAATTTCATTCTATTTACTTTTAATTGTATTGTTATTTTACAATAAACATAACTGGACTGTTTTTCCTTTAATAAACTTCAACTATTGTGAGATCCTTTGCAACTCTAACAAAAGCCTGGAGGAGAATTCATATCTAAGTACTTTATGTTTATTCATAAAAAACACATTTCAGTAAACTGATTGAGAATCTCTGGCTTTGTTATGCTTATTGTTTCACGGCCAGTATGTTTCATGCTTGGATTTGGATGACCAGTCAGCAACAACACAGCAGAGATGCATCATCTGTTTGTCTTTGTGTTTCCACATTGTTCCCCCCGCAGGACATCAAACAGATACACACCAAACTCTGGGGATGTTAATTCAGAACATGTAATACTGTTTATGAGAACCAGAACAATTATATTGCATCTCCAATTCACTATTATCGAAGCTGAACACACTTGCTTGATGTTACTGTTTTATCTAAACACATTAAGCATGTGCCATGCGGCCGGCGTGGGCTAATTTTATATTAATAATATATTAATATATAATATACATAATTATAGGGCCAAGCTTAAAAAAAACAAAACAAAACCTGTATTTCTGGGCATCTTTTGATCAATTAAATAAAAACTGATTTTCAGATGAAAATGGCAGGTTTGTGGTGATTGTAAATGAAACTATTGCTATGGCTGTCAGAAAATTGCTTGCTACTAATATGTGTTTTAAGGCTAATACTTTAAATCTGAGCAGTAGCAACTTTACATTTTTCTTTTCATCACACATTTCTGGCAGATTCAAGCTAACGCTTCTTTGAGGCAGCATCTGCTAACAGCAGGGACCTGTCGGACAAATATGAGCATCTTGGCATAAAGTTTAAACCAGCACACGCTGAATGGAAGTGAGCATGAAAACATGGCTGTGTGTTGTCCTTTTAGATTCCCTGTAGTGAAGGCTGATTGGGAAATCAAGCATCAGAAACACATTAAAAACTTCTACTGTGGTGAACTTCTGACACAATGTGGTTTGTGGCTTAAAACATCTGCTGTAGATCAGTAAGTGGCACCCATTTTTATGTCATTTGCTGACTGAATTCATCAAGAGCTTTTGTGTGCAGAGCGATTAGTCATAACTTTGAGGTGATTACAGTTGTTTAGTTAAAGCAAGTGGTGTCTGAGGTTTCTACCAACTTTCTTCACTCTTTCCCTCACAGGACATGTGAAATAAAAGCCACATCCACTATCTAATATTAAAGCCAACACGTACAACTACCTTTATCTATATCTCTAAATGCTTCAATTCCTCTTTTACACCTTCAGTTGCTTAAGATGTTGAAGTGAATTTGTTGGTTTGTGTTTTAAAAGTTAAAATAGATGTCAGCAGCTCACTAAACAGCCTATTTCAGAGCAAAGATTTTACATTGTAAAAGCAGGAAAAGCAGAATATTTCAAAGTGTTTCAACAAACCATATCAGGTGAGCCAAAGGTATGCCATCAGAAGGCGCTTTAAAAATTGTAGTCATGAATGTATTCCATTTATAACAGCCAAACATGCAAACTGAACACACACCAAACACTTTATTAGTTGCACCTTGCTGGTACCAGATTGGACCGCCACTGGCTTTCAGAACTGCTTCAGTTCTTGAGGTCGTGTTTTCAGCAAAGGTGCTTGAAACGCTCGTCAGAGAGTTCGGTCAATACTCACATAATCACGTCTTCCCCCTGTCACTCCCTCCGGTATGGCAGATAGCAATATGCATATTGTAATAGCTAAACCTGGTTCTGGTGGCGGTTTCTTCCTGTTAAAAATAAGTTTTTTCTTCCCACTGTCTCCAGCAGCTTGCTCAAACTGGTCATTTGATTGCTGGGGTTTTCTCTCTATTATTGTAGGGTTTTACTGTACAATACAAAGCACTTGTGGGTGGTGGGTGGTGGTGCATGGCCGTTCTTAGTTGGTGGAGCGATTTGTCTGGTTAATTGCGATAACGATCGAGACTCCGACATGCTAACTAGTTACTCGACCCCGTGCGGTCCGAGTTCGACTTCTTAGAGGGACAAGTGGCGTTCAGCCACACGAGATTGAGCATCTGTGATGCCCTTAGATGTCCGAGGCTGCACGCACGCCACACTGAGTGGATCAGCGTGTCTACCCTTGGTAACCCGTAGGTAACCCGTTGAACCCCATTCGTGATAGGGATAGGGGATTGCAATTATTACCCATGAACGAGGAATTCACAGTAAGCGCGGGTCATAAGCTCGCATTGATTCAGTCCCTGCCCTTTGTATACACCGCCTGTCGCTACTACCGACTGTTTGCGGGGTGGCTGTAGCTCAGGTCGTAGAGCTGGTCACCTCTTAACCGGAAGGTTGTTGGTTCGATTCCAGTCTGCATGTCAAACGTCCTTGGGTAAGATACTAACCCCAGGTTGTTCTCCGATTCATCCATACATGTGAATGTGTATGAATGTTGGTTAAAGTGCTGGTGTGATTGGGTGAATGAACACGTTGTATAAAGTGCTTTGAGTGCTCAGATAGAGTAGAAAAGTGCGACATAAGAACCAGTCTGTTTACTTTGAGACTTTCTATTGTGATTTGCTGCTATATAAATAAAATGGAATTAACTTGATTTGAATAATATCATACAGTTCCAGCAGATTTTTCTGCTGTACATCTATGATGCCAATCTCTCGCTCCACCACATCCCAAAGTGGGAATAATTTGAGCTTTGTAACATGGTGCATTGAAGCAGCCATCAGAAGACGGGTACACCGTGGTCATAAAGGCATGATCAGCAACAATATTTGGGTAGACTGTGGCTTTTAAGTGTGCCAAGAACCATTGATGGATGGATCTCCTGACTCCCTGACAGTACAGCACACTCTCGGGTCATTGTTCCTTTCTCCAACCATTTAACTCTTTCCAGTTCATTTACTGCCTCTCTTTTGGAAACATACCTGAAAAATGTTTCATCCTTCAGGTCCATAAACAGATCAATAACACAATAACAGCTTTCAGCTCTCCTGCACTGGCCTCACAGATAAACCCAAAGAATGCCCTTTGTTTGCTTTCTACAAGAGTTTCATAATAATATTATTCAACATGAGCACCCCGTAACACTTGCCATGTTGTGGATGCTTTGATCCTCGGTGCCTTACAGTACTGTAATTGGATCTGTTTTTAATATGGTCAGCCCTGCTAGGAATCTTGTTTTACACTAACAACCATTAGGATGCTGCTAAAATCCTGCCTTACAGTCTATGTTGTGAAAACAAGCCACCAAAGCAGTGACTCTGTCAGAAAGTGATGTAATCAGATAAAACCTTTTCTGATCTTTAATATTGTTATGTGCCAAAGGTTGTTGGTGTGAAGCATGGCAGTGCAACCAGAACCTTTAAATTAAAATATCCAGTTCTTTCTTCATTCATGACTCTAAATGTTTGTTAGCAATTCCTGAAAATACACAACATTTTCCATACAAAAGGTCGTCAATGACATGTAAACAACCAAAAACAAGCAATATGAGGATTGTGTGTTGTATTAGGTTGAGGTATAAGTCAGTTTTAATAAACTTTTAATAAGGTGTAGCGCTTTATTAAAAAGCTGCTGCTGTATTTAGGTCTCCGGATCATTATGTGGTTGTTCAACCCATTGAAACTTATTGTTGGCTCATGCACAGAAACTGCTTCATCTTAATCTTAAGTGCTTTTTTGCAAACTAGACACATCTCACAAATGTGTAAAAAGGTGATTTTGATGTCATGATGCAATGACAATGACGCGTAGACTTTGTTGGTGAGCGGTAGTAAACTTGTGAGGTTTAAATGCTCAGCTTACTCCTCACCCCCCGAGGCTAGCTTTAGCCACTGAGCCTCGGTTTTTAGATTTCATTTAGTAAAGGAAGGAATAGTATCTTTATACGTTTGAGCCTGGCCAAGGGCTTCTCTTAGTCACTCCTGCCAAGCTGCCTGGTTGCGTAACAGCAGGATGTACGTCTGAGTGCGATCCCTGCTCGGCCAACTATGGAAGGGTTTCTTGGAGGGCATGAAGTTTATGTAACTGGGACATGGAAGAGGGCATGGGAGGATATTTCACCCTGGAGTCTATCTTTAGCTGTTGATGCTGAGAGTTCTGACTGAAACAATGGCAGACATACATACAAGGGGAACATCACCAACTGGTCACCATCCAGCAATACTCAAGGGGAAAGAGACAGCATGGCTGGCTGCCACTGTCACTATATTTGTGCTGTCTCTGTGTTTGGGAATCGCACAACATTTCTGCATGTAAATGATGACTTAAATCGGGACTGGAGTAGTTAAGACCATGAGAGTCCATCCTAACAGGTGTTTCTAAAAGTTTAATGTCAAATGACCTTTAAGATTGTGAATTCTCTATGTTTTGTGAGAAACTGCCTCTTTTACCCCCTTTTTTTCCACTCAAAATGTATCTAAATGTGTCTAAATGTATTTTATCAGTATTCAGAAATACTGAATACTGAATTTAGCTGATTGAAGAGATTCTCACACAGGACATTTTTACAAGAAGTGTATTGGTCTAGCTGTTCCAAAGACCAAGCTGACTTCTTCTTAAAACACGTTGTCGCTGTGACTCATTCAGTGGGAATCCATCGATTAGCCTGCTGACTTAGGATCAGTGCACAATGGCAGTTTTTTGGGGTTAACCAAAAGATATCGGGAAGAAAGTTTACTATTCCGCCAGTCTCTGTTTATCTCTTATACTTTGCAGGGGACTCATTGAAATAGATGGAAATTCAAATTTTCCAAGATTCTCTTGTCAAAATTTCAAAGATCTGTACTGAGACTGTAAATTATTTACATTGGTCGAAAGTGCAGCTGATCCATGATCTCCCACAGATCCGAAGATTACTTTTTAAAATTTTTCATATGCATATTATAATAATATGATTAGTAGCAGCATTAAGCTTGCATGGAAGTCTGTTGCAGAGTTTGCAGAGCATGCATGCAAACTGACACATGAGATGAAATCTTGTCAAGAATCCTCTCTGAACCGTCCGTCCACAGCTCAGAGGGACTCGTGTGTGAAAGCACCAATTATGTCAGCATGTGAATGATTAAAATAGTGAACCTGACACATGCTCAGCGTGCACGCGCTAAGCTATAAAAAAAAAATGCAGGGAGGAATGCATGGACGTCACAGTTCAGCTAATTTTAGGTTATATTTGTTAAGTATACAGCAGAGAGGGAACATCTGTGTCACAGAGGAAAAAAGTTTTATAGTGCACACCCACAACATGATCTCCTTTTTTCAAAGCAAGCTTTGCTAAGCAGAAAGCTTGATGTTATGTACTAAATTAAGCTTAAGTGAATGGAAGAAGTCTGCCCATGCACAGCAACATTAAATGGTTTACTTATCTGTTTACCATGCGTGTAAATACAGTAATTGTGTTGTATGTTTATGAATCCTTGCTTCCATCTGCTGCTAATAATGAATGATTATATGCGCCCTATGTACAGCCTGATCGCACAAGAAGATTCATGGAAAACCGTTCCCCTTTCTCAGCCCCCCCCGAATATTCAAATCCTCTTTTGTTGCGTCTGAATAATGTAGCGGTCGACCTCATCTTTGAAAGTTCAACACAACAGTGATTCACAGAAAATGAGTCACATAGTGTCAGTATGTAAATCATCTTATTATGTTCATTTGCTTTGTGGTCCCATCTCTGACTGTAACGGCTCACTGGCAAAGGCGGCTTTGGAGTCAGATGATTTTAATACTGAGATGGTTCATAATTCATAAACAAAGACTTTGTTTTTTTCCACAAACACGGCATGTCAGTTTCAAAATAATTCCATTCTATTGTTCAAGTTTGACTGAGAATGCATTTGCAGCATTTTTCACGAGTTCTTACAGGTGTGGTTGCCGTTAGGGTGGTGAGTGTCTTTGTTGATCCACTGAATTCCATCGGATAACAGAGGTTGAACAGGTTTCGTTGGGCCTTCATCACCACATTTGTGGTGTATCTGGACCATTTCAGGTCCTCTGTGATGGTGATGCCAAAAAAAATTAAACTCACTGACCTGCTCAGCTGGGGTTCTGTTGATGTAAATGGGTGCACGATCTCTCCTTGACCGCCTGAAGTGCACGATCAGCTTTTTGGTGTTGTTGACATTGAGGGCAAGGGTGTTATCCTGACACCACTGTGTCAGATGGCTGATCTTGACTCTATAAGCAGTGTTTTCATCCACGATGATGACGAGAGCTCAGTCACGTCATCCACATATTTAGTTAAGACATTGGAGCTGGGCTTGGCCTTGCAGTCCCGTTTGCACAGGGAGCAGAGGAGCAGACTCATGCAATGCAACTGAATTTAAAACTTTTCAGACATTTGTTCGTTCAGACACATTCGTTTGAGGCCACAGTGTCATAGCTGTTTCTCCATTAATAAGTACTTTTATTTTTACTAATCTGATAGTTATTTTTATTTAACCAATCAGAGAGCCACCATATGCAGGATTTCCTGAAGAAGTCCCGGTTTGTGGTTATGCTGATTAGTGGAAACACCCAAAATACAGGAAAAGCAGTGAGGCCAGGATACAGAGGTAGGAAAAGAAAGGGAGAGCAGCCAAATATGCCCAGCATGCCTCAGATGTTTCTCCAAAACATTCGATCCGCAGAAAACTTTAAGAAAAGGCGCTTCATAATGTGCTTGTATGTGTGCTTTAAAAAAAAAAAAATTTACATAATTTTAAAACAGTCACATTTTGTAGACATCAAGTGTCCTCTAGGTCCTGGAGTTTACTTTCAATTTCTGAAATAAGCTTCAGCTCAGGGCTGTGGCCCAAGATGGTGCTGCCCTTTTGGGGGCTGAATTATGGTAGCCTGAACTGAAGTATGTTATCCTTAATGGGAATATATATTCAGTTAGAGCTGTCATTGAATTTACCTGCTACTGTGTATATATATATATATAAAGTTAAAAAATATTAAGAAAGAAATAAACCAACTTATAATTTCCTTATAAAGACTTGGGTCATGACATGTGTCGTCATAACACCTGATATTCTAAGAGTAACTTATAACCGTGACCATCATACCTGCTGATCATCTCATCTAGTGGAAGTCTATTACTCTGCTCCAGCCCTGAGTCATAGTTTATCTATAAGAAACCAGAGATCAGCCCTTAAAACTGACTTGCAATATGCTGACACTAACATGCCCTCAAAGACTTAAGACTGCCTTAGACACAACGAGACATATCCTGGAATTAATCAAAAAATATGAATCCACCCTGCAAATATGTGTAAATAGAGAAGCAGTTGATTTATATTCATAAACTAATACATTTGACATCTGAGAACAATGTCTTGGACGGGGCGTCTCCATTTATTTCTTCCATAATGTTTTTTTTTTTTTTGTATGATTGAATTTATGTTTTCCAGATGTGTGTTTACTGGAAAAACTTTGCAAACTGGAAACACTGAAACACAACATCATGTGTGGATTGAAATGGGGAAAGAATTAGCTGTTTTTAGGTTGTGACTGACAGGAGGCATTGTTCATTAGGTTCCAAATGTTAAGCGTTTCGACGTGAATTCGTTAAATATGTGTTTTAAGGGAAATTGTTATTATTTTTGCACAAATTACTTGGTTAAATTCAGTACAAAAATTGTAAAATAACATGCAAATCACTTACAGCAAGTACAAAGAGGACTAATGTGGCAGTCTCTGAAGGATTATTGTAACCATAGCAACTTTGGGATGCTAAAACTAGAAATCAAGAGATTAAAAGAGCTCTAAATCATAATTAAGATATGGTTAAACGGGGGGGAAAAGCAACGACAAAAAACACACACACGCACACACACTATCTTTTTTGTCACTGAACTACTAAGAATCCTTTTACAGACTGTGGCGGCATCAGAATACTTTATTAACGTGAAGGCTGAAACCAAAGCAAGGCGAAAGACAAGTGACAGACTGAGCATCATTTCTCAAAGATGATAACAATCAGTGCCAGTCATTTGAGCTGTGAGACTAATGTTTGTGCTAAAAGGTCATTTCCAAGCATATCTGATATGTGTTTGTCATCTCAGGGGTAGGTTTTGTTTCGTTATCATTTTCTCAGAGCTGAATAATTAGAGGAGAAAGCACCCTGAAATAGAAACCATATGGCAGTGCTTTTGCTTTAGTATTAGTAAAGACAGAGAACATCTCAAATGAAGAGAAGATGACAGTGTGAGGTCAAAAAAACAAAACTGGATACAAGCTGCATTTACCTGACAAGACTTGGAGTGTTGTCCTAAATAGATATTGTCACGTGTCTCTATTAAATTTAGAAATTAAGAAACTTAAAATACCATTAAAAACTCATCTAGTTGTTTCTAAGCTTCTCCTCTATCACACAGGGAAAGATAATGACACACTGATTAAACTGATTAGATAATACTAAAGTGTAAGTGGATCTGGGCGTGGATCGCCTCTGCTGACTTTTCTCTTCTTCCTTATAGTTTTCTGCAGATTTGCAGCTTTTGGTCCTACTTGTTTAAGTTGGCGATGAATCAATCAAGCTGTGGCACCGAGTAGTTTAATTGTTAGTGCAAAGTGAAACATGATCAAAATGAAACTCTTTCCAACTCCTAAGCCATCTATTTTCTTCTAGTTATTCATTTCACGGTCTTAGAGGTGAGCTGGAGTCTATTCCAGCTTTCCATGGGACGACGGATGAAAGGCAGAGCACACCTTGGACACGTCGCAAGTCTCTTGCAGGGTTAACGCACGAAGACATGGAACCACTCAGATTCATACCTAGAGCCAATTTAGAATAAATTAACCCCATTTAGAAAATTTTACCAGCTTCCCTGCTGTGTCGTTCTCAGTCTTCACTTTAAACTAGATCTGCTGAGGTACATCTGGGTCGTGCTTACAGATTAAAACATAGTCAGAAATGAACACTCCTACTCCTTGACACACTAAGATGCTCAAGCATCTGAAATTTTACTTTCTGTTATCAATGTGTGCAGAATATTTGAAATAAAAAGAGTTTCTGTATACACTCAGCAAGAGGTAGGTTCGAAAATAATGCCTAGTGGGTAAATTCCTTTTTTTTTTCTTACCATAAATAATAGTTAACAAAAACACTTGCTTTCCCTTTGTGCAAAGCAAGTATATCAGCAACCTATAACTATGACTGAATAAATAAATCGAAAAGTCTTGAGAACTTTTGGATTTATTTGTTTTCTGTTGTCGTTTGAGTCCATGGAGTACTTTCCTCAGTTGAGTGAATGACTTTGTTGATGGAGCCACATGAAATATCAAATAAATAGAGAAAAAAAATTAAAAATAAACATTGTTTGAGAACAACATGGTCTACAAAAAAATCTACTGAATCTGTGCACATCATTATTATGCCTATCAGAAAACTTTAGAAAGTGCGTGCTTTACTTTTGACAAGCTATCTGCTGAAGATACGATCACTATGTAAAAGCTTCTTTCAGCGTCTCCTTATTCACAGTGGATCACCACAACAAGTGAATGCATGTGTTTGAAAACAGGTAACACATGTTTTTCTGTTTTTTCTATGTATTAACCGCTATACCACATTATTCATGGATCATTTCTTACCTAAAATGATTGACATTTCTAGCACAGATACTGCATCCTGTCTGTTTCGGTTTTCCATAAAGCCTCAGTTACTCTACAGTAAAAATAGAACAACAACTTCCTCGCGACAAGAAATAATCAGTGGCTGCTCGGTAATTGCATAAAATTTTTCCACATTAAATTTCTGATTATAAGTTCTTGCAGTGGCCAGCTGCACACCCACAGCTTAAGTGTGAAACACAGCTAAACCTCCGGGTGTTGTTATGCTAAAGCGATTCCACAGGTCACCACCTGGGAGGCAACCTCTGTCTAAACAGTTACTCTTAGGCTACGTCCACACTAACGCATTTTCGTTTGAAAACGTATCTTTTTCTCTCCGTTTTGGCCTCCCGTCCACACTGAGACGGCGTTTTGCGTCAAGGAAAACACAGCTCTCCAAAGCGGAAAACGACGTTTGCGCGTCGCAGTGTGGTCAGCGAACCTGGAGCGTTTTCAAAAAGGATGACAGATTTTAGTCATGTGATGCAGTCATGTGACCAATTAAACTAAGATAGCGGAGGGCATTATACAGCAGTTGTTTTGTTTGCTCTCAATTTTACAGCTCCATTAAAGATTAATATCAGTCTGTACATGCTCCAGATAGCTTTTCTTCACATTAATTCTCACTCGCTTTGGCAACTTTGTACTTTTGTGTTACTCGCAGCAACAACGCCACCTCATTGTTAGTCCATTTAAAAACTCTGTGCTTTCCCCCCTAACCCTAACCCTATCCAGACGAATTGACAACATGTTGCAATCAATCTTAGGAATGAGGAGGACTTGCTGTCACCGTCTCCGAATCAGCCATTTCAAAGGCAACAAAATTAGAGAGTAACTTTCCCAGTAACATTTAAATATCTATTTTATTTAACCTTGACATCAAGGATCAGTTGTTTGGAACTGCAATAACCTGCTTTTTGACAGTGAAAATTAGGCTTCAAGTAAAACATCAGCTCATAAAGGTCACTTGGAGGAGGAGTAGAGTGAGCATGACTGATACCCAAGCGTTCACGTTGGGGGAATTGCTTTCAAGTGGAAGGTTAGCGGAGTAAAGCTTAGCGCCACCAGAGCTTTGTGCCAGTCACAGAGAGCTTTCAGCTGAGCACCCAGGGGGATTGACTGTGGTTCTGCTGCTGCCAGTGAGCTCTGTCCTTTATTCCTCCAAACTCCATCCAGATCTGAGACTTCTGCTTTTCATTGCCTGTGTGTGAGACTTGGCCTCTGAGCATGTGAGTCAGTGTGTGTGTGCAGTTTTGTTGCAGACGCCCTTTTGAAGCACTGTATTCTGTGGCAGATGAATAAGTAAATGTTTATACATTTGTGTATTTAAAAGTGGAACCTGCATGTTTATGTGTGTGTGTGTGCTGATATTTATTAGCTATAGAGCAGACATCGAAGTGCTTCAACTACGAGTGAACATTTCTTACTGTACATGCTTTTTGGGGCGTTAAACGAAGAACAGATACATGTTTTAAACACACACACACACAAATTACTGTCAGCAGTGTCACAGACGAGCGAGGGGGATGTGTGCATGATCATCTTTGCTTTCGAGATCCATCTTAAATAAATTAAATATTCTGGCAACGACCACATTGTCTTAGTCACTTGTTTGAAGAGCTCTTAGAAAGCTCTCCCACCAAGTTTTCCACAGGAATCCAGCTTGTTTATCAGTTTTTACACAGTTTTTTATGATCACCAAAAGCTAATAATTTCAGGAATGTGGGACAAATGTAAATTTTGCAGTTGCAGTTTTGGATCCTGAAGAGAATTCCTGATCTCTCTAGTGTCTGTTTCTCTGGTGGATTCACATGTCAGCTTTAGAGCAGCAACACTGCTGCTGTAAGTTGGTTGAATTTAAAATTTCCCCTCAAGGAGCGATCAGCGCAGTGCAGGAACATCCACTAAGAAACTTCAGATCCTGGTCCGCTGGTCAGAAGGCGCTGTAACCATGAGGACAGCTGGTGACCTGGAGTTTATTCTTACTGATGAAAGATGGTTTGCTTTGAAAGTCCAATCATTGCTTTCAGTGATTTGTTACCTCTGCATCGTTTCTCTACACATTCTTCTGAGTAGCGCTGATAATAAACTATAATAAATCCTGTTTTTTTGTGTGTGTTATGGAGTTCCAGTTAAGTTTAACATGAAAACATTTCATGTGTAACAGAGTCAGAGTTTCAAGTTTAATTTCATAAAGCAAACATCAGTAACTGTGGCTAATTGATTTCAGCCCAGCATGTCTGAGTCATGGGGTTCTGCACAGCATAAAGTAATTACAGAGCACATATACATCACAGAGGAAACTATTGATTTTGGATGTGATATCTTTTTCTGAGTGGTTTATATGAAACTACAAATTTCTCTGCGTCATTTCTCTTCTCAAGTACAAAAGTTCACATCTTTTCGGAGGAGCTTCCAAGAACTATAAACACATATTTGAAATTTTTATTTTGGTGGAAGAGTTGATCTCAAAACAAATGGACTTGTTTGGACCGAGATTAGCCCAAGACCTTACCTTTCTTCTTAGGGAAACATTCTCTGTAGCAGTATTTTCCTGGGTGTGATAATCACTGTGGGCTTTCAGTAAGATTAAAGAGGAGCAGTGTGTTTTCAAAGACTTACTTTTTTATTTAAAAGGACATTTATTGGTGGCTGAGGTCGCTGCTTGAACATGCTTCTGTAAAATGTTGAAATGCCATTCGAAGAGGTTGGCATGGCAAATAATTGCAGAATGTAAACACAGTTTTATTTGTTATTTCAAACTCATCTCCACCACCCTGGAAGTTTGATTTTGTTTGGCACGCATGGCAGTGTCCTAGCATCCTGTTATTTGGAGATGTTGTACTTGTGCATTCTGGATCTTCTACAAACATTTATGAATCAACAGATGCCCATGACACATCTCCTGTTTGACTGTAAAACAATCTTAAACTGCAAACAGAAAAAGCACGTTACCAGCAGTGTGCCATAAAACTCCTGGTTTTCTGAAGAGTTGACTTACGTATGTAATTCCAGGAAAAATGCAATAGAATATCTTAACCTTTCCAGATGTGGCTAAAACTGGATTGCTTACAGCATTAATGGATCAATCACACCACAGCAAAAAAGGGATGGCAACCTTCTTGTGATTATGAAAGATCGGTGATTGCATGACTGGTGATCAGCTGGTTTCTCAGAGTATGAGCTTGCAGAACTGAACCTCTGGGTTGGAGGACAATCAAAAGTATAATTGCAGACACTTTGAAGATGGCGGCTGCCTGTGAGTGGTAACAGACCTTGTCTCCATCTGCAGAGGAACCATTTTAAAGTTAATTGCACAGTTTGTAATAATTGCGATTATCTCACAGCCTTCAACCACATTTCTTTTAATGGGACTGTAGCATAAAGAAGCAAAATCAGTCTTTCAAATGTTTAGCTATTTTATCAACTCTGCTCCATCATAACCAATTGTGTGTGAGCAGTTAGAGATGTTTGTAATAAATAACTGGATTTTTCTTCCACGTGTGGAGAGAGTCAAAATAAAATATGAATGAATGAATGTCATTACCGTGCTTTTCAGAGAGCAATTTTTCTATAGTTCTAGAATATAACTTGACTTACTGCTTATTGCATCCCATCAGGAAGTCTCTATAAGCATGTAAGGGTAAGTGCAAACCTACAAAGAAGAAGGCAAATAAGCAGAAGAGGATGGTAGCTGACAGTAGCTGTTGAGTCATCAGCTTAACACCTCATTGCACACAGAAACTGTGTGCACTTTACCCTGATAATGCAACAGCAGACGCACACACATGTCATCCCAAATGTGTACAAAGTGTGCGCGTTGCCAGCTTGAAGCCAACTCAGATTCAGGTGTGGGAGTGTGAGCTCAGCGTATTCCTCAGTGGAGGTCTCATATTGTCTTTGTTCCACAGCTTCACTTTCTCTTTACTTCACTGTAAATCGTAAAGAGCGTAGAGCCGTGAGCTGGAAGACCAGCTGCACTAAAAGAAAAGTCTATGCCCAACAGAGAAGAGAGCCTCATCGAGTCTGGGTGGAGTGGAACAGGATATAACGAACATGAACTTTCAGCTTGAGCGAAACCAGGAAATTGGGGTTACACATACTAAGCTGTCTAATTAACCAAATAGGATTCAAAATTACAATAACCCAGTACGGCAAGAATGGGTTAACATGACAGACATGACCAACTGTTCTCAGATGTGTCCAGTGCTACAGCCATCATAACTGGTCAGAGCTTTGACTGTGACTTTGGCTTCTGTGGGTGTGATTACTGAAACACTGAATAAGTTGGCTAAAAGTTGTAGCATCATGATATTATATTCATCACAAAAATAACAAATTAAATAAACTAGGATTTAAAATGTGAATCGAAGCCCAAATTGCTACGTTTCCATTGTTTTAGATGAGCAGGTTATGTTTATAAGAAAGACTGAAAATGCTGTGTGTGGTTCAAAACGCTCAAAATGCAAACACGAGAAACCAAATAAAAAACTTAACGCAAGAATTGTTTACAAAATTCAAAACTCACCTTCATGCAAACTGGGTAAAAGGATAGCACGAGGGGCAAAGGGGAAAAGTAAAGGGAAAAGAAATGTTCATATGACAACTTAGAGCAGGGGTGACAAACTAATTTTACAACATTTGCCACATACAGCCCACTTTGATTATAAGTGACCTGGATCAGTGAAACCTCCCCTTCAGTTAGTGTAAAGAAGCTTGACTGCACATTTAATCTGAAGCAAAAAAATCCAACAGTGAGTGGAAATTCAGACAAGTAATATGGTTTGATTGAGCAAATACATGCATTATAAAAGCTGACCAACGTAATTAAATCAAAAGAAAGACAACACAGTTAATAATTGTTGTAGTTTTGTTTTTAAATTTTAGGTTCAGTGTTTCCTGTTTCCTCAGTTCAGTCAGTATCAGGGAATAAAAAGGGGAAATTTAAAAAATAATTTACAACATCCTGCTGGTAGTGCACAAACAAGCACAAAACAACACCAATAACAGCAAAATACAGAACACTGGCCACAATTGGATTTCCACGTGTCTTTTTACAGCTTTCTGGTGTTCTTAAGCATCAGGTAGGTTTAAGAGACCCATTTTTTGAGACACTTTACTGGACACTTTATATCTCAGTGATAAACCAGATGTTTATTAACAGGCAACATGGGCGGATTGCTGCACCTCTGCCAAAAGCAACTATGGACCCTCCCAACAGCTTAACACAGCTTTTCTCTGAAATGATGCCTTGTTATCCTTTGCATTCTTGTTTTTTCACTGTTTGTTTTTAATTTAGACTTGCTTCTTGCCTTCAGGTCACAGCTAATGCTAGTGTAATGGAATACTTCGTCAAAATACCCGATAACAACCGACCACCTCCCAAACATAGCTTGATAGAAACTGTCCAACAAGACTTGCTGAGGAATCTTTTCAGGATCAGTTGACCTACCGTGTGTCAGGTCACACATCAAATGGTCTTGGCTCTATTGTTCATAGTCTGTGTGACGTCCGGCTGTGCTCATGTGGAAATAGAGCAGGTAACTGTGAGCTAGGGAGCAAACATCACGTGGCCTTTCTTCTGCCACTTATGAAAGAGATGTATCACATGTGGAAAAAACACTACTTTAGACAACTGCCCGACCTGATCGTCCCAACATTTTTTGGAGTTCATGTGTGAAAATATTTTTAATCACCAACAAGGAGGTGGAGCTTTACTAGACACTTCAGTAACTACGGGTGGCTGCAAGGTAAGGTGGAAAATGGCAACAAAGAAGTCAAAACAAGAGGAACAGGAAGTCAGGGGTGAATCCAAAACGTGACCAAAGACCACATATGAATGGATGTAGTTTTTGTGACTGCATTAAACCTTAATCCTTTTTAAGAGCCAACAGGCGCGCTTCCTCTAGAGGCAATATTCAGTAAATATAGCTTGAAACTTCCTCTGGTGTCAAGCTATAGTATCCATTTGAGGTGACAAATGGTGCATGGTTAGTGCTGCTGTTTCACAGTCAGAAGGTTCTCAGTTCTAATGTCCTGGTTGACTTCAGCCTTTCACTGTGAAGTTTATGCCTGGAAGGGTTCTCTCTAAGTACTACATTAGATTACATAGTATTTCTAAGTGTACAGAACAAAGTATTTGTAAGTATTTCTAAGTGTACAGAAATAGGTGCTGTAAGCGTAAATACATCTTGTAGTATAAAATGCTTCAGGTGGTCATTAAGACTAAGGAAGAGCTATATTGCATTGCATATTGTAAATTTTCTTGGCTTTTGAGATGGCCTACATTGCCTATGAGCAAGAAACATTATCTCAGTCAGATGGACCTCTCGCTCATGAAATCTCACTCAACAAAAGGAAAATGGCAACGGTTCTGATCTGAAGGCTTCACAATAGGACCAGTGGGAACAATACTGCAGCACAAGGAGTTAAGTTGAATGACGAAGAATTTCCAGGCCTACAGGTACACGAGGAGCTGAATAAAAGATCTGAAAGAAATCAGGGAAGACAACCAAAACGGCGGGAAAACCACAAAGACAGGAAGCAAAACCAAACAGAGACACACTAAATGAACAGCATGTGCCGCATAAAGACAACACACAAAAGAAAAAAAACAGAGAGAAATAAAGAGCATAACAGAACCAAGACAACTGTGGCAAAGTTCAAGAGCAAAACAATAATTTTCCTGTTACCAATTGAATAATACACATTTGCAATACTTGCTCCACTGCTCCTTATTGGCACAGAGGACCAGATAATACTAATCAGTCAGATCCAAATAAACATTCTGTGTAATGATTGTCACAGTAAATTGGATTAAAGACACTTTTAATCAGCTTTTAATGGCCACTGCTCTAAAAACATGGAGATGAAACTAGAAGCATTGTGTTCAACAGTGGAACACTCAAAGCTGGTAGGAGAGAGAATAAGATCAAGAGAAGAGAAACATCCATAAAAATACAGTTTAAGGCAAAAACAGAGCTTTTAAAATTCTAACAGGGTTGAAGTCAAAAATAGACACAGTATAACCACCTTTATTCTTCAAGTAGTCTTCAGGAATAGTTCTCTAGGCTTCCTAAAGGACACTGAAAACTCTTCTTCGGATCTCGGTTCTCCTCTCTGTCAAGATGATCCCACTCTGCTTCAATAATGTTGAGGTCAGCAGTCCGAGGAGGCCAATCCATGACTCGACTGTCTGTTTTTCTACCCCAGTGCAACCATCAGTGCAAGTGTGATGTGTGAGCTTGCGTATGTTGATGATGCTTGTAGTAAGAAAGTGCTTGGAGCGCTCAAATAGAGTAGAAAAGCACTATAGCAGTCTATTTAACTCAATGGTTCACAACATGAACAATCAACATCCTCAGCTCTGTGCATATCAGACCCTTATTTCCCCATGTTTCTCATCTCACTGTCTTTTCTCTTACTGTCAGGAAAACAGCCTCAGTCACTGAAAAAAGTGTTTTCTTTTCCATTCCTGAAAAGCAGGGACATCAGCAGAACTGATTGCTGCGTATCGGACTTAGTATTGAGTTACTGCTCTGTACTGTTATCACTCTGCAGCTGTCTGAAGGCCATTCAGATGAGTTTTTCCCATTGATGGTTGCCAGCTGTAGCAAGCTGTTGGTAAATGATACAGCAATAGTCACATTTTCAGAGTCCTCCCAAGAGTCACAGAAGTAGAAATGCTGATTCTCTCTCATTTCATTCGTCTTTCCACCTTGTTTTTATTCTGGCTGTAGAAAACTCAAGAGCAGTAAAACTCAGATAAGATAAGAAGCGCACATTTCCCCCAAAGTGACAGGAAAATGAAATGGTACAACTCAAATATCGAAGCCTTAAGCTTCGCTAACAGCATCTGTCCTTTATCTTATCATCACCTGAAAACCACACAGCATAACAAATTCAGGATGGAGGCCTCAGCTCAACTTCCTACAAGCCACTTTTATTACATACTTGAATTTTGACATCAGGACTGATCAGCTGTAGGGCCAGAACTTGTAAAATCCAAAGACCGATCACTGATTGGCTCTATAGATCCGTCTTGGATGTCACTGCATGATTAAGGACCTACATTTCCATGGTATAAAGTTCTCCTGAGAACAATTAAATTAAACTCTCAGTTTGCGCAACAAATTTCCTGCAGTTAGAAACAACTTGAGGGTTGAGCTGATATGTAACTTATAATTTTGTTGTTTGTGCTCGCACATTTTGCTTGTAGGCATGTCAACATAAGAAAAACGAAACTTGGCAATGTCAGTGCTTGCTTTCTGTTACAAGTCAAGATATGAATGTAAGATTAGTCTCCTTTTCTATAAAAATGCTCAGTGTAGCTCAATATGATCTGTGCCCAACCTCATTTATTTCCAAGAATAACACTGACTTTATGGTTCTACAAAAACCAGTCACATGCTGATAAGATGTGTGGTATGTCAGAAACACGCATAGCACCTATCTGGTTCAGCCATCGCTATATCAACAGCGTCATGGGTATTGTGCCAGTCATGAAGGAAGAAGCCACTTACGTAATGAGGGTTGGGGGGATGGTGCCTCAGGTTTCTTGTCCGCTTGTCGAGTTCTTTTTATGTTGAAATATTTATAGGATGATGTTGGATGAACACAATTTAGTCATGGCACCTTTTTCCACATGATTTAACCAAGTACAATAACCCATTTTTGACCATGTCAAACCAACACATTTGGTGGTTTAATGTAATCAGATTACGTTGGATCAACGTAGTATACTTGCATTGACTTGAAGTGATTTATGTAAGTATGTAGAGTGAAATTTGTTTTAATTCATTCTACACAAGTTAAAAACTTTAGGAAAACACAAGGCAATCTTGTTGTTTGAACAACTACTTTGTTAATCAAGGCAATTACTGTTAGTCTTGCTTAATGAACCAATACGGGGGTTGATGATTTCATAGAGACAAGCAACCATTTGCACTTACATTCATGGGTAACTTAGAATCACCGATTAACCTAACTCTAATTACACACTGCAAACCAGCCAGATTGTGGATTTGAATCCAAGCCCTTCTTGCTGTGAGGCAACAGCACTAACCATCACGCCACCAAGCTGCCAATCCAGGCTTAGCAAAACTAGGAAAGCTATGATTACAAGGCTTGATGCAGAATTCTCTTTACGTTTTTGTCCTAGACAGGTTAAACCACAATAAATAGCGAGAGCATACACGTGGTGTGGGTGTAGCTGTCTGCCTCTTAAAACTCCAGCGATTTTCCTGCAGTTTGACATCTAATGTGATCTTGTGAATTTCGTGAGTCCAGGCAACGAACCACTCTTACTAGATTGTATCATGTCATCTCAACAAGAACAAATTAAGCTGCTGAATTTCATGCAAATGCTACATGATTTAATTACGTTCACCATAGAAACATGAAATTATTTAGTTCAAATTACAAGTTTGAATCTTGTACATGTAACAACCACCCAATTTCATTTTTTTGAGTGTATAATAACTGGGACATAATCCTTGATATAAACCAGTATGTATGTAAATTCTAGCAAACGTCTTCAACTGAGTTGAATTCAGTTTTATTTATATATTGCCAAATATAACCGCAAGGTGCTTAATACTGTATGGTAAAACATAAATATGACCGAGGAAACCCCCACAGTCAGACAACCCCCTATCAGCTAGCACTTGTCGACAGTGGGAAGGAAAAACTCCCCTTTAACAGGAAGAAGCATGTTGTTGCATCCTGAAAACATTTCCTTAAATGCCCTACTCCACAGACATGACTTGAATGGCAGCAAACCTGCGGTCTGACCAGGACCAAACGCTTCTTGCAATGCCCTTCATTGGCATCACAAGTATGCACCCTAAAATAGCAAAAAAGCCTCTCTACCATGATAAGTATCTGCCTTCTAGCCTTGCAACCTAAGTCGATGTTTACATGTCTACCATTCGGTGTCTCGCACAACAAAAGAAAAACAAGAAAACGAAATGAATCAACTATAGAAATGTGAACAATCATGCTTGCTAATCCATGAAATGCTCCGTAGTCACATGGCAAATACTGAATACTTACTGTACTAATTGTTGCTCAACAGTACAATGTAAAGTGCTTTTAGTGCTAAAAATTATGTAAGAAGCTGACTTATGTAATTCTTTAAAGAATACTTCACATCGGCAATAGCACGTGTCTCATCTGCACCTCAGTTTGCCCTGCACATGCACCTATGCAGTGGGATTAAATTCCTTGTCTTAGATGGGTTCTGAATTGAACCCCCTCATAAAGATGTTCTGCGTGAAATCCTTCAGCTGCAGCATTGCGACACTAACCGCAGACTTGGCAGCTGAGTTGCTGTGGTTTAGAGTGTGCTGTGCCCAAAGCGGTGGGATTATTTAGTATTTGTGAGGAGATTTGTTATAATGGTGACTGGGATGAAAACAAATTCTTTAGATATATCACCTGTATGTTTTTTTTTCTTGCAAGGAAAAATAAATCACACACACCCCCAAAAAAGACTTTAGTAAATGCACAGCTCTATATGCAGCTAAAGATTGTGTGAAATGTGTCTGTGGTCCTGCAGCCCACAAAGGGTAATCGATGGTAGGCTGTTGAGTATTGTTGGAATAAAGAGCTTTTTCTGCTTGTTCACGTCTACGGTTCTGCTTTCACTTGTACACATCTGATTGCAGTGTACTTACTCAACTGAATGGATGAATGCTTTCTTGACTCCTACATCCGCCTCCCTTCCACACACACTCAGAGGACAGACATCGGCTGGATCACCGCAGAGGAATGTGTATCTACTGGGAGGGCTTGAGTTTTGCTTGTCAGACCATCTCTGTCTTGCATTCGTGCACAATCAGGAGTTCATCTCACGTCCAAAATGAGCTTTTGCATTGATTTGAAAATAACAGATAAGTCTGGAGTCTTGTGGGCATGTCTGTTTCTGGACCCAACAGCATCTTCCAAAACTAACTGGGAATTGCAGGCTGGAGAAGAATGATGCTGCAATGATTTCTGGGAAGCTTAAAGTGTTCTTATATCTCTCTGATGGACTGTGTTGGATGAAGCATTATCTTCTATAGAACTATTAGGAAAGAGGCAACCATGGGTAACTGTGCATTCAAATATGGGTCAAAACTCCAATGCCACCTCTGTGTTGGCACAAAATCCCCCCTTTGTCTTCTTGGTTAAACCTTCAGCATGTTCTGTGTTATCTTTCTGCTGTTTGCACTTAATGATCTTGATTTTTTTTCACTACCATTTCTCTACCACTTCATTGCATCCTGGTCTGGTGCATGTGAAGGTCAAACAAACAAATCGAAATTCCAAAGAATGAAAAACACTTTGCTTCCTCTTCCTCTGGTGTAGGTTTGGTAGAAAGCACAAGTAAGTGCCCAACAGCTAAAGCCTGGAAGGGTGAACTGGAATTTTATCTCTGAAGTTGGGAATACAACAAGCTCTTTGTATTTCATTTGGCGGTCCAAAATTCCCCAGCGTTTTATTCAGCTGATCGCGGAAATAATTTCACATTTGGAGAGAGCATTAGAAGTTAGTCTGGGACTAATTGGAAACCCGTGCATTCTCATATCATCTAAAAACAAAACAAATTATAAAAACTGAAAACGATCACATCAATTATGAAATAAAAATGGAAAAACAAATTCAGGAACTCGTTAAGAAGAGACATAAGGCAATTTGAACAAACATAGAATAGAATAGAATAGAATAGAATAGAATAGAATAGAATAGAATAGAATAGAATAGATAACTCCCTGGATGTTCACCGGTGTCAGTGTGGTGGGTCTGCTTCTCCGGAAGTCCACCACCAAGTCCTTGGTTTTCCCGGCGTTGATCAGCAGGTGGTTCTGCTGACACCAGTCCACAAAGTCCAGAGTCCACTGTCTGTACTCTGAGTCGTCCTCGCCTGTGATGAGGCCGACTATGGCAGAGTTGTCAGAGAACTTCTGCAGGTGGCAGCGTGGGGAGTTGATGGAGAAGTCTGCAGTGTAGAGGGTGAAGAGGAACGGTGCCAGCACAGTTCCCTGTGGGGCCCCCGTACTGCAGACCAGCGTGTCAGAGACACAGCCCTGTGACCTCACATACTGTGGACGTTCTGTGAGGTAGTCCAGTATCCACTGGGACATGTGGTGGTCCACTCCCGATAGCTCCAGCTTGTCTCTCAGAAGTCGTGGCTGGATGGTGTTGAAAGCACTGGAGAAATCAAAGAACATGATCCTCACAGTGCTTCCAGGCTTCTCCAGGTGAGTCAGAGCTCGGTGCAGGAGGTAGATGATGGCGTCCTTCACCCCAATGCCAGGCTGGTAAGCAAACTGCAGCGGATCCAATGAAGACCTCACCAGGGGGCGCAGATGGTTTAGAACCAACCTCTCGAGGGTCTTCATCAGATGCAAAGTCAGGGCTACCGGCCTGTAGCTGCTGAGGTCCTTGGGATGGGAGGTCTTTGGTACCGGTACCACACAGGAGGTCTTCCACAGCTGTGGTACTTTCCCCAGTGACAGGCTCAGGTTAAACAGATATCCTAGGATGCCACACAGTTCATCTGCACAGCACCTCAGGAGCCTGGAGCTGACACCATCTGGACCTGCAGCCTTCCGCACCTTGATCTTGCGAAGCTTGTTCCTCACTTGAAGTGCTGAGATAGAAAGAGTGGATTTTGGGGGAGGGGGGTGTATGTTGGAGTCCACAGAAGCCGGGGGTGGTTGTGATGGCTGGGAGCTGGGAGGTGTGAAGCTGAGAGGTGTGAAGTCCTGAGATGAAGGACAGGCAGTCCCTGAAGATGAAGGAGATTGCAGCAGGGGGGACGATGCTGTGGGAGGGGTGGGTGGTTGATCAAACCTATTAAAATATTTATTTAGGTCATTCACCCACCCCAAGTCTCCTGCAGCCTGGGGGGTTGGTTTTTGTCCTGAGATTGTCTTCAGGCTGTTCCAAACCCCTCTGATGTTGTCCTGTTGCAGCTGGGGGACATTTCTTTCCATCCTTTTGGTCATCAAACCAGGTGACCACTGTCTTACATATCAACTTAGAAATATATTCTTTTCACTGTATATAATAACTACATCCATCCTGGTTCTTTGTATTTTTCATATGTTTATTGTTTATGAGCTTCGAGTCCTGCATTTGAGATCCTCTTACCGAGAAACATAATTTGCTAAGCTGGGTTTTTTTTAAACAAGCAGATATCAGAACAACAAATAAATATGTTTAAAGGTTTCCTGAGCAAAGGTCCACATTCCCTTTAATAAAAGCTGACAAAGTATACTTGTATACGTCTCTTTTGCCAGAAATGCTTTCCAAGCAACAACTTTGTGACTGCCACTTTTGCAGCTGTGAAAAACAACCCCAAAAAATCCATCAGATCAAATTTAAGAACTCTGAATGTGTTGTGGTCTTTCATCATGAGCCTCAGTAACTGTTCTCTGTCCCTCAGGCTCACACACAAACACAGCTGATTAGGATTACCTTTGAGCACTCTACTCCCCCAGGCTGTGTCTTTTCTGTTGTACCTGCTGTTTGATTCACATTAAGTGTTTGTCCTCTTGTCTTCAAAGCTTTAAATTTCTCTTTTCTTTTCTTTTCTTTTTTAAAACCATCAATGTTGTCACAGCTATGTAGCCGGTGTGTTTGTGGTGTGGACCCAAGTCCAGACACGGAAGAGGCAGAACTGAACTTTAACAAAAGGCGAGCTGTTTATTAGGCTGAAAAACACGAGTACAAAACAAAACACAGCGAACGGAGTGAAAACTAAAACCTAAACTGGGAAAAACTAGACTAGACTATGATCAAGAGAGATATAACATAAGAAATCAACAATACAAAATAAACTCACTAAACTTTATTGTTTTCACATATGGAGCCATATGTGAAAGTACTTTAAGTAGAGGTTTAATTGTTGACTGTCTCAGTATAAATCAAACCTGGCTGTCTTCTTTAGTTCGCAAACAACCAATTTATCCTCTAACCTGTAAATCTGAGACATTAATCACGCAGCTTCGTGACACTTTTGGAATGAGATTGCACGTTTTTCAAGTCCTGTTTAGTTTGTGAGAGCCAGTTGTGCTGTAAGGTTATTAATTCTGATAAAACAACATGACACATTATATTGCACGCCACAGCTTCATGACAGAAAAAACAAGAAGACTGATATTTGTTTTTCTAAACTGACTTATTGAAAAATGTATTTAAGGAGTGCACACTCTGCATATCTGTGAGTGTGGATGGGTTGGTGGTATTTCAGTTTATAGAGTGGGTTAGTTCAGTGCTTATGCAAACTGACATGATTCACCATAGTGACAAAATTTGAAACCATCTGACCAAGACTCCTCGTGCTTTATTATTTTGTGATTTACAGTGTTCATTGGAGTGAGCATGAAACATCTCATGGCTAAACACTGCTCACAGAAAAAAAAATAGATCTCTGCTTCAAAGAAATGTGAGAGAGACTAGATGAAGAGGGTGAAAAGACATGAAGAGGTGGAATAAGAGAGATGGAGAGGGTGCAAGTTTAGAGTCCTTAGGCTTCCTGCCAGATGTCCGATTGCTCATTTAGCTACTTGGCAGAGCCTCGAGCGCTCTGTGATATCAGCTGTCAGTCACTACTGCCTTCTACACAAACACCTCGGACCAATGTTTGCAAATCCTTCACTCGCGAGGATGCAGCACTTTGTTTGATAAATTCGGTTTGGTCTGAATTTAATAAGAAAAGCTTGTGATGGGAGTGGAGCTTAATGAATCTTTCACATATCTCCTGAAAATGAATGCTTGTATTATTTTTGCACACAGGGGAAAACATGGTCGTGAGGCACTCCGTGGACAAAATGCTACAGTAATCTTTTCAGTTTTATCCTGTAAGACTGGGGTGAGCTGAGTATATATTGTGTCTACCACTTATATGCAGCTCAACGTGGTAAAGACCAAGGAATTGATTGTGGATTTTAGGAAGACCAGGAAACCCTTGACCCCTGTTTCAATCCACAGGGTCAACGTGGAAATTGTGGAGGACTATAAATACCTTGGAGTACACATAGACAATAAACTGGACTGGGCACGGTGGCATGGTGGTTAGCACTGTTGCCGCACAACAAGAAGGTCCTGAATTCAATTCCACCATCAGGCTGGGATCTTTCTGTGTGGAGTTTGCATGTTCTCCCCATGTTTGCGTGGGTTCTTTCCGGGTACTCTGGCTTCCTCCCACCATCCAAAGACATGCACTTAGTGGGGATAGGTTGATTGATTAATCTAAATTGCCCATAGGTGTGAATGTGAATGGGTGCCTGTCTCTGTGTGTTAGCCCTGCAACAGACTGGTGACCTGTCCAGGGTGTAACCCGCCTCTTGCCGTATGACAGCCGGGATAGGCTCTAGCACCCCCCGCGACCCTGAAAAGGAGAAGCGAATAGATGGATGGGTTAAAAACACTAGTGCACTTTTCAGGAAGGGCCAGAGTCGTCTCTATTTTCCGAGGCGGCTGAGGTTCTACAACATCTGTCGGACAATGCTCAGGATTTTCTATGAGTCTGTTGTGGCCAGTGCAACCCTCTATGCTGTTGCATGGTGGGGCAGCAGGTTGAGGGTTGCTGATGCCAACAGACTCAATAAACCGATCCGCAAGGCCAGTAATGTTGTGGGTATGGAGCTGGACTCTCTTAAGGTGGTGTCGGAGAGGCGGATGTTGTCCAAGATAAAGACAATGTTGGATAACACCTCCCACCCACTCCATGACGTGCTGGCTGCTCACAGGAGCACGTTGAGTGAGAGACTGAGATTACCAAAAAGCACCACTGAACGACACAGGAAATCATTCCTGCCTGTGGCCATACAACTCCATCTAATACACTGTAAACACTGCAATAGTTACACCCTTTTTGCACACGTTCTTTCTTACTCAGTAATGTTGCTGTCAATTTTCATGATATTTATTTATAATCACATCTGCCAACCCTGGATATTTATTATATGGTGATTTGTATATATTGTGCTATTCCTTATATCTTAACATATTGTATTGTTAAATAGTTTAGTCTGTTTTTGTTATTGTTATTGTACTGGAGCAACTCTAACCCACATAATTTCCCTAGGGATTAATAAAGTAAGCTGATTCTGATTCTGATTATATACCTCAACTTCTGTCAAAGACTAAATGAATATAGAATTAATGATATATCACACACTGAGGAAATTAACACACCTTTTGTGTATCATAATTGTTGCAGAGTTTGCAGCTTGAGGTCTTTCCTCTCCATGTGCCAAACTGTTTTTGGGAAAGACATGGACCCAGAGTTGCTCCATATAGCAGGTGAATGTAGTACATCGACACCCTGAGGCATCTGGTGATTGTGAATGGGTGAACACGCTTTGCAGAACTGTTAATGTTAACATGTAGACCACTTAATGTTTCAAATCTTGGTCCTGACATGAGTTAATAAGTGTGCTTTTCGCAGACACTCTCAATAATATGATACTCATGACACTCACGATGAAAACCCACTGTTATACATAATACTGCTGTGGGTAAGAAACTTATCATCTTCATACTTCAAAACTTCACAGCAGATATCACAGCAATATGTGTACAAATGCTTAGTGGAATGAGAAAATAAGCACCTCAGCCTGCAAAGCGCTTGTTGATTGTTGCAGTTTTCTCCAGAATATTGTAGGGACTTTACCTTGATGACAATATTATTCCTTATAGAAAAATGTTTAAAATATGCGTCAAAATGAGATAAAGGGGAGTAGTCCTAGACTCACATTTTTAAAAGTCCATACAGATGACGTCTCAAATGCTCAGACATCAGATCGCTGAGATTTAAACACTTCATTGTGGACAGAACAAAGCAGACGCTTGTATAACTCTACCTTCTTAAAAACTCTTTGTCTGCTTGTCTTTGTCAGTTGTCTGTCTGGCATTATGCAAGCTTGAGTGAGTCATGATCCAATTAGTCAAATCCAAGCCCAGACCTAAAATTGGCCAGTGTTTAAGAAGTTGGACTTATGCAACTTTGCCATCTTTGTACACAGTCATCCAGCGTGACGTGACAGCTGGCTGTTTTATAGATTAAATAGCTATTCATCATCATAAGGGCTAGCGGCTATTTGCATCCAAGTTTAAGAGTTTCAAGATATACAGTAGGTGTGTTGGTCCTCTAATGGTGTGTATGGTGAGTGCAGGATTCATTTCTTCAGCACATTTTTGCTCAGGTTGCATTAAATGTGAAGATTTTTGAAGTATTTAAGCTATTTATGTCATTTGTGGCATAAAAATGAAAATGCCAAATATAGAAAACATGAACATATCTATTTAAAAATAAATGTCCTTAAAGGTCTTATAGAAAGATCGTTTTTCTAACATGACATCAGAATATAATCCTTACATATACATACGCATTGCTTATATAAACTGCTGAAAATGGAGTACAAGCCAAATCTAAACAGACAGAGAGAGAGAGAAGGAGTCCAAATAAGCGATCATGTGCCGTCAAAATATCTTATCTTATCTTAATGCCTGATTCCTGCAGTTCACAGCTTGTCACAACAAGTGGGTGGATTTTTGGGGAGTGGTGGGGGGCAGAGTGTCAACACAGGTTTAATAGAACCAAAGAAAATCCTTTTTTTTTAAACTCACACATCTACTTTCATATTTTATCACCATAATCTTGATAGGAAATGCCTAAAAAACATCTAAGGCTCTGTCTCCTTCTTTCACAAATTTATCAAATAAAATAGGCCAGCATGACAGACATCATAATTTTCAGTGTGTTTATGTCTATAATTTGAAGGGCTACATCTTAGACTCTATAGGCCTCTGTTAGTTAATGTTACATGTTAAAATTTATGAGAGTACAATTAGAAAAAGCCTGAACAGGTATGGCTTGTTTAGGAAAGTTGCCAGGTCTCTTCGCTCTAAAAAGAACATGGACCAAAGTATTCTAGAGTCAAATGTGAGGCTATCGTCCAACAACCCAAGACTGGTCAAAAAATGGGTCATGCAGCAAGACTTAGAGCAGGGGTGGAGAACTCCAGGCCTCAAGGGCCAGGGTCCTGGAGGTTTTAGATGTGTCCTTGACCCAACACGGCGGATTTAAATGGCTAAATGACCACCTCAACATGTCTTGAAGTTCTCCAGAGGGCTGGTAATGAACTAATCATTTGATTCCGGTGTGTTGACCCAGGGTGAGATCTAAAACCTGCAGGACACTGGCCACTGAAGCCTGCAGGTCCCCACTGCTGCCTTAGAGAGTTGTGCATCAAAAAATGCAATCCTCAAAGAACTGAAGCAACATTGAAAATAAGAGTGGGCCAAAATTTCTACCACAACGATGTGACTGATAAAGTCATACTGAAAATGATTACTTCAAGTCATTGCTGCTAAAGGTGGTTCTGCAAGCTATTAAATCATGAGCTGTACTTAGTTTTTCTGTACTGCACAGAGTCATGTGAAAAGTTTCTTTTTCAGATGACTGTACTTCCTTACCAGAAGTAAATGTATATAAAAACATAGGAGGATCACTGTTTATACGACCTTTAACCTTAACAAAATCAAAACAACATTTGCTGTTACACAAAACCGTCGTTCCTAACGAAGCATTTAGACTGATTAATTCTTATTGGATGAGCTTTAATGGCACTTTCAGTAATACAAAAGGTTGCTGTAAAGTCAAGCAACATTATCTTCACTTATTTCTATATTGCACACAGAGAATGGCCTCTTAGCTGTAGATTATCTCACAATGAGTTGAAATAAAAGTGCATAAATATAGCACGAACTTTTGACCTGATTTGACTTCTACCCTTTTCATTTGTTTAACATGTGAAACCCTTGCTGTTTGAATCTGTGTTTTTGGGAGTGTCAGTGATACACTACAGCTTCATGACTTTAAATCGTTCTGTCACCCATATCAGCATCTTAACAAGGTTAATAATTTGAGTCTTATTAGTGGGGGGTCTTTTTGTGACTGAACCCTTTATGGCACTGATGACTGTCATAGTGCACAAACACTGCTCCGGGCCTGCTGAAGTCATGTCTGAAGGATGAAAGTAACACAAGAACAAAACTGTAACTGAAGCCTGATAATCCCTCACCTGGTCTGGGTTTTACAACTGTTATGGTTTGCCGTGCTATTTATCATGTCTGTTTTTCTTTTATTCTGGATTTTTGACTGAACCCATTAAAACATTCTCAGAAGACCATAATCCTTTCAACCATATCTTTACCGGGAACAGTATCTAATGTCCTTCCCGGAGTGGTGGAAAGATTGTTTTTGTGTCTGGCATCCTTCTGTTTTGGTTTCCACGCACCTAAACCTCTGTAACCAAGACTAAACCGTGGCAGTGTGAGCAATGACGATCCTGCTGTGACATTCAGAAACACACAGAGAGATGGACAGCTTTGCCAAATATGCTGCATTCTAAATAACTCAGCATGTACACCCTGCCAGTCACAGGATGAGCAAGGAACCCAGAGACAGATGTAGAGTATCTCACACATTTACTGCAGTATCATTGCAGATTGGAGTATGCTCTTGGTTCAAGCAGGTCATGAAGCTCAGCTGGCTCGTGTTATGACCTGCCTTCTATACGTCTCATTAGCAAATCTAACAGAGGCTTCACTAGTAAATCGACTTTAGCCTGATTACAGTGAATGAATGTCTGCAGGCCACTTTGCAACCCATTTCAAATTTAAGGTCCTCCTAAAGGCTGTGTCCCAGTTCTTCCCCGATAATGAATTAACAAAACATCTAAAAACAAACAAACAAACAAACAAAAAACTATCCTCTACACATAATTAAACTAAAGGCTGATTCACACTAAGCATGCCGCAAAAAAGTGATGCAAATTTCCAAATTTTCCTTTTGTTTTTGTGGAAAATTCACGGAGAAAAAAAGAAGTTGACATCAAGCAATGATGAGCTGGTCCTGATGTTTTTAAACAAGACAAAGGAGGAAAAACAAGATTTCTGGGTTAATCCAACTCTCATGAGCCGAGAGCAGGGAGACTTTCATGGTTTCATCCAGGAGTTGAAGCTGTATCATGGCTGCTTTCATAGATATTTCAGGATGTCAGTGGGGCAGTTTGAACTTGGCAGAGTTGGGACCACATCTGAGGAGGCAGGGAAATAATTTCAGAGAGCCAAATGGTCCAGAGGCGTGTCTAACCGTGTGTCTGAGGCAAAATAGTATTATTTTACTATTTGTATATTTAGTACTGGTGCACTTGTTGCAAAATGCACTGGTCTGAAAGGTCAGATCTGTTTATTCTCATCAGAAAAATCAAGCTTTTCATGAAAAAAGTGCGCTGTTTGTGTGAACGGCAGTATTAAGAATAGGTGGCTCTAAAAAAAAATCATTTTTAATGCACAAAATATTTGCACTGATTTTACATTTCTGGTTTTCTTGAGGTCTTGATTTTTTGCTGCCTACCTTTTATTGTTTTATCTATGCTGACAGTCTTCTGCGTCATGTTGCACTCTGTTCCGACAAAAACGAGTGGAAAGCAGCTACCTGTTATGGAGACTGAATGTAGCCTCATCTCACAGTGACAAACTGCTGATGAACATCCACAGCACAGAACATCGACTGAGTTGATTCCTTTCTACTGCTGACTGAAAGGACTGTAACACAAACCCTGTCCTCAACTTTTAATGCTGTGAACTTTCTAACTGTTTCAACAATTTATTTGTCAAAAAAGGACCGAGTGACAAATCTAGAGCTTTTGGAACAAACCTTTGCTGCTTAGCAGATTAGTCAGTTGATTGTTGTTACACAGATGGGGGCTGTTCACTGTGGGAGAAAAAAGAAAAAAAGCCATTTTGTGCAGACCTGCCTTAGTTTGTGCCCTCTTCTGGTCTCTCTTTCTCTCTCTGTGTAAATGAGTTTGTGGGTGAAACTAACAAGTCTCTTCTCGGTGTAGTCGTGGTCCAGCGAGGACCCAGGCAGACGAACTGTTTTTTATCTCCAGTCACTGGCAGCGCTTAAACCTGGCTCTCATCTCCGCTTGTTGTCAGGGTGTTAACCTACCAAACATGGTAGCGCAGTGCGGGTATCCTTGCAGTTTTGATTAATGATATGTTAAACTGCCTGCTCTGTATTTGCGTACCTGTATTTACCTCTCTGTCTCCTCCTCCTTCATAGAGATTCCTGTTTGGTGTGCTGGCTGGAGTACTTACGCCTAAACCTCTGTAGAGCCTGTGATGTTTCTAGGAAGGCTTCATGGTTTATTGAGCCAGCTTAAAGACAGTTTTCTGGCACAAAAGTGACTCTTTGCTTACCTGGCTGGATTAGACTCACAATCTATGTTGGCTGAGAGGAAGTTATGTTCAGAGTTTCGGTTTAAAATAGTACAAAATGCCTCTGCTGGGAGAACACATTTTATATGTGCAACTTGTTAAGCCCAACCCAGAGTTTTATATATATGTACAGTATATAGCACAACGGTTCTCTGTGTTATTAAACATGAGAGTGCTCTCTATTTAAATACATGAGTGTGTGTACAGCATCCCTCCATGCAAGGCTTAAATACCTCATTATAATGGTGCCTATTATCACTTCAGCATAGTGCATTTGAATAGCACAGTCTGCTGTGGCAGCAGAGGGTAGAGGTGAAGAACACCAGTGTACTGTCTGTCTGTGGGAAGAGCAGTGGGTGACACTGACATACACCCATTCAGACAGACAGAAACACACACATAAAGCACGGTTTCTGTTATCCCTTGCCTTAGTTTGTTTGCTATCTTTGGTTCTCACACTGTTCTTTGTTGTTTTTGTCATTTTGCTACTTAAACTCTGTCTTTGACAGGTTGTTCTGATAAGCCTCAGGACCATTAAAGAGGCTTATGATGATCTGCTACCCCCTCTTCTCTCCCTTCTCTTGCTGACCCCTAAACCTAGGAATCGTAGAGATTAGGAGGCAGTGGAAATGAGTCCTATTTAAAAAGAAAACAAGGATGTGTCAATTAAATGTTCTTGTCTGCACACCAGTGGTGTTTTCCCTCCTTTTCCACCACTTGTAACAGTTTAGATGACATTATCAGTCTTCTTTATGACCCCCAGTCATCTTTTTCTTCTATCATTCTCCTCCTTTTGCCCTCAGCCCCTCCTCCCGTTTGGCCCTTTCCACCTGACTAGCCAATGGGACCAGACGGACTAGTCTGGGTATGGAATGAACGGCCAAAAGGAGGGGTGGGAATGACTGACCAGGCAGGACCAAACACCCTGCCCGCCAGACAGACAGAAGTAGAGAGCCTGAGAGTAGTGGGTTGAGACTTAGTTTAAGAAAATTTGGCTTTTCTTATTATTTAATGGGCATTTTGTAATTGAAGCTTGTCTTCTTGTTGGTTTATCTCAGTGGATCTACATGCATGCTGCAGGTGTGGAGGAGCGGGTGTCTGAACCTGAGACTTGTGAGGAAGACCACAGGACAAAGAATAAAATGGAAGACACAAATATTAAAGTTTAAGGAGGAGGAAAATTAAGGGTCGAAGTCGGTTTAGCTGGTTCACTCTGTCAGCAGAGACGCACAATGCCAGCAGGAGCACAGAGGTTTACTGACATGGAGATGTTAGTGGGGATGGAGGATGAGCTGGCTGACACTGCAAGGAGCAGGGCTGGGAGCTGTGTGGAGTTTCACAGTATCAAAGTAAGTTTTCCTTTTGCTTTCAAGCTCTCTGGGATCAACAGCCTTTCCAGAAAATTTTACTTGTTGATTATGATGACACTGCGAAAATAACACACCACAGTGGGTCATGCATATTTTATGTTTGGGAATTTCACAGGTCTTGTCACAGGAAGACATAAGAATGTTTTACTTGTCTTTTGCAGTCACTTTTTTGCATTTCCAAATAGAAAAATAGCCAAACCAGGATTGTAGTAATAGGTAGTTCAGACAAGATAATAGAAAATTAATGCATAATTAGTGGAAAATCTTGGAAAATTTGCATTTAAACAAACCGGGCCACATTTGCATGATTCTGGGAAGTGTCTGAAAAAAATATTATCAACGGAGCAAAATTTTAGTCAAACCGAGGTCTTGTGCTATGCAAAATCCAATTAATCACCTATTGTAAAATTTGTTAGCTGTCATCAAAGCATCAAATGAGGAGATGCCTTTTGAAAGAGTGGTGTTTCATACCTTCAAAATAGTTACCCACCTTTGGAGAATCAGTGCTGAGGAAGACTGAATCTATTCTAACAGCCCAACACACTAAAACCCTTTGACCAGTGTGTATGTTATACTGTACGTGTAGTGGGGGAACACATGTTGAAAACTTCTCCAAAAGTGTTTTGTTTCATAACCATGTGTTTTAATGCAGATTTAAATCTCCGCAGTTCAGTAAAGTACACATAACATTTTCAGTGTTTAGAAGGATGTTTGGTCATTATTGCAGCTACTTCTCTTTGCCTCTGTTAAAGCCAGCAGACCAGAACAGATCTGTATATGATTGGAAAGAGCTGAGCTGTTTGGGGAGGGTCTGGAACATGTTGCCAGATGCTTTGTCAGTAAATGCAGCCGAACATGACACACATATATGTGTGTGTACATATATATATATATATATATGTATATATATGTGTGTGTGTGTATGTATGTATATATATATATATACATATGTATGTATATATATATATATATATATTTGCACAGCTCTACATTGCATTAATGGCCTCAAAGTCTTACAGCAGCTGGTAAAATAGCAAATTCTGTTTTATTGAATGGCACCTTTTGACACTTTGAGATTTCTCTGCAGCTTATATCTAAACAACTTTCTGTTTTAAGGAAGGTCAATAACATTTAGATTTAATATATCAAGCTGAAAAAGTTTGAGCTAAAAAGAGTTAAAATAAAGACTTTTGTACACCAAGGACACTTACCATTTACCATGTTTTTACTCTCAAAATACGAGATGCCTGATTTAGTTTGAAGGATGTTTTTGGCAATACTGAACGTGACTCATCCCAAGATGTCAACAACCACAGTTTTTCCTGATTCCATCATGTGAAATGTAAATCTCTCTTATATAGTGAGAAAAATATTTTGGATGTTGATAGTCTGGCAGTACTGAAAGTTATAAGTACATTTTAAACACTTTTAGTTTCACCTTTATTTACAGTTTACGCACTAAACCTACGCGGCTAGTTTTTGATAAACATCATGGTTTGAAAAAATATTGGGCTGTAAAATCAAGAACAAAAATCAAGCCCAGCTTTTGTTCTTTCAAGCCATGACATCTTTTTAGCTGCAGTCCGGTGAAATCAGCTGCTCTCAGTGCCGGCCCACATCAGCTGATATCGATCTATGTCTCAGATAAGCACGTCTGCATTAAGCTGTTTTAGCTTGCCCACTGTTGCGCCAAGGTAGTTTCCAATCCATCTCAATTCAAGCTCCTCCTTCTAGCTCTGCCTCTGACTTAATCAGTGTCAGCAATCCATTTTCTTCCACTTATCTAATTCAGAGCGTATCCCAGATGCCATAGGACAAGAAGTAAGGTACCTCCTGAATAGATCGCCTGGGTATCACAAGGCTAAGACAAAACTCCCACCTTCCAACCCAACGTCCAACACACAGGAAGCTGGAGTACCCAGAGAGAACCCATGCAGAGAAAGATTCCAGACTGGATTCAAACCCAGGACCTTTTTGCTGTGACAACAGTGCTAACCACTGCACGACCTCGCCATCTGTCTGTGACATGTCTGTAGTTAATAATGCCTCTCTTCAGTGTTTGGCTTTTCATGTATGCACATGTTAGAGTAGGGAGTCCCCAGAACCACAGCATAATGCCAAATGCAAATTAGAGACAACACAGATGCCAAAGGACATCTGCATATATTTGAAACACCCGCACCTTTTTAAACAAAAACTACAGTCTTTGACACCCTGGAAATGACAACAGGCTGGAACATACGGAGAGCCTGAATAACCACGGTGAGGTCTGCTTTAGCTCAGCTCTGGCAGAAATTAGTCAGGCTTCTAACTTTACTGCATGTGTCAGTCTTAATCCTTTTAGAAAGAAACAATGACTATGTATATATGTTACCCTTTTAGTACTGCATTTAAATGTCATTTATGACTCCACCTTACCGTTGATAAATTGCACACATGGAACACATCTAAACCTGAATCCTGGGTCAAACCCTGCAAGCTTTCTCGAGGATTACAAATACTAATATTGCTCTATAACTTTACGTAGCGCTATCCAGTTGTTTAAAGTCATTCGCTGATCTCAGCCCTATCCTCACTGACTCAACAGCCACCTAGGAATCTCTCCCTCATTTTATTACCGTGCAGTAAATAAACTTGCAATTTAAGAAGGGTCACGTGGATAGCACTGAAACACAGTAATGAAATTCTGCAGTGTGCATGCCTGCCTTTTCATTCCTATTTCTTCCTTTATTTTCTCTGCTGTCAAAAAAAGTTACATATTCCATTTTTACACTGGTTGCCCTTAATTTCGAACTGTGTTGTGTGCACACACACAAACATTTTATCATTTGGGATTACAGCAGTGTTAATGTGAGTTAGTGTGTACAGTAGAAGGTCAGGTGGCATCATGTGAGGCCCACAGACTGGGCAGACTCAGAGGAATGCTGTTTTTGTGTGTTGTGAGACCGCCTGCTCTTTGTTCAGAAACCTGGCTGAGAGGAGTCCTATTGTATCCCCCTAAAGACAATAGTGCTATATACGGATTACATATGGATTTGATTTTACAAATGCAAAATGAGATAAATTAGCATAGTGTATCCTAGTGTAAAGTCGTCACATTTCGGGCCAATAAGAATTGAAAAGAAACTTTGTGTTTGAATGATCTCTGTGAGCACTGGGAACACAAACATCAGGACTCATTAATTATAATGTGGATTGTGTATATAACAAGTGCTCAGACACACACATTTTCTCCTGACAGTATTTTCTGCATGTCATTCTGAGTGAGATAAAAGTGAGATAAAAAGCAAAATCATATATTGAACCCCCCCCTCCCCCAAAAGTTCAAAAGTAACTGGACAATTCACTGGAAGCAGTTGCATGGCTGGATGAGACCTGCTTTCTTGATATTCTGGGACAAATGAAGCAGACATCAAATCTGAAGCCTATTCAAAGTGCTGAATTGTAATGCATAGCTTTCCACTGTAATCTTAAATATTAGGCCCAAAGAGATTTCAGAGCAGGTGAGCAAGGCCATCACTGGGTTGAAAAAAAAAAACCCATCAAAGAAACTTTAAAAACTGCTAGTAATGGCCAAACCACCAATCTGGTTCATTCTTAAAAAGAACGACTGTACAGGCCGGCTCAGCAACAACAAAGGTCCTGAAAAACCTGAAGACAACTAAAGTGTGTGATGACAGAATTATTACCATGGTTACAAAAAACAACTTCACAGCAAGTGAAGAACACTCTCGAAGAGGTAGTCTTAGCAATGTCTACAATATGAGATCAGTGGAAATACAGATGGTTTACAAATAGGTGCAAACCACTGGTTACACTAAAGTTCTGAGTAGACTTTCCCAAAAACATCTATAAGAATCTGCACAGTTAGGAAAAAACATGGAATCAAGACGTACTTGAACTACAAAAAATTCAAAGAGAAAAATATGGAGAAGAAGAAAAACAGCTCATGATCCAAACATAACACATCTATCAGACATGGTGGAGACAATGTTACGACATGGGTGTGGTATGGCTGCCAGTGATACTGGACCACTGTTGTTTACTGATGATGTGAGTGTTGAATGAATTATGAAGTGTTCACTGCTCAGATTCAGCTGATCGGACAGAACCTCACAGTGCAAACAGATAATGACCCAAGCAAGAAAGAGTTACTTAAAACAAATAAATTGGATATTCTTCAATGGCAAGGTCAGTGACCTGACCTCAGTCCAGTGATTTAAAGTTGTTAAATACAAAACTGAAGGCAGAAGGACCCACAAACAGGCAACGACTGAAGGTGGCTGCCATAAAGGCCTAGCAGACCATCTCAATGGAGGAAACAGCATGTGGTGATGTCCATGACCTCAAGACTTCAGGGAGCCATTGACTGGAAATAATTTTCATCCAAGTGTTGAAAACAGTTATTATTTAAAAAAAAATAATAATAAAAGAGTTTTATTTGAAAAACTGCACAAAGTATTTAGACTTAAATATTTTACATTTATCTCTTCTAATATAGTAAATAAAGGCATCAATAATAGCCATGAACATTAATCTAGTAACTCTGATGCAATTGAACTTTAAAAGAACTTTTGACAGTAATTCTACCAAAACAGAAACAAAGCCCAACAAATTGGCAGCTTTTTCAGTGAAACAGAGCACAGTAATGGCTCTTTAAACTGCAAGAAACCTGCTGAAGTTATTGGGCAAACATCCCTAAGTGATACAGCCCATTGGTAAGAAATGAGGCTTAAAGCATGACAGGCCATCAATTTCAGGGTTATTTTATATATTTAGCCAATGTGTAAAATCAGCTGTGTTAAATATTGATTTCTTATGTAAATAAATATTGCTTTAATTTGCTAAGCATTTAATAAATGTATGTATATTTGCATTTTCTGTGAATGCTGGGCGTCGTTATTGGTAAGAAAATATTGGTTTATCCCAGATTTATGGGTTTAGAATTTGTGTGTCTACACAATGTGTGGATGCCCATTGCCCAACAGTGTACTACAGTGTCAGCCCAGTGAAAACTAAACTGTACAGTATTATATAATGATTAAAAAAAAGTGACATGCTGCAACAAAAACCCTACATGAGCCCTGAGCTGTTATAATAAATCATTCTTTACAGATGTAGTAGAATATAATAGGGTGTAATACCTTATGGCTAAAGGGCCATGCAAAAACATGGGAGTTTATGGGATATTGTTTACTTTACATCAACTTCATAGACAGGATTTTCAGATTATAAAGTATACAGGTGATTAGCAAAAGTGCTTTGGGCTGGTGAGCGCTTAAAAGCTTCCCTCATATACTGCAAGTCACATAAACTTTATATTTCAGTGAACAGTTTTATAAACAATGTTGCTCAGTTTTAATTCTGTCTTTCAGTACAATGTGAAAAAATAATTAGTGTGCTTTTGAAACTTACATCAGCTGTACAAACCATTACAGTAAATATCCAGTCTGCAGTTTGTCAAATCTTATGTTATTACAAGTGAACACAGTGCAGAGTTTTTAAATCAGCCGCTCACAGAGCATTTAGCGTCCAACAATGAAGTAATACTGAAAAAAAAGGAGCGCAGGCTTAATGTTCACGATGATGGATGACACGGCTTAGGCCCGTTTTTAAGAGGCTAGTTGCAACATTGCACAGCAATTACTGAGCGAACGGTTTCCTGCGCATTTGACGAAATACAAGAAAAAAAACAAAAACGTGCATTGAAAACAAAAAGGTTTGAAAGAAGAAGAATACGCGATTTACAGATAAGGAGCTAAAGCTTGCAAACAGCTTCCAGCAGGAGGTTAAATACATTTTCCAAAATACGCTTCGAAACATCAACACGTTTGCTCTGGTAGAGGAGGAAAGCCACGAGAAAAGCTGTGTGACGCAGAGGTCAGCGGGGGATCTGTTTGTGTTCAACACAGCCCGCTCATACCATGAGTGAGCTGTCTGATGCTACATCAGTTATGCAGGCATCAACATGCGCACACGCATACACACATACAGTGAGTTTGAAGTTCAGTAGACATAAAGTCCAGTGTGTTATTAAAGTTATCTCTTGACTCTTCCAGGTATATCATTACTGCCCCGTAAGCCATAACAAATCAGGACTTACTGATGCACTGTATATGCACTTAGACGTGTATGGTGCCTGTGTATATGTTCAGTCCTGAGTGTCCATGTGAGGATTCAGGGGGAGTTAGCAATCTTAGTATATGAAAATATCTAATTTCTCTTGAGTGAATAAGTCCAACATCTAAGTGTTTTTGTGTGTGTGCTTTATTTGTGAAGACTCATCTTAATTTAAGGCCTTGGAAGTGAGTGAGGGCATTTATGGAAAGTTATAAGTTTGTCCTCAGTGAGGAGCAGACCTTCAAATGGTTGGTTGATAGTTGAGAATTGTTTTGAGCTTGGAATCACCCCGGGGATGCATGGATCTGAGGGTGTGCATCTCATCTGTATTACTGATTCACTCATAATTTTACTGAATCTTCCATCAGTAATGTTTTTTCATGAAGCAGATAGCTGATTCTGGGACACTTCTGACAGGTGCTGTGTTGTGCCTGGGGAAATCACAAGTACCATCTTGTGTAGCCACGATCAGGCAGCATGTTTTAATGCTTTGTATCTTGTTCTGTTTAATCTCAACAAGCCCCTAAAAACAGTCAGTGATCACTGTCGGCCTCTCTTGGTTTTTATTACCGCTAATCATTTTAAAGCTCAGTTTTTAAAACCTTACGATGGAACTACAGCCCAGCCCATGCAGCGGTATATTAATAACTAACCTCATATTATGAATGGATGGATTATGGATTATCTCAGTTGTTCTCCTGACTGAAGTTTGGTCCATTTACAGCATCCTGCCATGCGATGCATTTGTCCCTAACCTTCGGGAACCCTCACTTTAACTTTTATCGAGTGGAAAATGTTAGCGTTCATTCTCCAGCTTCACTGTTTATGTTATGCTAACTTAGCTGTGTTTCACGTGGCACATCAGCAGCTAGCCAAACCTCAGTAACTCTACAAAAGTCACTGCTGTTTAGTTTTCTGTCTTCATTTATGTCAGAAGTGATAGCAGAGCTGTACGTGTTAATTTGTTTCAGAAATCCCTCAGTCAGAACATGATATATTATATTTAGATGGAAACTAGCGAGCTAACTCCCTGCTAACTTCTAACTCTGGTAAATTTCATAAATTTGGTTTTCATGGATGCCTGGATGTTAAACTTAATTGTTACACCTGGTAGAGCAGAACACTGATCATTTTATTACAGATGAAAGAATTTAAACAGTTTTTTAAAACTCTCAGTGATGCTGCAGTGATCGTGTGACTTAGGGACCTGCAGCAGAGTTTAGGCCCAGGCATGGCTAATGACACCAGACTTAAAGATCGGATAGGAATTAGTATAGGGTAAACAGAAGTATTTATTAAGGTGGGAGTAAGTGGCTTGAAAATGAAATAAGTTTAAAAGGAATAGTAATACAAATAAATATTCCTCTAATTTTCTTATTGGCAGGAGAATCTGCCCAGAGTTTTCTAGAGAGCAAGCAAACTTAGAAAAATAGAAAAAGTGGGTGGTGCTGGTGTGGTGGTGGACTAGTTTTGGCATTTTAATGTTTAGCTGAAAAGAGTAGTGCAAGTAGCTGGACCAACTGATACATGAGCGCAGTATTTTTGTGAAGTGACACATTTTATATGCTTAACAACTTGAGCTAAATGTGTTAGAACAAAACTGCAAAAAGAGACATGCAAATTTCAGACTGGAGACAGTGGGTTTAAAATGACAGAAAAAAGCCTTTAAGACCTTCCATGTGCTAAACTGCTGTACGCCTTGACCTTTCAAGAACTCAGCTCTCTGAAGACCTGAGACGTGAGAGCAATAACATTCAAGTGTCAAAACAAAACAGGGTCAGGAAGGCAAAGACCTGAGACTAGACAAGAGTCTGTCCTAAAAGCATAGATTTAACTGAAGAGGCTGGTCTTTGACTTGCAGAGAAGATTTTTGAATCGATTTACTTATGACTTGACTTGGATCTAATATTGTTAGCGCTAATGTTGTGATGTAGTGTTTGATACTTGCTTTGACTTGAACTTGCCTTTCAGGACCTGAATGCTTACTTAGACTTGACTTTGACTGGCTTTGAAATTAGATAAGACTCTGTGACTTCTGTAAAAGTCTCACACCTCTGTGATCACAGAGGAAGCATTTCAGGTCCAAGGAGTTGCCTGATTTCTTTTCAAGCCTCACCTCATCATGGGGGGCCATTATGGCTTGGTGAGGCCTCCTTATACACCATCATCAGGCCTCTGCTCCTCTAAAAGCAGCAAGAATATGCGACTCAACGTCAGCTTGCATTACCTCCTGTTAGCTTCAGAAAGTCGGCGTGACACTGAAGGTTGTGAAGTCTGAAACGTCATGGTGGTAGCAGGGGGCGTTAGGCTAGACGCAAGTGGGGGGAGGGTGGATTATGTCTCACCGACCCTGCATTCCGAGGTTAGAGAGCAGAGGGAGGAGGAGGGGAGAAGGTGAAGGGTAATGGGGACGAGGGCGGAAAGAAAAGAAGCCGTCGGTAATTAAAGAGGGAGGAAAAGAGACGGAAGATGAAAGGTAGAGAGGAAAGGATCCAAGGAGAAAGGGAATAAAGTTTTTGATGAAATGGCACCTGGGAGGTCTTGGCAGCTCCTTGAAAAGCGTTTACAGCTACAGTGAACGAGGCAGCTCCCTCTGCTGAATGCACCGAGAATACACTGACAAAAATAGACGCACTATGCCTTTAGTCGCCAGAAAATGACCCCCTGTCACCAGGTCATGAGGTCTGTGGCTGCAGGATGGCAACAAGTATCTGGTGTGAAGTCAAGAAAGAATACGCAGAACTTTGAATGTTTCTATAATGTGAATAAAAATGTAAACACAGCGCAGTAGTTGCAAATAAGGTGATTCTAGACAAAGATTATAATGTACTCATGCTTTGATATAAATAATAAGTGCAACTTCTACTTAGAGTTATGTTTTCTGATAATGGTTATGTTATCTGACACCTTATCTATAGGGCATCCTACATGCTTGCAGCGCCACAGTCTTTTCTAAAGATTTTCTCTATTTCTATTAAAAAAGAAATAAAGAAAAAACAGACAGAAAAGTCCAAAACGTGTTGGCAAAAACAGACCATCCATAAGCCTCATTATCGTGAATCAGTAGGTATGTTACTGTTTCTGTCATGTCAGATAGCAGACATGTTTAATAGCATGCGCTTTTAGATACAAGCATCTTCCGCTGTGACATGAAGCCTCTGCAGTGTCAAGATATTTAACCGATAAAAACCTCGAAAGCAGAAAGCAGGCGGATGACAGCTTTTGCTGTGCCCGGGGCTGCTGAGGGCATAAATGAACTGAGATAATATTAAGCACATGCATTAGCCATCAACCTTCAAATGCAAAAGCTGCTAGTTCAGTAACAACATGCTCCTGAAGGGACTGAATAAACTGAATTCATCTATCAAATATAGAGGCTAACCCTGAAACCCTTCTTAGAGTCTGAGGTATGACAGGACCAACACCTCAGCACTAAAAAGCTTTTAAAATGACAAAGAAGCTAAGGAAGGAGAAGTGACCAAACAATGTGTGCATGCAAACAACGCAGCACTCATTGCATTTCTATAGCAACCGTCAAACACAGCTTTCCCTCGATCTGCTGATAGAAAGCCTCGGAGCTTCTCCAGATGGTTTCCAGAGCATTAAAGGAGATAAAGGCCTAGACTGGGCTTTTTTTTTTTTGCTTTGTTGTTTTAGTGTGTGCACAAATGTGTGTGTTTGTGCACGTAGAAGTGGTTTGCTCTCCCAAGCCATCCATGAAGCAATTTGGTCATTATGTTGGCGTATTATTATGGGTTTCTGAGGGTGACCTAGTGCAAAATATGCACGGGTCTGTCCGCACAGTTATTGCACACACTGCAAACACTCAGAAAAGACAGAAAGGCTAACAGAGATACAGATGGGAAAGAGTTGTATAGAGAAAAAAACACAGCTTGCAGGAAGGAAACGTGGACAGGCTGACAAAAACAGAGAGAAAAAAACAAGAAAAGAAAACGATCTGTGATTCATCAGCATGTCAGCTGATGGGTGGATTATAAAGGGAAAAGAAAGTGAGTGGATTGATATATATACTGCACGCAGGAAAATGTGGTAGAAACATTTTAGGTCAGCTTTCGTCTAATTATTTCCTTGGTGCTCTATACAAGTGCACAGACTTTGATGCAGAGGCACTGTAACCATGTCAAACTAGCATGTGTTGTGATTGCAATATGTAAAGGTAAAACAGTCCCAGCTGCTCTGTAGTGTTCAATCTAGTTTAATTACCATGAAGCTGTTTGGTTTCTGTTAAAGTTGTACAAGCTTCATAATGATTACAGTGTGCTGAAATGGTGACTTCCAAACTTTCAACCCCCTAGAAGTTAATGATAAGTAAAATACAAATACTGTATTTGGAAGAATGCTATTAAGACTCTGCCTGCATGTTTTTGTTGGATTCCTGCTCTAATTAGCTCGTTTTGTCCTCTCATTTGTGTCTCTGACCTCGTGAATCTTAAAGGGTTCGATCCGGGCCAAAACTCTGCACTTGCTCGACATTTTGATACTTCAGCAAATTACAGTGCAAAGATGAGAGATGCATAATTTCTGATATCACATAAAGCTTCCTGTGTTACTTGCTCGATGAGAGCCGGTGTCTTAACCAGCAATCGTCACCGTGCCTTTTAAATCTTATCCGATACTTTCTAGGTGAAGATCAGACAGATAGCCACGCTCTGCGAAACGCCACAGCCCTGACAGCTCTCGGCACTGCGGGTGAGTAGAGAGCAGCGGCGGCTGATATGAGTTGTGGGTCATGGTTTGCGGCTGCTGAAGCAGATAAATCGTGGTTAATTGTTTTAGTGACAGGAAGGCATTAGAGAACACTGGTTGCTTTTGCAGAGAGATGCCGTGCAATGCAGCTGCAAGAAAGGAATAACGGGAATAAAGCGGCAAATGCATTGCACTTATCTTTGTTGTGGGGAAGATGTCTGGACCATGCAAGACTTTTTTCACTTTTCTCCGCATTTACCTGACTGAACCTTGGGCAGTGTGCATCAACGTGTTGAAAAGCAGAACTGAAGTCAAACTGGACTTGAAATCAATGAATTTTTGATCCCAAACTGACTTAAAAACATAGAAATCATATATAACTCTCTCAGTTACTCAGTCTGACGTAGTTTGACGAAAGCTGTGCATTCACATCTGTTCTATATGCCCATTTATCAATACTTCAATCTCATCTCCAGAATGCAATCTGCTACTTCGCTCATATGCATTTCAGCTAGACTTGTAAGAACTTCAGATAAGACTTTTCACATGTGAAGACTAAGACAGTATGACTCTCAATGTGTTGATAACACTCGGTGAGAAACAAAAAGACAGACATCGAAAACTGAGCTAATTTTAGCTCTGTGCTCATTATGCGATACCACTATTTCTCTTCCACAGTAGTTGAAGCACCGCTATGGCAACAAAGGCTTTAATGACTTAAGTGAATGCTTGCATTTGTCTTTGAGTGTGTGTGTCTGTGTGTGTGTGTGTGTGTGTGTGTGTGCGTGTGTGTGTTTTTGCCCCTTTGTGGTACTCTGCTAAGAAGTAAACAGAACTGTCTGCTGGTTTCTGTGTGACCATCTTGAAAGAATCACAGACAAGCTTTCTCTTTCTCTTCCTCACACACACACACACACACACACACACACACACACACACACACACACACACACACACACACACTTGCATGAGACAGAAATTGTCCATGAAAACATTACCACCACTCAGAGGAAGGGGATGACTAATAATGTTGCACTTTTATGACACGACACCAGATTTGCTGCTAATAACCACAAATGATCTTCAAAGGTCTTGCAGTGTTGAATATGATTTGGTGCAAAGTACAAAACCTTCAGCACCGTATCAAGCAGAACTGTGCTCAAACCGCAATGCATAGCAACACTGTGTTTTAACATCAGTTTCTCATAACAAAAAGTGGAACAAATGCACTCTTCCTAACACGATAATAACAAAGTCTTCTTTCATATCTCTTCTAAACAATCAGCTGTTCACTGATAATGAGCCAAAATAACTTCTGAGTTCTAGTCACACTCCCAGAGGACCAACACTAAAAAAAATAGATCCAAAAGAACATACACATAAAATTGTGCAATACATACGAGCTGAACAATATTCAGGACTTTTACAAGAGTTCGATAACTTGCTGTGCCCCTTTATGTCTAGTAGAACATGAGCAAAAAGATTTGCAAACTGTATAAATCATGTGACTTTGCCTCAGTGCTGTTTCTGTCATTGCGACACATTTCCAAATGTGCAATTGAAAGAAAACAGGAATCAGTTAAACAAACGTTTCTCCACCCAGACAAGAAATGTGGACATCAGACAAAAATGCCTTTGGCTTACTATTAAAAATGCAACTTTGCCCAAGGGTTACCCTGATGTTGCTACATCAAACTTCAGCAGCTTTATATATAAAGCAAAGTTTCAGAGCTTCCACTGTTAATGTCCCAGTGATGCGTCCAAGGTGAGAGCTGAGGTGAAGGTATGTTTTCAGTCTTGTCTTCTCTCTGATAGAAAGACAGGTCAAAAAACACTGAAACACAGCCCTATGTTAAACTATTAAAAGTGTGACAGAGATGTTTATCGCTATCCTTATTGTACAGTTTTAAAGAGTGATAAATAGGATGTTAGCCTTGATGGAGCGTGCCATTTTTCTCCATGTTGAAAATGTATTCTGAAAACTAGAATCAGAAAATGGGGCAGATTCTTTTATTTGTTGGATTATATGCTATGATTAAAAAAAATCTAATGAACAATCGTCAAATTCATTTCACCTTTAGGCTACATACACTACACACACTTTGATCTTGCACACTTAATCCCAGGAATATCTGAATATTAGAAAAATATGTTCAGTTTCAACAGTAAATCTCATGTTTTCTGCATAAAAGGAAAATTCAACTCCAGTAAAGGAAAAATCAGTCACCACAACTCTCGGGGCTTAAATTTTAGGAAATAAATGTGCAACGTTACAGAAGTAGTTCTGGTAACTCATTGCTCACAAAACAATTTTTTTGTTAATTCACAGAAAATGTCCTATTTTTAAATTGCTGTGGACCGATTTAAAAGAACAACAACAACAACAATGGAAATTTCTATAGTAGTAAAAAATAAATAATTCAGGACGATTCCTCTTAATTGTTTTCTGTAACATTTTACGCTCGGTGACAAATCGTCAGTATATTACGCTTCCGGGCACCCAACACGTCCCTTGGTTAAGAGATTGGAAAAATAAAAAAACATGAGAACCTTTTGGAATGAATCCACACATGTACCTTTATTTTACTTAAATCACTTTGTAAAACACTAACGTCATTAAAGTGGTGGTTAAGGTTAGGGATAAGGTTATGGTTAGGGCAGGAATACATGGCTGGAACGTCTATTACTGCAGGACCGTCGTTCTATGCGTAGCATAGGAACACGGAAGGTCACTTTTCGCGTTCCCATGGAGCGCCTCGGGACGTGACAAATCGTCGGTATATAATGAAGTGAGAATGGGCTGTCATATTTTCCGAAGCTGTCCAGTGGGCTTTATTAGAGTCTTTGGAGGGCTGATCTTAGCCCCTGGGCCTTATGTTTGACACCCTTGATCAGAGCCATTCAAGCTGAGCTGAAACTGATACAGGACAGTTTTTTTGAAGTGGGAAACAGCACGATGCCAACCAAGCAGAACCATTTTTTATTGATTGCACTAACAGGTGAAACATCACGGAGTGTAAAGGATTCTATTAGTGCTGCTCAGTTATCAGTGCTGATAACTTTTGGTTCATGAGGTTCTCAGTCATGAGGCAGAGCAGGTTAACTGGAAGGTCAGCTGCACATGTCAAAGTATCCTTGAACAAGATACCAAATCCCCAAAACTCCCCTTGACATGCGTTACTTAATGTGTGTGATGTCAAAGTGTCATATAAAAATGCACACTCAGTGGTCCACCTGTTTACCATGAAGTGCACATGTTAAATAGACGATTAAAGTACTTTTAAAACATTGATGACTGTATTTAAAAATCATACTTTGACATTACTAAGAGCAGTTACATGGTGAGGCTGAGGTCATCTAATCTTCACTTTGTCAAAACAGACCCCAGGTTATTACAGTTACTGTACAAAAAATACTCTTCTTCTGTGACTAATTTCCAATTCACTGTATCAGAGTGAGAGCGGAGCATTGGTAAGGAGGGAGTCGTTAATCATGCATAAAACTCCATATATTCCAACAGATGTTGACACAGTGGGGTGGTTGTGTTTCAGGGACCGGTCCAGAGTTCTATCTGCAGTGGGATCCTGGCCACATGCACACGTTTCTCTCAGGCTTTGTTTTGACAGAGCACATGACTGAATGTGCAGCAAGAAGCTATTCCAGTGCTTGTGGCTCGCAGCAGCTCCGCTGCCCGCTTAAAAATAGCAACAGGCGTTCCCTGCAAGCAGAAGGGAGAAAGCTCTGTGTGTCTGTCACAGTCCAACCAACACATTTTTGTGATTGTGTGCAAGTTAGCATGTGACTAATAGGCATCTGTCTGCATAGTGTGTGTGTGTGTGTGTGTGTGTGTGTGTGCGCGTTTAAAGAGTGCTCTTAAATTAGGGCGGGTTAATTGTGGCTGGAAACTGGAAAAAGTTCAACATTATAATTCTGGTCCTGATCCTGGTTTATTTCTGGCATTGCATAGCCAAGGCGTGCCATCTAGTCTAATTAAGAAATGCACACACAACCACACACACACACACATAATCGTGCCTTTTAATAAAATCCAGACCTTGCTTTGCTGGTTATTGCAGGGTTAGTGAAGCCACACGGGGGTGAAATCCTATCAAATTCCAAGAGAGATCTACGGACCCGTTCCTTCTCTGTCCAGTCAAATCTTTTTCCTCACGTATAAACTATTATACAAGTGCTCAGTCTAGTCTGCACTTCAGTGTAAATTGTCTGGCTGAGAGTTTGGCAGGGTCTTGGCAGTGTGCTGATCTTATGTATTATTTGATAAAGCACATAACAAAAGAGATGAAAAAGAAGACTCATCCTGCACTTCATTTCCATTTAATTTCAATTCAAATTTATTTGACAGGAACAATTTACAACCAAAGCAAAAGAATCTCCTACGAGAAAAGGTGCAGATTTAGCTAATAGCTAATTAGCGAATAGCTAATAGCTAATTAGCCATAAGCTAATAGCTAATTAGCTATAAGCTAAATCTAGCAAACAAAAGTGAGATGCTGAAATTGTTAATGATGACAAATCTAGTTTGTCAAATTCACCTTACATCACATGAGAAAGAACAAAAGTATATACTGGATTTCAAATAAGAAGTTTATTATCAGCCATTCCTTGATAGCTTTAAGGGATCTAACTTGCATTGTTTGCAGTGAGTTTATATTTTATAATACTTATAATACACTGTAACTTGGAGGAAAATATGCCACTCTCTTTGTGTACTTGACCATTTATTTCATTAGTATAGATACTTTCCAGATAATGCTAATTTGAAAATGTTGCTAACACATTACTGGATTAGTCTAGTTAAAACCTATTAGCAAGTCTATATTATAAATATAACACTGTAATCTTACTGTATCTACAATACTTCAGTTAATACCTTATCGACACTTTCCAATGTGAAGATTTCAATTCTTCAACCAGTGAGTGATTAGCACTTACATAAGCCCTGATTCACATTCATATTCAGCACACAGTCTTTTGCTGTTTTCCAGTGACCTTTGACCTGATGTTCCTCAACCTCAAAAGGAAACTCAGTCTGTTATATTTTCCTCTGGGGAACACTTAACTGTCCGTAAATGTGAAACTTTCAAGGCCCAGAGGAACCCTCCTCCGATTTCATTTTTCATTATGAGTTTAGGATCCTGGACATAGGAATGCAGACTTTGACCTCCTGACCTTTAACCCCTGCCGAGGCTGATAAGACTCGGCTGGTAGTGATAGGGGCTCACACACTGATCCCGGCTTATGCTGTGAAAGCATGCGCTGATTGACGTGACTCTCACACACAAACAGTGTGCACAAATCCATCCAAACTCTGGCAGACGGACTTTACAATCACACACACCGACATACACACACACACACACACCTCTGGTGATAAAAGGATGAGGCTGCTGACTGAAGCGTACATAAACACAGTTGAAAGTGTCTGATTGATTAGCGCTTCCTTCTCTGCTGCCTGTCTGACTCCTCCAGCAGAGAGCAACCAGTGTCATGAATCCCCGAGTGACTCTGTGTCTCCTCCTGTCTCCCAGCTGAGCTTCCAGACACATTATTCACAATCTAACGTGAGTCAGCACTGTTCACTGGCCTTTAAAAGAAGATGCTCAGATCTTTTATACAAATTAGTATCTAGCTGGGTACCAGTTCAGGAAAGTTTTCCATATATTGTTGTTGTTATTAACTCAGTTAAAGCATATCAGATGACAGTTATAATCGTTAGAAGTGGAAGGAAATGATGGATACCTGCAGTGTGTATAGTGTTGTATAGTTTCTGCATAAACAGAACACACAGGTGCTGCATTAAAACAATGTGGATGGAGAACTGAAATACAGCAAACAAAGTGATCAGATTAAAAAAGAAATGACACAAATTGCTGTTAACACTTAAATTTGACCAGAGAAGCTATTACACTGAAGGGAGAGAGATTTTCTAATGAGTTTGTATTATTTGCTCCACCTCATCAAGCTGTCAGACAAGTCGCTGGCAGGTCTGATGGGGTCAGCACTTCAAGTCCTGCTGAGAGGGCTCAGCTGATGGACCGGATGGGAACAGATATTAAATGCCTGATGAGCGACAGTGTTGGCTTGCAGGGGGTGGGGCAGACTGACTGCAATTTAAGCTGGTAGAATAAGAATGGGTGGTAACCCAAGTTAACTAACTATCCATAGTCTAGCATTCTAAGATAACACATTTTCAGTGGCACAGAGACCCTCACGCTCAAGAATAACCAGCAAATGCTGAGCAGTTTTTAATGATAAATGAAATTCACAACCAATGAGGTAAAAGGGTTTGACATCAAGTACTGGACAATTCTGACATGGACAAAGACACACATGCTGTTTTCCAGCAGATCTGCCCAAAAAGTTGTTCTGTTTGCTCTTTACTGGCAATCAACTCGTCATTTACAGGTTTTAAGAAAACGTGCAGCAACCTGAAAAATTTGTGCACTGAATAATCTCATGCACATTATCTCTGGCCAGCTGATCCTCTGCACCAAGGTCAAACTGCTTGAGTGCAATTCTTGCTTTAGGCACTCATATTTTGGGAGTGCCATAACTTACGGGGGTAAACGTGACCACTTTTTTACTTAAAGAGTTCACATTTTAGAAATTATCCAGAGTCTTATCTGCTGTCTTTGATTGTACATTATCCTTTCTTTGTTTTGCTGTGCAAACCGGTCAAACGTGATCGTGTTTATTTTGGGAAAATATGCTGTTCAGCTGATTTAAGGGTGACCTCTGCGCATACCCGTCATAGTCACTTCCCGGAGGGATTTGTTCCTACATTTTTCCCTAAAAAAAATACTAAAATAAGACATGTTGAAGTGATGTTTTCCGTGTTGTTTAGATGACAAAGTTTCAAAACATTACAGTCAGAAACTGCTAAAAATAGATGCAACATTTCCTGGCAGCTTCGTGATACATTGTATCAACAATTCTGGAGTAACTCCTTTTCCTTCTCTTGACTGAGAAAGAAAAGAATCAGATATTGATTTTACACTGAAGCATTTTTTTTCACTGTTTATGGAAGAATATAGCTGCAAAGTGCTGTTAAAAGATTACCTTTGTTTGAAGATGTCATTGCTCAGTGGATGGGGGCGTGAGGGTCAGCCTGCAGCGATCTGAGCCTGCAGCTCCAGTATGTGCTTCCGAAACAGACTGCTGAGTAAGTGCAATGGTTTCATTACCTTAAGAGTGGAAGAACAGTAATTGGTAGAGCTAATATTTTTATTAAACATGTGTGATTAAAGTAAGTGTTATTGGTTGTATTACTGGTGTGCGTCAAACTGTGCAGACCATGAATTTGCAGCGATCGTGGAATAATAAGAACAGAACGCTTTCTGTGTATTAATCAACACTTAATACACAGAAAGCTTCAGTATAACTATCAGACATTTTTATATTACACTGTGAAATGTGTGCAGAGGACAGGCTGTCTCAAGTGAGGATCAAAAGTTCTCCAAGTTCAGTATAATTTATAAATATTTAATCTTTGACCCAAACCGCGTGCGTAAATGTGCACAACTCTCCCACTTTGGAGAAGCCTGTGGAAAGGTTTCGCTGGTGCCTGATGCTGCAGGTATGTAAAACGCTCAAATTGAACAGAGCTATAAACATCTGGAAAAAGGTGATTTTTAGCCTCCTTTAGCATTTAACCAAAAATGATCTTTCACTGCCTACAGGTGGTATCCTGAAGCTGCAATTTAATTAAAAAATAATGTATAAAGCACATAAAACTGAAGAGAACAGTGAATTAGAGGTGTGCGGATTGATCCAAATATCCATAGTATCAATATTGATGCAGGTATTGGTATCAAAGCTATACCAGCACAATAGGATCACATTTTTTCTATCCTCTAAGTTTAGTATGTAATCCACTAAATTGCGTTAAATTATTTTATTTTTTAATGAAAGTATTACTCAAACATTCACAATGAAAAATGTCTGAACCTTTTTGTACTGATCGACACATCTGCGTTTTTTAATGCCCCTGTCACATTTAAACAACAGGCACTGACGCTTTAGAGACAGACACATTTACATTCCAGGTCTCCAAAAACAACAGTTTTTTTCAAATACATGAAAAGCTGAAAGGTGTATTCTTTTGTTAAGTCAATATTGTGGAAATCACTGTGATTTAATGGCCCGTATTTGTATAGCAATACTAGTCCCCAAGGACCCCAAAGCGCTTTACACATCCAGTCATTCACACACTGGTGATGGCAAGCTACATTGTAGCCACAGCCACCCTGGGGCGCACTGACAGAGGCGAGGCTGCCGGACACTGGCGCCACCGGGCCCTCTGACCACCACTAGTAGGCAATGGGTGAAGTGTCTTGCCCAAGGACACAGCGACCTAGACTGTCCAAGCTGGGGCTCGAACCGGCAACCTTCCGATTACAAGGCGACCTCCCAACTCTTGAGCCACGATCGCCCCGTTTTAATGGTCATTAAAATGTGTTCAGAATGATTCACCTCATAAATTATGGCACTCTGCTCTCCCCTACATGAGCTACCTTTATAAGTTAAAAAAACATCAGTGTCGGTATTGATATCGGCAATGCTGAGGACTCGGTACCTATAAAAGCAGTTCTGTGTGCGGCTCTGACAGCACAAGGCGTGCTGTAATCCGTTCCGGTTTTATCCATCGTTCAATAAAAAGCGGGTTTTAAAAAATCAGCAGCGTTTTGAGGCTATAGTTTGCGTTCTCCAGAGCGAGAATTTTCGAGATGCTAGGAGCAGCAGATGGGTGGGGTGCAGCGCAACGTGCAAACTTTCAGGTAGGCTTCCTCTGAAACAGCTGCATACCTCGAATAGCTCACACTAGAGAATGTCACTCACACCCTGGAGACGTTTAAAAGAGGAACACACGCGCCTTTTCTAAGTTTGGAGGAATGTGATGAAGCCACACCAACTTACTTAAATTAGCTGACTTCAAGACACAGATGCACATAGATAGTGCTCCTTAATACCTGATTTTATAGAAACGGGGGATATCCAGGGATAGGCGCACGAGTGCCACAAGATCCCAGTACCACACTGGCTGATCCACAGCGCTAGTGCACAGAGGATCTCTGGCTCTGTAACACAGAAACGTGATGTGGTTGAATCTGCACCACGCACGACATTTTTTGAGTTCTGATTAAAAAATAATGGGTTAGGTTATAACCTGTGTTGCTGCATCCTTAAGATGTCTGTGGGCGAGCACGCGTAAACACATGTAAACAAAAGATGTGCACACTCTGCCATATACGCAAGAAAAAAGGAATCCCTAATTATGAGCCAAGTCTCAAAAGCTAAATGAGTCCAAATTGTGGAAAATCACACGGAATTGTTGCGCTTGCTGTTTCATATTTTCCTCATCAAAACATTTTTAACGTCTTTTATACATATAGGGAGACTATAGGAAATTAAAAAAACAATACTATGAGTATTTTATTTATATAAAACTATAAAAATTAAAGCGTAATGAATGTATTCTAAATGGCTTCTTTGCTCTGGATCTGAGTTTCGCTTGATATATTTCGTATCGTTAAGATACTGGAATGCACACTGCAAACTAAGCCAAGGAGTGACATAGTGACAGAGAGTCCGTCACAACAACTATAAAGCACAAACCTTCAGTGCGTCAGTAGCATCTTTCACTCTGTAGGGATACTGTGCTAATCAGATTACAAGGGCTAGAGGGTCTGAAGGCAGGAGGACGTGTGTGTGCGTGCGTGTGTGTGTGTGTGTGTGTGTGTGTGTGTGCCCGCGCGCCCGTAACTAGAGAGCAGATGTAGCAGGCCAGCAGCCAGGCTTAGACCGTCTGTTTCTCTGATTTCAGTCTCAGTATCTCTGACTGAGTGAATGACAGTCTGTCTGTCTGTATGTCTGTATGTTTTTCTCAGACGGGTGAAGTTTAAGACAACACGGAGGTTTCACACAATTCAAAATGGCCATTAAAAAAATGCATTTTTCACACATCCTCCTTGTTTCAACAATCAGTTGAAATTGGTTTTGTTTTTTTGTTTTGCTTTCTGTCTCAGAGTTTTATACTTGTTCCCAGGACAGGGCAACAAAATAGATTGTTTGACCTTTTTTTGGTGGAGAGGCAGTCCTTAGACCCTCTGTTTGCAAAGAGCCGCCAGTAAGAAGAAAGCTGGCTTAAAGGGAGTGGGGCTAAAAAAATTTTTATAAATGGCTGCTTCCACAGTCTCTCTACAGCACTCACCATACTTCTACTAGATTAGTTAAACTCTTCACCTTTTCATCAATAAAGAATAGAACAGAATAGATCTTTATTGTCACTGTTACAAGAACAATGAGTTTGACATCTCTCCATTAGCAGCATGTAGAGTTTTACATTAAAGTACCTTTAGAAGGGGAAAAAACAGTTTAAGAGGTGCCTACACAGGGAATGTTTGTAATAACGTATAAATAAAGTTGAACAACTTCTATTTTTGAAGCTATACACCGATCAGAGATAGCATTTTGACTACAGACAGGTGACATGAATAAAACTTATTCTCTTATCATGACACCTGTTGCTTGATGGGATGTTTTAGGAAGCAAATGAACATTTTATTCTTAAATTTGGTGTGTTGGAAGCAGGAAAAACAGGCACGTGTAAGGATTGGAGCATGTTTGACAAAGGGTTCAATTGCATGTAGGGATGCATAGCTGCAAATCAGTCAGGGTGCTCATCCTGACCCCTGTCCATTGCCAAAAGACCAACAATAGAAACGTGAGCATCAGAACTGGAGCAGAGAGCAATGGCAGAAGGTGGCCTAGTCTGAAGATACCACAGCATACTTTCAGGGGCCTAGTGGCGTCCATGTCTCGATGGGTCAGGGCTGTTCTGGCAGTAAAAGGGGGACTAACAAAATATTAGGCCTCAGGTTGTGAGCTTGGCAGCTCCACCCACCTGCTGGACAAACCTTTTATTTGCAAGAGGCAGCCAATCCGAGAACTGAAACAATATGTTTAAGACAGTGGATGGAGTGTGAACTGACGGTCTAAATCAAGGTCAGTTAGTTTGAATTTTACTCTGGTAGAGCCCAAGAACATACGCATGTGGCAGAGCTGAGCATAACAGCCCCACTCCAAACAGGAAGAAATGTGACGTATGAACCACAACACACAAGATAATTATAGAAAGCATAAGTAACTTTTAAAACAATTTCTCCAGGATTATAGGCTGGATATATATACTATATACTGTCCCATAAACCAGCTAATTTTGTGCCGTAATGTGAAAGTGCTATGATTAAAAAAAACCCCTGTCTTTTATCTAGTGAACAGGCAAATAGAAAACCAAAGGAAGTTCTCAGTTTGGCCTGAAACAAAGAAAACAAACAGTATTTTGGTATACAACTTGTGGGGCATAGTCTGCTTTAAAGTGGCCTTAACGTGATTGAGACCTGACTGTTATGTAATTTAAAAAGCTTAAAACCAGCCCTGAAAATGGCGCACCACTTGAGACAGATCTGTTAGAAACACTTGCCAGCTAACCCACAATTTCCATCTCCAACACAATATTGTTTAGACGTCTTTCTTCGCTCTCCTCCACCTGACTCACTCTCTCACCGCAGGCTTTGTCACAGTCTGTTTCGCCCAGGCCGCCTCCGTCTGTCTCCTCCACATGTCTCCGAGGTCTGATATGCCTCGGCCTCCCCACGCCACAGTGTTTAGACAAACTGAGGAACACAGAGACACGCTGACTGTGGCAAAGAGAGATGCTAAAATTTCTGCCTTCTCTTTCTCTGAAACTAATCCTGATATTGGTCTCAGAGGCTTTAAAGACTGGATGGTTAAATCCCACAGGAGTAAACAGATGATGGGCTCAGTATGGGAAAACCCAAACAGTGGAAATGAGAACTAGCTTTCACTTTCAGCTTTGGGGGAGCTTTTACTATAAACATATTAGGAATTCCCCCATAAAGGTTTAATCAGAATAGAGTTAGGGGTTTAAAATTCTTCGTGTCTGTCCTCATCTGAAAAAAGAGAGCACAAATTTCTTTTTCAAACACTTAATACACATATTAGCAGGAACACGAAAAGGCCAAACACCAAGAGTGTTGTAACAAAGAAACAAGCCTTATGGAAAATGCTGGGTGTGCAAAGCATTTGGTTTTAAATGGTTTGAATCCAGTGTCCTGGCAACATTTATTCTTGTTCCATGAACAAGATTTTCCCTGCATAAATAAAGCAGTTTCTTTCCTAACTACTAATACTATGAAATACAGACTGGAGTATCTGCGGGTTGAACCACTGACCTTGCGACTGATAGATAACCTGTTCTCCTTCCGGAGCTACAGCCCTAGTACCAACTTTAGTAGTAATAATTAGAAATATTTTTTTTCTGTATGACTCTTTATCAGTCCCTCAAACATCAATGTGGAGGAATTTTGGCCCATTGTTCTTAACATTGTTGCTTCAGTTCACTGAGGTTTGTGGGTATTCATTAACGCACAGCTCTCTTAAGGTCCAACCACAGCTTTGTAATCGGGTTTAGGTCGGGACTTTGATTGGACAATTTCAACACTTTGATTCCTTATTTTTTCAGCTGTTCTGTTGTAAATTTACTGCCGTGTTTGCGTCGCATGACCCAGTATCAGCCAAGCTTTAGCTGTTTAGGACAGATGGCCTCACATTTGACTCTAGAATACTTTGGCATACAGAGGAGTTCATGGTCAGTCACGACTGCGAGGTGCCCAAGGTCCTGTGGCTGCAAAACAAACCCAAATCATCAACCTTTTAACCACATATGTTTTGAGGTCTCTGTGCTGATATGCTGTATTCGGTTTTCACCAAACGTCGTGCTGTACATTATCGTCAAAATTCATCACTTTGGTCTCGTCTGTCCAAAGGACATTGTTCCTGAAGTCTTTTGGTTTGATCAGGTGCAACTTTGCAGACCTACAGTAAGCTGTGCTACTATATTCTATTTAGAGAGAAGAGGTTTTCTGCTGGCAACCCTTTCAAACAAGCCATACTTGTTCAGTCTTTTTTTAAATTGTACTATTATTAACTTTAACACTTCGCATGCTAAATGAGGTCTGCAGAGTCTGAGCTGTAGCTCTTATGTCTCTTTTACAATTTCTGTGAGCAATGCACAATCTTTTTGGGTGAATTTGTTGGGAAAAGGTTGACACATTGTGTTAACTCACACCTGAATGCTCCAGAGCAACAAACTGTCAACATTTCTGCTTTTATAGAGGTGCTCACACCTACTGATAATCAGTTAACTGAGCGCATTTGATTTGCTGCACTTGGCTGCTACTTACCCTCTTAATTGCTATAGAAGCTGTAAGGTTTTACTTACTTTTTCACATAACTGAATAGATTTCTGTGAAAACTTTCCTTTTCAGTAATAATTGATCATTCAAGAAAGATTCCGGCCACGTGGAAGTCTGGCTTTTTAAAGTAGCAGCAGCGACAGTGGCTGCTGCAGTGGCGGTCGAGGCTACGGTGGTGGATGGTGTTTTGGGTCACAGTTACTCCCTGTCTGCCTGAAGTGTCTCCGTCATCTAACACACATCTATCTGTCCCTGAATCCGTCTATCCGTTCATCCACTAGAGCCTGTCATCAAACCCTCCCCGTACACGAGTATGTGTGTTTGTAAGTGCACTCTTTAAATAGACACTCTGTTATGTGTTTAAAATGCAAAGTGAAAGCCTAACACCATAACACTCCGAAGACATGAATGAATCCTTCATAAACAGCTCCTGTCAAAACCCTGGACTCTCTCCAGCTCATTTTCTCTCTCAGGAATCTACTGTTTGTTGTCCAAGTCAATGCTCTCCTCGCCTTCAGGTTTTCAATAGCCCAGCTTCCTGGGCGTGACAGAGACATTCCCTCTTAGACACACTTCAAAGAAAATGTCAGATGAAATTCTCAAGGACACGTATTGAAGGTCTGTGTTTCATGCCAGGACAGAATCCCTAGAGCAGATTAGGCTCCCAGTTGTTTCCTCTGACCTAAAGCCACTTGGCCAAACTTGGTTCAGCTTGGTTGGAGTTTGGGGCTGCCGTCTGACACAGAGATGCGTGACCCAATTTGGTTTTCTGGCACAAATTAAAAGTGTGCTTTTTGAGCTACCGTGCAGAAATGTATTGCTTTGCCATGGTTACCAAAAACAAAATCCAAAGCACACTTTTTATTGGTGCAATCTAAAGTGGAACATTTAGGTGGTAAAAGAAAAAAAAAAACAGTGCAGTGCAGTGCAGAGGCAGTCATGGTCAGCCATTGGTGTTTCCAACCACATATCTGACACACCCTCAATTTAGTCTAACTTTTTTCCTTTTTGTTTCCTTTTTCTTTCTTTTTTTTGGTGGTTTTTTTTCTTTGCTTTGTTTGTTTTTTGCTTTGGGTCCCTCCAAACAGCAGGAAGCAAAGGCAGTCATTTAACCCCTAAAAAATAGAGTGCACAAAGTGCAATTTGGGTTCAGGGACAAATATGACTTGACCGCACTCTGCTCTGGAATAAAAGCATGATTTAGTGGCAGAATAAAAGAATGCAGCTTTTTGTGCATCGAGCTATTTCTCTAGACAGAATCCAGGTTCCCCGGCTGCTGTCTCACGTAGCTCGTGACGTGATCAAAGAGGATTGTCAAACACTATCAATGTGTTCTTATCATTCTATGCATGCCACTTTTCACAGGACAGATAAGATGGAACAATCACTGCATACCTTTACGTTTGTGCAGAAGAGACAATGGTCTACAGTGGGCTGTTATTGTTCTTTAGCTTTGGAATTTCATAGACAGCAAGGCAAAGAAGAGAAAGAAAGACGACCTGGTACCTACATGTTCTTCCAGGTGAGCTAAACGCTTTTTAAAGCTTTGAAACACACCGCAGTGGCACAAAAATACAGATGTATTCAGATATCATTTATATCAGGTAACACTCATGTTGCTGTTGATTTTATACTTCCTGGTTTCTCCTGTATATGTAAGTCCTAACCGTGAAACCAGTGGACATGTGCAAGAGCTTAAAATTCAGTTCACAGACTCAATAAATCAGTTTAGCTTCAGTGGTGGTGGGTGCTTCTTGATTGCCTTCAGACTTTTAAAAGTAAACACTCTCAGTCCACAGAGGAAGGTATCCCACTGAGGCTTACTGTAGCTGCAGTTAAAATTCAAATGAGTCAATCGTCATGCCTGTGTTAAAAAAAAAAAAAATACTGTGGACATTCCTCCTCGTCAGTCATTATTTTTTTTGGCCCTAGAAGTACATTCTTACACCTGAACTGGGCCCTCTGTAAACTGCATTACTGTACTGCAGAAACAGTCGGCCTCTATATGGCACCGACTGCCAAAGAAAACATGGAGGGCGCTTCAAATGAAAACACACACACATGCATATATACACGTGGGGGCTTACGAGTGACCCTGAAGCATGATTTTAGCAACAGAGCTGGGTCAAAACATGAAGATTAGGCCGTGATGGGCAGTCTTCAAAATAAAAGGGCCAAATTTGGCACTCATATGAACCACTTATAATAATTAGATAGAAAGTCTTCATTTGACATCTGTTTTTGTTGCAATAAAAAAACTGCACTGAAGTCAATTAAAATGAAACAAGATTCTTTTATCTGTTTTTACTGACACGTGTCTGTGGAAGGGACATTGCAAGCAATAATTTACATAATCATAATTTTTAGCATCCTGGTGCCATCATAGTGTTCTCAGTGTTGTCACTGACATCCACCCTCTCCCACAAATGTATACTTGCTTCCTCCACAAAGTTGTTCCTTTTACATCAACCAGTCATCAGTGATGTTGTATTTCAGTGATAGTGATTGCTCGACAAATCACAACTGAGATGCAGTAAATCTTGGAGTCACGGTGGACTGAAACACTCTTCTGATTCTATTCCAGGCCTCTCGGACCAGTTATATTCATCTTTTAACTTTTAATGTTTATTGCATTTTCCTTTTTACTATAGGAAGGTGGAGTCTGCAAGTATAACGTAATTATTTAGACACCTTTTCACAGAGTGAGACACAAAGTAAGTTTAACTATCTTAGATTGAAGTAGTACACAAAACTGCTCCAACATGTTTCCTGATAATGAACATATTCTTCATCAAAATCTCTCAACTCTTTCTCTCGTGAATCTTTGCTTTTCTCTGTGATAATCGTTTTCTTTAGGGAGCTGAAATATTATTGGTAGAGAAGCAGGCAAAACGTTGCCCGCTCTTGTGCGCGTCTTTGAGGTGCGCACTGCTTGCAGGGTTTATCTAACAGAGCAACAGAGTGGCTTGATGTGTGGATTCTGAGAACCCACTGAGACTCTTACTTGTTTATTTTACAGTCGAGCTGACTGTTGACGGTAAAGGGCCAAATGACCCTTTAGCTGCCGGGAAATATCCCGGTGCTCCCGGCGGGCACTTCGCCTCTGCTTTGGAATTTATTAAACCACTTTCAGGCTTCGGGAAGCTGTTTGCTCTCCACAGACATCCAGCTGTTCTCCAACTAGTCTACGCTCACTTTTTGAATTTCTAATTTGAACAAACACTGCAGTATTCACCACTGATGCTGTTATTTTTATATCAACTTGTATTTTTATATATATTTTATACTTTTATTTTTGATTTATAAAAATGTCTCGTGATATCTTTGGATGTGCTGAAAAGTGGCTTTATTTTGAAAAGCAAGGGCGGAAGCTGTGTACCTAATCGTCTTTAACTTCGAAGTTTAGAGTGAGCTGAAGCACACCGTGACCGCTGCGCTCAGAGCAAACAGCGCTCAGAGAGAGACACGCAGACAGAACAGATCAGTCTCACCTCCTTTCATACTTCGGATCAGACCTCTCCATCATGGATTCGTTTCTGGCTCGCTCTCTCTTCTCCGCCGGATAAACTTTTGGACTTATTGTCGTATCATGGGAATATACCGTGGGTGCGCTCGGACCCGTGGATTTATACAGCCTTGATGGAAATCATGTCACCGCAGCAGGGGACCATGGGACAGAACAGGTCCGACTCTCTGACGGGAGAGAGCAAAGCGCTTCCCGACAGCAAAAAGGTACCTCTGAAGTATTGTAACGGTTATCTAGGCGCACTTTCTGTTCATGTGTGCGCGTATTTGCGCATCGGGTGCGCTTGTTGTGGGTCTTCTTTTACTTTTGAATGACAGTATGAAATGTAAGATACAGAGCAGTATCTGCAAGAGTGAGTTAAAAGACCGAACGCACATTTATGTTCCTGGCTTGTTGACTTCATCGTGTTATTTTCTGATATGTGTCTTTTTTTAAATGTATTTTTTTTTTAAATCAATCTTTCAACCCTCATCTGTGTGCTGCGCATCACGTCTACACGATCGTCAGGACTGAATTAAGACGCTTGACTGTTCCTCGTCCATTGTTATTGTGATTGTCAAGTCAAGTCAAGTCATCTTTATTTATATAGCACATTTAAAAGACATCATGTGTCGGCCAAAGTGCTGAACAGGGAATAATATAATGAAAAAATTAAAATGCTATGATTGTACATAGCATGAACGTTTGTGTTTTTGGATCTGTGATCAGAGTTTTTGACAGGCTTGATCAAGGTTTGTCCTCGAAGACTTGTGTGGATCCACCCTGTGCACGTGGAATAGTGTGGAAAAGTGTGGAAAAAAGAAAAGCAAAACCAGAGGACTGGATTCTGGTCATTTTTTCCACCTTGTGATATATTATTATTCTATAAAAAGTTGAACTTTTTACCCAAGAAAAGCTCTTAAAAACACAAAACAGGTCATTACTTTGTTTTTTTCATGCTGAGTACAGAAAGTATGGCTGAAGCCAAACAACAGAAAAATATAAAGAGCGATTATTTGTTAATTTCACGGGCAGCATGTTGCGCCTCAGTTAGTTGCGTGGCTTCTCTTCACTGAGAGCATAGAGTATTTAAACAGAAGAGGGGAAAAATAAACACAATTTCACGTGTCATTCCACATTACCGCCTGTGCTGTAAATCGAGGGCTCTGCATTACAATTATATTCATGTAAATATTTCCCTCCAGATCGTCGTCGCTGATAGAGCAGGCGATTCCCAGCGGCTGCTGAACGAACGCATAGCGCCCCCAACTCGCGCCTGTTTAAAGCAAGTAACTGCAGCTTTCAGCAAGGGAGGATATGAGCGCTAAGTGTGAACATACAAGTGCCGAAATGCCTCCCTGAAAGCAACAACGGGGTTAGAAAACTTGACCATAGGTTAACAGGATGTGCAGTTATAATATGTACTCATATGATCTCCACTAGTTACTTCTGCACAGTACACTGGTGTTTTACTAAGCATTTCACCACTTTCCAGGCCTGGAATTTTATAGTGAAAAATAGTGTTATGGATTTACAAATGATGTTGCTGTAGCTCACCCCAACCCCTTTCTCTTTCCCTTCTCTGAGCAATTGCTGCTCTTTGGCCTGTCTGCAACACACTGGGCTCTGCTCAGCCTTAGGAAGTTGTGAGAAATGCAATCTGTCAGCCAGAGCCTCGCCGAGTGAGAAAATGCTCATGAAAATAGAGTTTCCACATGCATCTCTTTGAGTAGGACTTGTTTTTTCCTCTCAGATATTTCTGTGAGAATGTGATTTCTTGAATTGTACGTGACAGGCATGACAGGTACATAATGTGTACTTGTCCTGCAGCTTTACAGTCCAGACTTCCTCTTTGGCTTTAGCACACAGGCTGCATAATTTAAGACTTGAGGCTTCAGGGTGTCCTGCCTCGTGTCAGTCACCACGGCAGAACAACAGGCTGACACCTGTCACCAACATCGCTGGTGCGCTTGAAAATCTGCGTGGAAACGAGCCGAATTATCAAACTTACACAAAACTAATGGAAAAACCCAACCCGATTTAAAGGGTTTCCACAAAACCATGAAGTCAATTCAACTAATTTGTAGGTGTCAGATATTCACTGTGAATTGTTGTTCCTTTTTTTTATAAATCAAATAAGCACATTGAAGCTGATGCTTCTTTCTTTTTCCAAATGTCCAGTAACTCACAGCATGTTGGGCTGGGCCGTAGCAACTCTGACCTCTATTACTAACAGGAGTTTGTTAAGAGAGGAATGTCACCCTTAAGTAACTCCAAAAAGATTCCAGGAAGCCGAGTCTTATTTAATTTGGGTCGCTACTTTAATTATTTCTTGCCTTCCTCTGATTGAATCACTGTAGTGTACGTCGTGGGGGAGGAGGAGGAGGAGGTATTGTGAGCTAACAAGGTTTTGATTTGCTGTAGGTTTAAATGAAATAGCTGTGGTGGACATAAAGATGCCTGTCATACTTCTGTGAGTGAGCGCACCATTTATCGTGCCACAGTGGGAATATGTGAACCGTCATAAACATCACACGACGATGATATATTTCCCCGCTCCGGCCAGCTTTTCTGTCTCGCTGTCACTTATTTTTCTGTCTGCCTCCATCTCGCTCGTTTTCTCTTTTCCCTTCTTTTTAACTGCCGTCACTTCTCCTATTTCTTTAGTCGCTTTCTTCCCTTCTCTGTAAGTCCTGTATTTCCTGCATCGACCACAGCTAAACAGCCAGCTCAGAGCAGTGCTGACTGTGTACTTTGCCTTCCGTCTCTGTAACCATTGCGTGGTGTACCAAACCGAAAACAGTGACGCAAAGTAATGTCTCGCACTGACCCACGTCTGTCACCTCTCTCTCTCTGACTGTGCAGAAGATGAAGACCCTGGCGCAGAGACGACAGTCAGCTCCTTCACTCGTCATCAGCAAAGCACTCACCAGATCAAGAAGCACGTCCAGGTATCAGCAAACACACATACAGCTGCCAGCTGCTGAGGTGCTGTCACCACTGTGTGCCATATTTCTCCCCTTTTTCTTCATAAACTATTGACCCTAGCATGGCATGCTTTATAAAGGCTTTATAAACTGTATTTAATGTATTGAAAAAATCATTTTCCTGCTTTTTTTGCCTAGTAACCTGTTATTTTTTGCACATACAGACTTTCTAGATTGTTTAAAGATAACTTTTCTAGTTGCTCGTGTTTGCAAACTTCATGCATTTTGATGGATATTTGCACTGACTCACAAACTTCCTAGAAAGTACTCACCTGTGGGTTTGATGAGGTGATATGCAAGGGTCTAGACAAGAAAGAAAGTATAGCTAGGAGGCTGAGATGAAAATCACTGATTAGAAAATATATGCCTCTGATGAGCAAAAGTGGAAGCCTGTGGTTCCAGGTCTGAGGTGTTTAGTATTTCAGACACACATTAAAGTGTCTAATTTCATCACTTAGATTCAGATATTTCTCCCGTTTTCTGTCACGTTCAGTGTCCTCAGACATCAGAATTAAGACTTCCAGGCCTTCCTGACTCATTCATCGAGGGCTTTTAAATCCTCACTTCCGCCAGAACTATCGGGCTTTTCATCACCCTCGTATCTCACAAATCCCTTCATCCTCCTTCAACAGTTTCGGAAATAAGCCATTACAAACCCTCCGGGAAGGGTATTTATTTACTAGAAACTTTGTTTCTGTTATGCACTCTGTTTAAGTTTCTGCCAGTGCCAGCTTTTTGGGGTTTTTAGAGGAAAAAACACTTTGAGGCAGGCTGGCTTTTCAAAACACTTTGAGGCTTTAGAAAGTTTTTATGTCTTCATGATTTCACCTACAAGCGAGTACAGAGAAGTGCTGTTGGCAGCACTTGGAGATCAGGATAGGGTGGTAAATCTCCACGATTTAGACAAACTCTTAAATAGGCCAGTGTTGTTGTAGGGTCTGTGTGTGTCTGTGTGTGCATATGTGCTGTTTGGATGCAGAGTGAGACACCATGAGACCATTTATTGAGTGAAAGACAAACAGAGGCTGCCTGAGAGTCTGTCCAAGTCTGACCTGTGTGTGTATGTGTGTGTGTGTGAGCTGACCTGACGCTCTCAGCTGTCACCCTTAACCCCTGACCTCACATCAGGAGGCTTAGAGGCCGGTGGAGGTCAGTAGGGGTCAGAACCTAACATGTCAGTGAGTGTGTGAAGTAGTTATTAAGGTCCGGATATGTGTGTGTGCAGGGGTGCTACCAGCAGAGTGGTTAGATGACTGAGAGTAGGTAAAGGCTGATGTGACTTTCATGCAGCAGGTGCTTTTCTTTCTTTCTTTTTTTATTAACTGGGCACTTTTTATTATGAATGCATATTTGTTGTTGTTAAGATTTGCAAACCACATGCAGGCTGTTATAAAACCCCGGAGCCCCAATTAAAGCAGTTAGAATGGGTAGATCCATGTGCCAGCAGGTCTTGGCAGTGGGTTGCATATCATTTTATCACTGCTGTGTTCTTTAAAAAGGCTCTGCTGCTGTTACAAACTCTCCTTGCACAAACTTTTACTGTAAGCAAGCAGCTTTTTTGTTCTACTTGATAACTTCTTGGATTTATTGTCAAGTCTTTAACTTTATGCTAAAGAGCTCCTCTCTGAGAATAGCACTGACTTGTGGAGTGTCCTGTTGGTCTGGCATTTTCATTTTGTTCATGAAGCTGTTACTCACTCACAATAAGTTCATTTTTCAGTATTGAGCTGGAAAAAAACAGGTTTAAATATTAAACAGTGCAGAGCAGCTGAAGCAGCTACAAACTGAAAGACACCTCAGGCTTTGATTTGAGTTTCTGTTTTGTTTTTTTGTCTCATCTCTGAACTCTTTCCCCCTTTTTTTTTTAATCTCTGCTCATGACTCGTGCAGTCAGTGAACAGCGCTGAGTTTTGGCTCCCGTTCACTTTTTAAAATAACAGTGCTACAATGAAACTGAGTTCTGAGGTACCGGGGGAAAAAACAAAAAAACAAAACGAAGGATTAAAAAAAAAATTTGGCATGGTGAAGTTTCCATTGTTTGGAGTGTGTCGTTTTTCACAAGAGATTTTTTTTTCACAGCTTCTACTTCTTTCCCTCCCCTCTGTCCCTGAGATGCGTCCTTGCCTGCGTTTCCCATCAGCCCTAAGAGGCACCGAAGGGTCTCTGGACCCTTAGCGCAGCCATTTACATCACCTCCGTGCACAAACTCTCACACTTCATCTCGAAGTATAACGTCATCCCTTTGCCTCCCAACTACAGTGCGGGGGATTATGGGTCCCCTTCAACCTTCAGGCAATGAAATCTATACACATGGACCCTTCCTGACCTCACGCTTTCACGTGCTATCAGCCACAGTGTCACCGCGACACACACGCACACATAAATGTGACACCCACACGGCTCTTTACTTAATCTCAAATCTAATCTTATTCCTGAAAATTGATTAATGACTTTTAGAAATGTAAAAAAATAAAAATAAATCTCAGTTTTCAGTTTTTTTCCTGGTTGTTGACATCTGGATCTCAAAATGACAAATACAAGAACACACACGCACTTGCACATCATGCAAAAACCATTTCCTGGTTGTAATAATGAGCTCTGTTAAGGATATCATGGCTGACAGCCCCTAGGCAATTCTAGCTCCTGATTCTGACCTCATCCCTGTGTGTGTGTGTGTGTGTGTGTGTGTGTGTGTGTGTGTGTGTGTGTGTGTGTGTGTGTTTCCTCGTCTATATCAGGGCACTGGTGTCAGGATGAACTAACATTATATTTTGCCTATGAACCTATCTAATGCACGCAGAGCAAAAAAAGGTCAAGGTTTAATTGTTTTATGTGCAATAGTGAGTTGTTACTGAGTTACTGTTAATGGTTATTATAGTGTATCTGAATCAGATGTTGCCTGGCTGTTCAGTTTCCTTCAAATCTGTAGAGCTTTTTAGCCTTTTTTAGCTTTTTGTTTTGGTTTTCCCATCTGTTTAGGCGTCCAATTAGCAATAGAAACATGCAAAATAGGCCCCTCTTCAAGTTTTAGGAAGGTTAAGGAGTTGTTCTGTAGAAGGAAGAAGGCACCTATACAGATAAATACAAATCAAAGCTCCTGACCTAGTTGCAACTATAGTAGGAATGTAATTCAGAAATGTGTGAGTAATGAAGTGAGTAATCTCTTTATTGTCAGTCTTACTGCAGTTTTCTGTGTTTTTTTATGCCACGATAAACAAAAGCTTCCACTGTGATTCGGGCGATGGTGCGGAGTGGAGTGTGTTTATGCAAAAATGATGTTTTCCCAAATCCGCTTGTTAACAGACGGTCTCTTTTCACTGCTTCGTGCACAGAGATGCCAATTGTTGCTTGTCTGAAGATCTTTTATCTGGGACAAAGAGGTCAGGCTGTTGGTGATTCAACCCTTCTCGTACAGAAACATATGCAAAAGTTCAACGGGTGACATCTCTTGTAGTTGGGGGAAGGGGGTCTCCAAATTAAATAGCATTATCAGTCTCTCCTCTGCTCTCTGTTTCACTCTGCGCAGAGCAGAGGAGATGAAAGAAGGAACTAGCTGTGACTGAAGACTGCTGAACTGTGCTGAAATTTAATGGATGCACACAAATTGAATAACATATTTAGCTTCTTACATTATTTTCCTTTCAGTTTCTTCCCCCTTTAATTTCTTGTGGCTTGGGCTTCCCCTTTAAGCCAGTGAAAGAGGAAACACGGACATCTCTGCCTTTGCTCTTTCGTCCTACCTTTATTTTTATTCCCTGTCAGAATTTACACGTTTCATAACAAATAAGAGCGAGGCTGAAAGTTTGCTCTGAACATATTTCCATTTATTTGCTTCTTCTCGCCACGTGTTGCCTTAATACAGGAAAACAGATTTGCCACCAAAGACAAATTAGCTGCAGACAAACTAATGACACAGATGATGCACAGAGACACATAAATGACACTTAGAGTTCTTCTCAGGGTTATTATCAAAGCTGAGCAGATGGACGGAGTTATATAAGTGTGTGTCACTTCTGCCCTGAGGGAGTCAGTCTGTTCTGTCTAGGCTGACTGTTTGACAGCTGGGGAGACTTTAAGCTGTGCATCAAGACACAGCGATATAAGCAAAACAGCATATCAAGCCCCACTAAGGTCCCGATACAATGGGAAATACCTGGAACTGGAAATAAGTGGTAAAAAGAAAGTGGAAACAATGAGTGGAATGAAAGCTAAGCAACAAACAAGACAAGCATAGAAAGTTCCAGCTGTTTGTCCAGCTGTTTTCCCTCTGGGTATGTCGCACTTACACCTGATGGATCATACTTATGTCCATGACTAAGGCTTTACTTATCTACCTCATCCCAGCCTCCATGATTTAAATACTTGGTGGACTACATGCTGCACGCGGCTGAGGAGATGCCACAGCCACAGGCTTTTCTCTACACGTGAAAAAGCTCCATTTCGTTCTGCAGCTGGGTTTTCATTTGGGCCGTCACAATAAGATAACAGAGTCCGGCTCAGTGATGAGGATGCTTTTCTTTGTGATTCAAATTTGATCTTTTTATTGAACACCAATTCTGTCATTTTCATTCTCTGTACACTTGCTTTTTATAATTCCATCCCTCGAGCTTTATAGCTTCATAGTTCTCGGTTTCATGGTTTCATTTTCTTTTCTCGATACGCTCAACTGCTCATCAATCAGGCATTTAACGATTAGGAGCCATTTTTTCCCAAATCTATCAGTTTTTGCTGTGTAAATAAAACTCACTTGTGACTGCCAGACTGGGTGATTTATGCTTATAAGACTTTTATGCAGAAATGTTTCCCGCTCCTGCTTAAATATTCATGCGGGGACATTAGTATGCGGCGTTGTGCAGCTCATTGTACAACTCCCGCTCCCCCCTCCCATATCGTGTTTTAGAAAGTCAACAGTTCTCCTCACGGAGCCGTGCCTGAACAAAGGTGGCCATGTATGCGCGGGCGGGGTGGACGCTCAATTTATCAACATCACACGATGCACAATGGAGCCATGAGCTGTTCATGCGTCCGATTCAGCTGTCACTCTTACATTTAGGAGGAAGGGATGTGCGGTGAATACGGAAGATGTTGCCCTTTTTGTGGGGAAGTGAGATGTGAAAGAGGCTTTACAGGAAGGTTTGTCCATGTTGATCTGTGTGTGTGTGTGTGTGTGTGGGCTCTTCTGACAGAAGCATTTCTCAACTGCATTGTCCCTCTCTGTTTTAGGGGTGTGCATCATTGCATTATGGTGCCATCTTGAAAGATATAATAGGAGCCAGCTATCAGCTGTGCTTTGGAGAATTTATATTTGTGATATGAAGGCGATGCAAAGAAAGAAATGCATTAGTTATATGACTGGAGGGTAAGGGTAAATAGACAAAAGAAATGAAATTGCGTCACATAGAAAGTATTTATTTTTTAAGCTGTAAGTTTGCCCGTGTAGTCGTCCTGGATCCTGGTTCTGCAGCCCAACATCTTCCACTGACTCACTGATGCTCTGCTGGCTAAATTCATTGAACCTAATTAAATTTACTGAGCCCACATTTGAATTTATTTTTGGATGACACACAAAGACAAATAATATGAAAGCACTCTAGCGTGGCCGTCTGGTTTTCGTTAATTAATTACGTAACCGCTTATGCTGTAGCTGGAAGGACTTTGGCGAATCAGAGGTTCATCTTCCCTGGCTTCCAAATATTGGTTCTTTCTCAGAGTTTAGCAGCAGAAAAGTGTGTCCTTGCACGTGTCCTGGTAGGCATCGGGGGTGAGAAACTATCCTAAGACGAGGGCGTGTGCATGCATTAGAGTGTATGTGTTTGTGTTTGTGTGTTTGCACACGTCTGTTTACATGAAGGAGACTAAGAAAAGTGGGGAAAGATTGAAAATGTGTATGTAAGTGGATATTTGGGTCTTTTATCAGCCGCCGCCAGATAAACAGGAAAGGATGGAGCTCTCAAATGATTTCCTCTTCCTCTAAAAAATGATTTTGTCTCGTCTTAAAAAATAGCCCTTCTGTTAACATCTGTCCATCAGTGAGACATAATATTGACATCAAGCGGTTTTATGAAAACAAAATTACAGAAGTGTCCAGCTTTCTATCTGCGGCTTTTTCAGAGTGTTTTAAATCCCCCGAGTTATCTCTGTGGCGAATCTTAAAAAACAAAAATGATGATCTTTTAACAGTTTTTCCAAATATCTTATGTAACATAATTTATTTTTGTAGCCAAACAATTTTCCTGATGTTCTAAAACTGTAATCTTGTCTTTTTTTGTATTAGTTAGATTACGTGCATTGGGAATAAGAGTCGGAAAACATAACTGAGCGAGCAAAATGAGGAGGAATGCTCAAATTTGGAGCTATTTGGAGGATCAGCTAAGCCTTTTCGCAGCTTGGCTCACATGCTACGTGGGATTCCTGCTTTCACTTACACGATTCCTGGTTGTTTCACATTCTGTATAAGTTTGGAGAAAAAAAAAACCCTCCACAAGAAATCATGCAGGAATAAAGGATAAAGTATTACTCCACCAAACCAAATTTGTGTGGAAATAAAGTCGTGGTCTTGTGGCCAGCATAATACAAAACGTTCAAGGTTGTTCAGATTTAGCTATACCATGGGTTTTGCTTCAGAGCCGCAAAGCATTGGCTCCCAACCTTAAAGTCGTAATAGCTTCCTCAGTGTTTACCGGGATGGAACTAGTTTCCTCATACGATGCCAGGCACAAATTTTATGCCTTAACGTCTTCCTGGTGGTAATCCAAATTAAAGGGAGGTGGTGTTTGAATTGCATCCTTCTAAGCTAATAGTCTTTCATTTGATTCTTGAGTTTCGTGATGGTGGTAGGTATCTCAGGGGCTGGGGGAGCCTGATTTGGATCCATTAGTAAGAAAGGTGCACACTTTCTTAAGTGTCTTGCTCAGACGAGTTCCTTAAATCCCCTCTTTCTATCCTCAAAATGGATTACAACTAATTTGCTCAGTTTCTAGCTCACAATGTTTCTTCACCCTTTTTTATTCTTGTCACTCGGCAGCTTCTGTGAACCATTCAGGAGCTCTGTGGCAATTTTGCAATAGCAGTTCAGCAAAGCAAAGAGAAATTCAGTCCAACTGTGTTTCCAAACCTGTTGTTTCAGTGCATGCTTCCACATACTCCAAACCACAAATTTCTCCTTTGGGGATCAATAGTGTAAATCATTCCTTGCGTCTGTGTTGTCTCGGTTTTGTCCCCCCAGGGAAAGCTGCTTGACGCCAGTAAGCCCAGAGACTTGTCCTCTAGTCCAGGCCTTCCTGGCTGAGTGTCCAGGCCGCCTGTTCCTGGGTCACGCCCAAACACAGCTAAAGACCGGCCTGCAGACCCAGGAGAGACACCTTTTCCTCTTCACAGACACCCTGCTCGTCACCAAGGCCAAGTAAGTTTCTCTCAGTGTTTTGTGAAATGACGGGGAGATGTTTATACGTGGTTGTGAGTGTGAGAGGGGGTGGAACAGGAAATAGAGACAGAGTGACATAAACAGGGAAAAATAGGAACAAAGTGCGGCTGTGCAGCATTTCATTGTTCCTAGTTGTTTCTCTGCTGGTCATAGCAAAAGAAAATTTGCAAAGGATGGAGTTTCCCTCTGTCTCTCCTTACATACTCTCCTGCTTCTTTTACTACTCCGTCCCTCATTTTTCCCCCCAGCATATAATTATTTCCCAGCCAATTAAATCCATATGAAGCCTGGCTCAGATCAAAGCCAAACTGGCTCGCCTTGGGCCTAAAGTATGGGGCTTCCCACCCACAAACTACACAACACAAGCACATGCAAATATAGAAAGCAAAGAGCACATAGACAATTTTGAGGTCCTCACGAACACACACACACTCACACATACACATAAACACACAAGCTCTGTGCACTTACAGTATGTACTTACTGTACACACAAACCCCTCAGTGCAGACACAGCAGGATGGCTGCGGTCTGTCCTGGGAGTCATGTGCCAGTGGGCGGAGCTGACCCTCTCAGTGGAGAGAGTGTATGCTATAATTGGCTTTAATACATTGTGGCGAGTGAGTGGGTGAGTTAGAGGAATGTGTGTTGGTGTGTATGTGTTTGAAAGATAGCGATAGCAAGAGGGAGGAGGGGAAATTTTAAAAAAGTTGAGTGGTGTGTGTGTCTGTGTGCGTGCGCCTTTATATCCATAAAGCAGAGAGTATGTGTTTGTTTGCCAAATGTATGCATTTGGATCATCTCCCTCGATAATTACAGATGCTGTGGCACATAAATACATGTCTACTGAGCATGCCTGTGTTTAACGTCTGAGAATAGCTGAATCTTTTAATATTTTGCTTCTATATTAAGTGGTTTTTTTAGATTGCCATATGCCACAGGAGGTTTATGGACATCAGTTATTTAAAGAAAACAAAATCAGATTCCACACTTAATGAGAGCCCAAACAGTTCCTTGTGGAATGCCTTGAAACCCTGAAACCAGTTGATAGATATGAGCATTTATCACATTTATCACAAAACACTGTAATATAGCATACTGTTTTGCTTGTTTGCAGGTCTCCTACTCATTTCAAGGTGAAGGCTCAGGTCCGGGCTTGCGAGATGTGGACGGCTAACTGCATGGAGGAAGTGTGCGAAGGAAGCACGAACCCAGAGAGGAGCTTTGTGATGGGCTGGCCCACCTGCAACTGCGTAGCCACCTTCAGGTATGTACAAATTGTTCACATTCAAGAATAGGAATTCCTAGAAGGTGAAATGTAGCCGTGTCTTTTCAAATTATCTTGATTCGATCAAACAGGAGAAGCTTGAGGTAACTCAATTTCCTCTAAAGTATTCATTGCCAGCCCCCAGAGTACGCAATGTACTGAGGCGCAGATGTACAGTATAGTAGAGAACCCCACCGCAAAATCCATAAAAAGCTTATGCACAAAGGTAGCTTTCAGTCATAAAGCCGTTCTCAGTAAAAATAGAGCGAGTAACCACACACAGGCACAAACATGCAGCACGTACAGATGCATTCAGCGCCGTATATTTGCACCTGCCTTAGCAGCATCTACACATGTGTACCCATTCATAACACACCCATTATATTTTCCATCAAGAGGAATCCAGTCATGGCTCCAGGGGGAAGTCTGGTTTTCAACGGCGGGAGTTACATAACAAAGCAAGAGCGACAGTTACTTTTCCTCTGATTGTGTTTCATAACATCACTGATTTCATTTCAGCTCTGAAGAGACTAAGGACAAGTGGCTGGTGCTCGTCAACAGGTAACATATTGATTAAAGGTTCTTTTTCTTTGGCCCTAATGCTTTGTTTAGCTTAAAGTCCTTCCTTGCAAATCAGATTCCCCTCTATGGGCCAGAAAGGATTTGATTTTAAAGAATGAAATGATTAAGCTGAAGCCTGCTCAGCATGAATGTTTTGTATTAACAGACAAATTCATAAACTTATACAAAAGTGTTATTCTAAAACAATATTCTCACTATAACACTGACCTCCTTCCCATTCCCTGTTTTCCACCAAACTCAGTCGGATAAGTGAGGGAAAAGAAAAGGACGACCCAAAGACCATTCCTCTGAAAATCTTCGCAAAGGATATTGGAAACTGTGCATACGTAAGTTTCCCTTCATCCCCCGTGAGTTTTTATTGCCTCTGTCAGCACAAAAACAGCTATTTGGGTAATTAATAACATCTCTAGCACCACTATAACTTACGGATCACACAAACATCTACATATTTCCGTGATGTTTACCCAAAAATGTTTCCACCAGGCCAAGACGCTTGCGGTCAGCAACACAGACAGCACCACTGAAGTCATCCGCATGGCTCTGCTGCAGTTCGGCATATCAGTAAGTAACCAAAGGCCTGTGTTCAGGATCCAGTGATTGATGATCGCTAGATATTAAACTTTGTCGTGCGATGCTACAAAAATCTGCGGCCTCTTGAGCCTCTCAGTAATGGACCTTTTGGGATCCACAAGCTCTATGAAACAGTGCAAAACCTGATGGCTGAAGTGGTGTCAGAGCAGTTTTTACTAAATGGGTTTTATTTTGCAATCTCATTAAACTCGATTCTCTTTTTCTCTTCTTAGGGTTGCATTAAAGACCACCGGCTGTGGGTGAGCTCCATTAAGGATGACCCTCCATATCCACTTATCGGTGAGCCCTATTGACATCACTGTATAAAACAAAATGATAAAAATAGCTTAAAGCAGTCACATTATACCCCTCACCCCTTTTTAATGAGTTTATGTGAGTCTCACAGGTACCTCGAATTGGCTATGAGACAGAACTTTATTTCAGCCTTCATGAAGACCCCTCAGTTTTATCTGCGTCTTTAAAGCCAACTAAGCCGTTGATGCCCACGCCCTTTTTAGGTAGCGCTCTGTGAATGAATAACTGCAGCGGCCAATGGGAGCAGTAATCCATTCATATATCAGATGCAGCCATGATTTTGCTTCTGTCTTTCTCTCTAAGTCAGGGATGTCCAACTCCAGGCCTCGAGGGCCGGTGTCCTGCAGGTTTTAGATGTGTCCTTAATCCAACACAGCTGATTTAAATGGCTAAATTACCTCCTCAACATGTCTTGAAGTTCTCCAGAGGCCTGATAATGAACTAATCATTTGCTTCAGGTGTGTTGACCCAGGGTGAGATCTAAAACGTGCAGGACACCGGCGCTTGAGGCCTGGAGTTGGACACCTCTACTCTGAGTGATCATTTTAGATCTAAATGAGGCCAAATCATCGCACATTGTAGGCCTTGTGCATGTATCACGACTTTATAAAATCAGGTTTTTATCAGTGCAGAGGGGAAGCTTGGAACATGGTTTGTCTGACAGCAGAAAAATGAAAAGCACGCAAACAAGAGGGACCCTGCTGGGATTTCATGGGTTTTAAAATTCAGAACAGAGAAGGGAAGAAGTAAGCAGAGTAAAAATGGAGACAAAAAAAGTAATCTGAGGTCAGTAAGGACCAGAGAACAAAAGAAAACATAAAAAACGCAGTAACTGACACACAGTCTTTTGTTTACTGGTTCCCATAATTTCCTATTCTCCCTCAGCCTTCTGATATCATTAGCTGCGTAATTTGTTAACACTTGCTGGCACATTGTGCTCGTAGAACAAACAGTTTAGCCCTTGAGTTTGGAGAAGCTGCTCTAGCTAGGAAATAACAATGGCTCACTGTCCTATCTTGGCAGATCTGCTGACCAGCTGGGGTATGTGCTTATCTAGTTTTGATGTCACAACCAGCTGCAAATCTGAGCGCCTCATTCAAAGACACACACTTTCTGATCTGCGGAGAAAAGGAACAAGGAGACAGTCTCTTTCTTGTGTTTTTATGGGTTTCCAGTCGCATCGGGGACACACAATTACGTAAAAAAATAAATAGATTTGGCTGAATTTGATTACCTTAAAATACTTCCCTTTTAAAGGCACCATTAAAAGAAATAGTTCAACAGTTGGGTAACGATGTAGGATGTGGTGAATAACAAAACCTACTGACATCTAGAAACACAGCGTCTCTTCCTCAATGATTATTTAGAAAAAAACTATCCACTTCTCACTTCTATGCATGCATCAGTGGTTCAAAACTCACCATCTGGGAACATTTCAGAGGACGTGGTTTTCTTGTGGGTTTTTTGTGTTACCATAATCTTTTGTTTTGTAGTCCACACAGAATTCCTGACACGCAAACACAGAATTTATGACGCTGTGTTGCAAAATGCAATGCTGTATATGCCCTTTTTTTTTAAAGCATCATGTGAGGTGCACAGACTGCACAGACCAGGCCCTCCAGCGCTAACCTCTGGACTTTGACCTTTCATTCAGGCCACGAGTTTCCCTTCAGCATCAAGATGAGCCACATTCGAGATGGTGGGAGCAATTGTGGAGGACTTGGAGGAGGAGTAGGGAGGGATGTGCTGAGTCCCACAGACTGCCCAGGGGTTCTTCTTTTGGACCAGTGTCTCCCTCCAGACACGCAGTGCCAATTTATACTGAAACCCAACAAGGCTGTCCTTGGGCAGACTCAACTTTTAGGTAAGGGATTTCATAGTCAGTATGTGTCTGGTATTTTGGTTGTGTTTAGTAGTAGTAGGTATTAAAATTACATCCACCATTTAGTATTTAAAGTTAATCGTTTTGGGTTTAAAACGGTAGCATTCTGATGATGGCCCTTCATGCACCACAGAAGATTCATGAAGTGAGAGAAGTAAACATTGTTGTTTTTTTCATTACCGTGGCAGCTTAGGTTTACTGAGTACATGGTTGGTCACTGTGAAGAATCCATCCATAAATCTAACTCTCTGTGAAACCACAAGAGGAAATATGAGGACACAGAAGTATTAATACAGAACTGAAAGTACTTCCCAGAGCGAGTTCCACTTATATAAAACGTTTCAGTATGTTTGTGCTCGTCTTTGAGGTTACCGCTGTGTTTGTTAGTCCTCGGTTTGAATCAGCAGGTGGACAAGAAGGGAAAAAAGGCATCATCGAGAACGGTGGGAACAGCATTTTAATGGAGCGGTGGGTTACAGCAGGGGTTGGAACAGACGCGGTGTCAAAATAAGAAAAACATCGGACAGACAAAGAGGAAGAAACCCCAGAAGGACCGGATAAATGTGGGAATAGGAAGATGGAAAGTAGAAAGGGATGACACAGCTATTGAGTAAGTGTGGAAGGTCAGTAGAGGTGAAGGAAAAAGAAACAGACAACTATGGCAGAGAGAGAAAGGATTTGCAGACCAAAAGACTGAAACTTGGACCTTAAAGCGGAGAGGTACGGATAAATTAGGAGGAAGAAAAACAACATGACGGTGGACAGGAGTGAGGATGAACTGCGGGTACGGAGACCGGGATGGAAAAAGGACAAGATGAGGTTTAGTGGCGGGAAGAAGCCGAGGAGAAAAAAAATGTGTGTTTTCCAGTCAAGTAGGCTCCAGTTTGCCAACCGCAAGCTTTGCCTCAGATTCCTTTGCTTTAGGCACAACAGGGTCTTACGTAATCTCTCCATAACAGCCCCGCTACCATACATGCCTAATTGCTCACGCCCAACCAGAAAGCTAACGAATATGTGTTTACTGGCTTGTAGCCACTGCAATAGCCTCATTTCAGCCATTTATTCTCAAACAATCACACAGGAAATTGTACATGTTAACAACTAGCGGGTGTATGACAAATAAAACTCCTCCAGTCGTTCCCCAACATGCTTCATGTCCAGTTTGTGCCGGTCTACTGGGGAGATACTGTAACTGGACAAAAAGCCTTTGAGGTGGCCCACGGCAGCAACAGACTGAGGCTGAACGTGGATAAAGAACCACTGCACACAGCAACACAGATCTACACTGTCTCAGTCTGCTAGCACTTAAAAAATGAGCTAAGATTTTGTACTAGACCTACATAAAAACAGGTATTGTTGTGCATTCAACTGCAAGAAGAGATTTTCTATGGTCCCTTTACAATATCAACCAATACTGGCATGTCCACTCCTGGAAGTGGCTTAAAGTCTGCTTGTCAAAGCATTCATTCCCTACAGTTCAATAGAGCCCAGTGTTGCCAACTCCTCAGGAAAATCGCTATTGGTTGTCCTAGAAGGCGCTAAATGACGTCATCACCTAATTTGCATAATTTGTCATGTAATTGTAACCTACCTTGTAGGAGAGAGAAATAACATCCTGGAAGAGACATAAAGTGAGTAAAAACACCTCAAATGCATTCTGAATATATTTAGAACTACAAATTAAATTATTTTAGCAATTATTGTTTTTTTAATAATTCCAACCGTCCTCCTTTATCCGGGCTTGGTAGCAGATAGAGGTAACCTGATATTCACAAAGGTAGGATGGTTCGCCACTTAATTTTAGCTGTTAAAGTATGCTTGTAGGTCACATTCACAAAGGTAGGACGGTTTGGCACTTAATTTCGTGCTGTGCGCATGCGCAGAAACAACGGGTAGGATGGTTTGTCAGGTAGGATGGATTCCCAGAACACCGGCAAAAGTTACCCAAAACAGGCCCTCTGGCGGAATTACTCACATAGACAAACAAAAAAAGTATGTGTGTGTTTTTAAGTAGTTTTAAACCTTGTGATTCACAAAAAGTAAGAGTAAAAGAAGAACTGACGTCATTACAGTCAGGGCGGGAGCAGCGGCGAATTATTTACAGTTTGGACGCGTAGGGGTGAATATCTCGTGCCCTGATAGCAGCTGGGGTCGACTGCTGCGTGAGGACGATCCGCCGCATGTGAGCGCTTTGGCACAGGTGAGGTGCCCACGGTAGCACCCGCTGCTTGTTAAGCGTAAGAGCGATACGTGCTTTCACGTCAAAAAGTGGTCATAGGTCTTCCTAATAACACCAGCAAAAGTTGCCAGATTTGTCGTTAGTCGCTTTTTTAGAAAAAAAAGTCGCTAAGGGGGTCTGAAAACTCGCTAAATATAGTGACAAGGTTACTAAGTTGGCAACACTGGTAGAGCCAGGTTGGCCCATCCTCTGGAGCTAGCTACACCGGCAGTGTTGATTTGTCAATGAAGAGAAATACAACTTCTAGCACCTGTTTTATAGCAGAAGATTAGTGTACTGTAAGATGACAGAGACTGCCCACCCAGACAAGTAGTCTGTGTCTGTTTCCTCATTCCTCTGTCTCTAAAACGGTTCCCTGCCTCCAGAGCTGTAATGATGTAACACCTGATTTACACCAAGGTCATGTTTTTTCAGTGATGGCGAGGCCTGCTGAGAAGTGCCAGAACAGGCCAGTAAATCTGTTACTGTTGAACTTTGTTCCAGAGTATATTTGGGCATCACGCCACGGCAGATTGTTAAATAATGAATTCTATGTGAGGTATGCCGTGTATTCTGAGGGCCCTTTCGGGGCCGATGGGTCCCCCGCCCACCGAAAGAATCTTTTGTTTGTTAGGTTGAGTCCCACCCTTGGATACAAATCACCGACGCTTAATAACATAAATGTTATCATTTCAAGATTGTTGGCAATTCAAAGCTGCTACAATTACATTTCACTACAATGGCCCTTTAAGAGATTTAATGCACTGTTTGCACATTTTGCCCGTCTAAAAACGTCAGCGGTGGCTCAGAAAGGCAATGCTGCCACAATTAGTGACGAATGAGTCATTATCATAACATTTGTGATATGAATCAAGAGTTTTCAAATGCATTTCAGCCCGGAGTGACATTTTATTTAATCAGCAGTCCAAAACACAAAGAAATTAAGTCATTATTAAATATACATTTCTTCTGTTTAGCAGCTAATTCTAATTCTAATGGGCTCCATAAGAGTTAATCATGCTAAAACTAGCTTTTTAAGCTGCTTGTTTATTTTAGATGTCTAATTACACGCTAAAGTAAATGTACATTCTTATTTATAGGCACTTCAGTGCACACGCGCTATGCAAAAACATGCTGAGCTGCTGCTTGAACTACACAGGCAGACATTGTGCCTTTGCACTGCTGTGCAAAAACTCAGGAAAGGGAACACGCAGTCACATGCACATGTTCTTTTTAGCCTCTATTGAGACAGGAAAGCAGAGAGAGTGATCTGGGGGACATGCAGGCCTTAAGGCACTTTCAAACCTTGAGCTCTGCAATAGCAACAGTCTGTGACCTATATCAGCTCGCTATGCTTTTTTTTTTTAAAGTAAACCGAGTAAACCATCGTCTGTCACATCTTTGGTTTTCATTTCTCAGCCATGAGCAGTGCGTTAGCATGATGCATGATGAAAAGCTCCTGCATCTGAAGCTGATGAGCAATTCGTAAGCAGTTCTGTCCGAAATTCAAGCCCACAAAAGTAAACATTACGAAACAGTTTCTGAGTCTGCAGTTTTGATGCTATGTGAATCAAACAGTTTGGTTTCCTGAATGTGCCTTGGGGCGCATTCGCCATCCATTACTCAACAACAACAGTTTGATTATATCTCAAACTAAAGTTCTCCTTCCTCTATTTTTATTTTCCTACCCACAGAGCCTGGTCAGCAGAAGTCTTTTAAGAGAAAGAGATCTCTGATCAATTGGCCTTTCTGGAGAGGTTCGAGCACACAGCTGGACGGCATGCCCCTGTCCCCAACCTTGCTCTCCGCCGCTCACGGTCGGCTGTTCGGACAGCCCTTGAACTCCATCTGCTCTCCAGAAAACAGCCTGCCTAAACCTGTCATGGTAAGCCGAGTGGAGTTCATGTAGCAGGACTTGACTTCTACTGCTGCAATCTTACTATTCTGTGATTTTAACACATCAAACCAATTATAATAGTTGGCGGCCCCATTTTCCATTTTAGATTAAATCAGATTTTTTTTCCTGGAAACAGAAATATTTTAATGTACACATTCTTCTTATTATGAGTGAGTGACCCTCTCACTGAGGTGTCCTCTAAGAGAGACGTCTTTCTTTCGTTCTTTGTGGAAACACTGATCCAGACACGTTCATCCTGTTGGTCCACAAGAATCTGTTAAAGGGAGGTGCCGAATTGAAATCGAGATAAAAATTCTGGCAGGAATTCTTTGCAATTAAGACCTCAGTGGAATGAAATGCCTTCTGCCATTAGGGCCTGTTTCCTAAGCTCCCGCTTGAGTAATCTCTGACATTAAGTTCTCCTATTTCATCAAATAACGTTGTTATTAAACTGAACAAGTTGGTAACCTTCTGTTTCGATGTTCCCCCAAAGGACATGCTGGCATTTCTGTACCTGGAGGGACCATACACCAGAGGCGTCTTCAGGCGTTCAGCTGGAGCAAAAGCCTGCCGGGAGCTCCGAGACAGGCTGGACAGTGGGAGCGAGGACGCGGAGATCACACACCAGTCTGTGTTCGTCATCGCTGCTGTCCTCAAGGTAACCACACACACACAGCTCTTCCCCCGTCTCTCTTTCTCTTGTTTGAAACTGAAAACAGGCACGACTGATGTTGGTCCAAAGTCACCTTAGTCCAGACAGGATAATCTGTCTCTGCATAGCCAGGCAGGCGGCCAGTCACACACACAAGGTGCAGCATTGTTTCAGGATCCAGGCCAAACGGCTGTCATGCAGTCGGGCATCCAGGGAGTAGCTCCGGCCTTCTTCTTCTTTATTTATTTTTGGTTTTTTACAGAGATGGTCCAACTCCCCTTTTTAAATTTTGTTTCATCTGTTTTCCACATAAAGTGCAAGGATTGTCAACCTCCTGTGATATAAAGGGGTGGCTGTAGCCCTTTAAATTGCAGGATGGGAGAGGAAGTCATTTACTAATCTACTGGTTCGATCCCTGGCTGCTCCAGTCTGCATGCTAAAGTACCCTTGGGCAAGATATATCACTGTCAGCAATCATCACAACTCCTACCTATTGTACCAGTAGTCTAACTTTAATTTCACAAGTAAAAATGCACTAACATAATTAGATTTGTTCAGTGATTATTATTATACGACCACCAAACTAGGATCGAAAGAACCACAACCACAGATGAAGCCATAAAAAAGTGAGAGCAGCAAAAATCCCTTTGACAGTTGTTTCCAGTCCATAATGCCTGTCAGCATAAGGCATGCTTCAGCTTCACTTATAAACGTTTTGCATACAGGACTTCCTGCGAAATATCCCAGGCAGCATGCTGTGCGTGGACCTGTATGACCAGTGGATGGAAGCGATGGAAGGGGAAGGAGGAGAGGAGAGGATACCAGCTGTCCAGAGGTAAGAGATCTCTCTTGAAATCCTAAAATATGCGATACTTAAGGCCGTGATCGTCCTGCTAATCTTACAGCTGTGTGTCTGACAAGAAGATGCAAGTCGTACGCGCATTTTACATAAGTCAGCGACACAAGACGGGAAAGATTGAATAAACGGCTGTTCCGGTGGCCTGTGGTAGACCAACACCTTAGACGCTGTTGGTTTTTCCTTTAATTACCCACAGTTTATGTTTAGAATGAGAACTAAAAACAGAGAGCAGGGATACGTGTATTTCCAGTAGCAACAAACGAAATTCCTTCTGCTTAGGAGGAAAAGCAACAGTGGAAATTCTCGTCCAGGCAGAAACAAGCAGCCGTACCGAAAGGAAGAAGCAGGGACCGAGGATGTTTTTTGTAATGTGTTTGATCTCATCTCCTCCTGTCGTTTCCTGCCCCACTCCCATTAGGCTCCTCCACCTCCTACCCAGTGAGAATTTGCTTCTGCTGCGACACGTGATCGCGGTACTCCACTGCATACAAGGCAGCGCCGACGACAACCAGATGAACGCCTTCAATCTGTCTGTCTGCATTGCTCCCAGCATGCTTTGGTGTCCGGCGCCAAGCACCCCTGAGATGGAAGGGGAGGCCACTAAAAAGGTGAGACGGGACAGGCACACGGAGACTTTAGAGACTTGTCCAAGTATAAAATCTTTAACTTGGCTGGTCACATTTAGTACAATAATGTGACATGTTGGGGAAAAACGATTATCCAGCCTTCTTGCTGAGAGTTGAGGGAGATGTTTGTTGGATTAATATGAGTCTCAGTGTAACAGCGGAGCAGTTTGCCTGCTCAGGGCCAAGAAATACTTCTGCACAGAACCCCTGGAAAAACCACAAATTTCTACACTTTGGTTTTTGTACATGCAAAATAAACGAGACACAGCACGAAACTTAAAGACTTTCAGAGGTGCTAATAGGAGGATTAAGTTACTTTAACACAGAGCAAGGAGACCTACTTCCTTTGTTTCCCTGCCTGTAGCTAAATTTTCTTAATGTATAGAGATGAGAGTAGTATCATTGTTATCATCTGACTCGCGAGAAAATGAGTTTCTCAAAAAGCCAAAGTGCTGTGATCTGCTTCCACAGGCAGTTTGCAGAGTGCGAGGAATTTAACATTTGGAGGGGGAAAAAAAAGCAAACTGCTCGTGACCAAGCAGAGACCTGAATTTGACTGACAGTTAAGTTACAGAGGCTTTACTGACACAGGTGTACACGTACACTAAGTGCTCACATGCATACTTCATGTCAGGCCAAGAGCCATTTGTCTGTGGACTGAAGGCTTTCCCCGTGGACGTGACTGCCCACCTCAGAGCAGGAGCTGACCCACTGCCACACAGCAGTCACGCACACGCAAACCCCCGTCCCACAGACGCGCACTGTCAGTCTCATTCACATGTGATCTTTGACAGCTACTCATAAGCCTCTTACATTCAGCTAAGCTTCAAATCCCCGAGTTTAGAACAAGACTCGGCAAGTTTAGCTTCTCGTATAGAGAAACATATGCACAGCATCTAGTTTGGTGAGTGTCACCGGGGTTAATTCTCGTGAATTGTAAAGAAAAACAAGAACAAAAACAGGAAATTTCATTTACCTCTCGAACTACTTTGTGACGATGTTGGAGTAGAGTCTGCAGTGATATTCTTGCTGATGCATGAATATCACTGCAGTTTCTCTGTATTTTTGTGTATATAAAGTGAAGTCTGCAGTGAAGCAACCGTATGTCTTAGCCAGCCATTCTGGCCTGGAATGGCTTAATTCTACAGCCAGAGCCCACATAGGAAGGAAGGCCCCTCGCCCACCAGAGCCCATCATATAGTCACTGAAAGCCTAAGCATACAAAGTCTGCTGATTTGTGGTCTGTTTGGAAAGTTACAGTTATTTAGTTACACATAATCTCACTGGGTGGCTGTTTTGCTTATCTTTTCCAATCTGTTTGTGTGTGTGCGCGTGCATATGTGTGTGTGTTTGTCTAGAAGTGGTTGAGGTTCATTTGAGAAAACATGCAAAGAATTTCCTACAGAATCTGAGGACTGGGATGTTTTTGTGGAAAATTGTGTCACTAAAACACACTCTTTCTCTGTACGCACACACACACACACGCACACACATAAGTGCTCGTCGGCAAAAAATACCCTCATCACCCACAAATACCTAAATATCAGCTTCACAAATACTCCCTTGATAACGCTTTCCCTCTCGCACACCGCATATTTGTGTGTTCGTCTCGAGCACAGGCGGCTATTTTCTGGGGGGGAAAAACGAATTTTTAACATTCCCACCTTGCAGTCAAAGACAGGGGCCAATTTAAGCTTTTTTGGGGGGATCGTGGCTGTGTATTGGCCGGTTTTCAACCTTGTCCGAGGACATGTCTGCGCTCACTGTTGGCCAGTTCAGTTTAGCCTTCGTGTCCCTCCTGCTTTCATGAAGCATATAATTTAAAGGTTTTTGGCTGAACATATCCCTTAAAGAGCATCTGAGGTAAATGCAGTTTGCGTCTAACTTTAAATGGAGACAGGAAGAGATAAATCATTTGGAAGTAAGTTGTTTTTCCTCAGGCTTGGCTCTTGAGAATGCAACTTTTGCTTTTCTTCTGCTTTGTTTTGCTTTTCTATATTATAGTAATATCACAGAAAAATGATACCCGGCTCAGAATGCTGCATGGATGGTTTTCCAGCGTGCACAGTTGCAGCATATTTTTACGCACATACACGCCCAAATACCGGGAGATTTCTTCCAAATCTTGCAGTGCTATTGTATACTCTGACAGTAGGAATCTGCAGTTCACGCCACAGATACATATTTTGTGAATGATGCGTAGAGTTCATATTTCCTGGTTTTCTGAATGGTTGAGAGAGTTAAAGATAACATCTCACTGAGGTGAACAAGAGGTTCTGAATGGGCTGCTGATGGATGAATAAGTGAAAGTCTCCTGGATGCCCACAGGCTCCTTTTGTTCAGTGCTTTGCATCACGTAGCAGTGCTCACTCTCACTGAGTGACAGTGAGGAATGCTGAGTGTCGCCACAGTGGATGGATGCACAGATTTGATTCGGGGTAGATTTTTACACCTTCCTGATGCTAGCCTCCTATTTACGCTGCTGGTTTATACCAGCTAATTATTTGCTTCATTCCAAACACGCATGTTGCCAACAGGGAAGTTGCCCTCTGGTTGACATACTATGCAAAGTCAACACCCATAACATGGTTGGAGGATCTTTCTCACCTGTTTTCTGTAATATTTAAATTTTATTAATGCCATTATCCTTTCCAAATTTCTCCTTTCCAAAGAAACCTAGGTTGTCAGTGTTGGGTTATTTAAAAAGTCTTAATCAGATATGTTATATCCAAAATATTGGACGCGGATCAACTTTAAATACCCGTCTAATGTTAGCTCTGTTTGAAAATCAACAATTACTTTTCTGCTGCCTCCCATGCAGTTGTAAAAAGTCAGTGTCAGGGGAGAGATTTGCAACAAGATCTATGTAAATCATTGCCAAGGTCTGGCAGGGACTTGTTTTGTTGTTTTTGGTGGTTGGAATACTGCGGCAGGTCCTGTATATTGATCGCAAGTTCCCAAAACTCGCACCCTGTTCACACATGTTTAGTTCTCTTCTTTAAAAACCTGACCCGAGTTTACTGGAAGAGCAATTTGCCCTCCAGGACTTTGCGGCAGCAAGCTGTGAGCAACTGCACTATGACTCCTTTTATAGAAAATAGAAATAAAAAAACTAGTTCAACGAGTCATAAATAACCACATCATCCAGTTTTAAATGATGTTTCATTTGTAAACAGACTGATTTTGGACATAATTCAGATTGACTGGGTGCTGCTGGTCACGAACGTCACCGTTTGATTGATACCGTGCATGTATGACCTCGGCTAAAGTTGTTTGTGATGATGATTGGCTTCCTGAACACTTCAAAGAAACAGTTGTGGAGTTCATTGCGTTACATAACTCTGAATGTACAGCTCATCATCCATCATCTGCTAGCTCAAATGTAAATAAATAAACTGTGAGTTGTAGTTTAAAAAGCAGATTTTTTTCAAGCTTTAATAAAACGCTGGGTTTAGAGGAAAGAAAAAACATTTTAAACAACTTTTATAGCAAGGCCTGATTACTCCTTGTTTGGACAGACGACGGTTTTTTGGCGCGCTGAGACGTCAAATGCATACGGACACCGTGCAGACACAGAACAGACAACATCTGGCCCACAAACAAACAAACGAGTGTTTACCGCCGCATTATTTCCATAGTGTCACAGGCGCAGGCTGACAGTAGGAAAAACAGCTCATTTATGTACACATCAGGCAGACTTCAGTGGAAATTTCCCAGTGGCCCTGGCGTTTGCCAACTATTTGTGTCACAGGACGTCATGTGTGTTTCGTAAATTTTGTCTGTTTAGTTTTAAAGGCAGAGGTTTTTGCCAAGTAGTGTGATTTGTTTGAGGATGGATTCCAACTGGGCTGATAAAACTCATAAAGCACAGACAGCGTTACAGTGTTTGAAAACATCAACTGAATGTTCTTAAATTAGTCGTTCAGCTGCGAACGATTGGTATTTGGATCCCTTTCAAAGATTCTTGCCCCTTTGTGACATTCGTGGCCGTGGTTTTGCTGCTAAAAGTCGTGATTATGCATTACGTTAAAAAAAAATCACACAAAAACACACAAAATGGGGAAAAAAAACTACACCTACATTGTAATTGGTATTAAAGCCAACCCATGATGTCATAGCCAGTATTATCAGGACATTTTCCAGGACTGGTAAGAAAGAATGGACGGAGGAGAGGGAGTCGATGTTTTCTCGTTCACTGTGGAGGCTGACATCAACGCAAGCAAATGAAAAGAAATGTTTCCCCAAAATGATAATATGGAAAAAAAATTTAAAAAGAGAGCTTTTGACAGCTGTTTGAAAACAGTGCCACAAAGTTATTTGGGTCACTATATCATAGAGCAGTGATATCACAAGTCAGTAGCTACAGTATTAACAACCACACACCAGTTTAAGCGCTCTGCTTCTCGGACGTCGTTCTGAGCATCTGCGTGACCCGTTTCCTGCTTTTCTGTCAAGTCAAAGTCAAATTTATTTATATAGCACATTTAAAACAAGGTGCTGTACAATTAAGATAATTAAAAGAAACAAAAACATAGGGAGACATGATAAAAGAATCATAAAATTAGAAGATTTGAGTAAGAAATAAGATAAATAAAAGTTATACAAACTCATTCTGATTTAAAAGCCAAGGAATAAAAGTGGGTTTTCAGATGGGTTTTAAAAGTGTCCAACGTTGGGGAGGTCCTGATGTGAAGGGGCAGTTTGTTCCACAGTTTCGGAGCAGTTACAGCAAAGGCCCGATCTCCTCTGTGCTTTAATCTGGACCTCGGGACAGCCAGGAGCAATTGATCTGCAGACCTCAGTGATCTTGCAGGAGTGTAGAAATTTAAAAGATCAGAAATGTATGAGGGTGCTGTGAAAATCTACACATTTAAATGCTATTGGATAAATAGAAAGGCGTGAGATCTAAAAATACTTACACGTCTCCAGAATGTGTATCAAGTACAAGTATCAAGTTAAAAATATGACACAGGCTGTTCACACAACCATGGCTGTACAAAACTCCGGTTTTTAGTCTTATTAAAAATGGATTGTGTCAGTAATTTCAAATGAAATTACTGAGTTGGTACCTACACACCGTCTGGGATGTGGTGGCAGCAGGCAGACCTCACTCTGCTCCGATTTGCCTCTACATCGCTTTTCTTTGACTGCATGGCAGCTGACTTAGACATAAGTCTTTGTGCCCCAGGATGGAAAACACAATCCCTCTGAGGTAATATATAGAGAAAGACCTTTTCTCATATTTTGTGGGTCTCTACACTAACTGGGGACATGTTGAAAAAGAATAGAAAAAGTGGGTTTTTCATTATCCTGAGCTGTTGGCTGGTGCAACCCAGTCACGACGCCACATTTTGTGTTTCACGTTGCAGTTTGTGTGTTCAGCAAAGAGCAAAGTGAAGATGTTGGTGACAACATGAAATAATCAGGCGCTGTTTGTTCCTGCAGGTTTGTGAGCTCGTTCGCTTCCTAATAGAGAACTGCAGCACCCTCCTGGGGGACGTCACATCACTCTTCAGAACCTTCAGCCAGAAGAGCAGCAGCAGCGACCATGGATCTGGTAAGAACTGAGATTAAGCTCAGACAATAAAGAAAGGACAGAATATGAGTAGGAAATATATGAAAGATGATCCTAACAGTTAATTAGGATGTACAGGCTTTATCTTAACATTTTATGAGCTCATAATCAGGCAGATTTTGTGATCCAGTTTAGTTGTATAAGCTTGTAGGAACTGTTTAGAAAGGCTGAGACAGTGACAAAAAAGCCAAGAGGTATAGAAAATACTGCTCTCTAATAAAGTGCTTAGTATTGAGACTTGATTCCTACATTGTTAAAGAGTCTCATAAAAAAACAAACAGGCTGCAACTGTAATGGAAACATTTACAGATTTTGCAATTTGGGTTTCTTTTGCTTTCAGTTTTTTGACTTAATACATGCAAACTGAAACCGCACAGCCAGAGCTATTACAGGGAGAGGCGTGGCATTAAAAACATCTTGAATTGAATCTACTTCATTGACGCAGAAGATGGTGAAATTCCACAATATTCTGCACGCTCGCCCCTACCAGCAACTGAAACTGAAAAAGCCACTAATGTGGTTGCACATGTAGTAGTATAACCTGCTGGTAAAAAAAGAAAGAAAAGCCTGTTAAACCTTATTCTGGGGGAAAAAAACCACCAAACGTTTTAAGCGTTACTATCTAAGATTTAACTGGTTATTCTGGAAATGTATTTTAACCCAGAATAACTGCCTGGAGTTGTTACAGAGATGACTGTCTTGTGGCAAAGCTTTGTTCTAGGAGGGCTTTAGCACAGCTAGTCCTGTGAAAAAACATAACAAAAGAAAAAAAAAGATGTGCATGGAGACCATGTTCTTGTGTCAAATTTGTTCTAAAGGTCAAGTGTGTGTGTTTTGTGTGTGGGGGATAGAGGATCCTTTATTTATTATCTGACAGACTACTGATAAAGCCTCACTGTGTTGCATCAAGGTGCTTTGGGACTGACTAGCTTGCTCTGTGTGGTCGCAACTGAATTGCCCAGGAGCTTTAAGTCATGTTGACTGGGGTCAACAAATTGACCTGCAGTAATTTCAATGATTGCCAGGATCACATGATTAAGATAGCACTGAATATCCTCATTCATGCTGTTAGCTCTTCCTCATGCTGTAAGTAACCACCAGGGGTCAAAGAGCGCATAGCAGAGATATGCTTTGTCCTCTGTTCTCCTCATGTGCACCAGTGAACTGTGACTTTGTTCATTCAGCTCAGGAAATGCTCTCACTTTGAGTCTTTTTTTTGTCCTCTAGCAATGGCAACCAATCAGTTAAATGGACTCTTTAAAGTGAAAAATGGCACTGTTGCTAATTCCAAAGTGAACCGTGTTTTCTCTTTTTCCTTCCCAGATGTGTCGTCCTTCCAGATGAATGACTCGTCTTACGACAGTCTGGAGAACGAGCTGAACGATGATCCCGAGTCTCCCTTCCAGGAACAGCTTCCACTTCGCGACAAAGACAAGCCGGACAGCTGCAGCCGTGACTCTGTCATCACGCTCAGTGATGGCGACCCTGAACCTGACCCCGATTCTAACCTTCTGCTGCAGCTCCCGCCTCTGGCCAGACCCAGTAGGTTCAGTCCCGTGGTTCGACAGCCTCGCGTACGCCACGCCAACGGCTCGTCGCAGGGTCCTAGGAGACTGAGGAGGAGCTCAGAACCGGCCTTAGCCCTGGCTAGCATGCCGACTTCAAGCATGGTGCTGGCTCATGCTGATAACTGCCACCCGTCAGTGAGGAAGGCGAGCTATGATGCTGCCATGGAGGGGGAAGCGGATGTGGATGAGGTTTTTCTTGAACAGGGGCTGAACGGGCTGCAGCTGAAAGAGGAGGGAGAGGATGGGTGTGAGAAGAGAGGTGTCAAAATCCAGAACAGCGGGCGGAGGAAGACGAAGCATGCCCCTCCACCGCCACTGCGACTGGATGCCAGTTGTTCCAGTCTGTCTTCACCGGCAACCTCACCAACCGGCTCCTCCCTCAGCTCCTTAGACTCCGCCTTCTCACAGTACTCCACTGACTACGCCACAAATGTGCCACTTCCGTTAAGTGAACCCCTTCCACTCTCCCCTCTTTTTCCTGGACGCCCACAGCAGTCCTCAAGGAGCTCTCCCCCTCAGAGAGAAGCGCTGGCTCATTGGCCACAAGCCACCCAACCCCCTCGACCCGGCCAAAGTGCTTCTCACTCTCATGGCCTCCACCCTAACACGTGGCTTAAAAAAGACCGGTGCCTGACGCTAAGGCAGCCCGATAGTGGACACACAGAGGAGGACCTGCCCGTGGGGAAATCCTTCTCAACCTCTAACTGCTTCTCTGTCAGTGCCCAGGAGGCCATGGTGACAAATCAAAACTGCAGACATAGATCAAGCAGCCCTCCATCTTACCAGCAGGCTCTGCTGCAGCTGCAGCGCAGCCGCTCTCCTTTTTACAGCGGGACAGAGAAGCCTCTGACAGTCAAAGATCTGAGACAGCTCCATGACCAGACCTCACCTAACAAACTCAAACCAAACCCAGGAGCTGAGGTCACACAGAGGCTGGCTGAAGGTGGCTGCGTGCAGCCGCCAAAAGGTGTTTTCTTTGGACAGAGTGCCACCACTCTGGTGCTCCAGAGACAAAAGTCCCACTCTCTAACTCCTGCCATGGACATCCACAGAGGGAGGAAGACCCTTCCTCGCCGAGCATCTGAGCCTGCTAAGGTCAATGTGAACTCTAACCGCGGCCCCAGCCTTACCTTAGACAGACTTCCTGCTTCTAAAGCCCGGCCCCAAGACGGCAGAGCGTCTGATAACCACGCCAAGCCACGCCTCTGCTTGTCGCCCTCTGCCACCAGGGCTGTAAGGGACTACTTTTCCTCACAAGGTCAAGAGGATGTGGACGCCTGCCTGCAGAGGAGTCATGAGGTCGCACTAGCAATTGTGCAGGGTAAGAAGGAGTGGCAGAACAGGCGGTGCAGTGACCCGCGGCTGGAGGACTTTGAGCAGCTTTTCTTTGCAGAAGAATCGTATGTGTAAAAAGGAACTTTGTACAGACAAACTGTACAGGGGAGATTGACTTTCATGTGATATTGTAACTTGTACACAGCTGTCTTTTTATTGTAATTTTTTTTTCATATAGACCTTTAACCTGTTGCTGACTACTGTAATGGTACATCAGCGGTTTAAGATTTTTATGCGGTACAGATGCAGCTTCAGTGGTCCACATCTTTGTGGGTTTAACCAGCAAACAGAAAACTACAGAGTTTGGAGTTTATAATTAGAATTCAACAATTCAAAGTATCAACATTTAGCTGACAGTGGCATTGCCTCGTAGCACTGCAGCTTGGGTCCTCAAACTGTTGAACAGTCCACAAAGCTATAGTCGAACTGGGTCAGTGTAGCGGCTCGAACACCAAAAATCTGGTTTCTCTGAAAAAAATGTTTCTCTCACCACGTCCTTGTGCACCTTCCAGATGTATTGTTTCTTTTTCAGCACGTGATGAAAGTCTGGAGAGCTTGTCAGCAGTAAGAAAAAGAAACGACAAAGAAATCCTTTTTTTTCGTGTTCGGGAAGCTTGCAAAATGTTTAGAAAGAAGCAGAAAATCCATTACAGCTGATGGGAAACGAAGGCCGTGACACATTTTCACAGTCGCATTTTTAAACAGTAACATTAAACACTTGAGCAACATTCGTACCGCTCGTGACCGATCGCAACCATGAAGTGAACTAATTCTTTTCCAGTGACTGAAGTGTTTGTCTGAGTCAGTGGGGGCAGTTTTTGTGTTCGTATAAGCATCTTGCAGACACACAGCACAGCGTTGTCCTCAGTAAGTCTGGTTAATATCTCTGACCTGGAAGGAGAGAATATCTGCCCGTAAGTGTGTGTGTGTGTGTGTGTGTGTGTGTGTGTGTGTGTGTGTGTGTGTGTGTAAAAGAAAGCATTGCTGATTGTCAGCGTGTCCTGAGCCAAAAGAAAATCAGTGCCGCTGAAAGAGAAATCGCTTTTAGTTTTGCTTTCAAAGCACTTAATTATCCTCATGAGGAAGCCCTTTGGGTATCGCAAGGAGACACGTTGTTGAGCAAGTGCATGTTGAGTTGGATGTACCAGTTTGTGTGTTTTGTCCATACATGTATGATCTTTTTGTTCCTGCGCTGCAGTGTTGACTCCATAGTGACACTTAACAGTAAATGGCCTTATTCCACTGTCTATTACCATAATGAAAAGTCTGTAAATACATACCCACAGATAATGTTAGCTATTGTTAGTTTGCACCAGTAATAAACAGTGTTATCTCTTACATAGCTTCTTCACAGGACCACACACACAGAAGTAAGGCCATTGTCACATGCTGCCATTTTAAATGATCTCATAGAGTACTTTGTCCTGTATTATTATTATTATTAATATTATTATCTCCTTTACAGAACTGTGTTCAGCCTGTATAGTTCTCCATATTTATGATACAGATATATATATATGTATAAATCTCTATATAAATATATTATCTTGTTGTTTCGTGTGTGGTGTGAGGAAATCAAATGTGTATTTTTGTACATGCCAATTCTGCTGCTGCTGTCTTTATAGAAAGAATATTTGCTACCAAACGCACCCTTTGTATATTGTGTACATCTGAATTCCAGCAGGAATTCACAAGAACCAAAATATAATTGAGTTCAATAAATGTTGCTCTTGTGAAACTACTTTGCCAGTCAAATGTGAAATTTGTTCACAGGGGTGGTTTCGCGTGACAGTTTTGTGGCTCCTGGAAAATATCACCAGGGTGGGATACAGGATTAGGATCATCATTAACATTTATCGCAAACAAATGAACAGCGTGTGGACACACTCCACCCTTTGATGGCTCTGCTCGGAAACCGAGGCCAGTTTGCTGTAAGGTACACCTTGCTGTAATGGGTTGGATCACCTTTTGCCTTCACAACGTCCTTAATTCTTTGTGTAGCTTTAACAAGCTTCTTGGAAACATTCCCCAGAGATTTTGGTACATTACACAATTACTGAAGATTTGTCTGCTGCACCGCCATGATGCAAATCTCCTGATCTGGTGACAGTGGAGGCATTTAAGTGCAGTGAACTCCGGGTAAACTAGTTTGAGATAATCTGAGCCTGAACCAATCACCAGCCTGAACCGTTGATAGGCAGGATGGATCCATGCTTTCATGCTATTCCTGCCAGTTTCTGACACTATCATCCTAATGTTGCAACAGAAATCAAGACTCATCAGACCAGGCAACATTTTTTCCAATCTTCTGTTATTGCTGCACACATCTCTGGGCTGACTGTAGATCAGGAGGTACAGCAGATCGGTTTGAAGGTTAACGGTTTCACTGGCTGCTGCACACTGCATGCAAGACTTCTTGTGCAAAATACTGAACCCCAAGTTGCACTCTGATGCATCAAGTGTTAGAGAGAAAGCTCTTAGAAAAAGTATAGAAAAACGTGCTAGCAGGGATCTATATGAATGGGTGAATCAGCCCATTTACCATGCCCGTGTGTTGCTTCTATGTGATTGGCTCATTAGGTAATTTATTAGGTACACAGTAGAAGAGGTGTGCCTAATAAAGTGGCAAGTGAGTGTAAGCAATCCAGAACTGCACCAGAATTTAAAATGTCTTCAAATTTCCTGAAATCCAGCTTGGTAGTTATTACTAATCTTACTAGAAAATAGGCGAACATAAAAAAAAGTGCAAGTGTAAATATCCAAATATAAACTGTAGACTGTATGTAAAATACGTCTCTGTCCTGAGACCTAGTGGAACTCAAATCTGATTAATAAATCCCAAAATATGACAAAAGTGATGTTTAAAAAATACAGGTCTATAAAGAGCTCATCACAGCTACATTTAAAGCTAAAAAATAACACTTCTATCCATATTTTAATAAGTCAGCTTGTAAAGGAGGTCAGCTAATCAGAGCGCTACTCGAAAGTACAGCTTAACAAAGCAAGAACATAAGAAAACAAACTGGCCTAATGAGTATGGTTGAATAGTCCAAAAAATGTACCTCATATCATGTTTAACATTTAGTTTAAAAAGGTACAATTCCCTAAAGCCAACACTTATTCCAGCTGACCCAGAGTCTAAACTGATTCGTGATTCTTCATGCATGACAACACCTTGACAAGAAACAGATCGTATTAAGGCAGTGTAATGTTCACAGGCTGTTTTCAAAAATCAAAGCTTATCAGTATGCTGTGGCACGACACATGTTTGATCAGCATTTCCACGATCTCCACCACTTTATCAGTTTTGGTGACAAAAGTTTTGCTGGGGCATATTTACCGATCTTCAGAAGGTGAATCACTATGAATTATGGGGTGGCAGTGTCTTCTTTTCCTTCATAAAGTATGGTGCGATGTATCCCGTGCTAAAGAAGGTTTAACGAATCAGTGAAAAAACAGTGTAAACCAAATGCACTCCTCATCATTTAGAATAAAGTGTTGTGTCATGAAATGTGTTGAAACAAATTACCAAACAAGCTGCGTGTGTGCTGTGAAACACTCATGACTGCAGCAAAAAGGAAATTAAATCTGGCAACGGTGCGGGAGAGGGAGAAACTTTAGACCTGCACGTCTGATTAATGTGAGCGCGGAGAGTGGATGAATATCACCAAACTTGTTTTGAGTGTGCGGTTGTGGATACGGCCATCACAGCAACCGTGACGTCACCTACTGGTTTGTGAAGTCCCTTTGTGAAGGCTGGAGCTGAGCGACTTTGCGAGGGGTGAATCTGACTGAGGAACTAAAGAACGCTGCACGCTCAAGGTCGACGTCTTTTGACTTGCTGGAAGTTTTCATAAGAGTCCAAACTCATTATGAGCATCTTAAAACCAAAGATAAAGGGAACAAGTGGCCACGTTTCCATTCCTTAATTGGGTTTTCTCTTGCATGTTTTCCAAGTTTTGATCTTTTCCTTTATCACTCCATGAGTTTTTCTTCTCTTTGGACTGAATCTGTTTGATAACTTGAAATGAAGTTTTTTTGTGAACAAGCTACGTCATTATATAATCAAGGCTCACAAATCATGGTGGGATTCTTACACAAATCCCCAGTATGATCCCTACACAGCGGCAGAGGAAGAATTAAGTGGGGCTTTGTGATGGTTTCTCTAACCCTTGTTTATGAGTTTTTGTGAAAACCTTCAACACCGGCAGCCACGGTTGACTCATATATTTACAAGAAAACTTTCTAAGACGTCAACACCAACAGAAATATAGACAGAATCATCAAAACCTTTTACATCTGTACACTTATGGGCCTCATGTTTTCCACTAATGCATGATGTGGAGATATACAGGCACAAGCTGATGTGGCTTCACTGGCCTGATGTTGCTAGGGAGACAGGTTGCACAGCAGGTTGGGAGAATTAGTCCAAACACAGCTTTGTCGGACAAACAGAGAGGTTCATCTCAGTGTTAGAGGAACCACGGGCAAAAACGGGTTTTCTTACTATGAGTTCTTAAAGAACTCATGAGTGGCTGATGTCTTTCAGCCATATTTGACAACCAACACCCTAACACCTGCTGTCCCCCTGATTTTTGCATACTTCTGTTGTGGGGGTAACAGAGACAAATAGAGGAACATGTTCAGAGCAGCAAAATCTTCTAAAACTATAATAAATCAATTTGTTTGATGCTGTGCAAAAGTCTTGAGCGACCCCTCATTGTCTTTATATGTCAATAGAAAAATTAGAGATGGGTGCATTTATTGCATTTATTGAAATATGTGCAAACACACATTGAAAGGACATTTAGAGCTTCTTTTTTTGGATGTTGGCTGCCTTTTGTTCTGTTTGATCAAGATGATCCCACACTGCTTCAGTAATGTTGAGGTCCAGGCTCTGTGGAAGTCATTGTGTGTTTTTCTATCCAGGTATGCTTTTACTGCACTGGCGTTGTGTCTGGGATCATTGTCGTGCTGAAAATGAAGCCGTTACCAACCAGATGCTTCCAGCTTTTATTGCACGGATCAAAATCTGACTGCAATTTTCTGTGTTTATAATTCAAACTGATCGAGTAGTATTTGAAATTTCTTTTGTCCTTTTGTTTTCCTGCTGCTGCTTCGTATTTTTATGCAATGCTGTTGTTCTCTATAATGGATCGGTCTACAAACTTTTAAGGGCAAGAATGCAGGTTTTCTTGAGGTTCATACTCTATTTTAGGTCTCTTGCTGGTTTTACAGGTGCAGTTCGCGCTCTCAGACCTTAAATTGCTCCCGTAGCAACAGAAAGATTTGCTTTTATTTTCAGAAGGATGATAAAGGTTGTTTAACAGCCGCTTGGCTTCTCCATGAGATTCCTCAGCCAAAGCCGAACTCGATGCACAGTGAGGTCACGCTTGATCCTAGTCATGAATTTCAGACAAATCAGCAATCAGTATGCTTTCCCTCCCTTTGCTATACTGTTGACCCACTCTGAAAAGCATGCAACTCCCTGGGCAGTAACCCTGGTGTTATTCCCACATATTGTTTTTCTGACACACATTCTCCTGTTTTGGTGAAGCAGTAACGCTGCAGTGGAAAGCAGGCGTGAGTAAACTCCCCTTCGCTAAGCCCCGCTGGACCCTGCATGTGATGTTGATTAATTTTCTAAAGGCAAAATACAGGATCACAACACAACTGCACTAACACAGCAATACATCTGTAGAAACCTTCACAATGTTTTACAGAAGCTGCTGTAAAGAACCAAGCACGTTATGGCATTGTTTCTCCCAAGCTGAAAATCATAAAATAAGACTGTGTGATGGTTTATGGGGCTAGGTAGATGTACACAAGCACAGGAAAACATTTTTGTTTGACAGTTGTACATATAAATACAGCAAATTATAGGAGTAGCTTAGAAGAATGTAAGACCTCCGACAAAGCTTAGTTACATAATAGGAGAGAAGATTTATGGGGTCGGATACGGAGGGCTGAAAAAATGTGGTCAAGAGAGCCTGGTAAAGACACCTGGTAAGAAGTCAGTGAGGGAAAAGACTGGATATGCGAAGGCATTTGAGCATATTAATGTGTATTCCCATTCAAATACTGTACGCGAAGCTGTTTCTCAAACTACGGTTTAATATTTCATACAGTCAGTGTTAATGACATTAGCCATTAGCCATTTTCTGCATGTTGCTGTGTGCTCAGCTAGCTAATGAGCTTGATTGTGTCAGATTTGACTTAAACTGTGTATAAAAAATATACTTAGCGTCCAAAAGGCGTAAAGCAAGAGGGAAGACTTAAGGGTTAACTATGATAGGGTTAAAGTTGGAGTTTTCAGTGGCAAGAAGGTGGCTTTCCTTTTACCAGTGACAAGAAGCTTGATACAAAGGTGACAAGTGTTGGTGTGATTATTTGGAAATTCTTCCACAGCATGTCTTCATCCTGTCTTCCTTCTCTCACCCCAACCGGTCGCAGCAGATGGCCCCGCCCCTCCCTGAGCCTGGTTCTGCCAGAGGTTTCTTCCTGTTAAAAGGGAGTTTTTCCTTCCCACTGTCGCCAAAGTGCTTGCTCATAGGGGGTCATATGATTGTTGGGTTTTTTCTCTGTATGTATTATTGTAGAGTCTACCTTAAAATATAAAGCGCCTTGAGGCGACTGTTGTTGTGATTTAGCGCTATATAAATAAAACTGAATTGAATTGAATAAGGGTACAGGACGACTTTACTGCATTGAGGGTCAAATACATACAGTCAAGACTACAGCGGAGTGGCTAAAGAAGAATCACATTAAGGTCATGGAATGGTCTAGTCAGTCTCCAGACCTCAGTGTTATAGAAAATCTTTGGAAGGAGCTGAAGCTTCGAGTTGCCAAGTGGCACCCAAGAAACCTAAAAGATTTAAATAGTTTCAGTAAAGAGGAGTGGGTCAAAATCCTTCCTGAGATGTGTGCAAACCTGGTGAACAACTACAACAAATGTCTTACTGCTGTGCTTGCCAACAAAGGTTTCTCAACCAAGTACTAAGTCATGTTTTGCTTGGAGATCAAATACTCTGTCTCCCAAAACAATGAAAGTACCTTAAGAAAAAAACTGTTCATTACAACTTCAGCAGGGGATCAAAGAATTGCTTCTTCCATTCTAAATGGGATGCATTGCAAAAGTCCAAAAGATACTGGACTTGGTGAGCTTGTGATAATAATGTTCAATTCACTTCAGTTCAACTTTATTTATATTGCACCAAATCGCAACAAGAGTCACCTCAAGGTCCTTTATATCGCAAGGTAAAGACCATACAATAATACAGAGAAACCTCAACAATTAGACAACCTCCTTTGAGCAAGCAGTTTGGCAACAGTGGGATGAAAAAAAACTCCCTTTTAACAGGAATAAAACTCCGGCAGAAGGAGTAGAAATTATCCTACTGCTTATTAAAAGTGTGATCTGAGTAAACAATTTCGTGATGTGTTTATGCGCTCAATCCCTAGTTTCATACAGTTTGATACAGTTTGTAAATAATGGTCCTATCCAGAGTAATAATAATATAAATCATGGGTATTATGTTGGATTTGGGGGTTTTATTTGCAATCCGGTCTTTAAATCTGACATATTAGCCATGTCTGGGCCCAAACTCTGCTGCAGGTCCCTAAGTCACACGATCACTACGGGATCACTGAGAGTTAAAAAGTGTCTAAATTCTTTCATTTGTAATAAAATGATAAGTGTGGCTGCTCTACCAGGTGTAACAATTAAGTTTAACATCCAGGCATCCATGAAAACGGAATTTATTACATTTAATGGAGTTAATAATAACAATAATAATAATAAATTTTATTTAGGAGTGCCTTTCAAGTCACCCAAGGACACTTTACAATAGTTAAGACACATTGTAAAACAATGGCAAAATAAGAACAATAAAACAAAAGCACAAGGTAAAATTAACAAACAGTGGGTTCACAGTGAATATGCAGATTTGAACAGATGAGTTTTGAGTTGGGATTTAAACTGGGGGAGAGAACCAATGTTTCTTATTTCTGGGGGTAGGCAGTTCCACAGCCTGGGAGCAGAGCAGTTGAAAGCTCTGCTTCCCATGGTGGTGAGGCGGAAGGAAGGCACAGCAAGCTGGATAGAAGAGGAAGATCGAAGTGAGCGGGCAGAACAGGTAGTGGTTAACAGGTCAGAAAGGTAAGGAGGAGCGAGGTTATGAATGGCCTTGAAGGTGAGCAGAAGAAGTTTGAATATTATCCGGAATTTCACAGGGAGCCAGTGAAGTTCCTGAAGAACAGGGGTGATGTGCTGGTAGATGGGGGTTCTGGTGATAATGCGAGCAGCAGAGTTCTGAACCAGTTGAAGCTTATGGAGGGATTTTTGGGGGAGACCATGCAGAAGAGAATTGCAGTAGTCAATATGGGAGGTAACAAGACTGTGAACAAGAATGGACGTAGACTGGGTGGAAAGAGAAGGAAGTAATCTGTTAATATTGCGTAGATGGAAGTAGGCAGAACGGGTAAGATTACTGATGTGAGATTTGTAGGAAAGTGAACTGTCTAGGATGACACCAAGGCTCTTAACCTGAGGAGAAGGGAAAACTGTGGAGTTATCGATCGTGAGTGAGAAATGGTTCGCCTTTAAAAGGTTGGATTTGGTGCCAATAAGGAGGATCTCAGTTTTATCCTCATTGAGCTTTAAAAAATTAGAGGTAAACCAGGATTTTAGCTCGGATAGACATTCTGAAAGGGAGGAAGGTGGGAGGGAGGAGTCAGGTCTGCAAGAGAGGTATAACTGGGTGTCATCAGCAAAACAGTGAAACTGGAGATCAAATTTGCGGAAAATGGTACCTAGAGGGAGGATGTATATTATGAAGAGAAGAGGGCCTAAGACTGAGCCTTGGGGTACACCAGAGGTGACTGGGAATAGACGAGAGTGGAATGATCTTAGTTGAATAAACTGGGAACGGTCGAGGAGATATGATTGAAACCAGGCGAGGGGTGTGTCAGAGATGCCGAGAGAGGAAAGTCTGCTTAGAAGTACAGAGTGAGAAATGGTGTCGAAGGCTGAGCTCAGATCTAAAAGGACGAGAATGGTGAGAAGACCAGAGTCAGCTCCGATTAGAAGATCGTTAGTGACTTTAAGTAAAGCAGTTTCTGTACTGTGACATGAGCGAAAACCAGATTGAAATCTCTCGTAGATGTTATTATTAACCAGGTGTAAATGAAGTTGAGCTGCAACCACTTTTTCAAGTATTTTAGAAATGAAGGGTAGATTGGAAATCGGACGGAGGTTGTTAAAGTTGTCGGGATCTAAAGAAGGTTTGTTCAGTATAGGAGTGACTAGAGCAGTCTTGAATAAGGAGGGAACGATACCGGTGGTGAGAGAAGAGTGAATGATAGCAGAGATGAGTGGGAGTAAAGAAGAGAGGCAGGATTTTACAAGCCCCGTGGGCATGGGGTCAAGATGACATGTGGCAGGCTTTGATTTACATATGAACTCGGAAATATCAGATAAATCAGGAAGATGAAAAGTGGAAAACGGCTCAAATCATCATCAAGGAGTTGCAGGTTTCAGAGGAATAGAAGTGTGGTGGTAAAGCGTTGGGGGGGTTGAATTAGTTTGTTAAAAACTGAAAACAGAGTCCTTGCATTACCCTCATAAGAGTCGATAATACCAGAGTAGAAGCTTTGTTTGACCTTGCTGATGGAGTCTTTATACTGAAGTAAATGGTATTTATAGATTTCAGAATCAACAGTTAAACCAGATTTCTTATATTTACGCTCTAGCTGCCGAGCTTTGGCCTTCAAAGCTCGGAGGTCAGAGGTAAACCAGGGAGCAGTGTGGGTTTTTACAGGAGCCAGAGAATCAAGGACAGTGCGTAGACAATTATTATAATATAACAACAAATCATCAGGAGTGGAATAGAAGTCCGGAATCTGAACATTGTCCAAACTGGTAGTGAGAATGTCCATATCAATGTTCTTGATGTTGCGGAACGAGATGAGACGGGTTGGCTTGGTAGAAGAGCAGCAGAGAGTGAGGTTAAATGAAAGGAGGAAGTGGTCAGTTATGGGGATTTCAGTAGCAGAAAGATTCGAGGGAGTAAGACCAGAACAGCAGACCAAGTCCAGGGTGTGTCCTTTAGAGTGAGTGGGGAAGTCAATAAATTGTTTAAATTCAGAGCCTTCCAAACAGGAAAAAAGTCTCTGCTGAGCAGAAGGTCATTATTGTCCATGTGAATATTGAAATCTCCCACCAAGATCACATTTGGGGAGAGATGAAAGATGGGTTAGTAGATTAGCAAAGTCATTGAGGAAGACAGGGTTAGGTTTGGGGGGGCGGAATACAGTAGCTATGATGGTGGGAATGGGTCCAGTCAGTTCACATGCAAGGACCTCTAGAGAACTAAAGGTACCAACATTAACTGGCAGGACTTTCAAGTGCTGGCGAAGGAAGATCGCGAGACCACCCCCACGACCTGAGCAGCGGGGTTTAGAAAAGTAAACAAACCCCGGAGGAGTAGATTCATTTAGCTGAGAAAAGTCATCAGGTTGTTGCCAGGTTTCAGTTAAGCAGAAAAAGTCAAACTTACAGTCAGATAGGAGGTCTTGGATGAGAGGTCCCTTATTTGTCAATGAACGAGTATTTAGAAGACCGAAGTTGAGTGGAGTATTTTCTTTTTTGCTAATCGCGGTGGGCGCCCTGGGCAGGTGGGCTAGAGATCGATGATTGACAGCCCCATCAGGGTTCCTGCGATGGCGGCGAGTAGCAGACCAAAACGATTTAGTTCCATTGGAGTTATGGAAAATTCTGCAGGACCCGCGATGGATGTATCTCCGGCGAGGCTGGAAAGTGATGTCCGGATGGTAGTGGAGCTCCGCCGGCGACGGGAGCGACAGCTGTCCGCGAAGGCGGAGGAGCTTAGCGGCTGAATAGCGGAGCAGTCCAGCCGTAGGATGGTAGACGAGCATCAGGAGAATCCAAAATACTGCCGACCAGTTCAGGAACACCTTGGCCCACATCTTCGATTATGTGGAGAAAAGGGGCCGAGTTAGAAGTTAGCAGGGAGTTAGCTCGCTAGTTTCCATCTAAATATAATATACCATGTTCTGACTGAGGGATTTCTGAAACAAATTAACACGTACAGCTCTGCTACCACTTCGAACATAAACGAAGACATGAAAGTAAACAGCAGTGACGTTTGTAGGGTTACTGAAGTTTGGCTAGCTGGTATATAACAATGTGCTACGTGATCGCTAGCGACACAGCTATGTTAGCATAATATAAACAGTGAAGCTGGAGGATGAACACTAATTTATTTAACGTGAGAGTTCCCGATGTACAGGGACAAATGCAGTCGCATGGCAGGGTGGCAGGCTGTAAACGGATCATACTTCAGCCAGGAGAACAACTGAGATATTCCATCCACAATACGAGGTTAGTCATTAATATACTGCTGCATGGGCTGCGCTATAGTTACATCATAAGGTTTTAAAAACTGAGCTATAAAATGATTAGCGGTAATAAAAACCGAGACGCCGACTTGTTTTTAGGGGCTTTTTGAGATTAAATAGAACCAGATACAAAGCACTAAAACATGTTAAAAACACAAAAGCCTTATTAAATGCAGGGTAGTTTGGGCCCGGAAGCAGGATTCGTCACGTCATCACTTAAAGACCGGATTGACAATTTGCTACTGTATGCTGAGTCAGCACTACCTTGCATGTCACTTCCATTTAAAACAAACAAACCAACCAACCAACAACCAAACAAACAAAAAGCAAAATTGTGACCTCCAAGTCCCCCCTTGGCTGTGTGTGTTTTATATACACCCGTAGTCAAGCCCAAATGTGAAATAAAGAGCTAAAACATCTGTGATATTTGATTCTTGACATGCCACCCCCTCATTGTTGTGAGGCACCTTGGATGAAAGGCTCCATCATTAAATGGCTAAAAATGACCCTGCATCATTTTCCCTTTCATCTACAAAGAGTTACATCTCTATTGCTGTCCTGTTTACAGCTCCATTTAAACAAGTCATCCTCATCCTCCCCGTCTCTTCTATTATTCTCAAGGAAGCACACATGTCCACTTATTGATAACTAACACTTTATTCATATCCACAAACAACAAATAGTAAATCTGTTATTTGTCTGTGATATGCAGAAACCTCAGTACAACTCCTGTGCTGTTTTCCACATGCTGGGGTATGCATTTGTGTATTTCTGTACCCTTTATGTGGGTGCCAGGGGAGGTGGGTGGGAAGGCACATGAGTCTGACCTTTGCTGGCATTAAAAGAAACAGATTAAGCCCAACTTTCATCTGCCTCTTTGTTATCCACACCAACGCTCCCATCCGTGTTCCCCCATGAAATCAATAAAAAATGCTTTGAAGGGCTTTTTTTAAACTGCTGTTGGAGGGGAAACCCCAGAATATTCTTTGGGAACCGCTCTGTAAGGGGATCTTACTGTACATCACACAAGTAGCCTACCACAGAAATCCTAATGTTCTTCTTCACATATAGTTAGCTGTAGTTGTAGTCCATATGGAGTACAGAGCATGACCCTAATCTATAACATAGAGCAGTTATCTAAGTGCTTAGATAGTGCTTAGATATCCAAGTCCCCTCTCTCTATAGATAACTGATGACTGATATTTATCAGGAGAGAGGGGGAAAGCTTGAGAATAGCCCTCTTTCTACATGCAGGTTTTAAAATGAGCAAAGTTATTAAAAAGTACTACAGTATACACTGTAACCTATAGCCTTCATGTGGTGTGCCTGGGGGATTCCTAAGTGAGTTTTTGAGAGAGCACCCAGAGCCTTAGCACACATTAAAAACTCAGTATTCAGATAAACTACTTGGTCAGTCCCAAATTCCGGTATTTTGCCGTCTGGATAACTTTGCTCCCAGCAGAACATAGTGGTCAAACCTGTAAGCCAGCCTGGCACCAGTTACATCAACACGTAGGGTTAGCCTAAGAAAAATAGCGGTCTGGTGGTTTGCATGAACAGGGTGGCCTGGTATGGACTCAAAATTCCCAGCCTTAATTATTGTTTTTGTCTGCCCCTGTGTGGAAACCTGAAGCTTTCATTGTACATGCGCTGAAGCAGGGTATGGTTAGTGAAGGAAAACTTTTGAAATGAAAAATTAGCATGACATTATTATTTATTTATTCATTTTTTTGCATGTTCAAGCACACCTTAAGGAGAAACCATTTATTTAGTTTTTCAACCTCAGTCAAAACAAATGTGAAATAAAGAAATCGTTAAAAATAAAACAACATTATAAAGCCAGAAAACCACATTTAAGGTTAAGTCACTGTCATTGTCAGCAGCTATTATGACTCTTAACTATTTCAGAACACCAGCACAGCTAATGGGAAGCCTAACAACCAAAAGTGGCATCACAAAACTTTTACAGAGGACAGCTGATTTCTCCTTTTAGTAATAAATTCATACGCGATTTGGTGCTCGCCGGCTTTGTTTTGGAGTTTCTATTTTTAACTTTTAAATGATCCTTCAAATACACTCTTTGTTTTGGCTGGCAGCGAACGCTGAAACATGGGTGGTAACATGAGAGAGGGAGAAAAAGGGCAAGTGAGGTGAGGGGGCTGTGATGACCTATGAGTAAAACTGAGCACATCAAGAACCACTGATATCTCCTGCCAAACATCAAGGTCTTAAAAGCGCATTGTCCTCCCCTCTTCTACACCTACACCCCATGTTCCTCTCTGATGACTGACACACACGTGACTGACGTTTGCTGGCTGATCAGTGCCACTTATGTTGAAGGTATAAAGTGTGTTTTTATGGATTCACCTCAGGTATCAATCATCTTGCTTTTTTGACCCTCTGTCTCTTTTGGCCTTCCTGTAGCAGACTCAAGCTGCTGCATGAGTTAACAAATGCCTTACAGTTGGGTCAATGATTTGTTGGGCACATTGTTTAGAGGTTTGCCTCTGGAGACCACCACAGTAGATTTTAAACAATCTACTGTGCAGTCTTTCAGCATTAATTCAACTTTAATTAAAAGGATTTTTATATAAATTCAATACCTTGAATCTACTTCAGATGTCTGCATCATTTTTATGACATAACAAGGAAATGCTTTATCTCATGGCATCAGTCCAGTTACTTTTGAGTTTCTTATGTATGTATCAAAATGTCTGTGATTCCTAAATGGTTATTCCAAAAAAAAACGTTTAGGAATACATTTGGGCATTTCTTTTCATTCATATTGTTCATCTTCTCTTCTTTTTCTTCTTCATCTATATCTTCCTCTCTTATAATTGCTACTCCACGAGGAGCAACCAATTCAGGTATAGAGGTAATGTATAGAGATACAGTGTTTTGTTTTGTTTTTTGCCAAAAAAAGAAAAAAACTCTTCACGTGCGGGAAGATCAGGTTCATAACTTACTGGAAATTGCACCATTTTAGTTGGAGTCAGATATTAACAGCAGCTTTTCTAAATGCTCCCACTTGTCTTAATTTTTGCACTTTTATTATTATTGGCACAAGAAGCCACAAATTGCATGTTTCTTTGGGAACTCTTGGGTGATTAAGCAGCACAGTTTGTTTCACCAGAATATTTTTAATGTGCAAAGCTTCTGAAATCTTTTGCGTGACTGTAGGTCTAAATGATCTTATCGTCACCTCCTTCCTTCACTGACAGGCCTATACACTGACATAAGTAGTCACGACCATGCTGACCGACACCTGAGCTGAACAATTTTATGCAATCGCGTCTTTTCATGATCTTAATCAAAGTTTTATATTTTGGTATTCAGCTCAACACTAAAGCACTCGATCGTGCGAGTAGCACAGCGTACATAGTTTTGTCTTAGAAAGACCTGAATAGTGGTATGATACTAAACTTCCTTATAGCAGTAATACTTTTTTAAGTTGATCATCGATCTTCCTGCATCATTTTCATCTTTGTGAAATTTCACAATCAGCAACATGGACTCATTTCTGATGTATCCTGTAGACAGGCTCATAAATGCCAAACTATAAGACAGAAGATGATAGATTAAACCAAAGGCTTTGCATTTGCAATGATATGATGACTGTGTAGGCAAACTTTAAAGTTAAACAACAAACAAGGTAAAACACCGATAGACCCGTACAAGCTTTGACTGGTAAATAGCCCGTCTCTTATAAACAGCTTTTCTACTCTACCTGAGCACTCAAACCACATGTCACATGCATCATTCACCTACATTCATACAAGTGCCTTTGTTCTACACCTAAGTGCTTTCTAACCAACATTCACACTATGATGGATGCATCAGACCTTCTGAGCTACAGCAACCCCCAAAAATACAGTCAGGTATACATATGTGTGCATAGCCGTTTGTGTGGACCCAGCATCCCCATAGAGAACTTGGCAGTCAGGTGAGATGCAGATGAAGTGTGTATGTGTTTTATATTCCTTTACCTGCCCACTATATTCATAACTTGCAACCCCCTTACATAACCCTTCTTGTTTACTGCACCCAGGACTTTTCACAGACTGTGAAATGTCCAAAATATGAATGTGTTTCAGGCTATTTCCCAAGAAGTGACTCAGAGCTGGCTTTAAGGTGACATAAAACACCTTCTTAAAACTTTTTGGAGGTCTCCAGCTCTATTGAAAGAGTATTTTTGTACAGGTAATTGAGTTTGAGAACCCCTAACATCACCCACAGTCATAACCGTTCAAGTTCTGACTAAAAGAATGAGTTTACAGATATAAAGGTGAGGCTCTTTGTACTGCAAAATACTGTAGAAACAACCAGGATAAGTACTTACATCCCATCTGTATAGAAAGGGGAACAAAAGTTAGAGTTAGTAGAGCTGAAAAACATAATTTATAATGGTAGACAGCATATATGTAGGGATAGTAAGATGGATATTTAAGGCGAATATTCAGAAACTGTCTCTGTGCACAAAATCAAAGCAACTAAAAGCGACCAGTTTGAGCCTAGAAGACATCATTCTTTACACAACAAGTAATTCCAACTTGAATTTGGAGACGTTAATGTCTTGTTTCAACATGACATCACTCCTGTGTATAAAGCCAGAGCCTCAAATAAAAGTTTTCCCAGTTCTGTGTGGATGAACCTGACTGGTTGGACCTCAGTTTTAGGCAGAACTCAGACCTCATCACTCGACGTCTGTGTTAGACCTCACCAACTCTTTTCGAAATACTCAAACCAAAAAAATGATGGCTGATGAATGAGCAGATCAAATTATGTTCAGCACCTGGGGGAATGCTGCTTGGATGTCGCCATATGGATCACATTTTTCCAGGTTGTAAAATTGGTAATTTCCAAATCTAAAAAAGCCGAGCAGAGAATTTCTCAAATAAGTTCAATGTTCAAATTAATCTGAGCTCTTATGTGCGGATTCACCCTGATGTCTAAATGATGACTTCACTGTTTCTTCTCCTTCTCTGCATCCAAACTTCCAACATTTCCAATTTTATAAAAGGTAACAGAGGAATGTGCACACACAGCTGAACAAAATCAAATGAAAAAACTGAAACCCTTACTGTCCATATCAGGGCATGCTGTGACTCCTTTGTGCTACACTTTGCTGGCATGGTTTGGATCTACTTGAGGCAGTGGGTCACTCCGAATCAGCACTAATTCTGAGATTTTTGTTTGTTTTTATTCTAGGATGTGTTATACAGTGACTCGCATTTTTTAATCAGGACCAAAGCCCCAGCCAACACTTTCTCTCCAGGTTTAAATTTGACCTTTACCCTGCACCCAGTAGGAGTATCCCTTGTGAACTTCGCTTCACTCTTCATTATTCCTCCCATGAGCATCACATACAGGAAAGTTCGTCATATTCCTGCCTGTTTTTCGCAATCTATCAGGAAAAAATCAGGGATGCTGTCGCTGCCTAAATGTTGCTTCTGGTAGAGTGTAAATGCCTAAGCTATGTAACACATTAAACGGGTCCAGTTCAGGCTCACATTACATTCATAACTGAAAAGAAAGCACAGTACACACCCCCACCCCAGTCATAATAACCAGCATTTATAGTAACCAATATAGATGACATCATGGTTGCATAACAGTAGTCAGCACAAAGGGGAAGTTGGTTGTGTAACCATAAATGTTTGTCAGTCCTGCAGCGAATAGAATGCAAATATGCTGGTTTATTCATTTCAATGGGATTTGCCCAACACCTAAAAGCTGCTGCGCCTGTTCAAATATCACCGTCACCGCTGTTTGTGGCCAATATGCTGAAAGAATGATTTTCTCTGCGCTTGGTCAAGAGCAAATTGGTCTCAATCTCAAGTCGTTGCTCAATAATAATCCAGACCCTGGGTGTTGTAGGAACTGCTCTTTTAATATGTGCTTAACACTGTAAAGCAGGGCTGTCTAATTTTCTATCGTGGGCCACATACAGGCCGGACCAGTTTAATTCACTTTGTCGCAACCCCCAAACAGCAAAAATGTTATCTGGCACATCACACACACAAAAACAATTAACCACCAGATAGTTAGTGTCAGTAGAAAACAAGTATTTATTTTACAGTTAAGGCAAACCAACCAATTACAGGACAAAAATAAACAAACACAGGGAAGCTTTAAGCTTTAGGGTCTCAAAATGTTTTTCAAAAGTGGTTTCATGAAAATCTGTATAATGGTTTTAACTGTGGACAAAACCTCCTGCATCCTCAAACACTCTTTATAAGATGAGTCTTGGACAATGAAGCATTATATTCTCCCCAAAGTGATGGAGCAAGAGTACAACTGTAACTATGTTTTATCATAGTGAGTATAAAAGAGAACTATTCCACACATCTTTTGTTTTAAGGTCACATTCTTGAAGTGAAGGACTCAGGAAATTATCAACAGTGGACCAAACCACTGCAAGGCGTACAAGGGGGGAGTCCATTTACAAACCTTTGCTCTTTTAATCAGTATGAAAAGCAGTACATGTTATTATTGTATTAGTATCCCCTCTCTTATCCAAACAACTTTGTTACCTATCCACATAACTGAATGATTTAACCTAATCAAATGGAGACAGAAAAGTTAACTAAAGCAAATTTTAAAAAACAAACAAACTTAAACTGACACTGAAAAAATGGTAAAAATCAAACTCTCCTCCCCAGTGTGTCAGAGGGGAGAGGGAATACTGATGTTTGATTTGTTTTTGTAGTTCTTCAGTATTTTTAATGGCAAAACAAAGGACTACAATTTAGTTTATTGCAATAACACGCTTATCTTATCAGAACTGTCTAAACTTCTACCGTTTACATCATATAATGTGACGGTAATAGTTTTATTTATCAAAATGTCAGTCCATATCAGTAAATTGATTTATTGCTTTCTTACAGCTCTCCCACATTAGGCATCCATTCACACTGTATTTCAACAACAGTTACAGGACATCTTTAGCAGATGCCACAATAAGATGAACAGTTTTGAGTTTTCAGCAGCTCGTTAAATCCCTCAGAGGGATTTGTTTTACAATTTACAAAAAAATAAAAACCATTCCAATCTGATTAATATAATCATCATTAAGTGGCTCTGAGAGGCTTTGGTCCAATTTGGTTTATATGACAAACTGAACAATAAGAGAAGGAAAACTAATATTCAGGCACATATCCATCCCTGATGGGAGTATAATCTACCATGCTGACCCACTTTCTGGTTTTTGCTTTTCTATTGGCTCACAGCCCAGCAGTTGTCGGGGGAGACAGAGTTCAGCAGCTGTCATTCACCTGTTTGCTGGGACGCAGTTCAGATTATCTTAAGCTTTATCCCTCGAAATACTTATTTTGAAAGGACGTAAATCCTTTCAAAATAAGGATTTAGTGTGAAGACTTTGTTTGAGGTTAGCTCCAGGCTAAGGCTGGGATAAAAGGTTAAGACAATTAATGTAAATAATGTAATGTCTACTTAATTTATGAATGCTGTGTGTGTGTCTGAGAGAGAGATTTCAAAGGCAGAGGTCCTGTAGGTCTACCTCATTAACCCTGCGCTCTGTTTGGCTGTGCACATTCTTTTCCAAATATGTATTTTGAGACCAAAGAAGAATCTTGTTACAAAGTTATATTTAATTATATAATTGGAAAGTTTTGTAAATTTAAAGTCTGAATGCAATTTGCAGTTGCTAACAGCAATGACAGCTGCACATTATGCACCCAGGACAAAAAAACCTGAAGGTTTATCACTAAAGCACACAAAAAGAGTCACCCTTCACCCCCTTTTTTGACACGTTTCTTTTGACATTGGTTGCTTTTTCACTTGTTTTTAATCTACTCATAGTACCTATGAATGACTCAAGCAGAAAAAAGATACCTAACTCAAAGCATGAACCAGTGAGTTGCTAAAGCACATCATGTGTTTCCATTTCTTTTGCTGAAATGAAAAATGCCAAAGATAACACAATTTGACATAAAATAGTATTTCTGCAACAACAAGATCATTCCCAAGGTGCTATTAGCTAAAAACCTGGCATGTCTCAGTATGCTTTTCATGTGTGTCCTTAAAAAATTTGAGGAAAGTGGACATGTGCAGGATAAAAGAAGACCTGAAATAATATCTACAGTAGATTAAGAGTGACTGAAAGTCATGTCCTTAAGAAATAGGGAACAATCCAGTAACGACCTGATGCAAGAACTGAGAAATGCATCTGGTGCTTCAGTTGATCCATCTAATAATAGATATTAGGGAACACACATATCAATAGATCTGAAGGGATAATTTACCTCATCAGTCTCAGTCTCAGTGGATGAGTGGCTGTCTGAAAGCCATAGTAAAGAAAGAGAAAAGGGGAGAAAAGGCTGGGTGTGTTAAATTGCACAAGAACTGGACTGAAACTCAGTGGCAACAGGTCTGATGGAGTGGATGAAACGAAATTAGGAGTTTTTCATTCAAAACATTGTCAATATGTATGAAGAAGGTCAGGGGAGAGGTACAACAATGAGTGTTTTCAGCCATCTGTAAAATACAGCAGAGGCTCTCTTAAATCAGTCTTACTTGAGGCGTGTGCTTAAAAGACAATAGCAATACAACATGAGCGCACTGTTCTCCTCCTTCAAACATGCAGTGTGCAAAAATATAAAAAGCAAACAGACAAGTGAGGGCACCTCTGCTATCTCTGTTGTAAGCCCCTCCCAACAAACAAAGGCATGTCCACCTCTCATATGTACTACAACAATGCTAATTTCTCACAAAGCCACATCTATCCCAGGTGAAAGTTCTCAGCACACTGTGCAAAAGTCCTATGTGGACTGCCTTTTCTACCATTTTAGTCTCGTTGATCTGATCTGTGATTGCCCCCCTGTGACTGGCTGATTTTCTAAAACCTTAAAATACACAGCTCACTGGAACACTTGATGTAAAAGTCTGCTGAAATGTGACTGTGGGCTTTTTTCCTGATAGGTGAACATGGATGGATGGATGGACGGATGGATGGACGGATGGACGGATGGATAGCCCCTTTTTGGTTCAGTATTGTGTAGAAAAAATAGTCATTTACTTCCATTATACTGAGGTGATGACAAACATTTATACAGCTGATGCATTGAGGCAATTTGCACACAGTAATCAATATGAACAAATAAAAGGCAGAAGTAAAATAGACACAGTTTAATTTGAGGTAAATTATCCCTTCAGATCTATTGATATGTGTGTTCCCTAATATCTATTATTAGTATGTCAGTCATATTAAAGTCTTATTTGACATAAGAATTAATTTTTCTCCCAAAATGAAACCTAAAGCAGTCAGTAGAGACAATGCGGATTTGAATATTGCACTTTGGCGGTGATGTTCTGTAGATTCATCGATTTTGAGGATTTGGACATACGTGAAGATCGACTGATTGCAGATATTTTTGTGCTTAATGAGAGGATTTGGTGGAGACATCCCATGACAAGTTGTTTCCTAGTTTTGCAGCAGCCAGCCACTCTGATAGGTCAGGGGCAAATATAAATCTTTGTTCCAGTTATGCAAATCATCTCGGCCCGCAACCAGAATGCAGCTCACATGACTTGTTTTATATCCAGCACACGGAAGGAGCCAAATGAGGCCCCATTCAACTGCAACCATCGCTGCTGAACATCTGCCATCTTGGATCTGATAGAAGCACAGGCCGTATGCATCACCTCCCGCTTCGCTCTCGTGACAAAAAATTGGATGCCGTGTTGGAAAAATGGAAAATAAGACAAAGCAGGTCAAGGTGAAAAGACAATTTCAGCATTCTGTGAAACACATTCCTGATTCGGAGCACCTGTTGTGTTTGAGGAGAAGTCAGAATGGCAACTGAGGATAATTTCAAAGTAAGCAACACAAAAACAGAGCTAGAAGAGAAAGAGTAAACGGAAAAGGGAAATCTGAGGTGTAAATGAAGACATAGAGCGAAGAGCTGCCAAGATCACAAAGTTCTACATGTGTTAAGAGCGTGATGAATTTGAGTCCTTTCATTGAGGTCTTAGGGTGAAATCACATCTTTGGACTGAAGTTAGAATTCTTTTTCCTTCTGAGGCAAAGTATCATCCTTCACTCTGAAAGTTATCCTCTCATAAAGCAACCACATTAAAATGAGAACATCATTATGGACTTCAGATAAAGATTCCTTTTCAAGCGTGTATTAGTAGTGTTTTGATATCAGCTCCTCGGCTGAAAAGCGCTTCGTAATGAAGTGAAGGGGGAAGACAAAGGCAAACAGAGGCAACAGAGTAAACACTGTAACAGGCTTAATCGTGATCCTGATTAGATTCTGTTTTAAGAACAGAGCCAGAGAGGGAATCAAACCATCTGAAAGCAAATGTTGTTTTTGGCAGACGGAACAATCATTATAGGTTTCCAAAGAGCGGTGAGAGAGGGGACTGTTTATTTCACACAACTTAAAGGAAAAAAGCTCAGATTTTTGTTGTATAGAACCTGGAAAACTTCAGCATTTGTATTTGCATTTTTGTACAAAATGTGGTTCTTACTCTTGTAATGTTTTGCAGTGATGCTTCATATATTTGCCCACATTATATTTCTGTTTTATGTGTTTTCATTGTGTAATGTTGCAGGACTCAAAAGTGAAATATAAAGCAGAAACAACAAAGAAGCATCTGCTCCCCTACCCCTGCTTTAAAGCACATGTCATTGAGTCTTGAGCCACTGGTTTAGAGTTTCTGTTAGTTTTTGTTTTTGTTTAGTATTTTAGTGAAGTGAATAATGTTCATGTTTTTTTCCGTTTTCCATCCTTCTTGAAACGTAGTATTATATTTAACTCCTCTGAGGTTTTGTTTTGGTAGTGCTTGTGTCATTCTGTTTGCAAACACGATAGCTCGGAAAATTTTGAATTAATTCTGATAAAACTTTTTAGGGGGTCATGTTGACAATCCATTCAAACTTGGTTCATATCCACCAAGGTCAGCTTAGTGATTTATTGGTCAAAAACTGAAACTATGGTTCTTACAAGTGTGTTGTGACATTTATTATATTTATTTAACCTTTATTTAACCACTGAGATCAAAGATATATTTTACAAGGGAAACATATGGGAATTATCATATAAAGATTTAAAATATCATGTCACCTCTGTGACCTCTGACCTCATCTTCAAGGGCAATAGATTGATCTAAAGGTCAAAGAGATAATCATGCTATATAGAGCTATTTAAAACTATCTTATTTACTACCATTGTTTGTACTGATGACATGATAGGGATTCAAAATATCACCTCACTTTGTACTCCTGACCTCTTGTTCAAAGTCAAATTAGTTCAAACTCTCATAAAATGTCTTTTATCTTTAAAACTTTGCTTAAAATTCTGCTGTCTTTGTTTTTATCGGTAATATTTAGTACATGATACTGATATATGGGGACTATATAAGTATCACATTATAGTTTGCATCCAAATATCAGGTCACATTTGACCTCTGACCTCACTTTTACATTTCACAGCTGTTGACCCCAAAGTTGACCCCAAAATGCATTATTTTTTACTGCACTACAAACTTCCAAAAGTAGGTTTAAATAGATCAAAGAAAAGAAAACTAAAAAAAATATATACAAAAATACAACATTGTTCCCTTAAAAGTAAATACTGCCCTGAGATTGAGCTGCCTTGGCCGATGTTTGTGCTCATCTTGCTTTCCTGGTATTGTTTATTATTACCTTCCCAGTCGCCTGTTTGTATTTTGGCTTACTTAAAGTCAGTCATTTTAGCTTTTCCTTGGATTGAGTTTCCATATTTCTTGGTTAGCTGATGTTTAGTATTGAGTTTCTGTATTTACAAGCTCTATCATATTTTGCATATGGTTCTTAATGGCTAAATTCCTGGTATTATTTGTCTTATTTCCTTTGTTTTGTTACTCTCAGATCATCCTTTAGTTGGTCCCTTTTGAGTTTCCATTCAGTTCCTCCATCTGTTCCATCTTTGTACTTCTATGTGTCCCTGTCTTGTCCTCCTATCTTTCCTATGTGTCACATTAATTCTGTTTCCCCGCATTCTGCTGTTTTGCGCTTCCTGTTTTATTTTGGTAAGGTTTAATTTTTTGTGCCTAATATTTCCAGTCATGTGTCCCACCTGTTATCCCCTCATTATCTTATGAGTGCATTCATTGTCTCTGTGTTTGTTATTGCATTATCCTCCATAACTGCATGAACCCCAGCTCTTGATTCTGTATTTCCTGGCGATTTCTTATGTTTTGGTTTCCCTCGCTCCACTCCTGTATTTCGATCTAATCACCAAAGCGTTTGACTTCTGCCTCGTGTGCCCTGCATATGAGTCCGCAATAAACAGGTCACACAGCCCACTTATGACAGCAGAAGTGGAGTTATTCATGAGGAACTCATAAAAACTCCAACAGAACCAAAAGGCAACACACTCTGTCATCCAAGTCTCTGTTAGCAATGATTTGGCCGCTGATTTAATCTGCCTCATCATCCATCCATCATCACTTTACGCTTTTAGACATTTTGATTCATACTTAGCATATAATGCTTGGGTTATGACCTAAAACATATATTGTGAAGTCACTGAATACTGGAACATTAAGATTAACCACCTAAATTCAATAAGGTCATTTCAGGTTCAAGTGAATGTCTTTTGAAGAAATACCCTCAAGGCGTCCCTAATATATCACAGTCACAAGATCATAACGCCTCCACTTGTTGCTGCTGCAAGCATGGAGGCATAAAAAAAGCCCTCTGTGAAGCTGGATCCACATATTATTCATCAGAGTTAGTGGAACATGGGAACAACCCCAGATTTCTTTTTAACATTGTAGCCAGGCTGACAATGAGTCAGAGCTCTGCTCAGCTTTTTATTCCTTACTAGCGATGTCTTAATAACCTTTTCTACAAATAAACTTTAAGAGAAGACAAGTTTTGGGATGAAAGGCTGGCAGCATGCGTTTACTTGATCAACATGTCTTTTAGACTGGAGTGCTCAGTGATGTTTTAACCTGGAAAACTACTTTCACATTAAATCTGATCGATCACTCTCATTAACAGTCCTCTGATTATCTTGTATGCTCAGTCATCCCAGTAAGAAAATCACTTCCAATTCTCCCACTGAAAATGCTACGTCCACATGAAGAGAATCAACTTTTTGAGAGTCCTCTGATTAACCTGTGATTCAAAATCCTGCAGCACGTCCTCGTGTTTCAGCCTGGTGCCAGACTCTATTTGTAAAATACATGAAAATGCTGTTGCAAACCAGCTGAGTTTGCTTTGTGATTTGTTTGAAAGGTTTCAGAGCAGAACATAGGCCAGAATCAGCCCTGCTTTAAGTCACCAGAGGTCTTTTGAAGGCCTCACACAATTTGTCTCTTTATTTGTTCTGCTAGATCTCACTGTTTCATATGACAGCATTTTATTACAGACACTGGAGGTTATAATCAGGCTGAAAGGAATGGCACTACGCTGCTTGACGACTAGAGTAGAAGCACAATCATATACACCTTCCTTAAATTAACCCAGCCTAAGCAAAGGCACTGGCTCACAGCAATAGTGAAAACATGGAGGTGAGTTAAGTGCATAAACCTAACAGGAGCAGATAAATTCCCTCCTGCTTCTCTATCATGGCTTAAAATGGGATAGCATGGGGTTTTTTGTTTAAATGGAAAAATGACACAGAGTCTTTTTAAGGTAAATTGAGTGTTCATGATCATCATGTGTTCTTCCACAGCATGTCTTCTATCCTGTCTTCCTTCTCTCACCCCAACCGGTGGCCCTGCCCCTCCCTGAGCCTGGTTCTGCTGGAGGTTTCTTCCTGTTAAAAGGGAGTTTTTCCTTCCCACTGTCGCCAAAGTGCTTGCTCATAGGGGGTCGTATGATGGTTGGGTTTTTTCTCTGTGTGTATTATTGTAGGGTCAACCTTAAAATATAAAGTGCCTTGAGGCGACTGTTGTTGTGATTTGGTGCTATATAAATAAAATTGAATTGAACTGAATAGTTTAGATACTTCTGTTTAACCAAACAGCCAATCACAGGGCTCCAACTTAATGTATTAAGCCTTGTAGATACAGTGAAGAAAAACCTGATGGAGTTCCAACTGAGCACAAAACATGGATGAAGAAAAGTGAATACAGTAATTTTGAATGGCATGGTTGAGGGAGTGATCTAAGTATTTCAGAAGCTGCTGTAGTACCTGGATTTCCCAACACAACCATCTCCGGGGTTTACTGTGAATTATCCCAAAATATCATCACTGAACAACTGAACAACCCAGTGAGCAGCAGCTCTCTGGGGGAAAATGCCTTGTTGATGTCAAAGGTCAGAGGAAAGTGGCCAGACTACGTGACAGCGAGTTCACGGTGCTCAGATGTTCTCCACAGTCAGGAGATCTCAGTTCCAGAGAGCACCTTTGGAATGTGGTGGGATGTGAGGTTCACCTGAGGGATGTGCAGCTGACAAACTGGATGATGTTGTCATGATATTTATTAAAAATCTCTTAAAAAATGTTTCCAGCATCTTGAATCCATGCCATGAAGGATTAAGCCAACACCGAAGATGAAAGGTCTACCCAGAAACTCCTATGGTCTAACTAATGACGAGTTTATCCCTGATTAATCATGGAACCTGCTGGATCTGAGGGAGAAGACAAACAACAACTGAGGAAAATTTCAAACAAAGTAAGCACAACAAAATCTGAGGAGGACGAACGACCTAGAGGAAAAAGAGGAAAAGAAAAAAAAGGCACATGATGAATGGATGAAAGGAAAACTTATGCTCAACTCTGGCTCCTATAATTACTGTGGCAGCGACTGATGGTTTTAAATCACTGGAATTAAAATCAGGTTCTCTTTTTTTAGATCTGTTTTTTTTTAGTAGCGAATAGCTTTGGAAAAATACAAACAATGGCATGAAATCTGACCAGACTTTAGCAATCTCCACTCACAAACGCTCCCACAAAAAAATGCTATTTTAATGCAACTCTAAACAAAAATACTGTTGTTTACATCTGCAGTCACAATTCTGAGGAGGTTTACCGGCAGTCTGAGCTCACAATCAAAGTGTTAAAGCGTATGTTTACAAGAGTGAAATATCATCTTTCAAGCTGTGTATGGCTGTTTACATCTTCATACTGTGAGCATGAGTATCCCTGTTCACAAAAGTCAACAAACACAATAATCTAATCAAAACGGGGGCACAACAGAGCTAAAACACGCTCATTGCCAATGACAACAGCATCATATCTACTCAGTTAAAATTTCCCTAGACAGCCACTAGTAATTTAACACATGATGTTATATATTTAACTTTAATAATTCCACATAGATGTTAAGAAGGTGAAAAATTTGCATTTGTCAGTTAACACTGGGTAAGAGACTGTATTCTAGACACTTTACTGACCTACATCAGGGCAGTATGACGACATGTTTCTGCCTCTATCTGATATGCATATACACAAACCCATTCACACTCATGGTTCAAGCAAAGTGCTGACTTTACAGGGAAACACACACACACACAGCCCCAACCCGTCTGAAGATTCCCAGAAAAGAAGACGCTAACACTGCAATACCAAAATAGGTCAGAGATTCGGGGCAGCGGGGATGAGTAAAGTGTGAGAGCATGACAAGCTGTCAAAAATCAAAAATGGGGACGTGTTTCATCTGGACTGTTTTCTTAGTTACAGGTCATTCTGGGAAAATTATATTTTTACTGTGACTGGATTGTAAAACTCACTGTCGGGTCTTCAGAGGGTAACTTCAGACAGCCTGGGTGCTATTAGTAATGCTAATGTTGTACTAACCACAGACTGTATATAAAAGATAGATGTAGCCAATTGGGGTCAGTGAACTCTTGCATTGATACCTCGGGCAGAGAGTGAAGATTTTGGTGTTTGGAAGTGAGTGACTGAGCACTGCATACTGACAAAGTAGCAGCTAATCAGTTACAATGCATACTTTTCTTTGTTGTCCTGCTTTGACAGGATAACAAAGTAAATAATATGGACACATATTATGATCATCTGAGGCCATGGACCCATTAGAAATGTGTTTCGTGGGATAGCAGATCAATGGAGATGAAGGGCTGTTTTCTCGCATGCTTCTATACAGTTCTTTTTGCAATCGGAGGGGTCGCCCCCTAGTGGCCATTAGAAGACATTTTTAGGGTACTTCCAGATTGTTATAACCTAGGAGTCCATGCATCTTTTGTTTATGTTTCAGCATACCTACTGAGTGCATTCCTTAGGCCTGCAATTGTTACACTCTTACCAGCATAAACAGCAAAGCAGAAACTTCCATGTTAGACAAATTAAAATGAGAGAAAACCGAGGCCACATACAACATTAAAATATCTCCCGTAACTGTTTTCCTTTTTTTTAAATTTTTTGTTACAGCGATCAAAGTTTGCTTGGTGATATATATGGGTATTACTGTTATCTGCTGAAAGACAGGGTTTCCTCTCAAGCTTCTTCCTTAGTAGGGAAACTCTGAGTTACATCTCTCTTTTTTACTTGCTTATCTCCATGTCTATCTCACTCCGCTGCTATGTGTCTCTCTTCTCTCCTGCTTCTTGTCACTGTGAATTTTTATTTTATCCTCACTTTATCTTCTTTCTCACAGCCCACTACTCAGCCCCCTCACTCCTCTTCCCAGTTTCTGGCATGCACTCTTTGATGTTCTCATTCCTCCATATAAAGCAATGGAAACACTGAGGGTCTCAGGCTGATGATGACACATGCCACTTGTCACTGTGACTGGCTGCATGGGAAAGTGCTCCTCTGGAGAAAACTGAGGACAACCGAGGGCAGCATTTCTCTGGATGTCAATGCCATCTTCACGCTTTTAACTGATAGGAAGGCAGCAGAACTCAAACAACCCCCCAGCTACATGTAATGTTCAACATGTCGAACCTTGAAGCAGAAGCAGCAGAAAAACAGGAAAAACAGGAAAAATTAGACACTAGAAGATTGGAAAAGTGTTGAGTCTGATGAGTCTGAATTTCTGCTTTAATAGTTGGATCACAGGGCCAGAGTTAGTAAACATGAAATCATGCTGTCTTGTGTCAGCGCTGATGTAATGGTGTGGGGGGCATTTTCTTGGCACACTTTGGCCCCATTAGCACCAACTTAGCATTGTTTAAACCTAGTTTTGAGCCTAATCTTAAAAGTAGAGAGGGTGTCTTTCCAAACTGAGAGCTGGTACCACAGAAGAGCGTCCTGAAAGCTGAAGGCACTGCCTCCCATTCTACTAATGATTGATCGATCTAATAATCAATAGTATTAAAGGTGTAACATTTGTTCAGTTTAGCCTATTTTTTTTAGTGAAACTATAACGTCTATTTTACAACTTTTCACAACGTTTAGTGCAGGTTAAGAAGCTGAAAGAAGGTATGTGAGACATCTGTGTAGCAAATTTGTAAAAACCACTCTGTCTACAGGAAGGGCAGGGTCTACTTTAATACACTTCATTTCAGCCTTGTTTATAATAATTTCTTATATTATTGCTCATTTTTCTGTTTATAGTATAAATAGGTACTGGTGGAAACTATGCTACTGTTGGGCATAGGAGAGGAAAAAGGTGTGTTCACAGGCAGAAAGGGAGAAAGTAGCAAAGCATACGCAAGATTGAGGTGCCAGAAAAGGAAGAAAAGAGGAAGACCACATGTAAGGAAGATGAAGAACATGCAGAGGGTTGGTGTGACAGAAGATGATGCAAGGGATAAGATGAGATGGAGGCAGGTGGTCCGCTGTGGCGACTTCATGGTCTTATTATCTTTTGCTGTCAGTGTTCCAACAGTGGGTTTGTTTCCCTGAAGAGACACAACTGTCTCCCTCCCTCTCTTTTCCCGTTCTCTTTGAGTTTTACTATGTTGCCAATTAAGGCAGTTAACCCACACCGACTGCTCTGTCATTTTTCGTAGTCCCGGTGTTTCAACTCAACGGTAAATTTGCTGTTACTAGGCAATTCAGTTTATAAAACTACAGTAATTATTCTTATTGCAGTTAAGCCCACAATTTGATTAATCCACCACTTTTCCAGCCAGAATCCCATTATTCCACCTGCATAATATTGCATTTGGCATTCATCTTTACACTGCTGAAAACACTGAGTCACCTTGCTGGCAAAGTCAAACTCTGTGTTTAGTATCCAAGTCTATGTCGCCCGAGCTCGACACCCCAACTAACTTGAAGGTTGTGTATATTTAGCGGTGGATATCTGATGAGAGTGGAGGAAAAGTAAGAAAATACATTTATTTTCGTGGCCTCTTTTCTGTGAGGTGGTGCGTGGTGTTGTGGTCTACAGCAACTAGCAACTAAAATATTGTAAACGCCAGAACTTGAGTTATGTTTGAATCACAAATCGGGCTTCTTCTCGCAAATGCAAAGTGGTCCTGTTGTGTTACTTACATAAATCTAGTTAAATTGTTCAATTTCGTAAGATTAACATATCCTAATTTTTTGTCATAACTTTTTGTTGTAAAATTTGAAGTCATAAATACTTCAGTGCAATTTTTGGCATGTAGAGCATATTTTGTGATTGCTTAGATTTAAGATAAGAGGAGTGTAGTTTAAAATACACCCTTTCACGACATTAAGCACATGTTACAAAGTTATCTTGTTCCAATATTTAAAAAACTTTTTCTCTAGCGGTTTGTTATGGACACAATACCAAGTAACTACAGGGCCAGTACTGCTGATGCTGATGCTGTAGGGAAGAGCAGTGTGTCATGCTTTATGAGATGAATCACCATCAATTTGCAGATTTTATGACCACTAATTGACTGTGATTTTTACTTTCCACAATAATGAGCTAACATAATAAAAAGACACCTTTCAGCTTTTTATGTATTTTGAAACCAGGAATTTAAACCTCCCTGTCTGTAAACCACTTCAGGTCAGCTTCTGTTGTTTAAATGTGTTATCAAGTATAAATAAAACAGATGTGACGGTGAACACAAAAGGCTCAGTCCTTTTTCATATTGTGTGTTTAAGGTGTATATTGTCATTTCCAAAAAGATTAATTATTGCACACAGTTCAGTGGGCTACAAACTGAACTTAGAGGAACAAAGTACCGATGCTACTATTAGTTATATGATACTATATAGATCCAATACCAATTCCAGTGTTCGTATTGATATTATTGATATTTAGATCGATCCGCACACATTTTCATTTATTTTCCACAGTCTACTTTTTTGCCACTAAGACAAGTCCTGCAAAAGTGATGACACCAGCTGAATGCATTTGTTTAGGGTCCTGATGCTGCCTAATTCAGATACTGCTACTGTCCATCGGACAACTCTTAAAGTCAAACAACAAAACAAGCAGGACACCCAGCATGTTCAATGGGACACTATGGCCCTGAACGAGTTGTGCTATTTGGAGAGTAAAGTAACCACATGTGTCATTGCAACAGTGTTCAAACATGAGTGCACTTTAAATAATTTTATTTTGTTTTGTGTATTTATTCAGTTTTCATTTTCTATAGTCGACATTTCTTCACTCATACTTGGTTACTTCTGCACACAGATTTAAATGAAATTCATATACATGAGATAAATTCCAATTTGTTCAGGTAAAAAATCAGTCTTTCATGTACATACCGTAAAAACATTACTAATGGAGTTCCACAGGGTTCTGCACTAGTACCTATAAACTTTTTACTTTAAACATGCATTCCCTAGGAGATATTATTAGGAAAAGAGCATAAATAATAAAAGATTCAAAAATACTTTGATTTTAGGTAGTAAACCATAAGAAATGAGAAACATAAATGCCTGTATGATTAGAAATGTTCTACTCCTCAGTCCCCAGGACAGAGAAAAATGGAAAATTAACATGAATTAGCCCTATAAACACTTTAGAAACACATGATATAATTTATTCACAGTGTTTTCAGTTTCTGTAAACTTTACCTGCTGTATAAATGCCAGAAAAATAAATCGTGGTGAGAGAGCATTCAATCCCATCAACTTACAAGGGCAAACCACCTCCATGTGTAAACACACTGGTTTGTTATACTGTACTCTTAGCTAACATAATGAGGACATGATGGAACTGTATGCTCTGTTGACTCTCATATCAAACAAGTCAAACCTGTGTTTGCTTTAAACTTCAAGGAATCAATAGTAAAGGAATGCCAAACGCAAACATAAAAAGTAAACTGCTCAGCACCATTTGTTTGATATTTCATAGGGCAGAAAGAGCCACACTAATACTGTATGTGACATCAGATGGTGATATGCTGCTCCCAAGTGGTCATGGGAAAATTCACAAGGCAGATTTCAAACCAGTGTTTCCTTCTGAAATGACTGAAAGAAGAATGTTTTAATGAAAAAGCACCTTATAGTGCTGTGAAAAACTGCTTTTTTACATATCTGTCATGCTTCCATATGTGACAAATCTGAACTTGTTTAATGATCTAAAATTTTGTCTTTACTCAGGTTATCTTTGCTTGTTAAAATGTGTTTGGTGATCTGAAACAAATGAATAAAAGACTAAGAAATCAGGAAAGGGCAAATACTTTTTCACAGCACGGTCTGTAGCCCACTTTTAACGAAGTAATAAATTCAATTTTCCAGCACAATTAATATCCCGATAACTCTGGCCTTTAGTTCAAGAGTTTAAAATGAGCTCTCATTTGATAAGTCAGCTATTGAAGACATTTGCCCTGGCATTATTTTTTTGTAATTTGTTTCATTTAGTATGTCAAGCTCTATGAATGTGCAAATTATCCACCTTGAAGCAATTGAATTGAAGCAATTCAGCAATTCAACACATTTGCTAGCTGCATAATTTGGATTAATGATGAGAATACTCATCTGCACTGTCTCCAGTACTAACGAGGACAAGAGTTGATTATCAAATCAAGAGGATGCATGCATGCTAAGCTTGAGCTGCTTAAAGATAAAAGGGGTTAATTGACTAGCACTCCCTGCACTGCTCATAAGCTTTGTCTTTTGGCTGAATGGGACATAACTAAATTCCTATGTTCACCACAATGCACGCACCTACTAGCCCTCGTTCCTAGCAGAGTTTTGGTGGGGAAAAGTACATTGAGCACACTGGAAATTTGCACCAGTTCTTTCAGGAGTTAGAGAATGGTGAATGGACTGGTTCTTATATAAGGCCTTTCTGCTCTACCTGAGCACTCAAAGCACACACCCATTCATACAAGCACTTTGTGCTACAGTTAAGTGCTTTCTATCTAACAGTCACACTAATGGTGGTGTCAGAGACCATGGCATGCAGACTGGACTGAACCACCAACCTTTTGATCAGCTGATAACCTGCTCTACCTCCTGAGCCGCAACTGTTCCTGTAGAGAAGAACTGCAAGAAATGGGCAAAGAATGTAAGTAAGGACAGTGGCCAATGTTTGTCTTAAGAACATGAGCCTAAACTATTGGAGCCTCTCACAGCTAACCCATTTAAAAACTACTGAAGAGTGTCGACTTTCCTTACAAAGTCAGTAAAGGTTCTGACCATGATGGAATATTCCAATACACTATAGAAGGCTTTGCCTAAAGAAATGAGCTGCTTAACTTGCTTTGAGTGGGATGGTCAGACACTTTTACACCTACAAAAGCAGTAAAAGATGATAAGTGTCCTCGGCTGTTGCCCAGAAAAAAGTTTTGCCCCAACAAGAACTAAGGTAAAATGTTTCGGCTTGGTCTAAAGCATTATAGCCACTGATCAACCAGTAGGGAACGCTGAGTGGTAAGTTTCTGGATCATGGGAATTGTATGTGGAGATAGCAGAGCAGCAGCCACTGACTGAGTGAGGAAACATGCTTAGTTTGGGTACAGCTCTGCGCAGTGACTCTCTGAATCCTTGCAATTAGAGTCTTTTCAAAACACAATAATACTTGGGAAAAAAACTTAATATTTGAAAGACACAGTTGATATTTTCTCCCTCATTGCGGTATTAAATGAACCAACAAAGACTGCTGGTGAGAGTGTAATCAGTGAAAGGCCTGTTCTAATGTACACTGCACTTCAAACTTTGAAGCACATTTAACTTGTCTCTGAAGTGCTGATATGAATGATTGTGCTCTGTATGCGCAGTCTTGTCTGTGTGATTGCATTTGAGTAAGGTTGTAAGATCCTGCTTTATTCTATAGTCTTCCAGCCTTGTTAATCAGTCATGCTTTAAAAAGCCTTTGATAATCTCAGCGAGAGTTAAATATTTGAGCAGAAATTTTACTTTGTTCTTTTATATTAACCTTATTGAGCAGAGAGGCTCATGAATGAATCAGCACCTATGGATCTTACTGGATTTTTTCCCCTGCAGGTAAATTTCCTGCACATTCTGCAGTAATCCTCACAAAGGAAAAATAGGCCCTAGAGTGAACCTCGTCTTGTAGGCTTAGTAATAAAAGTAAGAGGTTAATGCAGAAATATAACACCACAGTTTTAACTCAGTATTTAAACAGGGTTACTAAGGAGAGAATTTATTAAGTCATTTGATATTTTGGGGATTTTTTTAGAGTTCGAGAGCGAAGAACACTTGGGTACATGAGGACAGGATTTTAAATTCCTTTCATTATATATTGTTCTCTGTTTGCAAACACCTAAACATTTGTATTAATAAGAATGCAGTAGGTTCTTCACTGCAAATAATATGATGTGTACTAAACCAAGGTCTGCTTTCCATGTGTGAATTCAATGCACATTTTTCATTTATTACTAATTATTTTTTCTTGTCTTTGTTTTTCCACAAGTGAGGCCAGTGTCCTTTTCTCCACTACCCCCCACCCCCCACACACCCCACACACAAACACACACATGAATCTTTTTTCTTTTTTTTTGCCTGTCCCGTTTGGATCTTTAGCCATCAGAATTGTTGTCTGAAGGCCAAAAAAAAACCAAGCGGATTTACTTTACCCATTGGATCATCATGGCCTTGCCATATTGGTCCATTTGATTGACCTTTATTATAATTATGTATTTATTTGATTTGATTTTTCAGTTGTTACAGGACAGACATGACTGGGGGATAGGACAGGGAGAAAAAATGAAAGAAAAAGAGGGAGAGAAAGAAAAATAGAGGGGAGAAGAGATGGTGAGAAAGGGGAGAAGAGAGGAAAAAAAGAAAAACAAACAAAACACCTGGATCACCTGTATGGGGATAAGAAAAAACAGACGAGAAAACAAACAAAACAGAGCAACATAATAAATACAACACCATCACAACAAACTAGCTAACAGTAGATAAAAGTAGATACTAAATATTACATGTTATTGTGCAGTAAGCAAGATCGACAGCGCACAATGTGCTTTGAGGTAGCAGCCAAGAACGGTGTAGCTTGTGTCTGTGAAAACCTGTGTGTACCCCTGTGTGGATCGGCACGCTTGTATTCAAAAGGTTTCTCCATGTAATGATCTGCTAGGGAGTGTGGGGAGCCATAGCCCCGTCCCCCAGGGCATGAAGCAGGTATGGAGGAGATCCAGGCCCCAGACATCCAGAGGCCCCAGAATACGAGGACCCAAGAAGGACCACCGGGGGTTAACCGTCCCACCCTCCTGGGAAGAGCTGAGGAGAGCCCCAAACGAGTGGTCACCCAGCAGCCACGGAGCAGAGGCCAGAGGGGGTTGCAGTGACGTGCCCGCGGGTTCTGCCGGCAGCCAACTGTGCCAGAGAGGACCGGGCCTCAGGCCCAGAGGCCAGAGGCCTGAGGGCACGCCACCCCCCGGAAGGGGCCCAGCCGGGCCACAGGCGCCAGGCCCGCCAATCGGCCACCGGGAGTGAGCCGGTACATACATGAGCGCCCAGCCCCAGACACCAAGAACCACCAACACACCAGCGTCTGAGGGCATCAGCCACTGGCAGGGAGTGTGGTGAGGGGAGATAGGCCTCCATACCTTGGAGAGCCTGAGGTGTTCCCAGAGAGGTGAAGTCTAAGACCCAAGCTGACATAAAGACACAGACGAACAGGCGCACGGAGACACAAACGTGCATTCCCACACATATGAATCTACAACTGACTTCTGAACTTTAGGTCATGGTTAAGGAAAGTGCCCACCTACACCCTCTAGTGGTTGCATCTTTACAGACTTTTTCCAGAAAATATGGGAAAACTGTAGAACCTATTGGCTTACTCAAATTATTTTATTAATTAATTTATTTTGTATCTTGGTGTACCGATGCAACTAGATTGTTTATAAAGCTCAGATGGAGAGCCACAATCTGTTGATTTTTCTATTATGTTAAATGTGTTTTATTTCTCTTCCACCTTTAAATGGAGATCCAGATTATATACATATAAACAAAGGTTTATGCTATATTAGCCTTCATCTGTTAGCAAACACAGCAACAGGAGCACCCTTTAAAACAGATGTTTCCCCGGAGACTAACAAGTTGTGCTCATAAACGTACGCAACCATCAGGTGTCAGTGTTGTACAATGAAAAAAAATCTCAGTAGTCCCTTAAAATCTTGTCTCTTTAACAATAAAAACAAGCAAAAGACACCTAAATAACAATTGAACAATCAATCTGTTACATAAATGACATTTTAAATAATCAGTCAGGTAAATTTTGTTTCCTTAAGTTGTGCAATTTATGTTAAATGCAGGCTGGGTGCTATATATGCATTAAATAAAAAAAAAAATGCAAAAAAGTAAAAGTTAAAAACTGAATCATTCAGCCAACAAACTTTTAAACATGGCTAACAAAGAGATAAATCATAGACTGATTTTGAATAGAGTAGAGCTGCATGTCAGATATTTATGAGAAGCCTATAGCAGTTTTGGATCGAAAGGTTTGATTATCTGTGTTCCAGACTCATTAGTTCAGTTTGCAGAAGGCCTTAATTCACACTGTGACACTGTGTCATGGAGTGCACTCATGAGATTACTGTAATCCCATTTAATGTACTACATTACTTCCTAAAACTGCCGAGTGAAAAAAACAAAACAAAACAAAACCGTGGTGACTGAAAGCGAGAGGACACGGCCTTGAAGACGTGAGAACAAAAAAGAGGAACCATAGGTGGGGGGAATGTGAACGCCATCACAATGTTAAAAGTATTGAACCTCTAACTAATGCAGAAGAACCAAAGACCATTTGTTCTTCCGTTCTCCCTTTATGACCACCCATTTTTGACAGAGATGCTGAAATAGGCCAGAGATACAAACTGATGAATCAGCCCCCCTAGAGATATGCCATTATAATCTGGCCTCCATATTCAAGCAGTTCCTTTCACTTTCTCCTTGAGGCTGACATCTGACACAGCCGTGATAGCACACATACCTTTCAGTTGCTGCAGCCTGAGTGCTGTATGCTGATATTTGACACCTGGACAAACTTACACATACTTAATGGGTGGATTATTCCCAAACGCTGCGTGAGTAAAATGTTTGGGAGATAAATTATAAACTTAATGAGCAAATCCATCAGATCAGAGGCTCCTAATAGCAAAAATGTACACCAGTTCCAGAAAGCCATTAGTCAGGCTCTAATTGGATGTACACAGCAATCGATATCTGCTGATATTATCCTTCTGTGGTTTTTTTTGTTTTCCTCATTACGACTTTAAATTTAGGCAACTGAGAATGCCAGTGACTCACAGCTCAAAGATGACACATCTCTTCTCTTCATAACCACATGGACTGTTTCACAACACAGCTATTTTCATAAAGCCTTCATTTCCAGGCGGGGATGGATGAATGGTGAGCTTTTTCCGGAGATGCAGATGGGCACTACCGCCTGCTGGGGTGGAAGGAAAACTCGACAGACAAGTGGCGACGATATTGTTCTACTTTTACTGCAGGCACGTATCTGTGAGGTCAAATGTTTCACGAGTGTCTGTGATTCCACTGCAGCTCTGGAGTGAATCTGCTACTTCATATGGTAATATAAGGACTAAACAACTCAGGAGGCATATGTGTTGTAAAGCAGTCCCACTGCCTGCCTTGAGTCTTACTCCAACACATTCAGCATGAACCCAGCACTTGTTTTTGACATTAAGGTCCGCCAGCAGTGTCCTGTTTCTGGTTTGATGTATATTAATGTGTCCCTTGGTCATCCCCCACAGACTTTCTTCCATGATCACACCTTAAAGATACCACCTTAAAAAACAACCTGTTAGACTGATTTATGTAGAATTACATGAAAATGTAAAATTGTTGATCATTGGCCAACTGATGTGCCTTAAAGTGAGTTTTTCATCACTTTAGCTCACCAGCAAGGGTCAGCAGGGCACGCTGCAAAAAATAAATAAATACATAAATAAAAATACAGGTGATGTAAAGAACCAGGACCACTATGTGCTGAATGCATGCTACACCAGCCATTTCACTTTGCCATTACTCTGCTGCTGTCTCAATCTGAAGCTGATTTCTAACCGATCTGGAGCACTGTGAATGAGTTAGAGCTGCATGCTCTTCGTCTTTTCATGTTTCTAATTTAATGACCATGCCTGCAAGATTTACACAAACACTGAGGGTTCCCAGTGAAAACTGTTATCACATTTAAAAAAAAACAAAAGCTTTGACTGCTTGGGTGCTTTTAGCTGAATGTCTATCCAAACACTTTTACAGTTACACACTTGCCACATTACATAGCAGCAGGGGGGCACCTCTCAAAATAAAATGTGACCCAACACATTTACCAGAAGGGGGTCTGCGAGGTAATAAAACCTCTCCTTTTTTGGAGGGTGGGGTGATAAGCTCCTGAACCCCAGTCCTACACCCCACAGCTGGGCTGCTCTGCAGAGTTTCAGTCGCACGGTGTGAGGAGGAGGAGGGGTGGGTGAATCTGCAGGACTCTGCTCACCACGCCTCGGTACGGTGAGTTTGTCAGCCATATTGACTACCTCTTCTCCGGTCGTGGGAGACTGGCGGAGGAGTCTCCCTCCAATGAAGCCTGTATCACTATAGCTACACTCTCAGTACGCACCGTGTCCGGGAACGTGAAACGGTCTATTTTTAATCGCTGTGGATATATAAAGTACTGCTGCCTGCTGGAGGGGGTGACAGTTGGGACACATCCTCGAGCGCAGCTAGGCGTTAGAGGTGAGTTTGACCGTCTTCATTTCTGCCTGTCGTCCTTCTTTTCCTTTAAGCCGTCCAAATGAGAAGGGATTTATTTTCTTCTCTGGGCTGCAGAGCGGCAGCTGTGTCTTTATTTGAACACTCTGGGCCGCTGACGAGCGGCACAACTTATTTTCTAGCGCACTTTGACAGGCAGGTTAAAGGCGGCGTGGCTCCGGTTTGGCTTCACCTCAGTTTCTAACCGGCTTCGTGCACGTTTCAGGACGGGAGGACGGGTGAGTAAGCCCAGTGTCGCTTTCCGCTGAGGGGCTCAGTGTCAGTTGGTGTTAGGCAACAGAAGAGGGTAGTCATGGCAATTAGTTGTCATGTCTACTTCGAGATTCAAACGGAATATATGTGAGCTTTCACGAGCTCCTCTGAGCGCTTCGATAATGATTTCAACAGCTACCCGGGAGAGCTTGAACGTGCCCGCCTTTGCTGTTGAAATTCAGGCTTGGTCCTGTTCATGTGCTGGAAGGGACTGATGCTCTGGTGGGGAAGGAAAAAAAAAAAAGCTCGCAGCGGAAACAATGTTTCTTGCGCCGTTTGCAACTTTTGTGGTGCTGACAACGCGCCTTTCTCTCTGTAACAATGTCGAAAACAGCCGCTGCTGAAACACGATTAGCACATCGTTGACACTGAACTGTTAGCAGGTGCAGATACGGCATTTGGGAAGTCGTTTGTTGCGGTCACCGCACTTTGAGATACTTGCGGTCGATTTAAATCCCGCTGTTTTTAGCGCTGCCCCAAGATTATACAGGCGATACTGTAACGTAAAAACAACATCTTCGATTTAAGTCTATTTTTTTTTGTTTATCAGCAAGATAAGGATATGTTCACGTTAGCAACCTTGGCCTTAGTTTATCATTTTCAAGTTTAGGCGCTAAGCGTGAAGCACGCGGACCTGTATGGCTTTTGCACATAAATAACGGTTTTCAATTCATTCACGTTAGCGCGCACACACACACACACACATACAGGACGCTAGCGGTCCATCTGGCACAAACAGATGCTCTGTCGGCGTCAGGCAAATCACGAGCTGCTGATAGGCCCAATTACAGCACAGCGAGTGAATTTATTGGCCATTATTCCCATCGCTCAAATTCTCCTGTTGCTCTCGATCCCGCCCACTCGTGGGACCGAATTACAACTCATTTGAGAAGGAGGCTCTCCGCACCACGACATCAGATACCCTTGACTGCTGGTTTTAGATTTCTCTCGGCTGCACTATTTTTTTGTAACCTGTTGAATAATCCCGTGGCACAAGGCCAGAAAAGGAGAATGCCAATGCTTGTCCTGACCGCACGTCCATATAGCTGTTAATTCCTGAGAAATGTTGCTTTAGGACCACTTAAATGCAGAAGAAGAAAGCTTAACAGCAGAAGTTATTAATGAAGGCTTGAAAGTACATGCTTACCCACTGGCTAATTAAAGAGACTTGTCATTACGAATAAACTTCGCATTTGTAAATAAACCCTTACTGTATCAAAGATGGTAACAGTGAGATAAATGTAAAGACACTAAAATGGCAATAACAGCAGTATCCCTCCGCTATGTTAGGAAACAGAATAGGCCCTGGTTTTCTTTATTCTTAAACAATTTAAACCAACTTCCACCAACCAAAAGAATGTTAATAATAAGACAATTTGCCAGCTGGAAGAATTTAGACTAGTATTCACACACCAGCTGTCAATGTGAAACTCCTCTACTATGTTATGGCTATGGCTGTGTTCATACTGAGTGAAGTTTTCAGCCTTGTTAATGAAAATTGAGACTTTTCTGGTGTTTTGTTGCAATTTCCATTCTATCGTAGTCTATGTAAGCACTTTAAAAGTTTAGAGACAGTATTTACATTGGCTGTTTACATTTCTTCTGTTAATTATAGATGCATGTCAAGTCTAGTTACATCTAAAACAAAGGAGAAATATGCCAGAAACCTCTATTATTGTCATTCAATCCATTGTGAAGGTGCATTCATACATGGGTAACAAGTTCAAATGGTCAAAGTTGATCCAGGAACATGCTTTGCATTGCAGCTGGAATTTAGGTTTAACACTAAGCAACAAAATTAATGGTAAATCTTTAACTGTTCAAGTGGAAAAACAGATCAAAAATATAAACCACAGTGAGTTATTATTGTTGTTCTACTTTTTTTTGTTTTTTCACAGACATAAGGCTGACAGCTTGCAACATCTTAAGTAATATGCCAGAAATATGCCTTTCTGTCTCATGCATGTTGGTGTAATTTGTCACTTTGTAATCAGTTGTTACGTTGCAGCATATGTAGTAGTATCAACTGGGAACAGGGAGCCAATACTTTAGCTTCACAGGCCTGCTCGCAGACTGATGCTATCTAGTTTCTCTCATTTCTCCCTTATTTATTGCGCCTCAATCTCATGTCCTCTCTTTCGCTTTCTTTGCCTTTATCGGCATCTCTGTTTCCTGTACACTTTAAAACTGGTTTAAGTAACTTGGTGCGTGAAGAATTCTGACACAGAGGTTACGGTGTTGGAGGGACAACAAATGCAAATGTCCTTCATGCACCTCTGTAAATAAAACGGGCTGGTTTCAAATTCAGCCATAGTCATTACACATGCATCTGGAGCTAGTGTTTGTTTTTGGCTGATTAGCTTCATCTTCTGCGGTTGTCTGTCGAGATTCAGCGTTATACTCCATCCCGTCCCCCAATCCTACCCATTCTCTGCCTCCCATTTCCTCCAACTGGGAGAAAAAAAAAGTCAGCATGTAAGCTCGGAGCGCTTGGAGGTGATTACAAAAAAGCTGCTATTTCCTCCATAAACTTTATTATATTTGAGAAACTCATGAAAATTCACACCTTTTCTGTGGCTTAGGAGTTTGTGTTTGCAGTTAGTTTCAGAGGTCACACCCGGGACAAGCCATTTGCGTTTTATCACAAAGTCTCCCCTACTGACATTCACAGAGGAGTCAATTGGCTCTTCGGTGGTTTAAGTAAAGCTTTGTTTTCTAAGCAGTTGGTGCCGATTCCTGCTGTTGTAACAGCTGCTCAAAGTTATCTGTGTGTCAGCCCTGGCACTTAACAGCAGGACATTTTGTGGCTTCTGCAAACACATATGTAATGACACAGATTTACCAACGCCAAGCATTTCACAGCAACAGAAACCGGTGATGTTGTCAAAAACCGTGAAAAATAATTGAACGAGATCCATCTCCACATTTCTGAATGGAGTTTCATTACCCCCCCACACACACACGTGTATATATATAACATTATTTATTTATTTTTTTTAATTTATTTTTCTGTTCAAATAAATTAAAAAATGGCAAAGACAGTCAGAACAGTGTTTCCAAATATGATCGCCAGCCCAACTTAACATGATGTGCTAAATGGGAAAGAAAGACAAGTAACAGAGGTCTGTAAAGGCAACTGGAAGATCTATAAAAGTGCGTGTAAATATTTTTTATATTAACTGTGTTGATATTAACTCTGAGAAAACGAGAGAGATGAAAGAAAGCAATGTTCATGTTGAGAAGGGTTTCTTTCTGCATGAATGGGGACCTGAAAGCTATATCTTTTTTAAGTGACCCTGTGGTTTCACTAAATATATTGCATCACTTTTTTTCTAAACCTGTCTACACAGGGCAGACCTGTGTGTGTCTGTGTCTGCTGTGGGTTTTTTCTTTTTTCGAATGACTGGCTTTATACTGTTTCACAGAACACAGAAGTAAAACACTTCAACTCTCTTAGCATTCAGTGTCTTCACCTATCTGCTGGCTGCAGGTATATGGGTCAAGTAAAGCTTTGAATTCTTACTGACTTTCTCTCTCTTTTTTCTTTCCATCAGTTCACTGTTGTACTCCCTCACTGTCTCTCAACCTTGATGTGAAATAGAAAGACACAGAGCAAGCAGAAGGTGATACAGGGTTGGAAGAAAATTGCACAAGGTGACTCAGCTGATAAACTCATCCCAGGCTTTAGATTTTGCAGTCACCCTGTTTTAATTTAAGTTTTTCAGCCAAGGGACCTACACTGATAATGGTTCAGTTTCTTTACTTATGTCTAGCTGTTATTAAATTGTGGATGAAGTTATTTTAGATCTATGAGACACTTTCTCATCTTTCCTACCTACAGCTGAAAATAGTTGGCGTTTCAACAATGAATTTGTTACATTGATTGTAATAGGGTTTCCAGTGAAAGCTGTTAAGGCCAGCAGGAGCGATGGGACTGTCCGAGTTGTTTATGCATTTGTGGTGCTGATACTGATATGTGTTTTTCAGGGTGCTTAAAAAAATCCAACATCACTACAAATTGCTCAGTATTTATATATCAGTGCTTCCCACAAGTAGAGCTCTGTTGGATCTGGTTTGCACTGTATGTTAACAGCTGCCCAAGTTTGTTTGGTAGATAATTAATCTCACTGTTATTTAGAAAGTTCAGTTGCTGCTAGCCTGCTATCATCTGTACTTTCTATCTTGTGATTTCCATAGCTCTCTAGTTAAGTGGCTGTTCTGGTGTTAGTTTGTGCACATACACTACTTACATGTAGATAAAGCTTAGCTCCAGTAAATATATAATTCCAGCATATCTGGTGTGCTTAAGAACCAATATTGGAAGTAAGTAACGTTTATTAAGAGCTGTACACAAAAAAAGTGAAATAAAAACATTAAGTGCCATAATAGCCAATAAAAAGATAAAATAAGACACAATTAAAAAATGGATTTCTAAAAAACAAAACAAATTAATAATAATAATAATCCAATAAAATAAACACAAAACCTGTTTTAACAAAAGTTTTTACTGCTTTTTAAAAGCACCCCCAGAGTCAACTAAACGTAGTTGTGACAGTAGACTCTTCCACAGCCTCGGTCCCACAGGCTTAAAGGCTCAGTCTCCCCAGTCTTTAGTTGTGTACAGCAAACAACTAACAGATTCTGAACCCGTGAAGATGGTGAGGAGCAGTGTATATAATCTGGACCCTGGCCGTATCTTGTTTCGTATGTTAATACAAGGATTTTAAAATGAATCTTAAAACCTGTTGGGAGCCAGTGTAAAGACTATGAATGCTAGTGATGTGGTCTTGCTTGCTAGAAGATGTTACTAGCCTGGCTGCAGCATTTTGTATTGCTTGGAAGTGTGAAAGTAAAACTTTGTCCAAGCCGGTAAGCAGGCCATTACAGTAATCTAAATGCAAAACCAAAAACGGATAAATATTATTTTCCATTTCAACTAAGGAGAACATAAGTCACAATTTAGAAATGTTCTTTAAATGAAAGCAACAGGAATCGAGACAAAGATTTTATATGCAAGTCGAACCCCAAAGAAGAATCAAATATTACACTAAGATTCTGAATGCTGGACTTAGCCGCTGAACAAAAAAGTCTGACTCGTTTTAGGTTATAGTTCACAAGGAGCTATAATTATGGTCTCAGCCTTGTTGGTGTTTAAAGCAAGGTAATTGCTAGCGAGCTTATACTAATCTGGGTTAAATAAGATGGACTAGGGTGGATAAAGCTGAATGTCATTGGCATAGAAATGATACAAAATGTAATTAAAAGATTTGATTTAGATTTCCACATAATGACTGCGAGCTATGCTGGAGTTTCCTCTGACTCCACCCTGGCTAACCATAGTTCACCATCTTTCAGTTCCTATCCCAAAAGTGGTTGAGATGTATCCCAGAAAAGCAAGTGTACTCAGTTACGTGTCCTACAGATAGTGTAGTATTGTAGATAATGGAGATCAACCCTCTCCTCTGGAGAAATGATGAAATGACACAATTTCTTAATTACAAAAGATTTTTATCGGCACAAATTGGAAACCCTGATGTATCTTTGATGGGCAAATATCAGCTGATATCAGTATACCAATATACACTACCAGTCAAAGGTTTGGACACACCTTCTTATATAATGATTTTCCTTTATTTTATTTACATTGTAGATTCTCACTGAAAGCATCAAAACTATGAATGAACACATACGGAATTATGTGGTAAACAAAAAAGAGTGAAATAACTCAAAACATGTTTTATATTTTAGATTATTCACTGCTTTGCACATTTTTGGCATTCTCTCGATGACCTTCATGAGGTCGTCACCTGAAATAGTTTTCAACACTCTTGAAGGAGTTCCCAGAGATGCTGAGCACTTGTTGGCCCTTTTGCCTTCACACTGCGGTCCATCTCATCCCAAACCATCTCGACTGGGTTTAGGTCAGGTGACTATGGAGGCCAGGACATCTGGCACAGAAATCCATCACTCTCCTTCTTGGTCAAAAAACCTGGAGGTGTGTTTGACATCTTTGTCCTTTTGAAAAATAAATGATGGTCCAACTAAATGCAAACTGGATGGGATGGCATGTCGCTGCAGGATGCTGTGGTAGCCATGCTGGTTCACTGTGATTTCAATTGTGAATAAATCCCCAACAGTGTCACCAGTAATACATGGCGGGTCGAACCAACAATCTCAAATTTGGACTTGTCAGACCAAAGATTTTCATCAGATTCCTTTGGTTTTTTGGTCCAAACAAACTCTTCTTCTTGTTGCTTTTCCTTAGTAGTGGTTTCTTAGCAGCTATCTGACCATAAAGGCCTGATTCGCACCAGTCTCCTCTGAACAGTGGATGTAGAGATGTGTCTGCTACTGGAACTATGTGTGACATTTATCTGGGCTCTAATCTCAGGTGCTGGGAACTTGTGTTTTCTGAGGCTGGTGACTTGGATGAATTTATCCTCAGCAGCAGAGGTGACTCTTGGTCGTCCTTTCTTGGGACGATCCTCATGTGAGCCAGTTTCCCCATAGTACTTGATGGTTTTTGCGACTGCACTTGGGGACACATTCAAAGTTTTAGCAATTGCCTGGACTGACTGACCTTCAGTTCTTAAAGTAATGATGGACTGTTATTTCTCTTTACTTATGAAATCTAACATTTGTCAAACAGGGTTGTCAGCTGTGTACAAACCTGACTTCTGCACAATGCAATTGATGATCCCAAAACCATTAAGAAGGCAAGAAATTCCACAAATAAACTGACATGGCACACCTGTGAAGTGAAACCATTTCAGGTGACTACATCATGAAGCTCACTGAGAGAACATTCAGAGTTTACAGCGCTGTCATCATGGCAAAGGGTGGCTACTTTCAGGAATGTAAAATATAAGACAGAGTGATTTATCAATTTTTTCTTTGCTGCATAATTCCATATATCTTTCTTCATATATTTGATGTCTTCAGTACAACATAGAAAGTAGTAAAAATTAAAAAAAACATTAAATGGGAAGGTGTGTCCAAACTTTTGACTGGCAGTGTATCTGTGAGCCTCAGTTAGATCTCAGCCACACAGTCTTAGCGACTGATCAGCGAACCCACACACTGACCTCGGGTGACTAAAGATAAAATGTATATTTCCTGACCAGCTGGCGATTGACTGAATTTTATTTTATTTTAATTTTTTCAATGTTGAAATCTGTTGCAAAGATGGTGCTCCACCAGAAACCTTTTGTTTGCTTTAGTCACTAGCAGACTTGTGCGGTCACTCAGTTTTTATCGATGCATGCAGACCATATCATCATCATTTGCTCTCTGACCTGTAATGAAACTTGAAAATGTGCAACGCAAACTGGAAATGGAACATTTACCTTCAAAGTAAAAGTTATAGTGGTAAGGTGCAACTTTTACTTTAAAGTTGGTAAGCAGATAAACTTACCAGCTAGTTTCCATTTGGGATTTTGTGGTACCGGGGGTCACCGACAAGTCTCTAGGCCTGCGTGAATGGGGTTTTAGGAGTCAGTGTCACAGCAACTGCTGTCAATCACTTGCCAAACATGGAATGCTGAAATTTTCCTCAGAACTGAAAATGCCAGACTTTCACTTGGTGGCTTCTAGTACTGTGACTGAGCCTTTGTATGTGATGCTCTTTCAGTCTATTTACCTGCTAGAAGATGACCTCACTCAGTAGTATTGTGTAATAGAAACCTGAAACTGGTCCTGTCAGAATGGAGGGTTTTTGGCTATTTTGTGATATGAAACTTTGGCTTGGGGGCCCGTTCTGCTGCTGTCACAACTGTCAGTAATATTATTGTCCTAGTTGATGTGGCCAAACTACAGCTGCTGCTACTGCTGACAGTACAATCAATCTTTGGTAGTCTTAAACATGTTCCTGTCCTCTGAAGTTGCCAGTGTTTCAAACAATAACATTAGTTTTGCTCACTCTTCTAGAATAATCATTTAAAACATGATTCTGCCCTCCATCTTCATATTTTAACAAGTTCTAGTTCAAGCAGTGGTCTAGAAGTCACTCATATTACAATCTTGGCTTAGTTGAGATGCTTCTGCACCTCAAGAAAGAAGCTCATCTGGCTGCTAAAGCTCTCTTTGAACGAAAATGTATTCTGAGCCAGGTAGACCTTTAGGATTTGGCCCTCATAAGACGCTGATGTGATTATGGAAGGCTTGACTGAGACTGAGCAGTGCATTGATTTGCAGGTCATGTTGTACAGTTTTCTGACACATCAAAGTGAGAATTTGTAAATTTACAATGCTCTCAGATGTGACTATAAAATTTTCAGTTTGCCTCAAGACTATTCAAATATGTAGAAATCCTTCTGCCAGCTTTCTAATAGGATAGAAATATGTAGGGCAGTTATTGACCACATTAAATGGATCTGCAGTTCAATGTAGTTATCCAAGTTAATTATTCTTTAAACATTTTTTTACTGTTTTCTGTTCAATAGCCCAATCCTTTAAATGTGATTATTGTAAAGAATGTTTTATGCAGAGACATGTAAACTCTTGGCTGAAGTCCTCACAATAATATTTTTTAGTCTTGGAGGCGTAGGTTTGTTTAAATTCACTCACTAATAGTAAGACAAACAAAGCATAGCAGAGGCTGACTGCACTGATAAGTCAATTTGAGAACACACACTTTGAAAGCAATTTCTTTCAGATCTAAACACCATCTCTATGACATACTGAATGTTTTATTTGTCCCAGTTTACAAACCAAACCTAGTTTCCATCATTATTTTGAAAATAAAAGCAAAATGAAGAATTCTTCCATAATTCTTCTTGGATGGCTTCTTGTGGTCATATTAATTAGTGTAAACCTTTCCAGTAACTCTGAGATATTTAGAGAACCAAAATCTTTCACTTTGTTTTCTTCTCAGACCGAGCCTAAGCCTGTGTCTGAGCCTGGTTTAATGCTATGTGCTGACACTTGAGGAAGGTCTATTTCTGGCCCCACACATCACAAAGATCTGGCACCTACGGGACACCTACCAACTGCTCTCCTTACATTCTAATCATTTTAGGTAACAAGATGTACTAGATAAACCCACACTGTCCAGAGAACATAACATTTCTCAGTAAGCAAGTTATGATTTGTCATAGAGATCATGCAAAGGGCTTTGTAACCCCCCCACCCTTTTTCTCCCCGTTTACTGGTTTGTTTCTGTTTCTTCTTTCTTTCCCTGATTTTCTCGATAACTAACCACTGTCTTCTACCTACTCTCTGGTTCTCATTTGTTTTTTATGCTGAGTTTAGGACTGCTACTCTGTTACAGCTTCATCTGAACACTGAGGAATTCTGCTGTAGTCAAAGGATCTCAGTAACATCTGCGTGTATAGTATGGTTGTTTGTTAAGTGTTACTAGTTTAGTTTGTCCCTTTTTTGTTCCGTACTTGCAGTAAAACATGAAGTTAATAGTGGTTCTGTTATTTTTGTGATGTAATCTTATATCAAATGGCCAGTTTGTCTTGTTTTGACAATGTGATCATGTCAGCAATGTTCTGTTTGGAAAGGTTTGCATTTCCCCTTATTCCTTATTAGCCTGCAGCAACTGATAAATCTGTTTTGTCAGGGCTATTTTCAGTCAGCGTACACATGGTTTAGAAAGAGATGTACGTAAAGGATTATTGAAGAGGCCTAATCCCACCTTTACAGGTAATATAGTTACAGTTAAAAATTACAGGTAAAACAGTTCAGTCACACAGTTATATTGTGTGACTGACTACGGTGTAATGAAACATCACATAGTTGGACACACAAAGTAAATATGTTACAATAAAGAATTGTAACATCACATTAAACAGTAACAGATTAGACAGCTATGTGCTATATAGTTGTCCAGATAACAGTTCAAATCAATAAATAGGTTAGGAAACTCCAGTGAAGACTGATCTGTTCACAAGGTCTAAGTTTTAAAGTGGGGAAAATAAATATGTGCAGTAGTGCATGCAGCACTGTAGCAGCAGAGATGGTACAGCTCTTTCGTCTGCAACAAAGTTTCCTAACCAGTAGGAATTTAGAGGAACACGGCGGTGTGGAGGGTAGCACTGATGCCTTACAGCAAGAAAGTTCTGGGTTTGAATCCAGAATCCAGTCTGGGCCTTTCTGTTGATACAGCCGTGCAGCACGTTACACTTAGCTGATGGCAGGATTTCTCATTCGGCAGCTTCCTCGTAGCTCTCACACATCCTTGCTAGGAGGAGTTTACATGCCTGAGCATAATGAAAAGCACCTTGTGTACATGCAGGAAACTCACTTCAGTTGCTGACTTTTAGAGAGCAAAAAAATTCTTGCCTTGGAGGAAACCCCGTAGGAACAGGGAGCACATGCACACCTCACACCTAAAGGCCACCCTCAGAAGCCTGGGTATCTAAACCCAGAACTCTGCTGCTGCAAGGTGGCAGTACTAGACCCGTGTATTGGTCGGGCTCTAGCATTGAGTGTGTGTCAGCAGTGTTTTTGTAGCCGCAGTATTAAAAATGACTAGGTATGTACATTTATAGTGAGGAGATATGAATTAGTTTATGTATGCACAGTGTGACTAAAATGTGGGAGGTTTATCTGTTACAGCAGATGCTGTGAAATCATCCATCCATCCGTTTATCCATCGTCTTCCAGCGATCCAATTCAGGGTCGTGGGGGAGCTGGAGTCTATCCCAGCTGTCACAGCGCTGTGAAGTGTTTATTAGAAAAATTACCACGTAAGGAAGTGGTTGGTACAGTGAAAGGAAACGCAGTGCAAAGTGTTGTCAGAATGAACCCAATCAGCAGATCCTTTGTTTTTTTATCTCTGTGTTTTCTAATCGTAGCACTGTTCTGTCTTCAGCACAAATGTATAATTGTCCTATAAGAGAACCAAGAGATATAGAAGAAACGCACTACAGCAGAGCCCTGGGGCTACGTCTACCTTATACTATTTTTTCTTTTATTTGTTGACATTTGCTTTCATTGTTGCTTTGTGTCTCAGGCGCTGGTGCCCCAGAGTGAGGCAGGAAGACGGAGGACGACTTCTTTCTGTTTCATCAGCAGCAGGGGACAGGAGAGCGGAGAAAGATGCCCAAACCGGTTAGTACCTACATCAGGAATTAATGATTCACTTACAGCTGTCATGTCATGGTTACTCCCTGTATTGCTATTCTTAAGTCCTGCAAGGTTTTCCCAATCATCAGATTGCAGGGTTTTGGGGGAGTTGTTGCATCAATTTAGATTTGTATCTTTTATTTTTTTAAATTCTGTGCTATGCATTTGGGGAAAGCAAGGATCTAATTGCTCATGTCTGCAGCATGTAAGGTTCCTGGAGGTTTGGATTTGCATTTTGCAAATGATTATAAAAGAAATGAATGACTTGAGGATGTTAGAAGATGGCAGCCCATTCAGTTAGCTCTAAATTTGCCCAGCTAATGCATTTGCTGGACAGTGGGTTTGTCTGGGTTGTTTCACACTTATGCACACTTCTGATTTCTGGGGCTAGAATAAAGGCAATGCAAAATTTAGGTTTCCTGTATATGTGAACAACCTTGAAGTTTCAGGGGCTTTCACATATAAACACCAATTAGTTAGTTTGTTTTTATCACAGCTAGTCAATTGGTCTCTTACAAATGTAACGTTCAATAAGATATTAACCACACAACCTGAGGATCATCCATTTATGTACACTATCTGCTGAGCTCTTGGTTTTTCCTCCATTAAATACTCAGGCTAAAGTTTCTGTCAGAGAAAAATGGTTGACTGTAAGCTCAGGATGGGTTTTGGGTTCTGGTTAGAAAACAGAAACCATTGTTCTTTTCCTTTTCCTCAAGTGTAGCTGGAGGCAGTAGTACTGGTGACATGAATTACATGAGTCTAGACTTTTTTTTTCAGCTCTACTAGTCAGAAGTAATGCTTTGTAGGACAACATAGAGTTTTGGGATAACACACACGCATGCACAGAGGCACAACAGTCGTCCACTTTGTGGGATTGTCCTGTCTGTTGAGGGGGAAAAAACCCACAAAGAGGGCTTTCTCTGCTCTATTTTTAGACTGAAGGACACTGGGAGCTTTCATTTTGCTGTGACACAAACGTGTAGAGGCTGAGATTGCACTGCCGCTTAAATAACAGGATTATATTTTGATGGCGGTGATGGTTTTCTGTCTATTACTTTAATATTACTTTAGAAACACAATGTAAACTCCTCAGCATGGTATAAACAAAATTAAAGGCGGTGATTATGAAGAAATATAGAATTTTATTCCAGATTTAAATACTAACCAAGACCTAACAGAACCAGATGTTGAGGTTTTCCAGCCTTAGTTTGGTGAACCAGTTCAATGCATCACTATAAACCTCAAGCAAATAATAATAATGGGTTCAAAGCAGGGCTTTTATGATCCTGCTGCACGTACACGCTGGCTGCTTACACGGTTTTCTTGAGCCAGAGAGCGACTGGACTGAACCCTTGGCCCATCAATCTCGGTAATGGGGAATTAGGCCAGACACAATTCCTGGAAAGAGAGCGAGAGATTGTGGGGGGAGGCAGCAAGAGGATGGGAGGTGAAGCATGAGACACAAGGTAATAGAATAGAGAGATGATGAAGAGATGCAAAAAGATGAAACGGCGCATAAGGAAAAGGATAAAAATGACAGAAGAGCAGAAGATGATAAAATGTTCCTGTCCATAAAGAAGCCTTTGGAGGGTTTGTGATATGAAATAATTTGGGGTAGTGTTACAGGCTTTTACAACAAATTTGAATACTTATGTAAAGAGGTTAGCTCTGAGAAACAACCAGAGATGGTGCTGAGCCAGATCAGATGGGAATTGTTGGAGAAATTGTGTGGTGGGAGGATGGAGACAGCGCTATGGACAGATAGACGGGGGAGGGGTGCAGGAGTGAAGGAGAAATTTGTAATGAAAGTGCAGATTATTGAAATTGACCATCGGGAGTGAAAACAAAGGGATAAAAGAGGATTTGGGAGAGGACTGAGTGACGGGCACTTTGTTCACCTCCAGTCTAGAAAAACGACACCCAAGCTACCCTTGAGGGGAACTCCCACTCTGGTTACCTTACAATGCACTTTGACATTAAGCCTAGCGGTTGAATAGTAAACACATCTGCCCTTTCACTGCTTCATTTATGCATTCTGGTTTCCTGAAAATGCTTAAATGTCACTTTGGATTACAAGCTGAAGCTGAGTTCCCCCTGAAGGCATGCCTATAACCATTGAGCACATAAGCTAGCCTGACTCCATCAGCTCCAAGCTAATGGGCAACAAAAGAAGTAACTGTAGACAGGAAAAACGCATCAACAGCTGAGGTGACCTGAAAGGTCTGCAAAGCATTTCTCTTGTTGGGTCACAAAGAAAGACCCTCAAAAGGCAAGACAGGCTACAAGCTGGCTAGCCCCAGGAAAGCCATTAAAAAGTGAGTTTGCACTAGATGGTAATCCTCCCTTAAGCAGTGTTTTAATGGCAAGTGCACACCCCTAACCCAACATGGATGACCCCTGCTACTCGCTTCTTTCATGTAGGTCAAAGCCGGGGTTGTACAAAACGGATCTGTGTTAGGAAGCAGCCCAGAAATCGATTACTGTAGAAACAGAGGGTGAAGAGTATGCAATGAATTTTTCTTTTCTTTCCTCACATTTTCACATGTTGTACTGTGACTGAGAATTTTATATTCCCTCATCAGACAACCTTGATAATGAAGCACAATACCGGACTTGGATTTGGTTGGATCTTGAATATAAGGACACTTGGACTAAAGCAACATCTGCGATCAATCTGAATGTGACCTTGCATAATGTAACTTATTACTGTTTAAATCCCAAGAACTTTTATGCAGCTTTTAACAGAACTTGACAAACTTCTTATGTTCTGAAAATCACTTTTCTGGTGATTGCCTAATGCTAAAACTCAGAAACTAAAGGGATGTTCTACATTTAGAGACATTAATCTTTGGCCGCCAATGCCAACTTCTATTTCTTGCAGTACATATAACCATCAGGAGTCTAGACAGTGATGTAAGCTTGATTTGTTGGTGGAGGCTTGCAGTTCCATGGCAGTAAATCAGTTCAAAAATGTCTACCCTTTGTTTTAATATCGCCTCTGTCAGTGCGCCCCAGGGTGGCTGTGGCTACAACGTAGCTTGCCATCACCAGTGTGTGAATGTGTGTGTGAATGGGTGAATGACTGGATATGTAAAGCGCTTTGGGGTCCTTAGGGACCATAAAGGCGCTATATAAATACAGGCCATTTACCATTTACCATTAATATACTGTGTGCATGTGCCATTATTTATGACACATGTTTGATTGTTTGCTGCCCACTTAAAATTAAAAAATGAATTAAAGGGAAAACACTCTTTTTTTCTGCACTTTCCCCAACAGCTCTAGTTACCTTTGTCCACAAGGATGTCAGGGCATTCAGGGTGATGTTGAGGGCAACACCGTGATGAAGCCCTTGCAGATTATCTGCGTTTGCTGTTTTAATATTGTAATTTTTTTTCTATGAGACGTAGACCAAGAGACAGACACACACACACACACACACACACACACACACACACACACAGGTTGCCAGGTTTAGGTCTTGATCAGTTAGACTGTAGCCACTGTGACGTTTCAGATATTAGGTGCCTGGCTTGACTGTGATGTGCGTATCATGTATCATTACAGTCGACATGTTTGTTTTACCCATCCTCATCTGCCGGGTCGAAGCCAAAAGTTTAGCTGCTCACAGAGGCCACACTCACACCCAGCGTTTGTAGAGAGACTCACTTCTCTCTACTCATTTCACATGATAATCATTTTAATGAAAATATTTGAAGTTTCAGCGACATGTCTGCCTGGGTGAATGCAGAATGTGTTGTTTACTTGTTTGCTGTTTGTGTGTGTTTGTAGGAATGAACAGGCATCAGGCCTTTTAATCTAGGGTGTGAGATGCGGTGGGGGATCGTACATTATTGATTTATCGCGGCGTTTTGCACATGTTGCCCCTCCTGGCGTTGGTGTCCCTGAGGGCCAGGGGCTTGTAGAGAGGGGGCAGTGAGCCCTCGCTGGAGGCTATAAATATTTTACACAGCCATTTTCATTTATATAATGGGAATTATCAAGTCACTAAATCTAATTAGAGGGAGGGTGTGAAGATCAGCACTACTTCCACCTCCTCTCCCCAGCCTACATTCAGTCACTGTTTCAGTGTATTTACCAGCTATATTTTCAAAATTTGTAGATAAAACATTAACAATTTAATTGTAAACTTTTATTCATTGTGACCTACAACTTAGTGATTTGCAGAAATAATCATATGATGTGATTTTAATCATCCAAATGACTCAGTTGTATTTCAATGGAAGCTTGGTGTGGTGTAAAAACGGCATTTTTCCATTCAGCAGTTTTATGTATGGACATCTCTAATGTTGTTGGGACTGAATGGGAGGAAATCTCTGCAACCAGTTTCCAGAATCTGAAAATCTTGCAATCACTCGACAAAGCTGGATGCCATCATACTGATGGTCATGATTAGTGATGCACTGATATACAGTATCTGTATCGGACATCAGTGGCAGATAGTTTGTGTCACATTTATTGTGGGCTGGCAAAAAGTAAAAAAATTCTCAAAATTGATGCATATAATGTTTCAAATAACTTTCAGCTCATCCACAGACTGATGAGCTAACACTGTGGCGAGATGTATATCTGTCTATTTGCAATTCACAAAAATTACTACTACAATAGTAATCTAATAATACTACGATAGTATTGATCAGAAATCCATCAATGAAACAAAGTGCCTACAGCTTTATTTTATTATAGTGATATAATGCTCTGTCAGTAGTATTGCAAGTCAAATATAAGCACAAACTGTTAACTGGAAGTTTTTAAGTAAAAGCACAAAATAGCTGCTGAACACTGTTATATATTGCCTAAATTCATACTGGTTATCACGGATGGTATGATATGGGATGGCCCTATAAAGGATATATGTGATGGAAAAAATTGTATGTTGTGGCTCCACCACAAATACTGTTTGTATTGGTAACCAATGGTAACCAAAGTATAATAATAATAATTTGAGGGAAAAGGAAGAAAAATCCACCTTTTATTTTCTCGCTGTTTCCTGAGCTGGAGGAAAGTATTAGATTTGTGCTGCCCTTCACTTTTTATTCTTGCTCGGATGTATTTTTTTTCTCTGCATCGCTGCAGGCAAAGCGATGTCTTCCATGCTATCCTCTCCCACTTAAGACCACATCAGCCCTCAGATTACTGTGTAATTTCCCTGCGCTGATGTATGGATTTTTACTGTGAATCCACAATACCTGACTTTGAGTGCGAAAATACAAACAGCCATTTGAACAAACCCGAAGCAAAACACACTAGTCATTAATGTGCGGAATAAAAAGAGGTGTGGAAGAAAAATGGTTGTAGGAAAGCAAAACGATGAATGGAAAACTGGAGAGGCAGAGGTGAGGACATGAAGCGTGTCAGAGGGCAGGTGTTAGATGAGATAAGTAGAAAGATCATGCATGATGATGAAGCGCTGAAGGTGGCAGCATAGCCCCCGGTTGCCTTTAAAGCCTCTGTTAACCAGCTTAGCTACCAACAGCTTTTAATTATGGCTGTCTGAGAGTGTTCCTCCCTCACACACACTAACAGTCAACAGGTGGGCTGTATTGCGTGGGCAGCCTGAGCCTGTACACACTAGCCTACTATTTAGCTGTCACTACTTGTTATGAATAACATGGAGGGACTGGAGGATGCTGGTAAACACTGGAGCTACAGGCACACAGGCTCCATTTCTCCAGAGTCTCCTTAGATGGAATCTTATTACAAAAATTGATATAGTATATAGTGTTTCGGCTCATCTGCAATGTAAGTAAATATTTCTGCTCTCTGTAGCTCCACTCAACTTTATGGATCTTTCTGTTCATGGCTGTTTTCACACATGCCCTGCAGACCTGAACTTTTCTATACAGTACCTGACAGAGATTCCCCCGAGAAGACAGATTCCCAGTGTATCCAGATTGGCCAATATACTGTCTTTAACAGTATATGAAACTCCATAGTTTTCTGTTCTTACTCAACTCCTAAAGCTAGGATATATATTTTTTTCAGTAATATGATTATTTTCATGAGTTGTAACAGATTGGCGCTGTTACCTTATGCAGTTTTCTGTGTTCTTCTCTTTTTGTTTGACGTTGTCTTTACTAAAGTGTGTCCAAATAACAGACAGCTAGTTGAGCTCAGGGTTTGACTCTTCCTCCATGATGTTTGCATGTTACAGGCTGGAGTAGCGTGACGACACACACATGCTAGTGTGTTTTGAAGCAGACAATACATAGTGAGGAAGTATTAACAGAAGTTAAAAAATAAAACAAAAAAAAGCAGAAATAACAAACATGGGAACAATTAGTTTGATTAGAGGATCTGAATGTTGGTTTTGATTCAGGCCCTAATGCAGGTAATTCTAAATTCGCAGTGAAATGCCAAACAGACTATTTCCAGTAGTGTCATGTGGACTCGCTCCTGGTCTGTGCTACATTAGAGAATTTCCATCTTTGGTCAGTGTCACAACCTGATTCTCCAGGCAAAGTCCAGTGTTCATTTGTGGTAATGGTGTCTGGTCTCATATTAATGGCTGTCAGTCAAGATATCATAAAAAGCTGTCCCCAGGAACATGCTGATCATGTGGATTGAAGTCATAAGGTTAATATTGTTAACAGTCTACGTCAACATAAACGAATCTATGAGGTGTCATGTTGCAGTCAGGCATGACTTTTCTACAAAGAGCTGCTTTTGTTGTCAACCAAGTGAAAGCAAAGGGATCTTTCTGTACATCACTTAAAGCAGTGCTTGTGAAATTTACTCATGAATTTTGTTCTTTAAAGTTTACATTAATAATGTATTTATTTTTTATAGCTATTTAACTTTAAAGCTGGAGTAGTCAACATGTTTGTGTTGTAACAAGTTCAAGCTGTGTTTCAACATGTTGTCTGACTACAACAAACTATGTGACTGTTAGCGCACACACTTGTGTGTACTTAACGGGAGTTCTGTTTAGAATAGAATATAATGAGTTTATGACATAGACAGTAGAAAAACAGACACGCTGATTGCACAAATTTAATTTTGATGCCATGACATGAGCGTTATTGTTGCTGCATGTATGTGTAACAAAAAGGTGTTATGCATTTCTCTAACATTCAGGCAAAAAGCTGGAGTGAGTCAACAGTAACAGAATAGACTGTGGTCAGTAAACGGCTGAGACCGCCTGCTTTATCTGTTAACATGGCTATCAGCAAGAAGACATGCTATGGTTCTTCATCAGTTTGTCCCTCTCACTCTCTGTTACACACAGACACACATAAATACAACTGTTAAAACAGCTCATGCTCACATGCATACACACAAATCTACAGCTGGAGTCTCATGTACAATATAGTGAACACTTTATATAGAGAGTTGTTTCAGGTATTTTTTTTCTTTGCAGCTAAAAATGGCAAAACATACATTGTAGAGATTTCTCTACAAGTCAGCCTGTTAGAATTTGGTGGTGTTGGGTTGTTTGTTGTTGTTGTCTTTACTGTAACTTCATGTCTTAGGACTACTGGTCAGACACAACTTTAAAAAAAACAACAACATATTAGCCAGTGATAACTTGAAGTCGATATCTGCACAATGCATTTTCTGAACTAAAACATGGGAAAAATAACACAAACAATCATTTTAGCCTCGCTTGTATAACTTCAGTTTAGCGTTTTCTTCTTTTACTGTTGCCTATCTGTTGAACCGATGAGCTTTTTCTTTCATCTCAAGAGAGGACAATCCTTTCTAGGCCACCCTGTCAAGTGTTAAAATCCCTCATTAGGACGCCCACATGGCTTTTTAGAAAATTACATTAAAATCTGCCACTGGGATGTTGCTGTGAGGTATTATCATGTGGAATACATGGTGTACAGTGACGTCATATGCCCCATATGCCTGCACTCTCATGCATACGCACAGATGTCAGTCTTGTTGTTAAACACATGCACACACACGTGTATATACACACCACCATATGGTAGTGTTCCCATGCTTTCCCCACATCTACTGCACAAACACTGTTCCCTCTTCAGACTTCAAACACACTTCATTTTTCACAAGCACATTAGCAACACATTAACACGAGTAATTATATTTAAAGTAACAGCTGAAACAGTGTGAAAAGCTATTTGGGTCTGAATCCCTGTTTATCCAGTTTAATGACAGAATCTTAATCAAAAATGATTGTGATGATCAATAATAGCTGAGTAAGGGTTTGGTGTTAAAACTGAGGCCCAGTCAGTGTAGCAGACATCCACAATCTTGTGCTGCGGTCAGCCCGACAAAAATGAAGTAGCTGGTTATGTGTCGCAGCTGTGTGCGTAGGAACAGCCCCCTAGGAGCTGTTGGGTAACGACTCTCATAAGATCAACCTTGGATGCAGTGTCAGACCAAGAACATTAAATGATGCCCTCATTTTCAAAATTACTTGAATTGACGTTTTTTTATTTCTTTCTGCATGTGATGGGGAATGCATTGACATTAAGAGTCAGTAACCCACGCCCAGTCTTTGTGTGTACTGCTTTCAAGTTGGCGCTTCCACAGTTTCTGATCCATCAGCAGTGTGGTTGGGACATAGTTCTGGCATGTGGACAAGGCTTACGGGAGTGTTAGCTGCTGTGACTGTGCAACATGCTGATGCAAAGGATTCTCCTGGTTTTGGTGGGGGTGTTGCCATCGACAAGAAAAGTAATTCAGTTGTTCAGATGCCAGAAGTGCACAGAGGCTATTGGGTTATATATCATGCTTGTAGCTGAGACATTTTAGAGTCAGAAATGGGGTGTGTAAATAGTGAGTAATTAAATAAAATAAATCCATACAGTGAAGCAGCTGCTCATTCTTTGAGAGCCATGCTGTCCTACCTCCTAGAGCATGGTCCGTGCTGTCTTAGAGGAGTCGCTGAAAAAGTGTGGACTGCGGCTGAGTGGTATGTAGTTTAGCACAGTCTGTTTTGTTTTGTTTTGTTTTTTTACACGAGAGGAACTCACTTTGGTGTGGAACTTGTTGGGAATTTATTAGCGTTTTTGCAGACAAAAAGGTGCAACACATTACAGGACGAGAGGGAAAAATATAGAGATTTATATACACACTTTAGTGTGTGTGTGTGTGTGAGATAGGTTGGTAGAGTGCTTTTGGTTTTATCTGCAGAACTGTGTGTGTGTGTGTGTGTGTGTGTGTGTGTGTGTGTGCCCACTGTCTGTCGTATATTTTTCAGGTCAGTAGAGCTGTCTGTGATGTCTTATGATTGATGCACTCAGTTCACCGTAGGCATCATCTCGTTGTCTTTGTGTCTCTAAATATTTACACACACGCACACACACACGCGCACACACGCCTTACTAGTTCCTTATGCAGCAATTTTATACTTGAACTCCATTTTATTGCTTCTGTCTCAGGCAACATCGTTGTATGCATTTATACTTCAGAGCTGATGCAGGGATTGACAGAACTATGACAATAAAAAAAACTCTATATGTCCACACTGGCAGATTACAGTAGGAGTTATTGGATAGCGTAGTGAGCAAGCTAGATACAGTTACATTCTATTACATGTAGTTTCACAGAGGTTACTGCAAAGCAGACCTACCACAGTTGTTAAGGTGGCTGCAGTGTTTGCGTTTCTGGGAAGGTATAAGTTGAGCGATTGCATAGATTTCTTATAGTAGTATAAAACGGCATAAGAATGTATCATTGTTATCGTTTTCTCATCTCCTCTGTGCCTCTCTCACTCCCCTCTCACTTTCTGTCAGGGTTACTTGAGGACAGTGCCAGTTGGTGGTTGGTTTCACTGCAGAGAGGGTTTCATACTGCGGCACAGGGCATTGTAATGTATTGCACCTCGAGTGGGAAGAGAGAAATAGATGCACACCAAGACAAATGTGCGATTGCATATTTATGTACTGCATATGAGTATGAGTTCATTACTATTAAAAGGGTCCTGAAAGGATTACTGTAGGGCAGTGGTGTGGTTTTGAAGGATGATCTAATCTCTGGATTTCTTACTCTTTCAAAACGTTTAGCTGTGTTAAAATTTAAAATGTAGTGAAATTTCCTGAATTCACGCAGAGACGGCATGTTTTCCTGAGATATCTGTCTTGGCTTTTCTTATGAACAGCACTACATCATAACTCATTGAGGAAGTGACGCATTCTCCAAATTATTATGGTTGTTTCTTGTGCAAACTTTCCACTCTTCTATGCTGAAGCACACATCCAGTGAACCCCAAAGATCCAGTAGAAATGGTTCTTATTGTAGTTTGAGTCATTGTAGTTTTCACTGAGTACTCCCCTTTTTTATTTTTATTTACATTACAGTTAAATTGGAAACCTAGTGACAGGTCTTGGTAAAAGTGGAGTGGAGTGAAAACTTCCTCTATTCAGTTTACGGGAAGAAGGATAAGCAGCGTAAACAGGCTGCACCTAATATGGAAGCTGGCTGTAAGTAAATGTGTGTGTGTGTGTGTGTGTGTGTCTGTCTTCACTATGTGTTGGGAATATTTATAGAAGTCTGACAGGGACTCCCACACAGCTGGCACAGGCAGTCCCACCAGCAGACTGTGGAGCCTCAGAGCAGTCCAGTTTACTTTTTTCGTAGCTGCTTATATTTGCTTTCTTTCAATACAGTCTTTAGATTTTCACACGTTCTTAGGAACTTTCACATCCTGTTTTTAGCAATTCTGCTTCCTCCACACATTTATTTATATATATATTTAGTTTTTTTTTTTCGTAATTTACGCTTAGGGTTCCCTTTTTTCTCAATGTAGCATATTAATTCCTATTACATTTCATTTAACCTGTTAAATGTGTTGCAGCTTCCTGTACACACTTCCTTCTCCTTCACACTAATATAGCACTTGTGTTAAATAGTTATTTAAAATCACAGATTCTGTAGAGTGACCTCTCAACAGTTTCTAACCTTTTGGAGATCTCCTTTGTCAGCTCTTATTTCAACTCAATGATCTCAAATTTGAATTTACTGAAGGCGTTTTCCAACACTTTGCATTGCTGTCAGTGTCACAGTGCTTACAAGGTGTGGATCATCTTTGACCAAATACGGTGGCCATCACTGCCTTTATGCAGCATCATGGTCGTCTGTGGGAAGCATTCAGACCACATAAATCAGCTTTTACATTTTATACAGTATAAGTCTTCAGCTGACACTCACAGAACATGCTGGCAAGCTGCACGGCTATAGAAACCCATGCCATGAAGCTTCTGGTGCACGGTTTTTCTGCTGATGTTAATGCCAGAAGAGGTTTGGACCATTGCACTTATTAAGTGTGCTTTTCTGCACACTTCAACACTTGGCAATGTCACTATGCAACTTCACGTGGTCTACCGCTTCATATCTTAGTTATTGTGGTTCCTAAACACTTCCACTTTGCAATAATACCACTTACAGTGGAATATCTGAAAGGGAGGAAATTTCACAAACTGACTTGTTGCAATGCTGGCGTCATATTACAGTACCCCACTCGAGCTCTGTGAGCTCTTTAAAACAACCCAATCTTTCAAAAATGTTCATAAAGGCTGACTGCATGGCTAGATGCTCGAAAACGATATCCCTGAGGGTTACATCCCACTGAGTATGTCTGTCTTTTATATATCGTCCGTGTTCAACAAGTAGAATTAAGTAAAGCCTGTAATAGGCAAGTGTTTCACAGCCTTTTTTTTTTTCACCATTTCCTGATCCATTACTTGTGTTTCACAGATCAATGTGCGCGTCACCACCATGGACGCTGAGCTGGAGTTTGCCATCCAGCCCAACACAACAGGCAAACAGCTCTTCGATCAGGTAAGAGTCACATACTGTAAACACAAAGATGTACGTGTCTTATTTTTAATTTATTCTGCTTTGATCTCAGATTGTGAGATCTTCTTCTGCAGCTAGAAGGGTTCAAAATGACTCTACTGTTAGAATAGACACTTAAGATATTTTAAACTACGTGACCTCCTGAAAGACTCATGGATTACTAATGAAATGCAACACTGAAACTAAGTGCGTGTATGCGTAGATGTACCAGGGCGTGCTTGGCTGGGTCCGGGTTGGTACTGGTTCTGTACAAAGAAAACAAATAAAGCACTCTTTGTTCAAAAGAGGAGCTTTCAGGAGTCAGCAGATGGGTGGAAGTATTGGGTGGATGGTGTGCATAACTGTGTACGTGTGTACACTGTCTGGGAAGTAAAAGGGCAGCTTTCAGTGTCGTTTCATGTCAGACTACAAAGGGTTGTTGGGGTTGTGGTGGAATACCGTGAAGACAAAATGCGAGAGAGACACATTTGTTTTCTGCTTTTGTTTCCATGTTCTGTACAGCATGAGGGGAGTAAGGCTGTGTTTGTAATAGATCTGTTTTAACAGCAGAAATCAGGACTTGTTGCAGTCTATAGCTGCAGATCGTATCTGTAGTATTTCTGCAATATACACGCTCAGTGAAACTGTGGTTTTGTTTTTGTATTTGTGTGTTCTGCTTCCTCCTGTGGATAGCTGAGCAACCACGTTCTGTTTCAGAGCTGTCTATGAACGTGCCTTTGACCTTTGGGTACCAGGATCCATAGAGAAATCAGACTCATGTAATGACTTGCTTCTGTGAAACATAAACAGATTGCCCTAACATTTGTTATGCAGTTAGTTTTTACTCATTCATACTCTCTCTGATCTGACTCTGATCAGGTCATCTGATCGTTTGAAAGGATAATATGATGACAGTTGGTGGTTGTAGCTGACTCGTGGAAACCACTGAGAAAGATGCCAGCTTCTGTTGACACTAAACATTTGAATCTTGCAGGAAATGCAGGTGTAAAACTGCATGACGTTGGGATATTAACACATTAGTTAATATTGTAATTAACATGAACTGCCTTTTTGTTTTGTTTTTTGGTGACCACTAACTCACACATTTTTTCACAAAGTCTCTGCATCCATTACTCTCTAATAACACACAAAGGGCAGCTGACACACCAAATCTGAACGTTTCAGCTGCCTGTGCCTATGCATCGCCATAGCAACCAACTGTCAAATGCCCAGTGATTTGTGTGTGTGTGTGTGTGTGTGCGCGCACTTGTGCTGCATAGTACCGAATCTGCCAGAGGATGCTTGTTTACAGTCAGCGTACAGTGATATGTGTGTTTAGTGTTTGTGTTATATTCACGCTCATAAAAAGAATACCAAATATTCTTTTGTTTGAGATTATTTTGGTTTTAAATGCAACTGAAAGTAAGCAATAGATGGGACGCCTTGCAGCTTATAAATGAACAAGCCGGTGGGGATAAAGTATTGAATGATGAGATCTTGCAGAGTGGCTTATATAGCATTGGTGTGGGATATTTTGGCAGGTTTCATGTGAATGAAGACTGCCACACTGATTCTTTGTTCTACATGACTCAACAGAGACCAAACAATGACAGGTCTCCACAGGGCCACATTCAGTAGCCATACAGATGAGCTCCTTGTTGTCTGTGTGCCTTTCAACTCTAAAAAAGGAGGTAGCACCACCTTGTGGTGATATTGAGCATTTCAGTAGAGCAAAACTTGAGAAGGCCTCAAAACGACAACGTCTAATTCTTATTAGTACACACTTAAAAAAGCTTTACAAATCAGTTATTTACCTGACCCAAATTCTTAATATCAGTGAAACATCTACCCTTCACACATTGTAGCACTTATTCAGCTAGAAATAGATAAGATGGTGGATATTTGGAGTAATTATTGTGATTATGTTACATGAAATACAATTCTTAATTGTTCCAACATGAAGGTAGCTCCTGTCTTTCCTCTTTTTTCCTCCCTCTATTATTTCAAGGTTTGTTATCGCCGTTTTGTCTGTTCTGGTAATTCCCATCATTAAGGGCAAAGCTGTTAAGCAGGCAGCCAAGGTATTACAGGTGTATGGATTTAGCCAATGTACAGTCAGAATTCCTAGAAAGAATTCTGCTAGTTAGATAAAATAGGTTTGTTCAGTCCAGAGATGCCCAATTTCAAGGCTAAACATGGCACTGACTGCTGTAACTTTGCTATATGTAGGAAACTACCTTAATCTTTATTTGATGGATTTGTTTTGGTGATATTTCTAAACTTTTTTTTTTTTAATAAGAAGAAATATCCCAAAAGTTTGAAAATTACAGTGTTGCAGTAACCAAAGTGTGGAAAAACAACTTTGCACAATAAAAAGGAAACCAAACCTCAAATGGTACTAAAAATGTAAAAAAAACCACCCCAAAAAACAAAAAACCAACTATTAAAAAGGAGCTTTTTTTTTGTGATCTTGAAAAAAAAAAGTGGAAAAGACTTTGTGTATCTGTCGCTGTGGCAGCGGAGCTGAAATGAATGTTAGACGAAGTGTTCAGCTGCTTGTTGTAAATGGTGCAGAGCGTGGTCTGGATCCACTAAATATCCACAGCCACAGTCATTCCACAGAGGAATCCAAACAGTGTGATGATTCAGACTGGATTGGACCCGTAATGACAACGGCAAATTCCCTCATGAGGATATGGATGCATTCCAACATCTAAAAGGACATTCCTTCATGTTTGACCACCTCTCAATTACAGCTAGTGAAGTCCCTCCACATTTCAAATTAGCATCCACAAGAAGTCCTGAAGCCACACTGTGGTCCAGGAGTGTGGCAGCATCTCACTACAGTGCTCCATGAAGCACACCAGTCTACACACTGTAGTACTGTGCAGTATTATCGTCCTCGCTGCAGGCAGCAGAACTGTCAGAGGCGATCAGCTGGTAAAGATTGTCTGTACCAACCTCGGCCACGGAGATGCTGACACGGTTGTCTTTTTGTAGGACTCAGATTTAGTTCTTTTTAAACCATCCGTCATATAAAGTGTGATTGATATGCATAGCAACAACTGACGTGCTTCAGGAGCTATATTTCTTCTGCATCCTTTATAATCTTGTGGTATGAAAACTGTCCAGTCTCCCTGAGATCCCTTAAATGCAGCGTGGTTATGTTACCTACAGTACAGGAAGTCGCATGTCTAGAAGGCAAACGGCGGCAAAGGCAAATGACATGCAGCACAGGGAAAAACTGTGCTGCATGTCCTGATTCATTTGCAGTGGTCCAGATTCGCATGAATGAAGTGAGGCTTCATTGATAAAGAGGCTGCAGAGCTCACTATAAATGGCTCACTCAAACACGCACGCAGGATGATAAAAGGCCACAGCATGATGGAAAAGCTTTTCAGACAAACTAACCCAAACATGTAAGTCTGTGATGGGTGATGATCACACTCGCTTGTAAAACTGCCTGTGTGAGCAAATGTCTTTGTCTATCATGAAAGTATGAGAGTCCTGTTCAGAGGTCCAGGCAGCTTGTTCAGCTTTTTATGTTGCCGTCTTTCCCCTTCTCTGCTACACTCATCATTCCTCCCCTCTCATCCTGAAGTCTCTTATCCACATTTGCATGCTGAGCCTCTCAGCATGCAAATAGCTGTCTCCTTGTACTGGAGGCCCGCTCTGTGTAGGCGTGTGTGTGTGTGTGTGTGTGTGTTTGCAAATGTAATTGATTGTACCGTTACCATCGCAACGGTGTGTTTTTTGTTTTTTTGGGTGGGCGTTTGTGGGGGCTTTTGCAGTTGTGCGTGCATGTGACATGGGTATTTAACTTGTTTATGTCAGCATCTCTTTTATTCTCTGTGCGTGAGAAAGAGTTAATTACATGGTAGAAGTGGCGTGGTATTGACTGTGTAAATCACCTTAACATCTGAGTGAGTGTCTACAATCCCCTCTGGGATCGTCTGTGTCTCTTTCTCACGCTTCCTCTGTGTGTGTATGTGAGACAATAGTTTGTGAATGACAAACAGAGAATTGTGTTTGATAACAGGGAGGAAAGACGAGGTTTGAAGTGAAGGGAAATATTCAGTTTCACTTGTTAATGATGCATTGATTTGGTAAGATTGCCGTCGGTACATGATACCACTGAGATGACAGAGCACTTTTACTTTATCTGACGCAGTGCGTACAATTTGTGGTCTCAAATCCCGAAAGAACTGAAACTGCAAGTACAGATAACAGTCATACTGACTGCAGGTGTCGGGGAAATTTTGAGACTTTTTGAAGAGGAAGGGGAAAACGAAAGATATATTTGTGGTTTCAGGTGGTGAAAACGGTCGGTCTGAGGGAGGTCTGGTTCTTCGGCCTGCAGTACACAGACAGCAAAGGCTACGTGACGTGGCTCAAGCTCAATAAGAAGGTGAGAGGCCCTAAGAGAGGCTGCTCAAAACACAGGAAGAAATCCATCACTCAGCGTAGCTTAAGCATGCTCATGTTTATATTCTTTGTAACAGCTGAATTTATTCTCACATTAAGAAAACATTCTAATCTTATGACTCCTTGTAAATGGAAAACATTCATAATCCTGTTGTTAATACTTTATAAAACGACGTAGAGAATGGACCATGAACACTGAGATCTGTTTTTAATGTATTTTCAGTTTAGTTTTCTCAAGACTTTCATGTCACATGCACTTTGTAAAGAGCAGATGATGAAGGCTTGTGTTCGTGTGTTCCCTCCAGGTGACCCAGCAGGATGTCAAGAAGGAGAATCCGCTGCAGTTCAAGTTCAGAGCAAAGTTCTTCCCTGAGGATGTTTCTGAGGAGCTCATCCAGGAGATCACACAGAAACTTTTCTTCCTGCAGGTACTGCGAACTGCACAGGCTGCCAAGTTCATTTGGGGGGTAAACCTGCATGAAAACTGAGCTGTGATCTACAGCTGTAAAGAGCCTTTCTCATCTAAGACAATAATTACGCTTTTTTTGAGCTGGTGTCCAATAATGTGGCTATTGTGGTTAATATAGATCATGCTTACGGTATATTTGCTTTCTACATCAATTATGGCAGTAGATGGATCAACATATCGGCAAATAAAAGAGTACGTATGGTTGCCGCTGGCTTACATTTATTAAATATAATATTGAAAGGTGGTTTGATGACGAGCTGAAATACTTGGAATGTTTCAATTAGATATGATTTCTTTGTATTCCTGGAGTTTTAAATCATTATGTATTTCCCTATCTGCATCGGCAATGTCTGTCAGCTAAATTGGGGTTTTTTGTTTTTGTTTTAATAACCATGTTTAATGTGCATCCCCGCTGTTGAAGAATATTGACAGAATCACTATTCTCTGAATCCTGCTGTTTAGTGAAAATCCCTGTAATTCCTCTACATTCATATAACTATAGCCCACCCACTGACTGTTGTCACCTCCAGTTCTCTGATATATCAGTACAAGGCCTCAATTATACTCTGTTGTGGGCGCGGACAGCTGGAGACACCACGGGTGAGTAGTGATTCCCGTTATGCTTCTTTGAAGCGTCCTTGAAGTCCGCCACCTGAGGTGCACTTGCCTGCCAATTTTTTGAGACTTCACTTTACAATGCACCAACTGTTCATGCACCCTAGGCAGTGTACTTCCATCCAGGTAAAACAGGAATGATTACTCAGCTGTGATGTTTCCGTGTCCGCAACAGAGCCCTGTGTTCCATTTGCATCGTAAGTTGGAAGGCGGAACTGGGAAGTGACATTACTCCCAAGTTTAGTACCTTCCAGTAGGAATGTCAGAAAAGCAGGAATAAACAAGGTTTGTTTTAGTGCTTAGCAAAGGTAAAGGTAGAGCCATTAATGAGGCACATACATGGCTGGAACCTGGTCAGTGTTCTGCATATGGCTTATTTAATTTATTTATTTATTATGGCTTATGTCTCAAATACAGATATGTAGTAGTGCAGGTTACAAGTTTCACAAATGTTTACATACACTGTCGCCATTTGGACTGTTAAGTTAGAAGTTGGTGATCCCCCACCAACCCTGAGTTGGAAGTCCGACTAGAAAGTGGTGTTCCAGTTTACAGCAAATTCTGACTGGGAACTCAAAATTTCCTTCTTTGGACTTAAGATGGAATGCTTTACATTGGCTTACATCTGCCAAAGATAATTTGGCTTATAGCGCCAAATCACAACAGCAGTCTGCTCAAGGCGCTTTATGTTGTAGGTTACAAACCCTACGAGAAGGGAGACACCCCAACAATCAGATGACCCCATATGAAGTAGCCATTAGCAACAGCGGGAAGGAAAAACTCCCCTTTAACCGGACGAAACCTCCAGCAGAACCAGGCTCAGGGAGGCGTAGCCATTTGTTGGGGTTAAACAGAGAGGGACAAGACAAGAGTGTGAAATGAATTACTAATTAATGATATAAATGTATTTTAAAAAATCTTTGGGCTGCATTACTATTTTAGTTCAACTCAGTTCTGCTGCAAAAGCAGCATTTTCCTTTTACCCATGAATCATAGAGTCAGAAGATCTTGACTTTGTGTGTTTTTGCTTATATGTCCTCTGAGCAGGTAAAGGAGGCCATTCTGAATGATGAGAACTACTGTCCTCCAGAGACAGCCGTGTTGCTGGCCTCGTATGCCGTTCAGGCCAAATACGGAGACTATAACAAAGATGTTCACAAGCCTGGCTACCTGGCATCTGACCGGCTACTGCCACAGAGGTAAAATCAATAGACACAATATGCTACTCCATGTGGGTCTAATGAAGACCCACATTGAAATATCTGATTCCAGAGCCTCTTTTTGTTAAGACTAAATATGTGAACATTTTAGCATGGCTAAAAGCCCGGAAGTGGTTGTTGTGTTATTATTTTCACTGTTAACTCTTGCGTTTTGTCTCCTGTGTCCTTTTCTCCTCGGCGTGTCCTGTAGAGTTCTGGAGCAGCACAAGTTGACAAAGGAGCAGTGGGAGGACAGGATACAGACGTGGCACGAGGAGCACAGAAGCATGCTCAGGTGAGTGTACTGTGAAAACTTCATGGTTTTAAGGCCGCTGGCTCCTGCATGTTTCTCTGCTAACTGTTGTCTCCTATTGTGTGTGCAGGGAGGACGCGATGATGGAGTATCTGAAGATTGCTCAGGACTTGGAGATGTACGGCGTCAACTACTTTGAAATTAAAAACAAGAAGGGCACAGAGCTGTGGCTCGGGGTCGACGCCCTGGGACTCAACATCTACGAGCATGAAGACAAGTAATAAATCTACACATTTACATGGATGTGTACTTGTTGTGTTATTCGAGGATATTATCATTGTTTCTTGTGATCAGTGACTCAGCTCAGTATTTGTTTGACGGGCATCTCTGGTTGTTAAATCTCCAGAATAATAAGGGGTTTTTAAGTAAGTGATCATGGGGAGAGAATGTTTGAAATGATTCATGTAGCTGATGAAAACCAATACCTCATTTTAATCAAAGAAGGAGCTAAATGGAACAAAAAGACGTTTTGTGCTAAACACCTGCTCGGTTTCATTTGGGGAAAAAAGTGGAACAGAGATTGATGACTGGCATACATACACTAATGCATCGTCTGAAAGCCACTGTTGTTTTTAAGTTTTATGTTTACCAGCTCATACGTTTATCTTAAGTGGAGTAAAATATCTGTCTCTGCTGCCTCAGGTTGTCACCAAAGATCGGTTTCCCCTGGAGCGAGATCAGAAACATTTCCTTCAACGACAAGAAGTTTGTCATCAAGCCCATTGACAAGAAGGCTCCAGTAAGTGCTGATGAATTCATACACGGTTTAATGTTTCGTTTTTTTCCCCCCACAGAAGAATAAAATTTTTACTTACTAACCTTTCTTATGCCGGCTTCCTCCAGGACTTTGTGTTCTACGCCCCACGGTTGCGGATCAACAAGCGTATCCTGGCGTTGTGTATGGGAAACCACGAGCTGTACATGAGGAGGAGGAAGCCTGATACTATTGAGGTGCAGCAGATGAAGGCTCAGGCCAGGGAGGAGAAGCACCACAAGCAGATGGAGAGGTACGGCGCATGTTTTTCCTTTTTACCGATATTCATTAGTATACTTCCTTTGTGCCTTTCTCTGCTCCTTGGGAGCTTTACAACAAACGTACACAGAACAATGACACACTGACTTTGTTATATAGCAGAGAGTTTTTTGGGGGCGTGGTAGGTTTTTACATCCCCCAAAAAAAGACCTATTAATGGATTTATTGCATCAAGTTTATACCAGCAGTTTTAAATGGTAGTCATTTCCCACCAGTCTCTCCTGTATTTCTCCTAGTACTGCATGCTTTGTATGACAACTACATAATTGACAGTACACTAGTAACATTTTCTGACCACTAGGGGGCAGTGCTGCTTTGAAAAAAGAAATCATAATCTTGTAAGGCTGAGCCTTTGCTTGAGAAAACTTTTTATTTTTAACTGTAAATTTCCACATATTTCTATTTGGTAGCAGGTGATGTGGCTATTTTCAATGTGTCCAGTGTTGTTTTCACTTTGTGCTGAATGTTTGTGGATGTAGGTAGGTTTAGTTTTACTTCACAAATTGGTAAAAGTGTCTTTTATCCAACTACATTAGTTTTTTTTGTGAGTGATTCTTAAACATGTTGTTTTATTGTCTTCAGTCTGTGTTTGACAAAATTAAGTGGTTGTTATGGATAAACAGGTAAATTTGGCATTATATTGCAAGATGATGTAAGCTGAGTAGTCAGTCGATCTGAGTATCCACGCAGTGCCTGAAAAAACATGTTTTGTTGTGTGTCAGCGGGTTCACATGAACACAGGAACCACAGCGTTCTGTGGGAAACTGGGTTAAATGGTTAATTAATATGAAGCTGGAGACACAGCAGCAGGAAGCCACACTCAACACAAACCTTTAAAACTTTCCTCTTGAGTTTTGTTGGTACACAATCATGTGACGTTTGCTTTCTTTGTGGTCTGGACAGGGCACAGCTGGAGAATGAGAAGAAAAAGCGAGAGCTTGCAGAGAAAGAGAAGGAGCGAATAGAGCGAGAGAAGGAGGAGCTGATCGAGAGGCTGAGGCAGATTGAAGAGCAAACTCAGAGAGCTCAGAAAGGTACGTCTCCACCCACTTCACTAGTGTGTGACAGTGGGGTGTACTACAAATGAAGCTCAAGGAAGTATTACGGCTGGGCTTTGTTTGCTTTAGCTGGCTCAGCAAAACCTAAGCCCCACTTGGAGATAACGGCTGTCATGATGATGGTTATCAGCTTTCTCTGTTTAGCTCTCTGTCTCAGGCTCTGTGCACGCTTGCATTAAAGAGGGGCCTTTCACCTCCTACACTGATCACAGATGAAGATGGTAAAATGGTGATTAAAAACTCAAGAGAACATAAAACACTAAAATTTAAGACTGTTGCATATCAGACAAAAGACCTGGTGATTCAGCTCACAGAGAACTTGAATGAATATTTTAATTTCAGCTACTTATTTCACCACTGTGTGCAGTCTGAGTGCTGCTCTTTATTTCTGAGGTGATGGCTGCACATTAGGGCCCTGAAACATAAAAACTGTATACATTTAAATTATAAAGCTTTATTTAAATTATAAAGCTTGCTGACCCACAGTCTGACTGACAGAGGAGAGTTTGTTGGCACATCAAAATGAAATGAATTTGATTGATTTAACAGGTGCTCTTGGTGACAGTCTGATCAGCTTTCTAAGCTGTGGTCGAGCAGCTGCAGTTCCAGCTGTGTAAAAGACACATAGTAGCAGATTAGAGTCGAGTATAATTATATTTAGACATTTCCTGCATCTCCAAAGGACTCCATGCACATTCCCTTGATTATGTTAATTTTCTTTTTCTTAAAACACACTATAAAAGAAAGAATCAGTGACAACATGGCGCTTCCAGATGATTTTAAACCAAAACTGAACATAACCTGCTCTTCATCACGTTATGTGTTCAGCAATAAGCAACTGCAGTGATGTAGCCAGGTAAAAACAAACCGACCGGTTACTCTCACTTCGTACTGCACCCCTCTGTTCGTCATCCTGCGAGACGTAGATATTTCCTTCAGTCCTGGGAGTCATTACATGCTTGTAGCCACAAGTCTTTTATAGTGACATAATTTAGATTCATTTATGTCATTTCACACATAACTGTAATTGCGGTTTCGGTGCTGAACTGATAACAGACATTTTGTAATAAAGTTTTCATCACTGAACAGTGAGCTGTTTCTCATTCCCTGGAGGTCAAATGTAGTTTCCCATACTGAAGCGAGGGTTATTGTAAAGTGTATCTAATCTGATAATCTGCACACCTACCCACAAGTTTGCGTTACTTGGCTGATGTTTAACATTTGGGAACTGCTATCTAAGACGGATCAGCATCTGTGGTTCATCTTATTACTAATTCTCTGAATTTGCATGACATAGAAGCTTCAGTGCACACTGCAGGCAGCAGCAGGCTGCACTGGCGCCGAGCCCAGAAAATTAAGAACAATTCACATCTGGAGTGTTTTTAATCTAAGAAATGCTTGAAGCGTTGGATTCATCACTCTGTATCTGGACTGTACAGGTACAAATGTGGAAGTTTAAAAAATGAAAAATAAACATATTTTAAAGAACTCGTGACGTTTCAAAATGTTGCTCTGCTGCAGTTCTTTAACTTGGATGTTTTTTTTACTAGGTAAACATAAAATGTTTTAGGTTCATCATTAAAAATAAATGTTATTTTAAAAACTATATTTGTTGACGACTTCACATCCAGGGTTGTAAGTAAAGCTTAAAAGTAGCTGTGAGAAACATTTTAGTTAACTCATGTTGACTTCAGGTTTTTTTAATAAATGGATTTCTGTCTTAAGACTTTAGATCCCTGCATAAACTGAGAGTTGACTCCATTTAAAACACTAAAACTAACCCTGGTCCAAATAAAAACTAAATCTGAGAGTAAAAAAAGGGCTAAACTTACACGAGCAAATCCACTCTGGAAACTGAACTGAATAGAAAACAAAAAAAAATCTGAAACTGTGGCCACTGCATGTTAGCGATGCATATTGACACACTGATATGTCTGTGCCTGCAGAGCTGGAGGAGCAGACCCGCAGAGCGCTGGAGTTGGAGCAGGAGAGGAAGCGGGCGAAGGAAGAAGCAGAGCGGCTGGAGAGGGAGAGGCAGGTGGCGGAGGAGGCCAAGGCGGCGCTGGCTCAACAGGCTGCTGACCAGATGAAGACCCAGGAACAACTGGTACCTGCACACGCACGCGGATATTCATTCATTTATACTGGTGCTGTTGTCCAGGTGTAGACGCCACCATATCTGTGAAAAACCAAGTAACAGTTTTTTGTTATAGATTCAAATTCATTTTAAGATGCGAGCACATAGATTCATGTTTGACCAGTTCAGTGATTATTCATCACTTTCCTCTTTTATTCACATTTAGGAATTTTTTTTTTATTTTTTTTTTTTACAAATAAATACATAATGTAAAAAAAAAAATTGTAACCATGTAGCAAAGGCTGCGTTTCTCCACCAGAACTGTCCTTTCCCTGAAATATGAGAATTGCATCATTATTTCTGCTTCATATTATTTTGCATTGCAAATACCTTTGTGTGCTTGAAATGTCGGTTATGTTTGTGATAAGTTTTTGCTTGGATGTGTTATTATTTTCAACAGGCTGCTGAGTTAGCAGAGTTCACTGCCAAAATCGCTCTGCTTGAGGACGCAAAGAGAAAAAAAGAAGAGGAAGCAACAGAATGGCAACACAAAGTAATGTAACCCCTGCCTGTGTGTGTGTGTGTGTGGTTTTCATTACTCTTTCTAAGTATGCATGTATGTTCTTTCCAGGCTCTGTCAGCGCAAGAGGACCTGGAGAAGACCAGGGAAGAACTTAAGACAGCCATGACATCTCCACCGGCGCCAGAAAACGACGAGCAGGATGAAACGAATGCCGAGGCCAGTGCCGAGCTTCTCAGCGACGGCGTCACAAGCCACCGCAGCGAGGAGGAACGAATCACTGAGGCGCAGAAGAACGAGCGTGTTAAGAAACAGCTACAGGTAAAAATGAGTTTGTGGGGGAGGGATTCTTCCAAAGGTACACACTCACTGGTTACTTTGTTAGGTCCCACTTGCTGGTCAACTGCTTTAATCCTGCATGGCAAAAATTAAACAAAGGCCTCGAAAAATGCTCAGAGATTTTTCGCCCAGTTGGATTGAGAGCTGGTGACCATTTGATCTCAGATCTTCTTGTCGTGGTCATTGTTAGTTTCCTGATCTTAGCTGACAGGAGTGTCACCCGGTGTGCTGTAGCCCATTTGCTTCAAGGTGTGAGTTGGCTGTGTTTAGAGATGCTCTTGTGCATATCTTGATTGTAACAAGTGGTTATGTGAGTTACTGTTGCAGTTTGAAGCAGGTCATTGTCTGCAGGCATCAACAAGCTGTTTTCACCCAGAGAAAATGCCGCTCACTTGATATTTTCTTTTTTGCTTTTAAGAAGAGAAAATATTTTTCTGTAAACCCTAGAGATGGGTGTGTGGGGAAAATCCCAGTAGATCAGCAGTTTCTGAAATGCAGACAGCCCACCAACAACCATTTAATGTTCAAAGTCACTCAAAGTCCCTTTTCTCTCCCATTCTGATGCTCAGTTTAAATTTAGGCAGGTCATCTTGATCATGCCTAAATGCACTGAGTTGCTGAGATGTGGTTGGCTGATTAGCTATTTGCACGTAGTAGCTGAGTAGATGTACCTAATAAAGTGTCCAGTGAGCAGTTTTAGATGCACACAGCAAAAACTGTATGTGTGTGTTTTCTCTGCATTAATAAGAACTCCTTTCATCAAACATCCAAGCTGGCAGACACGTACACATTTGCTGCCAGTTTGCTACAACAGAAACACCACCTGAGAAAACGGGTTTCTACAAGACCGGCACATCAGTCGAGTTTGTCAGTGCAAATGCAAAGCCTCCAGTCCCATTTTCAACACGGTCTGTGTAGCTGGCATCGTTTGCAACTTCTGGACTGTCACAAAGCTGAAAGGACTAAATAAATAATGCTTCTTTCAGTTGATTAGACAAAAGCCAAGAATCGTACAATTTGATGGGTTCTTTTTGTCGTTATTAATAAATTTCTGCAAAACTTTGAATTGACTTCTTTATTCAGTCTGGTGAACAAAGCGAGGAAGTACTGTATATCAGTCGGTCTAGTCTGTGATGTTTCTCAACACATGCAATCATTGGAAAAACAAAGATTGCACTCATTTTCTGTCCTCATTGGCATTATCGTACAATCTGTACATCTTAAGGTGGAGCGTTGGTGAAAGGACTGCATCCTTTCTGAAACCACTGCTGCATAGACAATGTGGTGAAGTTATTTTCCGGTGAAGCTGCTAAAAAGATCTGTGTCTGAATTTTGTAGTTTAATCCGCAGAAACTAGCCTGTGCGGTGAAAAGCTCGTAAGTTTTCCTGCCGCACATTAGAATGTACGACAGATTTGATTGCAGCTTCGGTTACAGCAGCGGTTTATCTGAATCCAGAGCAGCTGTGAAAATACATTAACACTGCCTTTTATCTGCAAATCAGGTGGAGCATAACCCAGCCTGGCAGGTTGTTTTCTTTTATCACTCAGATGTACCGATGTCCTGTTGAACGGCAGCTGTTAAAAGCTTTTCATGCTTATTATGACACGGGAGCAAACACAAGCTGACGGCTGCCAGAATTCTGCATTTCTTGGCCGTTTGTTGATCTTTACAACAATGTGTCTTTGTGTTTCTGGTCTCTAAAACTTGACTGAATAAACAAAAGCCAAAATTCTTTGTAGGAGTTAATATTTGCTTAAATTTATATCTCATTTGAGCAACGATGGAGTCGAACTTAAGTGAACTGTGTCTCACCACCTCCCTCCCTTTCTGTCTTCTGTCCAGGCTTTGAGTTCGGAGTTGGCGGAGGCTCGGGACGACACCAAGAAAACGCAGAACGACATGCTACATGCCGAGAACGTCAGAGCGGGCAGAGACAAGTACAAAACCCTACGGCAGATCCGCCAGGGCAACACCAAGCAGCGTATAGATGAGTTTGAGTCCATGTGAGCCAGAAACGTGGATGGACACGACACTGAAAAGAGACCATTTGGTCTCATTGCCATGTCAACGCCTCACTCTCCTTGTAAAGCCCAAAACCTGCTGCCACTGCAGGATATCTTACCTTTTCTCTACCGCAGAGAAAGATGGGATAGGGGGCTTCGTAGCTTCAACCTCGCCAAAGCTCTGCCTAGCAGCGGCTGGCCAGCCACATACTCAGCTTTCTGCTTTTTAGAGCTCTGCCCTCGCCTCGATGAAGCACACGTCTTTTAATCAGTCCGGACAAATAGCAAGCAACGTGTCCTCTCCCTTTACATTACTAGCAATTTAAAATGCTTGCATGTTTGATAATTAAACAATATCGCAACCTTTAGACAAAACGTGACTGTTCCGAAATGGTTTCTTTTATTCAACAAAATAAAATGATCATTTGTAGCTATAGCTTATTGATGTTGGGAGCTCGCTTTAATCTGTACCTTTATTTTGTCTTCAGCTGAACAATTTAAATTTTTTTTTAAACTGCTTTACTCGTGTCATTTCTTTCCTTTTCACTGCTGTCATTTTGTTTGGGTACAGTTACGCTGTCGGCCACATTCACCAGTTAACTTGTGCTCTTTAACAGCTTGCGTGCTCACAGAGAGCCGTTAGCAGGCAGATAAGCAAACTAGGTTTGCTTGACGTTCTGTCCATTAAGGCAGTTGTTTCAATATATATTTTGTCTCACAATAAAGAATGAATTTATATTTCCAGTAATACACCTATGGTATGATCTTGGTCCTGACTCTTCCGTCAAACAGAATGAGTCTCAGATTTGCACCTTCAGTGATTTAGGGTTGCCATAATACTAAGAACATCTCAATTTGCTGCTTAAAGCCCATGTGTCATGTATGCCACTGAATTCAAAGCAACATGGCATCATACAGTCACGTAGAAAACCTTTTTTTTAATAGGATTCTATGCAACCCCGTGAAGAACTAAGTACACCCTTATTACTTCCTTAGCTGCTACTTATTCTCTTAATTTCTATGTGCTGATATTTAAATCCACTTGATTAATTGGTGATCAGTAGGATGTTGCCTGAGCACCTCTATAGAAGCAGAAGTGTTGGGAATTTGCTGCTGTGGTGCATTTAGCTGTGGTTTAACACAGTACCATAATCTTCCCATGAATGGATGTACCAGCAAAGTCACCCCCCCCCCCCCCCCCCAAAAAAAAAAAGCTAGATAACAGACTCCACAGGCCTCAGTTATCATGGTAACAGTCAATGAGAGTGTAATTTAAAAAAATAAATAATAAACCACATTTCTTGAACAACAAACTCACTAAAGTTGAGTTGTTTGGCTATAATGTAGAACCATATTTGGTGAAAACCAAATATGGTTCATATCATATCACCATAAACACCTCATGCTCAAAGCTGTCAAGCACGGTGGTGGAGGTGTCATGATTTGGGTTTGCTTTGCAGCTACAGGACCTGGACACATCGCATAGAGTCAGTCATGAATCATGAAGTCAAACTAGGTCATCAAGACAATGATCCAAAGCACACCAGCAAATCTGTAACAGAATAGCAAAAAAATGAGTAAACTAATGTCTGCAAACCTCAATGGACTGAAGCTGTAAAGAAATCCTCCACAATATGACAGAAATTTATACAGAAAACAGATCAATTGTTGCTACTACAGGTGGTTTTACAGCTAATGAATCATGGAATTCACTTAGTTTTTTCACGGGGTCGCAAAGTGGAAAGTTTTTTTTTTCTTTCATAACTTAATGGAAACATTTCGCAGCACTTTTCATTGCTTCCTGCTACAGCTGGTAGATCGTCAAAAAACAGGAAGAGTGGTACGAGTAAACACAACTGCAGTAGAGCGATGATGTCACTTCTCTTGCTGTGTCCAAAAAAACCCAAAAGAAAAACTCTCTTCTAAAATCGGTGTGATAAGGTCCATCCAAAACCGATCATGCAGGTTTCTGTGGCAATATCTGTGGTTCACGAAGGAAAATTAAAAGCTTCTTATTTCAAATCATACTATACCAAAATATAGTATGTATACAGACCAGGCAGGATGTGAAAGCTTTACATGAGGCTTTTATTGGTCACTTTTACATCACTCACAAGAACAGTCAACATGTCTCGTTCAGCCACATTTTCCCTGATCCTGTAGGTATGTCACATTTGTTTCGTGTGCTTTTGTTTTGGGTTTCAATCTCTAAAGCTTAATCAAGCAGAACAAATGTTTGGTGAAACTGACTCTGCAATGGTGGTTTTATAGAATAAAAAGTTAAACTCACACAGGGGCAAAAAGCCTGTAAAAGTACTGTACATTAAACCAAAAATCAAAAAAGATAAGAAGTTGCTGTGAAGCACAATTTTAATCAATATAGCGATGAGTGACAACATACAGCGTTGGTCCACCATATGCAAACAAAACAGCTTCAGTGTCAATTTTCCACGTCTCTGACACTCATCTGGAAGGATAGTTTCATTCTTCCATCAGATATTCCCACATTTAGTGTTTTGATGATGGTGGTGGGAAGCACTGTTTAACGTGCAGGTGGGGTTGGAATCAGGTGATCAATTCGTCAGTGCCATCTGAACCGAAATGTTTTGTCACAGGATAAATATGACGCCCCAGAACAACTGACCCAGACATTCCCTCCTCGCCTCCTTTTAATTTGTTAACTATGTATGAATCAATACTGTTATTTACCACCATGGATCACATTATAGAAAGAACCACTTTATTTCCTAGCAGAATATACAGTGAAACAGCAGCCATGGTCTAACACCTTTATTTCCCTTTTTAATTTTGGTTTAATATAAGCACCACTGGCCCAAGAGATGAGCAACAAACAGCCTTTTCCTTGGCTGTGGTCCCTGAAGAGATGGCACTTACTCATTTCTGTAGCAGAAATGAAGTTGTATTAAAGCACATTAAAAATAAACGTGAATAAACTGTGATAAACAGGGACTGTTGGCATTTTACATTTTTCCTATCGATAAAACACCTAATAAAATACAAACACACATCATGATTTTAGTCAACTGAGCAACAAATGACAAGTGGCTCGTCATCTGTTAATACAAACCCCACATGCAAATTCAAAATGCAAATAAAGCGCATTCAGACTGAACAGGAGGCAAATCTGAGTTCACTACACACAGACAAATCTATTATTATTGCTTTGATTGGTGCTATCATCTGTACTTTGCAGGGAAAATGCTAACTACCACCTATGGCATAGCAAAACTGCAACCGAGGTTGGTGTGCTCCATGCATACTGCTACCAACCTGCTAGCAACCAAAGCAGTCGCAAGGAGGTTTTCAAGAGCCGGTGGTGGAATATTTATTTTTCCCTGGTATTACTTGCTGATCTCTAGGCCTGTGTGACTGGGGCTTTAGCAATTCATTTCCATCCTCCTTCAGAAGCTACTTGCCAACTGGTCAAGGACTACTCATTGTTCCCATACAACCTGTGGTTGCCAGAAGTTGCAGACCAGTTCTAAGGACTGTGTGACCGGGCCTAGAGAGTCAAAATTGGGACTAATCATGGTTATAATTGATGGTAAAATTGTCACCATGATTGTCATATCCAAAATGGCAGAAAAGTTAATACCATTTGGTTAGCGGTCACATGACTGCAAAACTTCAGTAGAGGGCTGGTTCCCTTGCTTTGTGTCCTCAGGGAACTTTTTCTGATTAATTTAACATCTCAGTTGTTTCAAGTCATATTTAATAAAATGTCATTAGTGCAATGGTTAGTATATTTGCCTTACATGTGAAAGATCCTAGTTTGATACTGGGAGGAGACACAACCTGAGCCTCAAGGGGGTCACAACATTGTGTACTCCTTGTGCAAGTCCTAAGCCTTAATAATCAGGAAAAATCAGTCATAAAATCTGTGCCAAACTGAGCACACAGATCAATTTGCTAAGATGACCCTTTCAGAAATAACAGGGCAGCTTAAAGTACTTTATTACAGTAATGATAATCCAGGATATGCTAGTTGTCGAGCCCAGATTCAAAACACTAAGATGGTGCAAGAAAACGCTTGTGCTTTTCAATGGGGTTTTGCTAATCAATGCTTGACGTCACAGTGGCTAGGTCCATCTCTCATACTGTCTATCATTTCAGATCTTTTCCCCATGAACTGATATGAACCAGCTTAGTTGTTGCAGAATTCTCCAACATATTTAAATTCAGGATTCTTGAGAGCCAGGTTCTTCTTTTTGATGACTGCTAAGAGACAGAATTAAAATGGACATATGCATAAGAAGGAAAAAAGAAGAGAATTAACTGTGGTCAGTCCAAATGTGGCCTGTATGTTGCTAGCTAATGAACATTTACATCTATGTAGTCAGCACATTAGCTATACTTAAATTTAAGTATAAAATTCAAGACAGAAATTTGCTTCATGTTCAGTCAGAATTCACTTTTTCAAGCAACAGCTAAGAAGAAATCCATTCACAGCATGATGTCAGGACATGATTTATCCCGTTATCTAGCAACACATAGTAGGATTTTTTTTTTTTTTTGAGAAAAAAAAAACATTTAGAAAAATACCTTTTTAAAAAAGTTTGTAGCAATAGAAAAATATGCATTTGTACACTGAATAAAGTTGTTAATATTTATCAGAATGTAAACACAATAACTTTAGAAGTTTGTTAAATTATACTGTAGGGCACAGGTGTCTAACTCCAGGCCTCGAGGCCGGTGTCCTGCAGGTTTTAGATGTGTCCTTGATCCAACACAGCTGATTTAAATGGCTAAATGACCTCCTCAACGTGTCTTGAAGTTCTCCAAAGGCCTGGTAATGAACTAATGATTTGATTCAGGTGTGTTGACCCAGGGTGAGATCTAAAACCTGCAGGACACCGGCCCTCGAGGCCTGGAGTTCGACACCCCTGCAGGGTGTCTTAACCCATTTAGCAAACACTAGCACATAGTGCCAGACTAGCAGGGTTACGACAGACTTAGCCTTTAGCATCATAGCGGATAACAATGTAATGATAAGAGAAAAAAATGTAAAAAAAACTGACAGACTGTTACTCGCATTTGTTCATGCCTTGCATATGACTGTCCAGGTTTTGAGAATAAAGTTTCTTGATGTTAGAAAGCTCCACAGAAATAAATAAATACATTTTCTGTAAAGTGTTTAAGAAACATTTGGAACATTCAAGCTAGCTACAGCGTTTGCTTCTCCCATGGAGTGTGATGCTAGGAAACTTTAATAACGGCCAATCACATCACAAAACAACTTTAACAAGCTCTTTCTGTTATAACACATTTAACCCTGATCACTTTTACTGTTTTATGAGCGTGTGCCAACTTAGCCTCTAGCCAACCAGTGTTAGAGGTTTAATCATTTCTGAGCTAAACTCCACCTTGCTTTCAGTTCACAGACAATACACACAACTATATCCAAAAAGTGCGCTTGAGACTTTACTGCACTCGGAAACAGGGAACAAGAATCCCCCTTACAGCCGAACTACCACGGGCGACATATTTTGCCACATAAAAATATTCAACTGAAAACTTGTTCTCACATTTTCATATAAAACAATGTTTTTTTAACCTTATAGGATACAATTTGTATCAACTAAGAGAGGTGTCATTGGGCTACTTGAAATTAAGCTAACCAGGCGAGAGAGTTAGCTTTCCAAACAGTTCCTCAGGTAATAAAAATAACCTCACTGGCAGAGATAGTAAAAATAAATTATCGTAATTTCATTCAAAAACACACAGCTCCAATCAAGCTGCATTAAGAAGACACAACTTAAAAATAATTTTAAAACACTAAAAATATATTTTAAATCCCCCCCGCCCCCCGATTTTTGGGAGAAAACAGGCAATTCGCAGAAGTCACCTTGGGCACTGCAAAATTATGAGTATAAATATATAAATAAAAAATATGGTTAAAAAAGTAAGGATAACTTATTTTAGACTGACAAATGATGCTTAAATAGCTGAACAACCACTGGAAACCTATGCAAGCCCTGCTGACATTTCAGGAGGTCTGTGATGGTCAGGATCAGTTGAAGTTATTAAAAACTACCATGGTCCAACATGTAGTTTAGTGGTGATGTAGTGATTTTAAGGTTATGATTTTTACCCGGTGCTTGCCTGTTTGTTTTCAATATCCCATAAACTAAAAAAAAACAAAACTGTGGATCTCTGTGCAGTTAACACAACTGTATGAAAAGCATTAGAGGCAGATAAACCCTCCACCACTGATAAAGAAGACCCCATGTCTCACATTCACACACGTTAAGGATAATAAATTAACACATAATTTAAATTAAAACAATACCAACAATCTGTGTTCCTCATAAACATTTCCAGTTGCCACACTTTGAACCTGATTTAGCACACTGATATTGTTTAGCGATGGAAAGGAACAGCGCGTGATGAACCGTGAAGTCAGCTGACAGGGCTATCCTAACAGAGGAAATAACTCTCATTCAAAAGTGAACAACAGCTTGGGGTTTTCAAGTGGAGTTTTTGCTATCTTCTTTTGTGGGTGCTGGTTGAGTTTCACTTCCTTGTTGGGGGAAATCCACAAAATCTTGCAACAACTGATCTGCCACCTGTCAGCACAGAAAGAAAGCCGTTTGTTGGGCTTACTTGAGCGTCAACTATGGTCGGGCTATATTTGCAATGTGGCAAATACGTGCGTGCCACATTAATGCTGAAAATGTTAGAGCTACATACCCGATGTTGTCATCTCAGTGACTAAAAAAAAATAAGAAACAGAGAAACAGCGCAAACGGCTATAATTATACCCTGATATGATTGCCAAAAGAAATGATCTAAAGAAAGCAAGAAAAATGAACAAAAAGTGCCACAAAACTAAAATCATGTTAAAATTATATAAATAACTTAAATGTAACAAATAAATAAGTTTAAAATCAACAATACTGCCACCCTTGAAACACCTTAAAAGCTTCCCTAAATACAGTGCTGTTTTGACTCATAACCAAAAAAAGATGAAACATGCAAATGCACCCCTACCTTTTCCTATGTTACGTTCAATTTTGGTATTTCCCTGTACAATAATAGCATTAAAATAAATGAGTTCAAAAAGGCAGTGTGTTAACAGCTGAAGGAGTCTCGTATCTTGTGATTTTGGTTTCTGTATGCCCAACCTGACTTTTTTATTAAGCTTACAGAGGATATACCCGCAAATACGAGTTTAGTTAAGATGAAAACTTGACTGTCTTTATTCAAGAACTGTGCTGTGACTTCTCCATTAAAATGGCAGCTGCAAGCTCTTGAGCATCCGTCACGTGTGGGTTCCTGGTCATTACCATCCTCACCAAATCTGGAGGGAAGATGCCGCACAAGTTAACAAACACCCTCTCCCTAAGGTCCTGGTATCGACCCAAGGCAGTTGGCTTTGCGTGCTGGGTTGCTGAGGGCATGTGGCTCTTGTGGGTAGGGACAGATGGAAGAGACTGCTGCGAAAGCGATGGAAGACCTGGTATTAAAAGGCCATGTGGTGATGAATGAACTTGCTGGCCCCAAGGAGAGTGTCCATGGACTTGTGGAAAACTCTTATAGGAAAACAGATCATAGTAAGGCTTAGGGGGTGGCTCATAATTAGGGTCCCAGTTCTGCTGGTGCTGAGGTTGTTGGGTTAGCACAGAGTAGTTTCTTCTAGAATGAACTGGTGAACCTTCACACACTCTGTCCTGAAGCCCGTGTTCCGGCCAAAGGGAGCCCACCGTATTGTGGCTGCGAGGGAAGCTCTGAGACCGGGCGTGAGCAGTGGGTGTTTGGGGTGGATGTTGTGGATGAGGTGGGTCCCCTGGAAAATTGGTGAGCAGCTGTAGCTGTTGCTGGGGTTGGATGTAGACGGAAGCGGTGTTGACGTGACGTGGCGAAACGTGAGAGGTGACGGATGCTGGAGTATCTTCTATGCCAAAATCACGTTGTCTCCAAAGTCCTTGAGGATGGACATAGCCACGAGGAGAATGCTGGCTCAGTCTAGGAGACACACGGCTTGCCTGGTGGGGGTACTGGCCAGAGTAGTGACGATGATGGTGGTGTGGATGATGGTGATGGCACTTGGGGCTATCATCTAACACGGGGTCAGGAGAGAAAGAATCTGAGCTGACACTGCCTTCACTGCTACAATCTGAAGCCAGTGAACTTGTGCGGAGCTCACCTGGAAAGAAGCATTCAGGAGTCTGTGGCACTACAAGACTGAGTCCTGAATAAGCCTTTACCAGAGAGTTGTAGCCCACCTCTGGAGAACTGCATCTGTAATAAGATTCGACTTTGTTTGGTCCTGAAGCCCCGGCAATACTGGCGCTGCCTCCAGTACTTCCGTCAGGGTGTTCCCATCTTTCCAGATGTCCCGATGAAGGCGGTCCCCCTGGAGCAGGATGTCCTACAATGTTATTGCTACAGCTGCCACTACTGCTGCTGTTTCTCCTCTGTTCCTCCACTTTGGAACTGACTTGAGGTTTGTCCTCCAAGAGCTCACTGAAGGAGCTCTGAAGGCTCCGATTTGGCTGTTTTTTTCCGGTATCCCGAATCAGCTGGGCTTCAGCCATTCCTTCTGATTGACCATTTTTTTGGCTCTTCGCCATCAGGGCATGTTCCAGCAGGCCTCTTGAAGCTACTGATGAAATTTTGGCACTGGCACGGAGTTCATCTGCCACAGCTCGCTGGGGCTGACTACCCCTTTCAGGGTGATAAAACTTGCACTTGTGGCCATATGTGCACTTTTTTCCTAATGGAAGAAAAAATATGAAGATTTTTTTGTTATTGTACTGGAATAAAAAGCATTTATTCTCGTACAAATTATCTAATTTCACTATGCAAGAGCATACATCTTCTGCAGCATAGCTGATAAGGATACATTTGATAAGAAACATACATAAACATTTCTTTATTACCATAAGGACATGGCTGCTTTCTATGCTCAGGAATAACAGGCCTCTTTCTCAAGAAATTCTCAAGACTAGGTCCATGGCGTCCCAGCGGGTCATCAGGTGGCATGAATCTAAATATACAGTTAACAGACTGAAATTAGATGCAAATTATGAGTTCTTTCAAAACCAGACATAAGTTGAAATTCTCCCTTTTTTATTACAATTAAACAATATATTATTTAGTATGTTCAAAGGTGCAGTGAAATAAAGAAGTTAAAAGGAAATCCAACAGATTTGCTTCTTGTGTTGGTGCGATTTCCTTACTTGTCATTTACAAACGAGTACATCAGCAGGCGCTCATCTATAAATTTCTTCCACTCTGGCTTTTCATTCGCTAAGTCACGGTAGTTGTCGTTTGAAACAATTATACCGTCTGACTCGTAGGCCAGTTTGACGATGAATCTGTCATCGTAGCAAACCACACGACGTCCCTGAACACGTCGCGATGGAGTGAAAACCAAGATCTTTTCTTTCTCCAGACGCCGCAGGATCTCTTGGTCTGAACAAGGAGAGGTGCAATAGTTAAATATAGAGCGAAAGACTAGAGTTATAGAGTTATAGAGTAATAAGAAATGCTTCCAAGAGCAGGATATTTAATCGCATCCTTTACACTGCTGTTATTCTGGGACTTTCAACTGTGACAGCGACTGTAATTGTTACCTGTGATAAGAGCATCAGGTCGCGACTGCTCCTTTCTCCAAGCAGGGACAAAAACTGTGATGTCACGGTGGCCTCGCTCCAAGAACCAATCAACTGCTAGCTTGATACCTTGGCAGGAAAAAACTTCCTTGTTTCCATGACTGCACAAACAGAAGGCAAGCATCAGCCCCACAGCTAAGATTAAACAATCTTCACCGGTTTCCTTGTCATAGTCATATTGTTAATACAGCAGGTTTTGCATGTTTTTTGGATTATAGTCAAGTAACAAATAAAAGCTTAGAAGTCCAACTCCTGAATTAGGCATCTGAATGTAGAGTATCCTCAGGTTGACATAGTTGATAACGATGTCTTTTGCATTTTACCAATTATTTTAACCCTCTGAGGTTTAAGGTGGTAAATCTAACCCTCAGAGAAAGACAACGGTTTTGTTTAAATAGTTGTCCAAAAAATGTTTTCACTGACTTTGAAAAACAATTTAACAGAAACAAAAATTACATAATCTTATTAAATTTTCCCACAATGAACAATGATTTCACTTTGTGTCACTAATTACAAACCAGTGATACAAATTACAAAGGCATAGCATTAGTTCACACAGGCCACAATCTCAGCTAGAATTAGCTCATACCCTTCTATGCATCCAATTGGCAATATAAAGCACTGCAAGCCACTTTGCAACCCATCTATATTCCAACTCCTTTCTTAGTAAATCTGATTAAATCAGTCTTACACCTGTTTTCACCGATGTCTCCTCTATTGCATGCTGGGATCTTGCTGCTTCTCTCAGCATGTATAGGATGTAACATGTAACTAACCTTGATAGTTTTAAACTGATATCTTCTTAAATGGTTTTGGCAAAAACTGGATTTACAAAAATTTAGAAAACTAAACTAATGCATGTTTTCAGCACAAGTATTTCTCTAATGTGTGTTATATGGCTTCCAGCTTAGCCATATATGTTAGGCTCTTAAGCCAGATAATAGCTAATATAACGTAATAAAGCTACACTCTTTGTGAGGTAAAGAGGTAGATACATGAAAGCAGAACAAAACCCTAGTATTTCCCAAAGATGGTCTTCCTCACCTCATGGCTACATTGCTTCCATCCACAACAACAGGTCGCAGGTTTTCTTTGTCTTCTAGCAGGTGGGACGGACACAGTAGCCGAGAAGAATCCAGAGAGGAGTTGGAGGTGGAGGCCACCGAGGAGGACAAAGAGGACGACGGAGGCTGTGAGACAGCTTGACCTCCTTGCTGATCCATCTCTATTTTGGTTCCCAGTTTAACCAGCTCTCCCAGTATATCATTGATAAGTGCGTCAGGGCCTAGTTTCCTCAGGACCAGCAACACTAGCTCTTCGGGGTAGCCTAGTTTGAGAGCAAACTCCACCTTTGTGCGGCAGTGTGTGATGGGGTCAGTCAAAAATGTTTCCGGGGGGTCTCCAGGAGACGCATTTGGTGCCAGGTCCAGCCTGACTGGCTGAAAGACTGAGGACTCCTCCCTTTGGTGTAGGTGAAGCTGATCGTGGTGCGGTGTTTTAGAGTCAGAACCAGGCCCAGTCTGGAGCCTTTCATCTTCACTGTCAGAGATAGCACTCTCTTCAGAAAAGTTACTGCAACTGCTACTGCTGCTTGAATGAATGATAGAGCTAATGCCTCTGCTACCAACAGTATTGCTGCTTTTAACAGTGACACCCGCTCCTAAATTCCCAGCCTGCCGTTCAGCACCTTCCACGTGTAGGTAGTCCAGATCCAGCCCTGGGCTGAGGATGTGGCCTGTCCCATCCTCCAGATGGTCCTTCAGGCCCATGAATCCTTCTCATACATCCAGCTCCACTACCTCCGTGACCTCCCAAACACCTGACTGACCCCACTGTTACTGCTGATACTTAACTCACTAACTAGTCCTGCGAGAGTACCTGGAAATTAAGACATAAAAAGGAACTGGTTAAATTCTCCATATGTACTCAGTTGTCATGTGATACCATCACATGAGGACACAGGGTTACACATTACACTGTGTTTATGATCAAATACAGAAACACTCCTGGTCAGTACTCCATTAACTTCTACATAGAAAACAATTAAAATGTCATATACATTAAAAAACCCCAAATCTGTTTATCTAAAGTATGGCCCAATGATAATAAAAAAATTCTCCCCAGCAGCTATAAGGGCCTTTTTATTCTGCTTCTTCCTCCCATCTCAAGCACGCCTCTTCTTCATCAAAAGAAAAAAAACCAAAAAAACGCAGAGCCCAGAGCAGCAACACCTCCTCTGCCCTGGGATGTGTCTTGACAGAGTCTGTCTGCTCCACTTAGCTAATTTGCATATTAAGTTCTGACTGCAAGATTCAAATGAGAAGACTGCTGATGGTACACGCTTTATGATGCTCAAAACATGCAGGCTGAAAACTATCTTTACCAACTTCTACTGATTTGCATTTTAACATTGATGGGCTGCGTTGTCAAAGAAATAACAGCTCAGGGACAAAACGCTAAACACCCGAGTACCGAGCAAGTGATGGGAAGCCAGCACAGACGTAATAACTGTACAGCACGGGCAATTTGGATCTGCTAAAGAACAGCAGCACTGTCAGAAACACTGTTAAATCAACATCCAGTCCTCTACTTAAGGCATTTTTAATTGTTTAGTGTGATACTTTACGATTTAAAGCACCTCATGTTATATATTTAAAGAACCAAACTTGACTCGGGCATATGCAGGCATTCTTATTCTTAATAAAATATGCATTTTATTTTGTGAAATACTTTACATTTTGAAACAACAGCTCAGTCAGAAATAGGCCAACAATCTTGTCATATGCAACACTTCATTGCTGCTTCATACCAGTAATATAAATAAAATAAAATAAAAGTCTTTTTGAAGCTTTTTCGCCCAACAGGCAGATTCTCCGCTACCTAATCAATGCATGCACTAGCTGTAACTTCTAAAATGGGTTTGACATCTCCTCATATTGTGGTGCATTGACTTCATACTCAAACATAGAAAAGCGCTTCTTTTTGATACATCATTTCAAAACAAATATGAGCAAAATTCATTCATATGTGTTTAGTGATTGCATTCACTAATGGAAACCGAAATGAACGTGGCGATACGACGTTATAGTAAGTACAAAGATCTACAAAGTTTGTGGCAAGTCATTGGACACGTATTGTGTGATAACTCGACAGAGTGTGTTAACTTTCTGTCTCAATGAGTAAGTGAGAAAAAACCCACTATAAACGTGATTTTATTGTTAGCAGCCCTGTTTGGCGCATCTGTATCCTCAGAGTAAATGTAAGAATAAGCTGTCATGCAGAATCATTTTTTTAACTGCTTGGCACATTTTGCACGTTCAAAATCTAAACATGCAGCAAGCGAAGGTACAGCTGACATTTTCATACATGAACAGCCAAAAGGAGATTAAGTATAATTAAGAATAATTTATGAAAAAAGCCATGGATACATGTATGATAAATTAAATTCATTTTGACTGGACAAAGCTAATGTTAAGAGGAAGGAGGTGCGGGCTGTGACACAAGTCAGAAAAAGTGGTATTTGCGTTAAAACACAAATTTTCCACTTATTTCAAATTTCCTGCCACTACCTGGGTGGGGTGTCCTATCAAAATCATAAAAAGACGGCTCTTTCGGACACAAACAAACGTTACTGTTACAGCTGTGTGAGCTACCGTGACAAAGAAAAATTACAAACTGCCCGTTAACACAAACACAGTACATGTTTTATGTTTTCCAGTTAGTTTACTGATCACTGAAAGCCCAGAAGAAATCCTCACAGTTGGACATAAACTACATTACATAAAGTTGTACTTCTATTTAAATCAACAAAATAAAATCTTAAGTAATGTTTATGAAGTTCAGTCAGTGATAGAACAGCTAACACTGCAGTCAGTGTTTGTGTTTATGTGGCCTTCCTGAATGTTTCTCAGTTCCCTCTGTGGTAGCAAACGAGAGAAACCCCTAATGCTGCTCAAAGCCTCAGTCTCTCCTCTGAGTGTGGCCTGCTGGTTGTGTGGGGCTGCACAGACTGGCTGAAACAAAGAGTGATCTGTAAATTGTTCAGTGACCACTTTTAAAAAAAGAAATTAAATGTCTTTGTTTACTTCCAGTGTATTGACACAAAACATCCACTAAATTACCGATGCTTTTGGTTGCTGTAACCTCATTTTAAGTTGACTTTAAATGTTGCTCATTTCCTCAGAAATACTATATGTCTAGTTCCATATTTTTTGTTAGCATACTAAATAAGCCTGGCATATTTTAAAGTTCAAAATAGTACTTTTATTTGATAGTGCTGGATATTTAATATTCTTAAATCACACTTACATCACCCTCAGCCAGCTAAACACGAACATTTGAAAAAAATAAGAAATAAAGCTGTCCAGCGCTCAGAGCAAGCCACCAGCTAGCTGCTAGCAGCCTCGGTATGAGCAACAGAGGCAAGGGAAACATTATAGAGATGAGTGAAAAAGAGAAAAAGGTTATAAATACATACAAAGTCCCTGACATTAGTTTTCTTAAGTAAATCTGCTGCACCAGCTTTTGTTTGGCAAGGTAAAATATGTTGGATTAAGGTGGTTTAAAGCAACTCGCTTTCATTTTTACACCTCTTTCCAGTAGCAGAACACGTAGTTTTTAGATGTTTAAGCGAGAAAAAAATGCTCCAACTTACTCAAGTTTGGGGGGAAATAAGTTTTATCGAGTAAAGTTTAATATTTTACATTAAAAAATGGTGTTTGTTTGTATCAGCAGATCACAAAATAAAATAAAATAAATAAAATTCAAAACTGAACCAGTCAAGAAAGATAAAATGTATTATTTATGCTCGGCTTAGTTCCTGCCCTTCATAAACAGCAGGTTTGCACACCAGGTGGGAGGGGCTTCTTCAGCCCAAGCTGCATGCCAGAGATGACTATTTCAACAATATCCACTCTCACTGACATACAGATCCAAAAGTAGATCAAAATTCTGTGAATCGGAGCGTGAAGCTTCATGCTTGGTTCATATTGAATATGAACATCCACTGTTCTAGCTGAATATATATATAAAGGAAAACAAGAAAAAGCATCGCATACAAGTTACCCGTTAACCTAGTTTAGTCTTGTTGGCTTCATGCATAAAAAGGACAGACAGAGCCAAGATCCTTCTTTTAGGTACCTCTGCTCGAGAAGGTACAAAAAAATTATCTTCAAACAGAGGCATACAAAAAGGAAGTGGCAGTTGAAAACCAGTCATATGATGACTTGCTTCAACACCCCACCTGTAACTGGTATGATGTGGACAGAGTGGGCCTGCTTCAGTTTTTAGTGACAACGGTTCACATCACAAACAAATACCAACAACTGTGTGTTTGCATGTAAGCTTGTTTATCTGTGGAAATACCCACAGAGGGTACTTCCAGTGTATGAAACTGCCTTGAGATCTGTGACAAGTGAACGGGAATGTTATTTACAAGTTTGAAGAACAACATTTGAAGATGATGCAACAAAGTACGATGTCAAAAAAAAAAAAGATTTCTGTGAAAGAAAACTACTCTGTTATGCTCCTCTGGACTAATAATGCAGATTTTTTTATGCGCTGACACAAGGTGAACAAATACTGTCTGGTAGTATTTGAAGACTTTAGTTTACTTCATGAAGCTGCTCGTCATACAAGACGGAACATTTATTTCAAAAGGCTGGTAGATACATTTTTTCACCACTTGTTTGCAAATCACTTCAAAAGAGCTACTTCTGCACTCTGTATGCGCTCCTATTTATTGTTATAATTTAAAGAAGAATCTGTCGGATTGCACGCTAAAGCACCGGAAAGCAGGGGTCTCTTAATGTCCCGACCCCCGACGTCTAAGCTGCACCGCCGCTGTTTTTCATCCTGAATGCCACAAGAGAGCCGGAATAATTTAGTCCAGCAAAAAAAACCTGAAAAAAAAACAAAAGAGGCACAAAGGGGAAAGGAGCGAGAGTGAGTTTGTGTGTGTGTCGGGGGGGGGAAGAAGTGTGTCTGGCGTGCCGTCCTTCAACAATGCAGCTGCCACCCAATCTGTCCTCCTGTGATGGGAGTATTGTTCTCTCGGCCCGAGCAGCATGCACAGACGGAGGCTGGGGCTTTTTTTTTTAAACCCATTCACTCCCCCACCCCCCACACCAACACATCAACATGCAGAGCATGCCTGCTAATGCATCAGCCGCGCGGACTTCAGTCGCAGGTTGCCAGACGGAATCTCTGAGGAGTCAGCAGAAATGTGAGAGTGACACAGCAAGTGTGAAAACCCACTCATAAGGCAGTCCGGTGACATGTGGTGTGATCTCTGCACTATATACGTGTGCCATATGAAGGAGTGTGAATACACAAATGTATCTGCATGGAAGTTCTTGGGAAAACCAAGGGGGGAAAAAGAAACTCCAATAACTCATGAGGAATGCCATTAGCTGTGCCTTGTAATATTTCTTATAATATTTCAGTTCCATTTTAACTTATTACTACACAAAGACCTGGATTACAACTAAGCTATTATAGTTTGTGTTTCAAACATACTAAATACATAAATAAATAATATCGCTGTTGGATTTGTACAATATCTAAAAATTTCCAGTTAAACTTTGAAGCACTGAACAGCAGCATCTACTGCTTCATTTAGTTTTATACGTGTTGATGCTGTGGGTGTGGATCATAAACGAAAAATGCATTTCAATAGTCCTGTACAGCAGCAAGAAGTGCTACAAAGGAGACTTTTGAGTACGTTGGCAGGTGTTTGTATATCTGTCAGTCTTTGGTAACATGACAGCGTCACCACAATGCAAGATGCAGTCGCGATAATTCACAGGTGTGCAGCCGACATGAAAATAAGAGTGGGTGCCTTCCAACAGCTTAGTGGTTTCAGAGCTGGCGTGATCCCTACACATGCTAAACTTTAGTTTTGAATGAACTTTCTGTTCACTGCTGTGTGTCCGGAATAGCCCATGTTGAAGTACAGAAAACGAGCAATTGTCTCCTGGTTAAACGTGGACTTGGTTGCAGAGAGGAAGCTCAGCCTATTAGATGATTGTATAGTGTTAATATACACTGGGAGAGTTTACATAGTTTATATTTGGTTACAGGGTGAGTTTGTTAGCTTCTGCCACCACACAGTGTCAAATCACCAACCTTTTTGCTCTTTTCAGTATGAAATATCAGAGACAGGTGAAAAAAAATGCAATTCCTGGTTGATACTGTTGATTTTCTGAGCAGCCATATATTACAAGATGAGCTGCAGTGACAGATCAGCTTGAACCTTTTAGCTGAGCATGCATAGCCTTTGATTAGTCTCCTAAAAAACTTAATTACATGCATCAAAATCTCGAAGAACTGTAACGATCCTTTAAGTCCCTTTGGATAAAAGAAAGAAATAAAGAGTCTCACAAACTGCCAGCTACCATGAGTTTTGATTACGAGTGTATATTTTATTGGAAAGAATAACTTGTCTACCAAACTTCGGTGAGTCAGTGTTTCGTCGAGGGGAAGCTGAGAGTCTTTCCATACTGAGCAGATGCTGCAGTCTGCACTTCGTTGACCTACCCTGCCCATCCTGACAGTGGTCTGTGCGTATCATTATATGTGTCGTGATCCCGGGTTAGCCCCCTTGGGTGTGGGGTGGAAGGATGAGCTCCCCTGAGGAAAGACCCCGACCAGTCCCTCAGGGCCACCGCACGGCTGCCATTTGCCGGCTGAGTACGGCAGTGACCCAGTCTGCCACGCCAGCGACCGGCTGGGAGGGGGACAAAGAGGGTGCGGAGAGTGGGGGTGGGGGTGCATATAGGATTGGGGGGAGTGGTGGGGACAACAGATGCCTGCTGAAGCCACAGGGGACCTCCCTGAAAGCATCCTGTTCCTACACCCTCCCTGACTGCAACTGGTGGTGTCCAGATTCATCCTCATTGATACATATCACCACTGTCTGTCATGTGGCGCTTTTTGGTAGTGGGTAGCACTCGGTTTCACCTCTAAGCTGTGCAGAGTCTGATTCTGCCTCCCTTGCTGCTCAACTAAAGCCCATCATACCGAGACATTTAGTGGTCCAGACCCTGCTAACGTTCGTCAGTACATATGATAATCTATAATTTGTTTACATTAATTTAATTGAAGTGAAACCTAACCAATGACCCGTCGAGGGGGGAAACCCAAGGAATCCCCCAAAGAGCCCTGATTTAAAACCACAAACGGCCTTGTCTTAATTTCACTGGTGAGCTCAGACTGTGATGCTTATGTATACGACAAGCTTCCAGAGTGAACTGCGCTGTCCTAAAAATCACACTCAGTAACTAACAGGTATTATTTGTCTATAAATGTCCCCGTTTGAGCGTTACAGCAACAAAGAATGTGCAGCTTTAACTGTTGTAGTATGACAGCACGTCTGTTCACTGGTCACATATGTTTATCATTAGGTTATATGGTTACAGAGATTTCATGATAAAAAAAAGAGTGAAAAAACATCAAAATACTGCAGATAATCCAGGATAAAGTATGACAGCAGTGTTATCAGCATCTTTAACGGGCAAACGCGAATCCAAGCTAAATGCACAAAAGTAGCTTAGTAAGACTTACCGAACAGTTCCACGAGAAACAGCAAGGCAGTAAAGCACAGAAGAACTCCTACAAGGTGTCTCCTGACATGCTACTCTGGATCATATCAGCAACAAAGCTCAAAGTGGGAAAATTTTTAAAAAAGAAAATGACCCAGTAAAGTGGTGAGGAGTAAGCCCAGGAGTATGGCCCGATTTCCTTTTAATGGGAAAAAAGGAAGTTAAATGTCTTGTATCCACTAGAGAACTGGAGAAAGCTGCCAGTCCAAGTGGGGGTGAGCAAAAAATGAGTTTCCTGGTCGAGTCTGGCAGCAGTCTTAAGTGATCAACCATGAAGTTCTCCTTTTTTTTTTTTTGTTGTTGCAAAACAGAGTGATGTGTCCTGAAGCTGCAGGGCTAGCAGTGTTACTGACAGCAGATGGAGTTTAAGGCACCTACTGTCCCCTCCTCACTGTGAGTCTGCCCACCAATACGAGCACAGAAATCTCCTCACACGGCTCACTTTCCTCTCTTCACCAAATCTCCTTCTGTAAACACGCCAATCATCCCCCTCTCCACCAATAAAAAAGGGACTGTGAGCTGTAGTAGGGTAACTCCACCCCTTCCCAACCCCTCCCAAACCTCACAGACACACGCACACATCACCAGACCATCCGCCGACCATCAGCCATGAATGGACGAGAAGGCATGAGTTGACAATAGAGGGGAGGGGGACACAAAGGAGGGCCCTCAGCGGGCAGCTGCACGCGGACACACCGTCCTTAGAGCTATTACACCCAGACACACACGCACATGCACTCACAAACACACACACACACACACACACACAAACAGATACACAACAAGAAAGAATGAGTAAAAAAAAAAGAAAGAAAGAAAAAAACAGCACCCAGAATTGAGCCCTGCGTAACACCTGGCTCGGTGGAGACGGCTGTTGCCTTCTACATCTTTGTTTCATGGTGGGAGGACTGGCTTGACTCAGACAATGAGACAATTATGTTAAAAGTAGTGTGTGCTTCCCAAAATGGGTGTCAGGAGTGTGATCGCCTACGAGTGCGTATGCATCTCTCTGATGGAAAGTTAGCAGGTGGGGAAGGAAGCTGCAGTGAGCAAAAGACACCAAACTAACGCAGTAAAAAAACAAAAAAAATCCCCAGCCATTACAATTAGGAGGAATTTTTCAGTCTCAAAGGAGGTCGGGCTGGACTTGAACAGCTCAAGGTAACCAGTCATTTCACATTTAGATAGAAAAAGATTTATGATTTTATTTTTCCTGGGAATAATAAAAACACATTTTAAAACATTCTGTGAACAAACTTAATCTTTTATCAATTTCTGTGTGAGGCTTGCAAACACCTAAGGGGAAGACTGTGCTCCACCTTCCTGAGCAGATTAAATTCCTTTAATCTAAATGTAGATGTCAGCGAGGGAAGGTTGATTGACATATAAATAACAGACTGTATACCAGAGTCAAAATCTGAAAAGTGAAGCCAACCGGAGGTATTCTTAATGACCAGCAGGGGGCGACTGTTATAGTTGCAAAAAGACTTCCAATTGCGTAGAAGTCTAGGTTAGAAAAAAGACCCCTCAGCTCCGTTCATCAGCGATCTTGGTTTAAACATTACTGAACATTTTATGGGCTCAAGTGCTATTTTCACATCACACTTTTTACGCGTGCTCTATATACACATCTGGTTAGCAAAAAGCAAAAGATCTCAGTTAGATCCTGGGAGTAGACAGGAAGGGCATCCGATATAAAAAACTAAACATGGCAAATCAAACATGGTGGAGCTACCTGCTGGCAAGCCCGTGTAAGTAAGGGAGCAGCTGAAAGTAGCTTTGTTGTTGAGATTTGAGACGTTTCATAATCGAATTTCTGAAATTCTTTGGAAAAAAAAAAATCTCAATACCAAATCTCAGGTCTTTAAATCCAAACTGAACCTCATGTAGTGGAGCTTTGACCTTTAATGGCTCTTTGATAACATCTGTCTTGTCTCGTGTAGAGTGATATGTGTCATGTTTCCATTTGAAATGCCGTCAATATTGCCAGCGGACAACAGTCAGGAAGATGTTCCAGCAAAGCCCACACAGTCTCAGTGGAAAGTGATTTATGTGGCATGCCACTCATAAAGCTACACTAACAAGACACTTGGTTAGGTGCATACTACTAGTCCCAGGTTTGATCCTATTTTGCTTTCAGGACTTCATTAATTGTTCATGACTCTGCAAATTGAATTCTTGTCAAATGTGTGTGAGAACGTGGGAAATATTCCTCAGATCCCAGAAGTGCGCTATTGAATTGCGATCTGGTGTGTACCTCTGTGTTCTTAGTTGTTGTTTTTGTCTGATTGGGGACTAAAAATGAAAAGTAGCCCTTTGGCTAATTTTGTGGATGCACAGCAGCCACCTGCTGTTCAAACCGTCTGTTTTTGTGGGGCAGCCAATTAGAAGAAAGCTGGCTCAAAGGGTGGGGCGTTAGGACTGAGGGGCTTCAACCTCTACACCGGCGATGTCAAACTTATTTCATATTAGGGGTCGCTGGACCACTGAACTTCCCATTTCTAACAGTGTGAAGAAGTTTAACCACATATTTAATCTTTGAGACAGCTTAATATAAGAAAAGGAAGTGCAACTCCAACATTATGTCCTAGATTTTCCACATAATATAAGAAATTTTCAATATGACGCTTTTAAGAGATGTGAAAAATAACAGAAAAAATTGCAGTAGCTCATTGCTCAGATTGTCCCGTAACTATAAAACAGAAAGTTTCCATTGATTCACAGAAAATGTTGTTATTTGGACACCCATTGTGAAAAAAATTTCTATAGTCAACAGTGAAAAAACAGGAACTTTTCTGTTATTTAATTGTTTATCTTACTTAAATACTGTGGTGCAATATGAATGATCATGTCTCTGTAAGGAGAAAATGCTGAAAAACGTAACTAAAATACGTTAAAATGTCCAAAACTTTATGCCCTCCTTCACATTTTCCAAAGTGTCCATTGCACCAGATTCGAGTCTTTGCCTGGCCAATTCTAACCCCAGACCAATTCTGGACCCCGGACCTTATGTTCGACACCCACGCTCCACCAATACAAGATAAATAAAGATTACTTTGAACTTTATTTTATCAGAGCCCAAAAGTAAAAATGAATCTCCTTTCATTTTCTTAATTCTCTTAATAAATAAAATGACGACAATTATTACAAAGACAATGCTTTCCCGTAGCTGTTTCTAGTTCGTCTGTCTTCCCTCACCTCACATACTTCTTACCAACAACAACCACAACGTGCATCCCCCTCATTCTTTGTCTCAACTTTTCTAAGTGACCCTTATTCTTTGTTTTACTTTTCGGTTGGCCAGTTAATCTTCTGTCTTTTGTCTTCCAAAAACAAAAAGAGAAAAAATATATAAGGCCGCCCTTTGCTTGCTTAGGAAAAACCCATGGTAAACAACTTTACATGTGGTAAACATGGTTCTTAATCCAGGAAAATTACTTTAAATTACTTAGCATGAAAAGCAGCCAAACCTGGCTCACCTGGAAAGTCCAGGCCATGCAAAACTGTTGGCCTGTTCCCATTGTTGTCTAAAGCCTCAGAATTTATCCCTCAGGGTTGAGCACTCACTATGTTTTTACAGTAGGCATCACTGGTTCTTTACATGCAAATTTGACCACATCAAGCAGTAATACCTGTTCTGTGTACGCCCATGATAAACACAGGCAGCATAACGGTGTCACTCCCTCTACAGGGAAGACTTTAAAAAGGAGTTTGTTAAAGTTTTAAAGCAAGAACCCTCTGAGTCATCATAGGCGTTAACCCTGCACCTATCCCTTAAATAAATCCATATTTTGGACAAAGTTGGAAAAAAAATTTTTTCTGGGACCCGTGTGGATTTTATTTTATTTTTTAAATGTATGTCAGTTAGACTGATTATTTCCTTCGACTGATTTGAGTTGGAGTCATCGCCAATGATGACTGAAACCTCAGGTTGAAGGTGTGTTATGTGCTGATATCTACATAAGTGGTAGTTATAGTATGAAATGTGGACTTCTTCTGCTAAAGAAATGCTTCATTGTATTATGCATTGTCTAAGCCGTTGGTTCCCTTATGGTGTGAATTGTTACTGTACTGTCTACTGTGTACACACTTTGAACACACTCATTTCCTCAAAAAACAAAAAAACTCTGTCAAAGAGAGCCCCGGTCCCTTTGCATGGTTCCTGGATGATGGGAAATTCAAAGGCCCTGAATGACAGCAAGGATCTTATGCGGCGTTAGCCATCATGATTCACCAGCACAGATGATTGGCGGTGACCTTTAGAAAAGAGAAAAAGTATCACAAAGGCAACGTGTCTTACAGTACAGCTAGTCTGGGGATGTCAACAGCCCCTACGCCGAGAAATCTCTGTATTATTGTAACTTTAAGCGCCTTGGAGTGTTGTTGTGATTTGGAGCTATAAAATAAAACTAAGTTGAAATCTGAGATTTATCCTCCCACATTTTTGTGGGAAAATAATAATTCAACCAATCCAGAGGCTACTGAGATGTGCCGCCCTCCAAAAGGAACATTCCCTGACAGCATTAACTTTATGCCTAAGCTGGATGCTAGATGTTTGGCTTGCACAGGGGAAAGGAGGCCAAGCATACGTAAAGAAAGAAACCTCCACCGATGACAATGGCTTGATTGTTTTTAACAAGGTTTCACTTCAGCAAAGTTTTTTGTCTGTTATTGCCTCTGTGTTCCCTGCAACAAGTGCCAAGCTAAAAAACCAACGGCAGACGAGACCGGCTGTTTCACCCATTTCTGAAACAAGTGACAGTTCACGCCTCTGCAAAGCTCTGTTTAGACACTTGGGGACAGTTGGCGAGCTCTAACCTTCACAACAAACTAAAGAAGCATTTTTTAAAAAAACACAACAAACATCCCTTCAGATAAAAAGATGCTGCATCTGGACAAAAGGCAACATAACTGTGACCTGGATTATGTGAAACTGCTTGAGAAGGGAATTTAAGCCTGATGTGTGCCAGCAAAAATAACTGACTCAAACAGGCTCAGAGAAAAGCAATCAAAAGCAGAACTTATGACATGTCACACTGCAAAGTGACTATTTACTGCAGATATGAATACACTGTGACTACACCTTTTGGTTTTTCCCTTTTGAATCTTTGCACACAAAACATTTGAAAGTGACTGCACAGATTTACTTAAGAGGACATCAATACGGCACATTTTTCTCACACAAGTTTTTCCAATTCACCATAAAGAAAAACGTCCGATTAAATTATCTGAAACTTTTTTACTTGGAAAAACAAACTGCTTAGTTTCAAGTAACAGAGTGCTTTACAGCAAAAGCATAGCTAAGTATATCATATATCTGTGTATGCTGATTGGATGACTCACATGTGTCGGGGTTAGTAATTAGTAAAGTAAAGAAGGGCTCCTAACTTAAGCAGCAGTATCATGTCTTTTAATTCCACAGTCTGATTTGTTCAATTATCACGTCACAGTTATTTGATTATCAGACTGATTTTCCTCTCTAGTCTCTATCATCCACCCCCACTCCCCGCTCCCCTATGACTTGCAGTGACTCCTTAATTGGGGCTCAGCTGACAGTGTTTCCCCTCGGGGGAGCAGGCGCCATGTGGACCATCTGCTTCTAGTCGCAGGATGAACAGGTGTCCTGCTCCCGGCTGCCTGCCCGCACCTTGCCAACCCTGTCGAAACGTAGCGCGGCACAGTGCTGCGCGGTGTAGTAGCCGCCGCCGCCGCTGTGTACACAAGATAAATCCGAGTAGTTTTGTTTGACCTGAGCAGCATTTCTGCCTCAGACAAAGGAGGAAGCATATGGATGTGCTACCTAATCTGACAGAAAGATCACAGCCATGACAGTAAAGCCTGTTACTGCACGTCTGAGTCAGAGTTGCTCTCTTTTTGTTTGGTTGATGCATCTGTTCTTAAAAGCATTTTGAAAATCAGGGTTTTGTGTTTTAATAAGCGTTTCCTATATTGTGTCCATAATCCAGAAAATGCACATTTATATTTCTCATCTATATTCTACCCAGCTGTGGAACAGGATCCCACTCATGTCTGATAGTGGGTCACTACAAAGTGGTTCCTCTACAAAGGATGTCTATGGTTAGTTTGCACTGGGTCTTGTTGAATTCAAAATTCATATGAGGAAATACAGACAAGAAGAGAACATTTAAACTCTGCTTAACTCTGTACTGGAAACCTCCATATAAAACAGTACAACTGGATGATATAACTATGGGTTAATACATGTCCCAACCTATATCTGGATGAATAATAACAACCAGTGATTGAATAAATATCAAAAGTGGCCTGCATTTCACAGGTACACATTTCCGATCTAATTCACCTAATTCTGCACCAGCATATCCCACACCTTTACTATTTAAAACTACTTTTTTTAAAGACTAGGACTGTATTAAAACATATTTTACTCCTTCTCGGTATTCTGCAGTATCAAATGAGTTCCAACAGGAAAATTAAAACTTCAACAACTGGGTAAATTTAAACTTTTAGAGATGGCTGTTATTGTCTCTGATGCTGTTTGCACCAAACATGCAGGTCTGTGTCGTGTGCGTTTCACTTCAGAGTTCTGGAGCTCAGATTGCAGATTACGTTAAAGAGCCTTTAACCTGTCTACGCCACCCAGAGTACGTCCATTTAAAGGTTATTTTAATGTCCGTGAACAGTGAATATCCAGTTGAGTCTTTTTAATTCTAAAATCAATGATCTAAGTGATTAAAACAAATAAGGACAGAGCAAAAAGGATAGAAATAAGTGTGGGTGTAAAGGTAATCCACGCTGAGGGCTGAGTAAGTGCCAGGAGCAGCGTCTGCAGCAGATCTTCAAACAGTACACTGGATAAACACTGATCCAGGCTGCAAGGATTACTCCAGCCCTTTAACAAGGCCCGAGGGGTGGAAACAGGCAGGGGAAGAGGTAGTCCAGCTGGTATCAACGACACACACGCGCACACACACACACACACACACACACACATACAATACTATGCTAACAGGCTCTACACATGCTCCTACCTTGAAGAGGGAAGTCAAACAAACCAGACCAGTGTGTGTCGGGTGTGTGTGTGGGGTGTGGAGGGGGATGGGGTCACTCAGGACTTTGAAAGAACAATAGCTTGGCCTTCAGGCCAGTGCCCTCCGGGTCACTTAAGGAGGCAGCATGAAAACATGTTAGTGCGCACACACACCACCTGCTGTTTCCTGCAGGCTTGTATTTGGTGTAATGGAGATGGAGTGATTCTGCAGCCACACATTACTGAGATTTACCACATAACTGAGGCCAATAAAACCTCCATGGCAACTTGGCCAGCATCTTTGGAATTGTAGTTTTCAAAAAGCACATTAGGGCCGTAACTGAGGATAATTTTCACTGGTGGTTTGGCAGCAAGCGGTTAAAGAGTTTCATCCCTGGTCCACATAAAGCATTGCAAATTCTGTATGTCCCTTTTTGCAGGATTTGGTAACTGAAACATACACTGGCAACGTATTACTGCATCAGATTGAACTGTTTGCTGGGAAATTACAAACCAAATTATAATGGCAAACAGCACACGACTTGGCTACCAGCAAAGCTCGCCAGGACTCGACAGAGAAACATCAGCGACTGACACTGATACAGGTCCTTTTTGCCCGCAGGCTAATATCAGTCAAACAGTCGACAGGGGCTGTCAGTGCACCCCTGTTTCTAAAGAACTGAAAAGCGATAAGAGTGCTACAACATCCATATTTCTGTATTGCCAGTTACCTGTGGCAATTTTCAGACCTGCAGAACTACTTCAATGTTCCAAGTCTTTTGATGTTTATGGTAATGCCAGCGGGATTTTGAGGAGTTCTTTTTCACTTTTTTTGAGAATTAGAACAAAGAAATATGGGAATGGTCTGAAGCAGGAAGTGAGTTTGTTTTTAAATGATTTTCGTAATGCTACATAAAGTGAATCAGACACATGTACATGGTGTTTCACACATAAATTCACAGCTCTCTGATTAAGTCATGATGGATCGTCCCCACAGGGCCTGGCCTATTGAGCACCGTTGTGTGTGTATGTGTCTACAGGGCGCTTTAGCAAATATTCAAATTTACATATATGCCTGCACATCCTTGCATGTGTGTGTGTGTATGCGGGGTCATGTGTCTGACTATGTGCAGGTGTGCGAAAGTGTGTGTGTGTGTGTGTTTGACATCAGGGCGAGTGCCGGGTCAGAAGGGTCACAGAGAAACAAAAGCATGGAGCAGCTCCAGCAGCTGCCGGGCCAAACGTCATCCACAGAGACCTCTGGCCTTGCCATCACCCTTTCTTTTCAATGGGAGCGTGCCGTGGTCCTACTTCTGCTAACACATGCATATTTACACAGACACACACATGCTCTGCCTGGCGGGCCACAGTCATGTCTGGAGCTCAGTGCAGCAGGCGAAGGAGGTAAAAGGTCATATGGGGACATATGCAGAGGATGTATGGGTGCAAATCAAGTGTAAACCTCTGTGGCTGAAAAAGTGAAGACATCACTGAAGTGCGAAAAAAAGTGAAGTTTCTCTAAAAGTCACACGAGTCTGCCTCCAAAAATTAGTCAGTCTTCATAATTCAGCATCAGCCATGCTTAACGGTGTGATATAAAACTCTTTATAGTCTATTCTGCCCTTCATAAAATCATCTCATGCACAGTTATTATATTTACACAAGCAACACAAGCAGCTAATTCAAATCACTGAGCTACATCTCTTTACTTGTGGTGTTGGTGCCTTCTGGAGCATTTTTAACTGCAATACCTGAAAAATGTTATGGTCTGCTGTGTGGTACATCCCACCCATGAAATTTGTGCTTCAGTTGCTTTATAAATTCTAATATTTTACACATATGTTGCACTCATGCAGTTTATGGCTGACATGACATTATTAGCTGATAAAGTCTAAATATGGCCATTTGTCGCAAAACACAGCACTCACCAAAACCTAATAATTCAGGCTTCCTTCATTCATTCATTCGTTTATTAACGTTTGCTGTGACCATCTGCAGTGTATGGTGCAAATGCCCAACATGATTATACCTCAAATAAACAACTACAAGAATCTTAAAATTAGGCTACAAAATGTGTAGAAAATCAATGACCTCTTCACAACGGTTTGCCTTTGTGCCACCGTATGATGTCACAGATCAGTTTTTCCTGTTCCTGCTCAATTCATCAAGCTCCCAGCTTAGATGACATGCTTGAGCACAAAGGGCTTAGTGAGAAAGTGAGCGACAGTGTGTTTGTATGTGTTCAAGAACAAGGAAACTGAATATATTTAATGAGGAATTGTTTTAGAAAGCAAATTTTATCCCAACATTAGCTAATTATATTGTATACTGCACTGATGTCTGCAGACTATAAGCTGCACTCAGCATGAGTTCATTCAGCACTATCACTTTAAAGAAATATTAATTTGGTTTTAAAAAAAAAACATAGAATAACTATATACTTGTCCCATATAATCTATTAACGATCTTTGGATATGTCTGTGCTGCTACACCGACTTCATATTGATTTTACTTTAGTTAAAATATGTCCTGTGCATACTGTATTCTTGGTTCCAGTTTTTATAATGATTTAGTTTATTAATAGCAAACTTTCTGGTTTCCCTAAATGTAAACTGTGCCGAGAATCAGTAAGGAATCTTTCGGTGCATTTGTGTTCAGGCAGTGTGAAAAGATTCATATATGATCCTTATTATATGTAGTACTTCATGATATAGTATTTCATTTCTTATGCCTGTCGTTAACGATGACTATTCATTACTGTAAATCTTGTGAAAAACAAAAAATGTCCACTTACTTTATCGTAGCATCCTCCCGTGTTGAATTCCTTCTCCATCACATGTTACGACAAGTGTCCTGGTAAAAACTCTCGTGGTAGTGCAAAGTTTGCATGCTGACGCTGCTGCTGCTGCTGTCGGGATCTCGTGGTTGTCAGAGAGGAAATCTACAGAACAGCCGAGCAGTGAGCGTTTCCTCGTGACTGCCTGAGAGTCTCCACCTAGCGGCCACGATCTGCATCTGCATGAAATCTGTTTCTTGCACTTTGCTCTAGAGACAATATTGCTATGCCTCGCAGTCTATTGTGAAAGCATATTCACAAAATATGTCACTTTATGCTCCAGTTTGTGCATTGAATAATTTCACACTATTTGCACATCAGACCCTAAATAAGTCTATTCTTAGTGACGATGTGTTGTACTTTTCAGTGATGATCTCAATATTAAGTGCTTAAAAATTTGAACTGCTTTGTTATTACATGTAAAGGGTGTTCTTGAAAAAAAAAATGAGCAAAATGTTTGAATTTCTTCTTTAATTTAACACAGACAAAAAGAAAAACAACACTCCTTACAGGGATAGTCAGAACCCTATGAAGGAGTTTCAGACAGACTTGACTCACTACTAGGGAGGTCACTTCAACCATTATTTGGAAAACCTTTCAATACCTAAATTCTGACTAAAAACATGACTACGTTTCCCCCCTAATACTATCGTTGGGGGGGAAACCCAACGATCAAATGATCCCCGTGACCAAGCACTTGGCAACAGTGGGAAGAAAAAACTCTGGTTTAACAGGAAGAAACCTCCAGCAGAACCATGCTCAGGTTGGGGCAGCCATCTGCCAGGACTGGTTGAGGTTTTGCGTAACTGTAATTTGAATTAAATGCAAATTTAAGTTAATTTTTGAGATTAGGGGTAAAATAGAGCACCTGGTATAAAGCAAATGCAACATAATAAAGCCAGACTTCACACAGTAGACTGACATGCTAACCTTCTTGTATGAAGTTTAGGTTTGTTACCATGTTGCCCAGATTCAAAATCAGAGATCTATGTGATTTCTTTGAGCAGTTGCTCATAAAAGGTGCTTTCTGAGTCTGAGCTTACTGAGTCTGTGAAATTGCTGAGTTCTGTTTTTAGAGTATATCATTGTCTGCATACATTCTCTTTTTGCACTCTCATTGCTCTTGCAGAGCCTTTTCTTTTCTCATTTTCTTTTTTGGTTTATTCACTTATTTTTGCAGGACATTGTTGTGCTGTGTAATGTTCTTTTTAAAAAAAAAAAATTCAGTCAATTGTACTCGAGGTTAGAAACTCTTTCCCCTTGTAGGCTTTTCTGGAGTTCTGCGATTTCAGCTTGGAGAGCAGAAGTTGAAATCCTGAGGCTGTCGATCTCTGCTCTAGTGTTCACTATTCTGCTGATGCAAAGTCTGTTCCTTAACAAGCTTTGACCACGGCCCCTCAAGCTGTGAACAAAGAGAAAAAGTCTCTTACCAGCCAAGATACCACTCTGCACACAGAGTATTATAATTTGCCTTAACAGCCATCGTATAATCCATCCATCCATTTTCATGAACAGTATCAAATTCTTTAGACATTTTGTTATTTTCTTCTTTCTTTCTTTCAGTTTATTATGGTATAATTTTGCCTCCAATCTTCTTCAAGAACAACCTGTTTGGAGACATCAGCATGCCTTTTTCTTCATTTTCCAGTGCTCTTAAAGCTTTTCTCATTTCTATACGATTATTTAGCTCACGTATTTGAGCTTTCAATTTCTCATTTTCTTTTTTCAGTTTTCTCATACATGTCAGTTTGAGAGCCTTGAGAGGTTAAAATCGCGATGTTTAGGGTTTTTTGTGAGAGAGAAGACAAATATGCGCCAATTATAAGTTTTCAAAATTTATTATCAAAACTGTTAGAATTTCAAATTATTTTTGCATGGCGCCATTGACCTCCTCTCTCTGGCTCAGAGACAAAAGGCTGCCACACCCAGGCTGTAAATATTTTTTATTATGTGCCACAAACAGGATGTAATGCTAATTATGAGATATTAGCCTTAAAGATAAAAATAAATCCCAAGAGATGTCATCTATATTATAAGTTTCTTTGAGGGATGATTAGGCCAAATCATCTCTCAAAGAAACTCACATAACATCTGTCTGTATCTTCACAATGTGTCTTTTGTCAACTTTTCATTTTCCTTTCTAATAGCGATATTTTGTTGTTTTTCAGACTCGTAAAACTGAATCAAATCGCTTGTGTGTTTGCGTTCCTCCTTAAAAAACCTCTGGATTCCCATTTGCAGTGCACTGTTTTGTTCTCATCTGTTGTCGGTTCGTCTGCTGTTCTTCCAGGTTTCTAGTTGAATGTGTCAGGTTCCAGGTTTAGCTTTTTCAGTATTCATTAGCTCAATTTTAATTGTTACTTGCTGTGCTTGTTGCTTCATTCAGCCAAAATAAAGGCTCATTTTTCCACACTCTCTCCTCTCCACACCGCCTACCTCTGCAGACGTGACAGAACAAACCGATAACAGACAGAGGAGAACAGAGGACTAAATATCCAAATGGGTAACGAGGGAATGATGACCAGGAGGGAAACACAGCTGGGACTAATCACACACACAAGACAGGGAGGAAAGCAAAACAGTGTAATAACACAGGACACGGGACTGTCAAAGTAAAACAGGAAATACACGAACATAGAGACAAGGATGACTAGATGTAAAACAAGGAACACAGGGGAGGCACAGTAACAAAACCTAAAGATTAGAAATCACAAAATAATAAGGAATAACGAAGGGAGCTAGAAACATAAAAGGATGAACCATGAAAAAACAGTAAATCACAGAATATTGATAATCAAAATATACACAAAGGGTCACCAGATCCAGGACCATGACAGATCTGTGACATCACACACACGATGATATCACATAAACTACACATCACTGACCATCTGAGAGAGAGGAGTTTTATATCTGGGATTTTGTCATGTTGTTTATTTTTGCAAAGGAAGTGGAAATGTATTCCTTTGAACAGATTTTGTGATGTTTAAATGCTCAAGGCAAAATACAGGAACAATAAGAAGAAGAATTCCACAACAGTCATCGGTACTAAGGAGATGCATCCTAATGCAGTGTTTAGAAGAATAAAACACACATTATCTAAAGTTCGAGGTTAGTTTAATCCAATATTTCTTCATTTAAAACAGACGACTTCATTATTGAATCCACCATTTAGACAATCAAGTCCATATAACTGAAGTGAATACAATCTTTATTTTGAACAAGTTTAAAAAGTATAACAAGAAGAACTGAGAAAAAGAGACAAACAAACAAGGCGAAACAAAAGGAAAACAAATCAATAATAATTATAAATGTCTTACATGTTCAAAACGGAGTAGGAAGAAGCATAAGGTTATTTAATCCCACCCTCTTTCCACTATTTAGTAACTACCAGCCTACACTTTTTCTTCCTGTTTATGTGCTGTTCATCATAAATTGTTCATTACAATTTGTTACATGTATTATTTATTTATTTAATTTTTTTTAATAACCCCAGTAACACATCAAAAGATATAGAAAACTTGAAACTTTGTTATCTGTATGACTTAAATGAGACTTCCAGCTTATTTTATCATCTATTATCACACAAAAAAACATGTGTTCAAGAACTCTTTCAATTTCCACACCATTGATACAAATCTGCACTTGTGAGTTCCCTTGGGAATGTATAAATAAGACGATTTTAGTTTTACTTAGATTTAGTGATAGTTTGTTCCTGTCAAACCACATTTTAATTTAACCAGATAACTCTACTTTTAAATATGAGATAATTTCCATATATATCTATATATAGATATATATATGTACATAAATGCTAATTACTTAAAACAAGTAATCGGATGTTTTCAGTCTCCCGTTTCCTTTTAAGGAACTTTACTTTGTGACAAATATTCTGTCAAGAAGGCAGATGAACACACAGTAACAGTAATATTTGTCTCCCTCTACAGGAAAAAAACATGTATAACTTTCTACATGTTAATGACATGGATAGGACAAAGCAGAAGAAACCATTTACAATCTTTGTAATATTTGTATTATATTACTATTGTTTATATTTGCATTTGTATTAAATATAACAATACAAAACAGAATAAGAAATAAGTTATTTCAAAAGTTTGGGAATTTAAGCATTACAGTTAGCCAAATACTAAATATGACGTAACGTGTGATACCATTGATTTCCTTTCTGATCTGATACCAAGTAAAATTCCCATGAAGCCCATGAAGTATTGACGATACTGGCCAATGCAGATACTCTGTACAAAAACAATGAGTTTGGAAAATTAAACTAAACAGTAGAGTATTTCAAATTGCTGTATACCTCTCATAATGTTTAATTATAAAGAATTGTCATATGAGCAATAAAAAAACAATGAAAAAGTCAATACCTACATTTTAAAATACTCAATTAACAATCAGCCAAAACAAATGTGACCAACTGAAAATAATAATACAGCTGAGAAACATTTTATAGAGGCATAAAGATTTATACATGTTATTATCGCTCTGTTTTATGTATGAAATAATATGAATGAGTTGTATTTTCACTTTTTAAAGCCTACAATGGCTGTTTTCCTACAAATACTCTATATATTTTAACGATACCTAGCCTACATAATCCACTTTATCTGCTCTACTCTACAATGTTACCTGACTAAATCTAGGCCAACTGTTGAATTTTACCAGAATATAAACATCTATAAACTGTGTCAACTGTGCCAAGCTAAACTCATACAACTATTTATTGTAGCATTTAACCCTAACCCATTTTTTAAACATAAACACAAAAACCTACGCCTAGACATGAGTCACTTTCTAAAATTCAGCAGCAGTACTACGCGTCGCCAACAACTCCACATTTTCTCTCTCTGTCCCTGGATAGTGTCTGCCTGCAGCACCAAAGGACCCCGCTTTTCATCTCTGTGGACGTTCCAATCAGATGAAAATCTGTAAAATATGAAAGTACAACACTCAATATTCTGCTTTGCATATAAGAATATCGAACATATGAAATTTTAATTAAGAACTTTTTTTTTTTCTCGATACACCAGTGCATGTACTTGCTTTTAAAATATATATATTTTTCATTTTCATTTGTTTTTCTTAGGTAATGAAATTTGTAGGAAAACACAGAAGTTTCTGTGCATTCAGTTTTCTCACAACCTTTACTTTTATATCAGTGACAGAGAACATTTTGGAAAAAAACATGTTATTGTGTCAGCCTTCTAAATAATGTTACAAACCCAAATATTACAGCAGGGAGTCATTACAGCCAGGGACGGCACAGAAATGACCTCCTTAGACCAGTTATTCGTTTCAGCGTCCTTATTTTCCACCGACTTATTGGTTCTTTTACTAGTTTGCAAGCACAGTGGTTCACAAACTGGGGTATGCGTACCACTGGTGGTACTTGGGCTCCATCTAGTGGTATGCGGGAAGTCTCCATATAATAATATACCATGTTCTGGCTGAGGGATTGCTGAAATATTAAATACATTGATTAAAACATACAACTCTGATATCACTTATATCAGATATAAATTAAGAAAGGAAACTAAACAGCATTGGCGTTTGTAGGGTTACTGAAGTTGAGCTCCCTGGTATATAATGGTGTGCTACGTGGTGGCTAGCTACACAGCTATGTTAGTATAATATAAACACAGTGAAGCTGGAGGATGAACACTAACTTTCTCCAATTGATAAAAGTTAACGTAAGGGTTCTCGATGGTTAGGGACAAATGCAATTGCATGGCAGGATGCTGTAAACAGAATAAACTTCAGTCAAGAGAACAACTGAGATAATCCATCCACAACGGGAGGTTAGTCATTAATATACTGCTGCATTACCTGGGAACTGAGCTTTAGAAAGAATAGTGGTAATAAAAAACGAGAGAGGCCGACAGTGATGACTGACTTTTTTTAGTGGCTTGTTCAGATTAAATAGAACACGTTGTTGAAGAACATCATCTCCTCCCCCATCCCAAACATCACAGATCCGCTCCAGTTCGCCTACCGACGTTTTATTAGTATCACCTAATAAAATATACATATATATACATATATATATACATATACCATTGCCCATGTCCTGCACACCACCCTTAGCCACGTGGACAGGAAACAGGGTAACTATGTGAGATTGCTGTTTGTTGATTACAGTTAAGCGTTTAACACAATAGTGCTTCTTCAGACTGTGTGACCACCCATGGCTCCAATACCATTGTGAAGTTTGCTGATGACACAGTGGTTTTGGGGGCCATCTCCAACAACGATAAGGCGGCCTACATGGATGAAGTGAAGAATCTGGCATCGTGGTGCCAGGACAAACCACCTCCAGCTGAACGTCGGCAAGATGAAGGAGCTGGTGGTGGATTTCAGAAGGAGTAAGCACAGAGACTACAAGCTCATTATCATCAATGGAGCTCCAGCGGAGGGGGTCCAGTCCTTAAAGTATCTCAGTGACCACATCTCCTCAGACCTGACATGGTCTGCCCACATTCAGATCCAGTCCAAAAAGGCTAGGCAGCGCCTGTATCATCTCCGACAACTGAGGAAGTTCAGGGTCTCTCCAGGGATCCTCAGGACTTATCCTCAGGCGCTGTGGAGAGCATCCACACACAGAACATCACATCCTGGTATGGGAACAGCTGGATAAAAAAGCTCTTCAGAGACTGATCCGTACGGCAGAATGCTGCTGCAGAGCTGCTCTCCCCTCCCTACATACCGGACATTTACACCAGGAGATGCTGGACTAGAGCAGCTCAGATATTGAAGGATCCGTCCCATCCCAGCAATAAACTGTTCCAGCTTCTGCAGTCAGGCAGAAGGTTCCACACCATCCGAGCAAAAACATAGAGGCTCAAGAGAAGCTTTTATCCTGAGGCCATCCCAATCATCCATAAGTGACTGAGACAGGACTCATTACCACATTCTCATATCATCCTCATCCTTCTGGCTTCACTATGGCACAAGACACATTAACACCCTTTCCACCCAATATACACTAGCTGTAAATTTCCAGAGTATTCTATTTTATCTTTATTTATACAATGTATATAACTCACCCACTTGCACATAATGTCCTCTTTGTATATACTCATTCGGTGTATATAAAGTTCTCTCTCTCTGTTTTGCACAGTTGAGGAGCGTATCAGGTCACATTTCCCAAAGAATCGTGAATCTTGAGACACAAAGCATTAAACATGTTAAAAACACAACAGCCCTGATAAACGCAGAGTAGTTTGTTCATACGTCATCACTTAAAGCCCGGATATCCCACCTGCTGTGAATGTTTTAATGCACTACAGTTGTTCTTATTATCTCTTATCACATCCTGTTTATGACAGTTAAGATAAATAACATTCATATAAGAAATAAAATTGTCTTGTGTAAACTCTATATGGTTTTAAAAGGCCTATACTGTACTTTAATGCGGGTAATAAGGGTGGTACATTGGGAGCCATATATTTTATTAAGTGGTACTCGTTGTGAAAAGTTTGAGAACCACTGTGCTAGCATAAACTAATGTAAACAAACAAACAAACCCTGTGACGTCACATTGCTCTGACCCAGGGGTCAGCAACCTTTAACACCCAAAGAGCCATTTGGACCCAGTTTCCATGGAAAAGAAAACACTGGGAGCCGCAAATACTTTTTGACATCTAAAATGAAGATAACACTGTTATTGCTTTTTACCTTTATGCTTTGTATAAACAACTAAACTGTGTTGCTTATGAAATCCATGAAGTGCTACAGAGAAAATTTAATTTATGTAATGAACACATTTTGAACTCCTAAAAAATATAACAAAAAGGAAATACGCCCTTTTAAATGAAGCTGAAGCTGAACTTAAATTATTCATATAGCAAACAAAAACTGTAGTGAGCCGTCATCCTTATATCGCCTTTGGAATTACGCAGCCTGTAGGGGAGCCTTGACGTGAATTTAAAAATAATTGGAAAAAAGCACAATGCTGCTAAAAATGAAAAATACATATTTGCAAAATGTCTGGATAAATATTTATTTTACGTGGTTAATGTGCGTGTCGGGGCGTGGTCTGCAGTGCCGCTGCAGGGGAGGCGGACGCAATCATGCCTCACCGGCTTAAAGTCTGTGCTCTCTCTGCTGTTGTGTTGGTGTGTGTCTGGCTGTGAGTTGGAAAGCTACAGCCGGCTGTGTGGGTACAGCAACCATGTGTGATAAGTGGTCAATAAAGAAATGCTGAAAAGCATGTTCATGCAAACATCGTCGGGTCTGCCGTGGTATGTTTACAATGGGACTTCAGCTCCTGAACCTCTGCGCACAGCGTCTGCAAATCGGGGCTGTACGAAGTCACTTTCATCTTTACACAGGACTGTAAGCTGTCATCTGTGAGGCGTGAGCTGTGTTTGTTTTTACCATAGTTCGTGGTGGAGAATAGCTGCTCACATACATATGTGGATCCGAAGATACTTGGCCTGCCTGGGGTTGAAACTCTCGATAAATGCTTGCACGGCATTTCAGCAGGTATGGTTTATGTGAGTATGACACTTATTTTGAGCGATGAAAAATAATAACATATAATTTTATTTTTACATTTCAAGATCACAATAATCTTCCAGTGTAGAACTACAAGTTAAAAAGAACGAACACAAATAAAATACACTTCAGATAAATACTTATAATTTTTTTCCCAAACCACGATGAGCCGCAGGTTGCCGACCCCTGCTCTGACCTGTTATAGCGTCCGTCACACCTGACTGGGTTAAACACAGGGTTAAAATACTCCGTCCGCCGTGACTTGTTTTTCAGCTGCTGTTTCAGCGACAACAAGAAATCAAAGGTTTCGTCATATAGCAACAATTGCTATGGGCGGTAACGGCTTTCTTTGATCCTTTGTATTTGGCCCCGCCCCTAGCGTTCTCAAGGGTCTTAAATAGGACTAAGCGCAGCATAACTGAACTGACGTTTAGGGAGGGAGGAAAAAACTAAATACATTTCAGAAAGTTACTGATACGATAAGTCAAAATAAGCCATAATAGTCCAAATAAAAATAGCCAACATGCTCGAAAATACTAATAGTACAGAAATTAAGGAAGTGACAGCGGAAATCGTCCTCCCTCTTATCCGGTCATTTTTCGATCAGATAACATGTAAACAGTGGAATTCACTAAGATCAGGAAATCCTGATTTTGCAACAAAAATTCTCCTGGCCGAGTTTATTGTGGACTTAATAGAAATAATACGTAATCATATCGTACATGCATGTAAAAAAGCAAACATTCCAGCGACAGAGGAGGATCTGTTAACCTTATTTACTGACAGCGTCTCTCAGGCCTTTGCAAATGTTCTGCAAGTCAAGGACGGAGACCATACAAGCAGCTCTGTGGAACTAACTGATCTTATGGTAAAAGAGGTTGTACAGAGTTTTCAGTCTGCTGACAGCGAGTCAGCTGGGGAGGAAAGGATAAGTCAGCGCATTGTTCCTCCAAAAAGACTGGAGGAAATGGTTAATTCTGCCGTCCAAATGATCAGAGGGTTTTGTTCTAAATTAGACTGTATGCCCTCATGTAAAAGGCGGACAACAAGTCCAGACGAAGAACCACATAGTTCTACACAGGTAGGACATCTGGACATTAAAGTAGACCTAGAGAATGTTCTAGAGAAAGTAGTAGGCAATCTGGACATTAAAGTAGACCTAGAGAATGTTCTAGAGAAAGTAGTAGGCAAAGAACAAGAACAAGAAATGCATGTAACTGGCCACAAGGACAGCTTAAAGACTGAAACCTCTGAAATTGTGCGTGCAGTTATCCATGAGGCTGTCAATGAACTCAGTGAGATTATTGACGAGGAACTGATTAAACTCGCCGAATATAGCCCACTTCTATCTGATATTGCTGAAGAGAATGAGAGTTTTACATCCAGTCTTGCTAATTCAGTGGTTGAAGATATTTCAGAAGGGCCCTGTGGTTCTTGGAGTCTTGCACAAATCAAAGAGAAAATTCAGCAGTCATTGAAAAAAGCTGCTGATAAGATTAAGTCATTCTTTGCAAAACGTTTTGCAAAAGTAATGATTCTTCGCACTGCCATACAACTGTGGAGCAGATGCCACAGCACACCCGCTGCTAAAAGCAGTGAGTCAGTGCAGAAACTGGTTGAACATGTCAACTCTCTAATTACAAATAAGGAAACACTGGAGAAAGAGAAAAATGAGTTCAAAAGATTACAAGATTGCCTTTCACAGGGTAAATTACTGGTGTTTACAGAATTACTTACAGATATTCTGCACCAATATACCTCGGAAGGCACGGGACCTGAAATTGTCCCAGAGCAAGTCGTCATGGCAGAAAGACAGAAGATTCTGCATAATGATCTGCAAACTAAAGCAAGGCGCTTCTTGGGACTATTCAGATGGTGGTTAAATACCCAGGCAGAGAGCCATAGCCAAAGAGTCATACTGGCTCTGTTAGATAAGCAGGAACTCATGTTATCACTGCCATCAGTTACCACAGAAACTATAAAACCCAGCCCAGTGGCAGAGTTTTATTGTATAGCCAGAAAAGCAGAAAAAAAGCAAAGCTTAAGCTCATCCTGCACAAGCTCATCTCTACAACCTTTAAAGAGGCAAACCTGCTCTGCACATATCAAGACCCAAATCACATCCTCACTTGGCTCTTGGATTATGTATGGGCAGAACTGGAAGATGAAGAGCTTTATATTACATCCAAAACTTTTAAAACAATTGACAAAAAACTTCTGAAAGACCTCTGCAACACCATGGGCTTTATAGAACGTGTTATAGTGTCAATGGAATTACAAGAAAGTGAAACTGCAAAATGCATTGTGGCTAGTTTAAAAGATCGTCTGGGAAAACCAAAAGCGAAGCGTTCTGCCATTGTCAGGTTCTTTTGCGCACTGGGCAGAGCCATCGCCAAGCCATTCAGACGCAATACTTAGTTACCAACTTTTTTTTAATCTTGAAAAAAAGAAAGAGTCCAGTCTTTCAAGATCAATACACAATTCACACAATTCCTCTGTTCCATCTAAATTTTCAGCTCTCCTCTGCCCTCTGTCCCCTTCTCTCCAAACACCTCTCCATCAATTTACTTTCTCCCCTCCCTTCTTCATCCCTTTTCTTTTTTCACCTTCACCCCCAACCAGTCCCGGCAGTTGACTGCCCCCTCCTGAGCCTGGTTCTGCCGGAGGTTTCTGCCTGTTTAAAGGCAGTTTTTCCTCCCCACTGTCGCCCAGTGCTTGCTCAGAGGGGATTGTTGGGATTTTTTCTGCCCTGTCTCTTTCCTTCTTTCTAACCCGTCTTTTTCCCTCTTTCCCCCCCCTTCTACCTTTCCTTTATCCTCTTCTTTACCCCCCACACCCACCCCTTTTCATTTTCTCCATCATCTCCCTACCCTGTGTTCACTTTTTAAACCACAGGGTAGAGAGATGGGGGGAAACAATAAACACAATTGTCTAAATTTTACGTGTCAGATCAGTGTCTTCATTCAAGTCTTCATCTTAATTATAAAAACAAGAAATGGGTAATAGTGTATTTTTGTGTATAATATGCATACTTTACTCGTTGTATCCAAATCCCAGAAGGAAGAAGAAGACAAATTTTAAAAATAAATAAATAAATAAAACAAAAATATATTTCTCTTTCTTCCCAGGTCAGTTTTGGTTTTAAATCCTGATTGGTATCAACTACCAGTTAACCCATATTAGTTCCTTTCATGTTAAGTTTCTTTTAGTTGTTCTAACTCTCTGATCAATACAAGTCCACTCAGTTCCAAAGCAATGACACTTTTGCACAGCACTGCATGTATGGCATGCAAACCCACTGACCCTGGGAGTTGTCTGGCTTTTTAATGGATAGTTTTAACATCATTCAATACATCTGCAAGTTACATCGGGTGCAGTCATTCATGTTCCCTCCATTATTCATCATCATCTTTGTCACTAGTTTGCTTGCAGTTATTTTTATTCATTAAATTAAGCACAAAAATAGACTAACCAACTAATCTAAAACTAAGAAACACTAAAATATTACCTTAAATTTGAAACCGGTTAAAAAAAATATCCCCATTCAAAATGTCAATTGACAATCCCATTGGCTTAGGGAGTGATGATGTCACAAGGACGCCTTTAGAATCTTAAATCATTCGAAATTCTGCATAAACAGGAGTGAGAAGCAGCAATTTTTAGTCGGTTTGTTCGCAGCAGTTGTTTTTGCAGCCTTCAAATGTTCGACCAGAGAAACATTTGAAACATTTACAGAACAAAATTAAACAAATTGAAGAAGAGAAGCTTCGAGGAGAAGAGCAGACAATGGAATAGAAGCAGAAAATAAACATCTGGAAGAAAGACAAGAGCAACAAACCAAGAATATGCAACACCAGCAGGAGCGTAATTTCCAGGGGGTTAGGGGCGTTATAACCCCCCAATAATCAGACCCAACCAATATAACCCCCCCTAATAAAATTATGAATTATCTTGCATAAATAGGCTGTTGATTTCTTCACTCACTTCAGGTATTACCAGCAAAATAGTTGCATGTTTAATCATCTGGGAATTCACCCAGATTTATTCATTTATTTAGACAGAGATCTTGACCCCCCCCGATGTTCAGCACAAAGTTACGTCGATGAACACCAGCCTGACATAAACATTATTAATGAAGTTATATGTGGTTTTGAAAAAAGTACATTCATATCAAACATTTAGCAACAGCAACGCAGTCACAATGTGACTCACGTGACTTCTGTGGTTTGCATGCAGCAGTCATCTTCTATGATTCTATTGTCCCCCCCATCTCTCTACCCTGTGTTCTTAAAAGTGAACACAGGGTAGAGAAAGTTTTGACGAACACACAGTAACAGTGATATTTGTCTCCCTCTACTGGATAAACACTTTAGAACTTTAACATGTTAAGGACAGAGCAGAAACCATCCTTCACCTTTTTAATATTTGTGGAATTTATTTCACCCATAGACAGTTTTTTACTTTGACGTTGTTGACATTAATTTCATGTTTTCATCAACTTTTGAAATGGATAAAAATAAAAAACAGTAGCTTTAAACAATAACTAAATCTTTTCGACGATAGACTTTAGCCAATCCAGGAATTGTAATGCCTTTTCTAAACTTCTCAACATGTCACCCACATTATGTTAATAAAAAGGTTCAAACTGACAATGAAATTAGTAAAAATTAACCATAGATTAATGGCACCATTAATGGAACTGAAAGGAAAAATTCAAAATGAAATTCAAAATATTCAATTATGCACCAACTATTCAAGTATGTGTAACTGCTATTACTGCTTGTTTGCTTACTTACACCAAAATAAAGTTGATGGTCATCATGTACAAAGCCTTATGGAGTGAGAAGCATGTGAGCAATTAAATACAAATACTTTTATTATATAAAAGAAAAGAATAAGAAATTCTTTGCTTTTCTCACAAGGTGGGAAATTACCGTTTTAGGAGCCAAAACAAGAAAAACAACTTAGCTCAATAAAATAACATCACAGAACAAAATGACTTTGAAATGGAAACTATATGATAATATATAATGCATAAAAGGAGTATAATGGTTTCTTATGATTTATAAAAGGCAGTTAAACACTTATCATCCTTTCTTTACATTTCCCAACACATGTATAAAAAAATAAACAAAACGTGTTAAAAGATGTATTAGACGATAGTAGACTGTGCACATTTTTTGACAGGTGTGGCAGGCATCAGGTATCTCACTCTCTTCCAGAAGCGAGAGTTCCATGCTGCAGCGCCTCCAGAGCCCTCTGGCCACTTCAAAGGGGCACTCTTACGAATCAGGTGCTGCAAGCCCGGGGGGAGGTGGGTGTATTGCTGTGGCCCTGTGTCTCCTAGCTGGATCAAAATCACACTCAGTTCCCTCTGGACCAATGCATGGTGGAGCCCCACCTGGTAAATGATCAACAACACTTTAGTCACCCCTTCACTAAACGCTTTGGATTTTATTTACATCAGTATTATCTATCAAGTAGTGCTGTATATTGAACAATTAGAATAAACTTAAGTATAAAAACATTATGCCATGATACACATATAAATAGAATCATTTGTTTTCACAACAATCAATCTATTCCTTATTAACACAGCAACAGATGCCTCAAGGCGCTTTATATTCTAAGGTAAAGATCCTACGACAATAGAGAGAAAACCACAACACTCAGAAAATCTCCTATGAGCAAGGATTATGTGACAGTGGGAAGGAAAAACTCCTTTTTAGCAGGAAGAAACCGCCAGCAGAACCAGGATTAAAGAAGGGCAGCCATTTGGGGCTAGGACCAGCAAATAAAGTTGATGGTCATCACGTACAAAGCCATATGGAGTGGATGTATTGAACTTGTAGCACATGGCCCTGGTCCCCAAGTGGTACTTATTTAGCTGCAACTCAGTTTCATTTTTTCCCTCTCTCCTCCCTCTCTCTTTTTATCTGATCATCAAATTTTCTTCAAATGTCTGTTTCTTCAAATAGTGTCTTTGTGGAGAAATATAGTATGACAGCCACACATTGTCCCGTTTACCATTATGTTTATTCATTTCCAATGTTTCAGTCTGTGTGATATGTCTAATAGCCAGGCATCCTTAACTGGCCGAACCTTACTGAATGCATACATAGGTGCAAATGTTTGCATGGACACTTTATCTCTGTACCTGACAAAGTTTGCATGGACCAAAAAGTTGTAATTGACTAAATAATGGTAACAGTGTGCGGAGGTTATACTACATTTCTCCACAAGGTTGTTTTCCCTCTGTGCACCTGTTTCCTTAGATTTGTTGTAAAAATATTGTACTTTTCCCACCGATGGTATTGTACTAGAGTACCAGTATCTTACATCATGCAATACCAATAAATTAGAGTACAGGAATATAACTTATTGAATTTACTTGACTACTTTACTTGCACTTTATTTAAGTATTTCTTTGCTGTACCATATTCTGCTTCTGCTCCACTATATTTTGGATGCAAATATTACAGTTTGGATTCCACTTGTAGGTATTTTTAAAATGATAAAAAGGAATCTGAAGTGTCATTCCACACAATAGGTATATACTATAAGTATTTAAAATATATTATGCAGTTATATTGATTATACAACCTGTGCACCATTAAGCTAATTAAGTAGAAGTATAACTTTTCAATACTTTTTTCCACACTGCAAAATAATTATCCAACACAAAATTACACTTGAAGTCTTGTGCAACACAACTTTTCATGTAATAAATCTGAAATGGGACACAGGGCCGCACAGGTTTCTGAAAACTTTTGTCATTAGCCAGCTCAAAATTTCAAACAGACAAATATATATAATATAATATATATATATTCTTGGAAAGAACAAAAATGTATGTAATTAAATTAAATTGAGAAGAAGTGTGAAGTGGCTAAATCAGTCATATTTTAAAGAAAGATAATTAAACAAAACAAATTCGCCTACTGGGAAGAAGATAGAGAGGATGTTAGCACCAAGCCTTTTAAACATTAACCAGGGGCAACAAGTGTATTTCCTCTCACCTGCCTCCTGCCCTGCTCGCTATAACTGAAGTGAATACAATCTTTATTTTGAACACGTTTAAAAAGTATAACAAGAAGAACTGAGAAAAAGAGACAAACAAACAAGGCGAAACAAAAGGAAAACAAATCAATAATAATTATAAATGTCTTACATGTTCAAAACGGAGTAGGAAGAAGCATAAGGTTATTTAATCCCACCCTCTTTCCACTATTTAGTAACTACCAGCCTACACTTTTTCTTCCTGTTTATGTGCTGTTCATCATAAATTGTTCATTACAATTTGTTACATGTATTATTTATTTATTTAATTTTTTTTAATAACCCCAGTAACACATCAAAAGATATAGAAAACTTGAAACTTTGTTATCTGTATGACTTAAATGAGACTTCCAGCTTATTTTATCATCTATTATCACACAAAAAAACATGTGTTCAAGAATTCTTTCAATTTCCACACCATTGATACAAATCTGCACTTGTGAGTTCCCTTGGAATGTATAAATAAGACGATTTTAGTTTTACTTAGATTTAGTGATAGTTTGTTCCTGTCAAACCACATTTTAATTTAACCAGATAACTCTACTTTTAAATATGAGATAATTTCCATATATATCTATATATAGATATATATATGTACATAAATGCTAATTACTTAAAACAAGTAATCGGATGTTTTCAGTCTCCCGTTTCCTTTTAAGGAACTTTACTTTGTGACAAATATTCTGTCAAGAAGGCAGATGAACACACAGTAACAGTAATGTTTGTCTCCCTCTACAGGAAAAAAACATGTATAACTTTCTACATGTTAATGACATGGATAGGACAAAGCAGAAGAAACCATTTACAATCTTTGTAATATTTGTATTATATTACTATTGTTTATATTTGCATTTGTATTAAATATAACAATACAAAACAGAATAAGAAATAAGTTATTTCAAAAGTTTGGGAATTTAAGCATTACAGTTAGCCAAATACTAAATATGACGTAACGTGTGATACCATTGATTTCCTTTCTGATCTGATACCAAGTAAAATTCCCATGAAGCCCATGAAGTATTGACGATACTGGCCAATGCAGATACTCTGTACAAAAACAATGAGTTTGGAAAATTAAACTAAACAGTAGAGTATTTCAAATTGCTGTATACCTCTCATAATGTTTAATTATAAAGAATTGTCATATGAGCAATAAAAAAACAATGAAAAAGTCAATACCTACATTTTAAAATACTCAATTAACAATCAGCCAAAACAAATGTGACCAACTGAAAATAATAATACAGCTGAGAAACATTTTATAGAGGCATAAAGATTTATACATGTTATTATCGCTCTGTTTTATGTATGAAATAATATGAATGAGTTGTATTTTCACTTTTTAAAGCCTACAATGGCTGTTTTCCTACAAATACTCTATATATTTTAACGATACCTAGCCTACATAATCCACTTTATCTGCTCTACTCTACAATGTTACCTGACTAAATCTAGGCCAACTGTTGAATTTTACCAGAATATAAACATCTATAAACTGTGTCAACTGTGCCAAGCTAAACTCATACAACTATTTATTGTAGCATTTAACCCTAACCCATTTTTTAAACATAAACACAAAAACCTACGCCTAGACATGAGTCACTTTCTAAAATTCAGCAGCAGTACTACGCGTCGCCAACAACTCCACATTTTCTCTCTCTGTCCCTGGATAGTGTCTGCCTGCAGCACCAAAGGACCCCGCTTTTCATCTCTGTGGACGTTCCAATCAGATGAAAATCTGTAAAATATGAAAGTACAACACTCAATATTCTGCTTTGCATATAAGAATATCGAACATATGAAATTTTAATTAAGAACTTTTTTTTTTCTCGATACACCAGTGCATGTACTTGCTTTTAAAATATATATATTTTTCATTTTCATTTGTTTTTCTTAGGTAATGAAATTTGTAGGAAAACACAGAAGTTTCTGTGCATTCAGTTTTCTCACAACCTTTACTTTTATATCAGTGACAGAGAACATTTTGGAAAAAAACATGTTATTGTGTCAGCCTTCTAAATAATGTTACAAACCCAAATATTACAGCAGGGAGTCATTACAGCCAGGGACGGCACAGAAATGACCTCCTTAGACCAGTTATTCGTTTCAGCGTCCTTATTTTCCACCGACTTATTGGTTCTTTTACTAGTTTGCAAGCACAGTGGTTCACAAACTGGGGTATGCGTACCACTGGTGGTACTTGGGCTCCATCTAGTGGTATGCGGGAAGTCTCCATATAATAATATACCATGTTCTGGCTGAGGGATTGCTGAAATATTAAATACATTGATTAAAACATACAACTCTGATATCACTTATATCAGATATAAATTAAGAAAGGAAACTAAACAGCATTGGCGTTTGTAGGGTTACTGAAGTTGAGCTCCCTGGTATATAATGGTGTGCTACGTGGTGGCTAGCTACACAGCTATGTTAGTATAATATAAACACAGTGAAGCTGGAGGATGAACACTAACTTTCTCCAATTGATAAAAGTTAACGTGAGGGTTCTCGATGGTTAGGGACAAATGCAATTGCATGGCAGGATGCTGTAAACAGAATAAACTTCAGTCAAGAGAACAACTGAGATAATCCATCCACAACGGGAGGTTAGTCATTAATATACTGCTGCATTACCTGGGAACTGAGCTTTAGAAAGAATAGTGGTAATAAAAAACGAGAGAGGCCGACAGTGATCACTGACTTTTTTTAGTGGCTTGTTCAGATTAAATAGAACACGTTGTTGAAGAACATCATCTCCTCCCCCATCCCAAACATCACAGATCCGCTCCAGTTCGCCTACCGACGTTTTATTAGTATCACCTAATAAAATATACATATATATACATATATATATACATATACCATTGCCCATGTCCTGCACACCACCCTTAGCCACGTGGACAGGAAACAGGGTAACTATGTGAGATTGCTGTTTGTTGATTACAGTTAAGCGTTTAACACAATAGTGCTTCTTCAGACTGTGTGACCACCCATGGCTCCAATACCATTGTGAAGTTTGCTGATGACACAGTGGTTTTGGGGGCCATCTCCAACAACGATAAGGCGGCCTACATGGATGAAGTGAAGAATCTGGCATCGTGGTGCCAGGACAAACCACCTCCAGCTGAACGTCGGCAAGATGAAGGAGCTGGTGGTGGATTTCAGAAGGAGTAAGCACAGAGACTACAAGCTCATTATCATCAATGGAGCTCCAGCGGAGGGGGTCCAGTCCTTAAAGTATCTCAGTGACCACATCTCCTCAGACCTGACATGGTCTGCCCACATTCAGATCCAGTCCAAAAAGGCTAGGCAGCGCCTGTATCATCTCCGACAACTGAGGAAGTTCAGGGTCTCTCCAGGGATCCTCAGGACTTATCCTCAGGCGCTGTGGAGAGCATCCACACACAGAACATCACATCCTGGTATGGGAACAGCTGGATAAAAAAGCTCTTCAGAGACTGATCCGTACGGCAGAATGCTGCTGCAGAGCTGCTCTCCCCTCCCTACATACCGGACATTTACACCAGGAGATGCTGGACTAGAGCAGCTCAGATATTGAAGGATCCGTCCCATCCCAGCAATAAACTGTTCCAGCTTCTGCAGTCAGGCAGAAGGTTCCACACCATCCGAGCAAAAACATAGAGGCTCAAGAGAAGCTTTTATCCTGAGGCCATCCCAATCATCCATAAGTGACTGAGACAGGACTCATTACCACATTCTCATATCATCCTCATCCTTCTGGCTTCACTATGGCACAAGACACATTAACACCCTTTCCACCCAATATACACTAGCTGTAAATTTCCAGAGTATTCTATTTTATCTTTATTTATACAATGTATATAACTCACCCACTTGCACATAATGTCCTCTTTGTATATACTCATTCGGTGTATATAAAGTTCTCTCTCTCTGTTTTGCACAGTTGAGGAGCGTATCAGGTCACATTTCCCAAAGAATCGTGAATCTTGAGACACAAAGCATTAAACATGTTAAAAACACAACAGCCCTGATAAACGCAGAGTAGTTTGTTCATACGTCATCACTTAAAGCCCGGATATCCCACCTGCTGTGAATGTTTTAATGCACTACAGTTGTTCTTATTATCTCTTATCACATCCTGTTTATGACAGTTAAGATAAATAACATTCATATAAGAAATAAAATTGTCTTGTGTAAACTCTATATGGTTTTAAAAGGCCTATACTGTACTTTAATGCGGGTAATAAGGGTGGTACATTGGGAGCCATATATTTTATTAAGTGGTACTCGTTGTGAAAAGTTTGAGAACCACTGTGCTAGCATAAACTAATGTAAACAAACAAACAAACCCTGTGACGTCACATTGCTCTGACCCAGGGGTCAGCAACCTTTAACACCCAAAGAGCCATTTGGACCCAGTTTCCATGGAAAAGAAAACACTGGGAGCCGCAAATACTTTTTGACATCTAAAATGAAGATAACACTGTTATTGCTTTTTACCTTTATGCTTTGTATAAACAACTAAACTGTGTTGCTTATGAAATCCATGAAGTGCTACAGAGAAAATTTAATTTATGTAATGAACACATTTTGAACTCCTAAAAAATATAACAAAAAGGAAATACGCCCTTTTAAATGAAGCTGAAGCTGAACTTAAATTATTCATATAGCAAACAAAAACTGTAGTGAGCCGTCATCCTTATATCGCCTTTGGAATTACGCAGCCTGTAGGGGAGCCTTGACGTGAATTTAAAAAATAATTGGAAAAAAGCACAATGCTGCTAAAAAATGAAAAATACATATTTGCAAAATGTCTGGATAAATATTTATTTTACGTGGTTAATGTGCGTGTCGGGGCGTGGTCTGCAGTGCCGCTGCAGGGGAGGCGGACGCAATCATGCCTCACCGGCTTAAAGTCTGTGCTCTCTCTGCTGTTGTGTTGGTGTGTGTCTGGCTGTGAGTTGGAAAGCTACAGCCGGCTGTGTGGGTACAGCAACCATGTGTGATAAGTGGTCAATAAAGAAATGCTGAAAAGCATGTTCATGCAAACATCGTCGGGTCTGCCGTGGTATGTTTACAATGGGACTTCAGCTCCTGAACCTCTGCGCACAGCGTCTGCAAATCGGGGCTGTACGAAGTCACTTTCATCTTTACACAGGACTGTAAGCTGTCATCTGTGAGGCGTGAGCTGTGTTTGTTTTTACCATAGTTCGTGGTGGAGAATAGCTGCTCACATACATATGTGGATCCGAAGATACTTGGCCTGCCTGGGGTTGAAACTCTCGATAAATGCTTGCACGGCATTTCAGCAGGTATGGTTTATGTGAGTATGACACTTATTTTGAGCGATGAAAAATAATAACATATAATTTTATTTTTACATTTCAAGATCACAATAATCTTCCAGTGTAGAACTACAAGTTAAAAAGAACGAACACAAATAAAATACACTTCAGATAAATACTTATAATTTTTTTTCCCAAACCACGATGAGCCGCAGGTTGCCGACCCCTGCTCTGACCTGTTATAGCGTCCGTCACACCTGACTGGGTTAAACACAGGGTTAAAATACTCCGTCCGCCGTGACTTGTTTTTCAGCTGCTGTTTCAGCGACAACAAGAAATCAAAGGTTTCGTCATATAGCAACAATTGCTATGGGCGGTAACGGCTTTCTTTGATCCTTTGTATTTGGCCCCGCCCCTAGCGTTCTCAAGGGTCTTAAATAGGACTAAGCGCAGCATAACTGAACTGACGTTTAGGGAGGGAGGAAAAAAACTAAATACATTTCAGAAAGTTACTGATACGATAAGTCAAAATAAGCCATAATAGTCCAAATAAAAATAGCCAACATGCTCGAAAATACTAATAGTACAGAAATTAAGGAAGTGACAGCGGAAATCGTCCTCCCTCTTATCCGGTCATTTTTCGATCAGATAACATGTAAACAGTGGAATTCACTAAGATCAGGAAATCCTGATTTTGCAACAAAAATTCTCCTGGCCGAGTTTATTGTGGACTTAATAGAAATAATACGTAATCATATCGTACATGCATGTAAAAAAGCAAACATTCCAGCGACAGAGGAGGATCTGTTAACCTTATTTACTGACAGCGTCTCTCAGGCCTTTGCAAATGTTCTGCAAGTCAAGGACGGAGACCATACAAGCAGCTCTGTGGAACTAACTGATCTTATGGTAAAAGAGGTTGTACAGAGTTTTCAGTCTGCTGACAGCGAGTCAGCTGGGGAGGAAAGGATAAGTCAGCGCATTGTTCCTCCAAAAAGACTGGAGGAAATGGTTAATTCTGCCGTCCAAATGATCAGAGGGTTTTGTTCTAAATTAGACTGTATGCCCTCATGTAAAAGGCGGACAACAAGTCCAGACGAAGAACCACATAGTTCTACACAGGTAGGACATCTGGACATTAAAGTAGACCTAGAGAATGTTCTAGAGAAAGTAGTAGGCAAAGAACAAGAACAAGAAATGCATGTAACTGGCCACAAGGACAGCTTAAAGACTGAAACCTCTGAAATTGTGCGTGCAGTTATCCATGAGGCTGTCAATGAACTCAGTGAGATTATTGACGAGGAACTGATTAAACTCGCCGAATATAGCCCACTTCTATCTGATATTGCTGAAGAGAATGAGAGTTTTACATCCAGTCTTGCTAATTCAGTGGTTGAAGATATTTCAGAAGGGCCCTGTGGTTCTTGGAGTCTTGCACAAATCAAAGAGAAAATTCAGCAGTCATTGAAAAAAGCTGCTGATAAGATTAAGTCATTCTTTGCAAAACGTTTTGCAAAAGTAATGATTCTTCGCACTGCCATACAACTGTGGAGCAGATGCCACAGCACACCCGCTGCTAAAAGCAGTGAGTCAGTGCAGAAACTGGTTGAACATGTCAACTCTCTAATTACAAATAAGGAAACACTGGAGAAAGAGAAAAATGAGTTCAAAAGATTACAAGATTGCCTTTCACAGGGTAAATTACTGGTGTTTACAGAATTACTTACAGATATTCTGCACCAATATACCTCGGAAGGCACGGGACCTGAAATTGTCCCAGAGCAAGTCGTCATGGCAGAAAGACAGAAGATTCTGCATAATGATCTGCAAACTAAAGCAAGGCGCTTCTTGGGACTATTCAGATGGTGGTTAAATACCCAGGCAGAGAGCCATAGCCAAAGAGTCATACTGGCTCTGTTAGATAAGCAGGAACTCATGTTATCACTGCCATCAGTTACCACAGAAACTATAAAACCCAGCCCAGTGGCAGAGTTTTATTGTATAGCCAGAAAAGCAGAAAAAAAAGCAAAGCTTAAGCTCATCCTGCACAAGCTCATCTCTACAACCTTTAAAGAGGCAAACCTGCTCTGCACATATCAAGACCCAAATCACATCCTCACTTGGCTCTTGGATTATGTATGGGCAGAACTGGAAGATGAAGAGCTTTATATTACATCCAAAACTTTTAAAACAATTGACAAAAAACTTCTGAAAGACCTCTGCAACACCATGGGCTTTATAGAACGTGTTATAGTGTCAATGGAATTACAAGAAAGTGAAACTGCAAAATGCATTGTGGCAAGTTTAAAAGATCGTCTGGGAAACCAAAAGCGAAGCGTTCTGCCATTGTCAGGTTCTTTTGCGCACTGGGCAGAGCCATCGCCAAGCCATTCAGACGCAATACTTAGTTACCAACTTTTTTTTAATCTTGAAAAAAAGAAAGAGTCCAGTCTTTCAAGATCAATACACAATTCACACAATTCCTCTGTTCCATCTAAATTTTCAGCTCTCCTCTGCCCTCTGTCCCCTTCTCTCCAAACACCTCTCCATCAATTTACTTTCTCCCCTCCCTTCTTCATCCCTTTTCTTTTTTCACCTTCACCCCCCAACCAGTCCCGGCAGTTGACTGCCCCCTCCTGAGCCTGGTTCTGCCGGAGGTTTCTGCCTGTTTAAAGGCAGTTTTTCCTCCCCACTGTCGCCCAGTGCTTGCTCAGAGGGGATTGTTGGGATTTTTTCTGCCCTGTCTCTTTCCTTCTTTCTAACCCGTCTTTTTCCCTCTTTCCCCCCCCTTCTACCTTTCCTTTACCCTCTTCTTTACCCCCCACACCCACCCCTTTTCATTTCCTCCATCATCTCCCTACCCTGTGTTCACTTTTAAACCACAGGGTAGAGAGATGGGGGGAAACAATAAACACAATTGTCTAAATTTTACGTGTCAGATCAGTGTCTTCATTCAAGTCTTCATCTTAATTATAAAAACAAGAAATGGGTAATAGTGTATTTTTGTGTATAATATGCATACTTTACTCGTTGTATCCAAATCCCAGAAGGAAGAAGAAGACAAATTTTAAAAATAAATAAATAAATAAAACAAAAATATATTTCTCTTTCTTCCCAGGTCAGTTTTGGTTTTAAATCCTGATTGGTATCAACTACCAGTTAACCCATATTAGTTCCTTTCATGTTAAGTTTCTTTTAGTTGTTCTAACTCTCTGATCAATACAAGTCCACTCAGTTCCAAAGCAATGACACTTTTGCACAGCACTGCATGTATGGCATGCAAACCCACTGACCCTGGGAGTTGTCTGGCTTTTTAATGGATAGTTTTAACATCATTCAATACATCTGCAAGTTACATCGGGTGCAGTCATTCATGTTCCCTCCATTATTCATCATCATCTTTGTCACTAGTTTGCTTGCAGTTATTTTTATTCATTAAATTAAGCACAAAAAATAGACTAACCAACTAATCTAAAACTAAGAAACACTAAAATATTACCTTAAATTTGAAAACCGGTTAAAAAAAAATATCCCCATTCAAAAATGTCAATTGACAATCCCATTGGCTTAGGGAGTGATGATGTCACAAGGACGCCTTTAGAATCTTAAATCATTTGAAAATTCTGCATAAACAGGAGTGAGAAGCAGCAATTTTTAGTCGGTTTGTTCGCAGCAGTTGTTTTTGCAGCCTTCAAATGTTCGACCAGAGAAACATTTGAAACATTTACAGAACAAAATTAAACAAATTGAAGAAGAGAAGCTTCGAGGAGAAGAGCAGACAATGGAATAGAAGCAGAAAATAAACATCTGGAAGAAAGACAAGAGCAACAAACCAAGAATATGCAACACCAGCAGGAGCGTAATTTCCAGGCGGGTTAGGGGCGTTATAACCCCCCCAATAATCAGACCCAACCAATATAACCCCCCCTAATAAAATTATGAATTATCTTGCATAAATAGGCTGTTGATTTTCTTCACTCACTTCAGGTATTACCAGCAAAATAGCTGCATGTTTAATCATCTGGGAATTCACCCAGATTTATTCATTTATTTAGACAGAGATCTTGACCCCCCCGATGTTCAGCACAAAGTTGCGTCGATGAACACCAGCCTGACATAAACATTATTAATGAAGTTATATGTGGTTTTGAAAAAAGTACATTCATATCAAACATTTAGCAACAGCAACGTAGTCACAATGTGACTCATGTGACTTCTGTGGTTTGCATGCAGCAGTCATCTTCTATGATTCTATTGTCCCCCCCATCTCTCTACCCTGTGTTCTTAAAAGTGAACACAGGGTAGAGAAAGTTTTGACGAACACACAGTAACAGTGATATTTGTCTCCCTCTACTGGATAAACACTTTAGAACTTCAGTTGATGAAAACAATTTCATGTTTTCATCAACTTTTGAAATGGATAAAAATAAAAAACAGTAGCTTTAAACAATAACTAAATCTTTTCGACGATAGACTTTAGCCAATCCAGGAATTGTAATGCCTTTTCTAAACTTCTCAACATGTCACCCACATTATGTTAATAAAAAGGTTCAAACTGACAATGAAATTAGTAAAAATTAACCATAGATTAATGGCACCATTAATGGAACTGAAAGGAAAAATTCAAAATGAAATTCAAAATATTCAATTGTGCACCAACTATTCAAGTATGTGTAACTGCTATTACTGCTTGTTTGCTTACTTACACCAAAATAAAGTTGATGGTCATCATGTACAAAGCCTTATGGAGTGAGAAGCATGTGAGCAATTAAATACAAATACTTTTATTATATAAAAGAAAAGAATAAGAAATTCTTTGCTTTTCTCACAAGGTGGGAAATTACCGTTTTAGGAGCCAAAACAAGAAAAACAACTTAGCTCAATAAAATAACATCACAGAACAAAATGACTTTGAAATGGAAACTATATGATAATATATAATGCATAAAAGGAATATAATGGTATAAAAAAATAAACAAAACGTGTTAAAAGATGTATTAGACGATAGTAGACTGTGCACATTTTTTGACAGGTGTGGCAGGCATCAGGTATCTCACTCTCTTCCAGAAGCGAGAGTTCCATGCTGCAGCGCCTCCAGAGCCCTCTGGCCACTTCAAAGGGGCACTCTTACGAATCAGGTGCTGCAAGCCCGGGGGAGGTGGGTGTATTGCTGTGGCCCTGTGTCTCCTAGCTGGATCAAAATCACACTCAGTTCCCTCTGGACCAATGCATGGTGGAGCCCCACCTGGTAAATGATCAACAACACTTTAGTCACCCCTTCACTAAACGCTTTGGATTTTTATTTACATCAGTATTATCTATCAAGTAGTGCTGTATATTGAACAATTAGAATAAACTTAAGTATAAAAACATTATGCCATGATACACATATAAATAGAATCATTTGTTTTCACAACAATCAATCTATTCCTTATTAACACAGCAACAGATGCCTCAAGGCGCTTTATATTCTAAGGTAAAGATCCTACGACAATAGAGAGAAAACCACAACACTCAGAAAATCTCCTATGAGCAAGGATTATGTGACAGTGGGAAGGAAAAACTCCTTTTTAGCAGGAAGAAACCGCCAGCAGAACCAGGATTAAAGAAGGGCAGCCATTTGGGGGCTAGGACCAGCAAATAAAGTTGATGGTCATCACGTACAAAGCCATATGGAGTGGATGTATTGAACTTGTAGCACATGGCCCTGGTCCCCAAGTGGTACTTATTTAGCTGCAACTCAGTTTCATTTTTTCCCTCTCTCCTCCCTCTCTCTTTTTTATCTGATCATCAAATTTTCTTCAAATGTCTGTTTCTTCAAATAGTGTCTTTGTGGAGAAATATAGTATGACAGCCACACATTGTCCCGTTTACCATTATGTTTATTCATTTCCAATGTTTCAGTCTGTGTGATATGTCTAATAGCCAGGCATCCTTAACTGGCCGAACCTTACTGAATGCATACATAGGTGCAAATGTTTGCATGGACACTTTATCTCTGTACCTGACAAAGTTTGCATGGACCAAAAAGTTGTAATTGACTAAATAATGGTAACAGTGTGCGGAGGTTATACTACATTTCTCCACAAGGTTGTTTTCCCTCTGTGCACCTGTTTCCTTAGATTTGTTGTAAAAATATTGTACTTTTCCCACCGATGGTATTGTACTAGAGTACCAGTATCTTACATCATGCAATACCAATAAATTAGAGTACAGGAATATAACTTATTGAATTTACTTGACTACTTTACTTGCACTTTATTTAAGTATTTCTTTGCTGTACCATATTCTGCTTCTGCTCCACTATATTTTGGATGCAAATATTACAGTTTGGATTCCACTTGTAGGTATTTTTTAAAATGATAAAAAGGAATCTGAAGTGTCATTCCACACAATAGGTATATACTATAAGTATTTAAAATATATTATGCAGTTATATTGATTATACAACCTGTGCACCATTAAGCTAATTAAGTAGAAGTATAACTTTTCAATACTTTTTCCACACTGCAAAATAATTATCCAACACAAAATTACACTTGAAGTCTTGTGCAACACAACTTTTCATGTAATAAATCTGAAATGGGACACAGGGCCGCACAGGTTTCTGAAAACTTTTGTCATTAGCCAGCTCAAAATTTCAAACAGACAAATATATATAATATAATATATATATTCTTGGAAAGAACAAAAATGTATGTAATTAAATTAAATTGAGAAGAAGTGTGAAGTGGCTAAATCAGTCATATTTTAAAGAAAGATAATTAAACAAAACAAATTCGCCTACTGGGAAGAAGATAGAGAGGATGTTAGCACCAAGCCTTTTAAACATTAACCAGGGGCAACAAGTGTATTTCCTCTCACCTGCCTCCTGCCCTGCTCGCTATAACTGAAGTGAATACAATCTTTATTTTGAACACGTTTAAAAAGTATAACAAGAAGAACTGAGAAAAAGAGACAAACAAACAAGGCGAAACAAAAGGAAAACAAATCAATAATAATTATAAATGTCTTACATGTTCAAAACGGAGTAGGAAGAAGCATAAGGTTATTTAATCCCACCCTCTTTCCACTATTTAGTAACTACCAGCCTACACTTTTTCTTCCTGTTTATGTGCTGTTCATCATAAATTGTTCATTACAATTTGTTACATGTATTATTTATTTATTTAATTTTTTTTAATAACCCCAGTAACACATCAAAAGATATAGAAAACTTGAAACTTTGTTATCTGTATGACTTAAATGAGACTTCCAGCTTATTTTATCATCTATTATCACACAAAAAAACATGTGTTCAAGAATTCTTTCAATTTCCACACCATTGATACAAATCTGCACTTGTGAGTTCCCTTGGAATGTATAAATAAGACGATTTTAGTTTTACTTAGATTTAGTGATAGTTTGTTCCTGTCAAACCACATTTTAATTTAACCAGATAACTCTACTTTTAAATATGAGATAATTTCCATATATATCTATATATAGATATATATATGTACATAAATGCTAATTACTTAAAACAAGTAATCGGATGTTTTCAGTCTCCCGTTTCCTTTTAAGGAACTTTACTTTGTGACAAATATTCTGTCAAGAAGGCAGATGAACACACAGTAACAGTAATGTTTGTCTCCCTCTACAGGAAAAAAACATGTATAACTTTCTACATGTTAATGACATGGATAGGACAAAGCAGAAGAAACCATTTACAATCTTTGTAATATTTGTATTATATTACTATTGTTTATATTTGCATTTGTATTAAATAAAACAATACAAAACAGAATAAGAAATAAGTTATTTCAAAAGTTTGGGAATTTAAGCATTACAGTTAGCCAAATACTAAATATGACGTAACGTGTGATACCATTGATTTCCTTTCTGATCTGATACCAAGTAAAATTCCCATGAAGCCCATGAAGTATTGACGATACTGGCCAATGCAGATACTCTGTACAAAAACAATGAGTTTGGAAAATTAAACTAAACAGTAGTGTATTTCAAATTGCTGTATACCTCTCATAATGTTTAATTATAAAGAATTGTCATATGAGCAATAAAAAAACAATGAAAAAGTCAATACCTACATTTTAAAATACTCAATTAACAATCAGCCAAAACAAATGTGACCAACTGAAAATAATAATACAGCTGAGAAACATTTTATAGAGGCATAAAGATTTATACATGTTATTATCGCTCTGTTTTATGTATGAAATAATATGAATGAGTTGTATTTTCACTTTTTAAAGCCTACAATGGCTGTTTTCCTACAAATACTCTATATATTTTAACGATACCTAGCCTATATAATCCACTTTATCTGCTCTACTCTACAATGTTACCTGACTAAATCTAGGCCAACTGTTGAATTTTACCAGAATATAAACATCTATAAACTGTGTCAACTGTGCCAAGCTAAACTCATACAACTATTTATTGTAGCATTTAACCCTAACCCATTTTTTAAACATAAACACAAAAACCTACGCCTAGACATGAGTCACTTTCTAAAATTCAGCAGCAGTACTACGCGTCGCCAACAACTCCACATTTTCTCTCTCTGTCCCTGGATAGTGTCTGCCTGCAGCACCAAAGGACCCCGCTTTTCATCTCTGTGGACGTTCCAATCAGATGAAAATCTGTAAAATATGAAAGTACAACACTCAATATTCTGCTTTGCATATAAGAATATCGAACATATGAAATTTTAATTAAGAACTTTTTTTTTTCTCGATACACCAGTGCATGTACTTGCTTTTAAAATATATATATTTTTCATTTTCATTTGTTTTTCTTAGGTAATGAAATTTGTAGGAAAACACAGAAGTTTCTGTGCATTCAGTTTTCTCACAACCTTTACTTTTATATCAGTGACAGAGAACATTTTGGAAAAGAACATGTTATTGTGTCAGCCTTCTAAATAATGTTACAAACCCAAATATTACAGCAGGGAGTCATTACAGCCAGGGACGGCACAGAAATGACCTCCTTAGACCAGTTATTCGTTTCAGCGTCCTTATTTCCCACCGACTTATTGGTTCTTTTACTAGTTTGCAAGCACAGTGGTTCACAAACTGGGGTATGCGTACCACTGGTGGTACTTGGGCTCCATCTAGTGGTATGCGGGAAGTCTCCATATAATAATATACCATGTTCTGGCTGAGGGATTGCTGAAATATTAAATACATTGATTAAAACATACAACTCTGATATCACTTATATCAGATATAAATTAAGAAAGGAAACTAAACAGCATTGGCGTTTGTAGGGTTACTGAAGTTGAGCTCCCTGGTATATAATGATGTGCTACGTGGTGGCTAGCTACACAGCTATGTTAGTATAATATAAACACAGTGAAGCTGGAGGATGAACACTAACTTTCTCCAATTGATAAAAGTTAACGTGAGGGTTCTCGATGGTTAGGGACAAATGCAATTGCATGGCAGGATGCTGTAAACAGAATAAACTTCAGTCAAGAGAACAACTGAGATAATCCATCCACAATGGGAGGTTAGTCATTAATATACTGCTGCATTACCTGGGAACTGAGCTTTAGAAAGAATAGTGGTAATAAAAAACGAGAGAGGCCGACAGTGATCACTGACTTTTTTTAGTGGCTTGTTCAGATTAAATAGAACACGTTGTTGAAGAACATCATCTCCTCCCCCATCCCAAACATCACAGATCCGCTCCAGTTCGCCTACCGACGTTTTATTAGTATCACCTAATAAAATATACATATATATACATATATATATACATATACCATTGCCCATGTCCTGCACACCACCCTTAGCCACGTGGACAGGAAACAGGGTAACTATGTGAGATTGCTGTTTGTTGATTACAGTTAAGCGTTTAACACAATAGTGCTTCTTCAGACTGTGTGACCACCCATGGCTCCAATACCATTGTGAAGTTTGCTGATGACACAGTGGTTTTGGGGGCCATCTCCAACAACGATAAGGCGGCCTACATGGATGAAGTGAAGAATCTGGCATCGTGGTGCCAGGACAAACCACCTCCAGCTGAACGTCGGCAAGATGAAGGAGCTGGTGGTGGATTTCAGAAGGAGTAAGCACAGAGACTACAAGCTCATTATCATCAATGGAGCTCCAGCGGAGCGGGTCCAGTCCTTAAAGTATCTCAGTGACCACATCTCCTCAGACCTGACATGGTCTGCCCACATTCAGATCCAGTCCAAAAAGGCTAGGCAGCGCCTGTATCATCTCCGACAACTGAGGAAGTTCAGGGTCTCTCCAGGGATCCTCAGGACTTATCCTCAGGCGCTGTGGAGAGCATCCACACACAGAACATCACATCCTGGTATGGGAACAGCTGGATAAAAAAGCTCTTCAGAGACTGATCCGTACGGCAGAATGCTGCTGCAGAGCTGCTCTCCCCTCCCTACATACCGGACATTTACACCAGGAGATGCTGGACTAGAGCAGCTCAGATATTGAAGGATCCGTCCCATCCCAGCAATAAACTGTTCCAGCTTCTGCAGTCAGGCAGAAGGTTCCACACCATCCGAGCAAAAACATAGAGGCTCAAGAGAAGCTTTTATCCTGAGGCCATCCCAATCATCCATAAGTGACTGAGACAGGACTCATTACCACATTCTCATATCATCCTCATCCTTCTGGCTTCACTATGGCACAAGACACATTAACACCCTTTCCACCCAATATACACTAGCTGTAAATTTCCAGAGTATTCTATTTTATCTTTATTTATACAATGTATATAACTCACCCACTTGCACATAATGTCCTCTTTGTATATACTCATTCGGTGTATATAAAGTTCTCTCTCTCTGTTTTGCACAGTTGAGGAGCGTATCAGGTCACATTTCCCAAAGAATCGTGAATCTTGAGACACAAAGCATTAAACATGTTAAAAACACAACAGCCCTGATAAACGCAGAGTAGTTTGTTCATACGTCATCACTTAAAGCCCGGATATCCCACCTGCTGTGAATGTTTTAATGCACTATAGTTGTTCTTATTATCTCTTATCACATCCTGTTTATGACAGTTAAGATAAATAACATTCATATAAGAAATAAAATTGTCTTGTGTAAACTCTATATGGTTTTAAAAGGCCTGTACTGTACTTTAATGCGGGTAATAAGGGTGGTACATTGGGAGCCATATATTTTATTAAGTGGTACTCGTTGTGAAAAGTTTGAGAACCACTGTGCTAGCATAAACTAATGTAAACAAACAAACAAACCCTGTGACGTCACATTGCTCTGACCCTGGGTCAGCAACCTTTAACACCCAAAGAGCCATTTGGACCCAGTTTCCATGGAAAAGAAAACACTGGGAGCCGCAAATACTTTTTGACATCTAAAATGAAGATAACACTGTTATTGCTTTTTACCTTTATGCTTTGTATAAACAACTAAACTGTGTTGCTTATGAAATCCATGAAGTGCTACAGAGAAAATTTAATTTATGTAATGAACACATTTTGAACTCCTAAAAAATATAACAAAAAGGAAATACGCCCTTTTAAATGAAGCTGAAGCTGAACTTAAATTATTCATATAGCAAACAAAAACTGTAGTGAGCCGTCATCCTTATATCGCCTTTGGAATTACGCAGCCTGTAGGGGAGCCTTGACGTGAATTTAAAAAATAATTGGAAAAAAGCACAATGCTGCTAAAAAATGAAAAATACATATTTGCAAAAATGTCTGGATAAATATTTATTTTACGTGGTTAATGTGCGTGTCGGGGCGTGGTCTGCAGTGCCGCTGCAGGGGAGGCGGACGCAATCATGCCTCACCGGCTTAAAGTCTGTGCTCTCTCTGCTGTTGTGTTGGTGTGTGTCTGGCTGTGAGCTGGAAAGCTACAGCCGGCTGTGTGGGTACAGCAACCATGTGTGATAAGTGGTCAATAAAGAAATGCTGAAAAGCATGTTCATGCAAACATCGTCGGGTCTGCCGTGGTATGTTTACAATGGGACTTCAGCTCCTGAACCTCTGCGCACAGCGTCTGCAAATCGGGGCTGTACGAAGTCACTTTCATCTTTACACAGGACTGTAAGCTGTCATCTGTGAGGCGTGAGCTGTGTTTGTTTTTACCATAGTTCGTGGTGGAGAATAGCTGCTCACATACATATGTGGATCCGAAGATACTTGGCCTGCCTGGGGTTGAAACTCTCGATAAATGCTTGCACGGCATTTCAGCAGGTATGGTTTATGTGAGTATGACACTTATTTTGAGCGATGAAAAATAATAACATATAATTTTATTTTTACATTTCAAGATCACAATAATCTTCCAGTGTAGAACTACAAGTTAAAAAGAACGAACACAAATAAAATACACTTCAGATAAATACTTATAATTTTTTTTCCCAAACCACGATGAGCCGCAGGTTGCCGACCCCTGCTCTGACCTGTTATAGCGTCCGTCACACCTGACTGGGTTAAACACAGGGTTAAAATACTCCGTCCGCCGTGACTTGTTTTTCAGCTGCTGTTTCAGCGACAACAAGAAATCAAAGGTTTCGTCATATAGCAACAATTGCTATGGGCGGTAACGGCTTTCTTTGATCCTTTGTATTTGGCCCCGCCCTAGCGTTCTCAAGGGTCTTAAATAGGACTAAGCGCAGCATAACTGAACTGACGTTTAGGGAGGGAGGAAAAAAACTAAGTACATTTCAGAAAGTTACTGATACGATAAGTCAAAATAAGCCATAATAGTCCAAATAAAAATAGCCAACATGCTCGAAAATACTAATAGTACAGAAATTAAGGAAGTGACAGCGGAAATCGTCCTCCCTCTTATCCGGTCATTTTTCGATCAGATAACATGTAAACAGTGGAATTCACTAAGATCAGGAAATCCTGATTTGCAACAAAAATTCTCCTGGCCGAGTTTATTGTGGACTTAATAGAAATAATACGTAATCATATCGTACATGCATGTAAAAAAGCAAACATTCCAGCGACAGAGGAGGATCTGTTAACCTTATTTACTGACAGCGTCTCTCAGGCCTTTGCAAATGTTCTGCAAGTCAAGGACGGAGACCATACAAGCAGCTCTGTGGAACTAACTGATCTTATGGTAAAAGAGGTTGTACAGAGTTTTCAGTCTGCTGACAGCGAGTCAGCTGGGGAGGAAAGGATAAGTCAGCGCATTGTTCCTCCAAAAAGACTGGAGGAAATGGTTAATTCTGCCGTCCAAATGATCAGAGGGTTTTGTTCTAAATTAGACTGTATGCCCTCATGTAAAAGGCGGACAACAAGTCCAGACGAAGAACCACATAGTTCTACACAGGTAGGACATCTGGACATTAAAGTAGACCTAGAGAATGTTCTAGAGAAAGTAGTAGGCAATCTGGACATTAAAGTAGACCTAGAGAATGTTCTAGAGAAAGTAGTAGGCAAAGAACAAGAACAAGAAATGCATGTAACTGGCCACAAGGACAGCTTAAAGACTGAAACCTCTGAAATTGTGCGTGCAGTTATCCATGAGGCTGTCAATGAACTCAGTGAGATTATTGACGAGGAACTGATTAAACTCGCCGAATATAGCCCACTTCTATCTGATATTGCTGAAGAGAATGAGAGTTTTACATCCAGTCTTGCTAATTCAGTGGTTGAAGATATTTCAGAAGGGCCCTGTGGTTCTTGGAGTCTTGCACAAATCAAAGAGAAAATTCAGCAGTCATTGAAAAAAGCTGCTGATAAGATTAAGTCATTCTTTGCAAAACGTTTTGCAAAAGTAATGATTCTTCGCACTGCCATACAACTGTGGAGCAGATGCCACAGCACACCCGCTGCTAAAAGCAGTGAGTCAGTGCAGAAACTGGTTGAACATGTCAACTCTCTAATTACAAATAAGGAAACACTGGAGAAAGAGAAAAATGAGTTCAAAAGATTACAAGATTGCCTTTCACAGGGTAAATTACTGGTGTTTACAGAATTACTTACAGATATTCTGCACCAATATACCTCGGAAGGCACGGGACCTGAAATTGTCCCAGAGCAAGTCGTCATGGCAGAAAGACAGAAGATTCTGCATAATGATCTGCAAACTAAAGCAAGGCGCTTCTTGGGACTATTCAGATGGTGGTTAAATACCCAGGCAGAGAGCCATAGCCAAAGAGTCATACTGGCTCTGTTAGATAAGCAGGAACTCATGTTATCACTGCCATCAGTTACCACAGAAACTATAAAACCCAGCCCAGTGGCAGAGTTTTATTGTATAGCCAGAAAAGCAGAAAAAAAAGCAAAGCTTAAGCTCATCCTGCACAAGCTCATCTCTACAACCTTTAAAGAGGCAAACCTGCTCTGCACATATCAAGACCCAAATCACATCCTCACTTGGCTCTTGGATTATGTATGGGCAGAACTGGAAGATGAAGAGCTTTATATTACATCCAAAACTTTTAAAACAATTGACAAAAAACTTCTGAAAGACCTCTGCAACACCATGGGCTTTATAGAACGTGTTATAGTGTCAATGGAATTACAAGAAAGTGAAACTGCAAAATGCATTGTGGCAAGTTTAAAAGATCGTCTGGGAAAACCAAAAGCGAAGCGTTCTGCCATTGTCAGGTTCTTTTGCGCACTGGGCAGAGCCATCGCCAAGCCATTCAGACGCAATACTTAGTTACCAACTTTTTTTTAATCTTGAAAAAAAGAAAGAGTCCAGTCTTTCAAGATCAATACACAATTCACACAATTCCTCTGTTCCATCTAAATTTTCAGCTCTCCTCTGCCCTCTGTCCCCTTCTCTCCAAACACCTCTCCATCAATTTACTTTCTCCCCTCCCTTCTTCATCCCTTTTCTTTTTTCACCTTCACCCCCAACCAGTCCCGGCAGTTGACTGCCCCCTCCTGAGCCTGGTTCTGCCGGAGGTTTCTGCCTGTTTAAAGGCAGTTTTCCTCCCCACTGTCGCCCAGTGCTTGCTCAGAGGGGATTGTTGGGATTTTTTCTGCCCTGTCTCTTTCCTTCTTTCTAACCCGTCTTTTTCCCTCTTTCCCCCCCTTCTACCTTTCCTTTACCCTCTTCTTTACCCCCCACACCCACCCCTTTTCATTTTCTCCATCATCTCCCTACCCTGTGTTCACTTTTTAAACCACAGGGTAGAGAGATGGGGGGAAACAATAAACACAATTGTCTAAATTTTACATGTGTCAGATCAGTGTCTTCATTCAAGTCTTCATCTTAATTATAAAAACAAGAAATGGGTAATAGTGTATTTTTGTGTATAATATGCATACTTTACTCGTTGTATCCAAATCCCAGAAGGAAGAAGAAGACAAATTTAAAAAATAAATAAATAAATAAAACAAAAATATATTTCTCTTTCTTCCCAGGTCAGTTTTGGTTTTAAATCCTGATTGGTATCAACTACCAGTTAACCCATATTAGTTCCTTTCATGTTAAGTTTCTTTTAGTTGTTCTAACTCTCTGATCAATACAAGTCCACTCAGTTCCAAAGCAATGACACTTTTGCACAGCACTGCATGTATGGCATGCAAACCCACTGACCCTGGGAGTTGTCTGGCTTTTTAATGGATAGTTTTAACATCATTCAATACATCTGCAAGTTACATCGGGTGCAGTCATTCATGTTCCCTCCATTATTCATCATCATCTTTGTCACTAGTTTGCTTGCAGTTATTTTTATTCATTAAATTAAGCACAAAAAATAGACTAACCAACTAATCTAAAACTAAGAAACACTAAAATATTACCTTAAATTTGAAAACCGGTTAAAAAAAATATATCCCCATTCAAAAATGTCAATTGACAATCCCATTGGCTTAGGGAGTGATGATGTCACAAGGACGCCTTTAGAATCTTAAATCATTTGAAATTCTGCATAAACAGGAGTGAGAAGCAGCAATTTTTAGTCGGTTTGTTCGCAGCAGTTGTTTTTGCAGCCTTCAAATGTTCGACCAGAGAAACATTTGAAACATTTACAGAACAAAATTAAACAAATTGAAGAAGAGAAGCTTCGAGGAGAAGAGCAGACAATGGAATAGAAGCAGAAAATAAACATCTGGAAGAAAGACAAGAGCAACAAACCAAGAATATGCAACACCAGCAGGAGCGTAATTTCCAGGGGGGTTAGGGGCGTTATAACCCCCCCAGTAATCAGACCCAACCAATATAACCCCCCTAATAAAATTATGAATTATCTTGCATAAATAGGCTGTTGATTTTCTTCACTCACTTCAGGTATTACCAGCAAAATAGCTGCATGTTTAATCATCTGGGAATTCACCCAGATTTATTCATTTATTTAGACAGAGATCTTGACCCCCCCGATGTTCAGCACAAAGTTACGTCGATGAACACCAGCCTGACATAAACATTATTAATGAAGTTATATGTGGTTTTGAAAAAAGTACATTCATATCAAACATTTAGCAACAGCAACGCAGTCACAATGTGACTCACGTGACTTCTGTGGTTTGCATGCAGCAGTCATCTTCTATGATTCTATTGTCCCCCCCATCTCTCTACCCTGTGTTCTTAAAAGTGAACACAGGGTAGAGAAATTTTTGACGAACACACAGTAACAGTGATATTTGTCTCCCTCTACTGGATAAACACTTTAGAACTTTAACATGTTAAGGACAGAGCAGAAACCATCCTTCACCTTTTTAATATTTGTGGAATTTATTTCACCCATAGACAGTTTTTTACTTTGACGTTGTTGACATTAATTTCATGTTTTCATCAACTTTTGAAATGGATAAAAATAAAAAACAGTAGCTTTAAACAATAACTAAATCTTTTCGACGATAGACTTTAGCCAATCCAGGAATTGTAATGCCTTTTCTAAACTTCTCAACATGTCACCCACATTATGTTAATAAAAAGGTTCAAACTGACAATGAAATTAGTAAAAATTAACCATAGATTAATGGCACCATTAATGGAACTGAAAGGAAAAATTCAAAATGAAATTCAAAATATTCAATTATGCACCAACTATTCAAGTATGTGTAACTGCTATTACTGCTTGTTTGCTTACTTACACCAAAATAAAGTTGATGGTCATCATGTACAAAGCCTTATGGAGTGAGAAGCATGTGAGCAATTAAATACAAATACTTTTATTATATAAAAGAAAAGAATAAGAAATTCTTTGCTTTTCTCACAAGGTGGGAAATTACCGTTTTAGGAGCCAAAACAAGAAAAACAACTTAGCTCAATAAAATAACATCACAGAACAAAATGACTTTGAAATGGAAACTATATGATAATATATAATGCATAAAAGGAGTATAATGGTTTCTTATGATTTATAAAAGGCAGTTAAACACTTATCATCCTTTCTTTACATTTCCCAACACATGTATAAAAAAATAAACAAAACGTGTTAAAAGATGTATTAGACGATAGTAGACTGTGCACATTTTTTGACAGGTGTGGCAGGCATCAGGTATCTCACTCTCTTCCAGAAGCGAGAGTTCCATGCTGCAGCGCCTCCAGAGCCCTCTGGCCACTTCAAAGGGGCACTCTTACGAATCAGGTGCTGCAAGCCCGGGGGGAGGTGGGTGTATTGCTGTGGCCCTGTGTCTCCTAGCTGGATCAAAATCACACTCAGTTCCCTCTGGACCAATGCATGGTGGAGCCCCACCTGGTAAATGATCAACAACACTTTAGTCACCCCTTCACTAAACGCTTTGGATTTTTATTTACATCAGTATTATCTATCAAGTAGTGCTGTATATTGAACAATTAGAATAAACTTAAGTATAAAAACATTATGCCATGATACACATATAAATAGAATCATTTGTTTTCACAACAATCAATCTATTCCTTATTAACACAGCAACAGATGCCTCAAGGCGCTTTATATTCTAAGGTAAAGATCCTACGACAATAGAGAGAAAACCACAACACTCAGAAAATCTCCTATGAGCAAGGATTATGTGACAGTGGGAAGGAAAAACTCCTTTTTAGCAGGAAGAAACCGCCAGCAGAACCAGGATTAAAGAAGGGCAGCCATTTGGGGGCTAGGACCAGCAAATAAAGTTGATGGTCATCACGTACAAAGCCATATGGAGTGGATGTATTGAACTTGTAGCACATGGCCCTGGTCCCCAAGTGGTACTTATTTAGCTGCAACTCAGTTTCATTTTTTCCCTCTCTCCTCCCTCTCTCTTTTTTATCTGATCATCAAATTTTCTTCAAATGTCTGTTTCTTCAAATAGTGTCTTTGTGGAGAAATATAGTATGACAGCCACACATTGTCCCGTTTACCATTATGTTTATTCATTTCCAATGTTTCAGTCTGTGTGATATGTCTAATAGCCAGGCATCCTTAACTGGCCGAACCTTACTGAATGCATACATAGGTGCAAATGTTTGCATGGACACTTTATCTCTGTACCTGACAAAGTTTGCATGGACCAAAAAGTTGTAATTGACTAAATAATGGTAACAGTGTGCGGAGGTTATACTACATTTCTCCACAAGGTTGTTTTCCCTCTGTGCACCTGTTTCCTTAGATTTGTTGTAAAAATATTGTACTTTTCCCACCGATGGTATTGTACTAGAGTACCAGTATCTTACATCATGCAATACCAATAAATTAGAGTACAGGAATATAACTTATTGAATTTACTTGACTACTTTACTTGCACTTTATTTAAGTATTTCTTTGCTGTACCATATTCTGCTTCTGCTCCACTATATTTTGGATGCAAATATTACAGTTTGGATTCCACTTGTAGGTATTTTTTAAAATGATAAAAAGGAATCTGAAGTGTCATTCCACACAATAGGTATATACTATAAGTATTTAAAATATATTATGCAGTTATATTGATTATACAACCTGTGCACCATTAAGCTAATTAAGTAGAAGTATAACTTTTCAATACTTTTTTCCACACTGCAAAATAATTATCCAACACAAAATTACATTTGAAGTCTTGTGCAACACAACTTTTCATGTAATAAATCTGAAATGGGACACAGGGCCGCACAGGTTTCTGAAAACTTTTGTCATTAGCCAGCTCAAAATTTCAAACAGACAAATATATATAATATAATATATATATATATTCTTGGAAAGAACAAAAATGTATGTAATTAAATTAAATTGAGAAGAAGTGTGAAGTGGCTAAATCAGTCATATTTTAAAGAAAGATAATTAAACAAAACAAATTCGCCTACTGGGAAGAAGATAGAGAGGATGTTAGCACCAAGCCTTTTAAACATTAACCAGGGGCAACAAGTGTATTTCCTCTCACCTGCCTCCTGCCCTGCTCGCTTCCTACAAAGCCAGAAGGAGAAGGGCCGAGCAGTTGGCAAGGTCCTCACAACATGCCTGATGCTTTCTACAGCAAATTATACTGCACTGAATTGATCTCTGACTAAATATTCCAGTTTCAGGGAAATTAAATTACATTTTATTTATATAGCATCAAATCACAACAACAGTTGCCTCAACGCACTTTATATCGCAAGGCCCTACGATTTCTTGTGGACCTCCTTGTGTGCCTTGTTCTTGGTTCCACAACTCCCACCCCCATTTAAAAAAGATGCTACAAAGGCCCCTGCTCACGTTGCCTGCAAAGCAGAGAAAGACAGACAGAGAAAGTGGGAATTGCTGGATATTTATGTGAGTCTCTTGGTATGCAAACCTGCCAGCTTTCTGTGAGCCAGAGAATTCTGTGTGGATTGTGTGTGTACAGTCTTCTCAAACTTGACTGTTCACAGACGGCTCACAGACAGCATAAAAGATGAACATAGCTACCTCGACCCCACTCACTGGTTTGTGAAGTCCAATTTTAAAGCCTTTGGATGAGCACTTTTCCATAATTTGGGTGCTTTACAAGTCCTTGAATAATGATTTGTCAATCACAGGTCATTAGGCCAATGAGCATACTCCCAGGCAGCCCCTGTCTCAGTTCTCACCTGCCAGTCAAACCCTCCCATCACTGAGGTTTGGGGTGAGGCAGGCCATCGCTCTGTCGTCACGGAGCCTGATCCCAGATCTGGTGTGAGAATGACCATGAGCCTCCTGCTCTGATTCATGCATTCCTCCACCAACTCCAGACGATCTGTTGTGGTACAACAAAAAGTAAAAAAACAACAAAAAAAAACAGGTATATGATGGCTCTTTACATTAGGCAGCACAACACTGGTATCCCTTTAGCACATAAGCTGGGCTACAAAGAACACTGCAGACAATAAAATCTGAATCACAAATACAAAATATATTGGTTCTCGATGTCCAAAATTACAATTAAAGCATACAAAATACTGACCTTCCCCTGGTATGTCATCCCTCCCGTGGATAAAGAGCCGATATCCGCACTTATCCTCAAGGACAGAGGGCAAAGTCTGTATGATAAACTGAGAGAGTCTGTCCTCAGTGATCTTGTCCATTGGTGTCTGGTAGACCACATAGGCATCATATAAACTTGTGTCTGGGAAACAAACAAACAAATCAGTGGAAGTTGATGTGTACTTTCTTTGACAAGGCTTTCTCAGTTTTTTTTTAAATTTATTAATGTTTCTTCCTTCCTTCCATTGTGATGTAATGTGACCCTGTCACTATAATGAGTCATTTGTCGTAAAACAGTTGTGGTCAGAAGTTACAAACACTCATCATTGACATGAATGTCATGGTGATTTTTAACTTCTTTGAACCTTTCTTTTTCCAGGGTGGAACAATTGTACAGCATACATCTTTAATGAGTTAAAACATACAAAAAAAACCATCAACAATTGGGAGGACAGGTTTTAATACATCCCACAAATGCAGAGTCACGATTATGCATACAGGCTCAAATATATGATAATACTACCACTAATATTTGGTAAGTTGCACCTCGACCAGATGCTTTTAGCTGCCCCCAACAAGTTTCTGACTCAATTCTGGATGGATGTTTGACCACCCTTCTTGGCAGAACTGGTAGAGGTTTAAATTTGTGATATCATCTCGCTTTTAAGTGTCACTCACAAATTTTCAATACGGTTGAGGTCGGGCTTTGGGAAGGCCAATCTAGAAACTTAATATTAGCCTGGTTTAACCTTTCCAAAACCAGTTTTTAGACTGTGGAATATGCACACATGATAAACGGCTGCTAAAAACTGTGTATATATTATCGCTCCAACTGCACTTTATGGACCCTTGTGTTGCTGTAATATGTGAATTCCCACAGTGTGGGATTAATAGAGTCTATGTCATGCCATCTCAAAACCTTTCTCCAGAAGGCATTTGGCTTATTTGTTCACCATAGCCAAAGTGAACCAGCATTTCTTATGTTGTTTGAACGTTCAGGTAGAACCAGAACACTTGTTTCAGGTTTATTTATTTGTGATTCAGTTTGCATGTAATTACATTTACTAAGGTTACTCTTGTGTTTTTCTTATATTTCTAATTTGTCATACTGGATATCACAGTGTCATATTGGATACCACTGGATATCACTGTTTTGCAGCAAACAAGCTGATGAATATTTTAGGAAGTAGCCTTTGTTTTGACATAATGATTCAGGGTCTATGACCACATCCTTCCCAGTCACGTCTGGCCCAGGGAACAACATCTTCCTCTTTTAAGTCTTGGATGTGTTAAACTGGTGCAGTTTTCCTTAAAGTATAGCGCTGAAGCCAGGGAGCAGGAGTAGCAGCTAAACTGCCTCGGTCCATCCTCTGAAACTGACTAATTAACACATTGTACTTCATTTCTTTACTGTTGGTACAAAACTAAGATAATAAAGCACCCAAGAAAAATATTTACTCTCTTACCTTTATTGCTACTGCTTAGTGGGAAGTAGGGTCTGAAGAACAGAGCTAAGTCAATGGCAAAGTATTTGACCAACACAGCGACAAAAACACCAATGAATAACACGCATACTCCTCCAATGGCAAGTGGAATTATGGATTCTAGGAAACACAAAATTATTGTTTAAAATAACATTTCCATGGTTCGCTAAAAGTCAACAGACATCTTTGTTAGCAAGGCTGAACAGTCATATTCACTGAAAACAATCAATGGCTCTGTCACTGACCTTTCCGCTTAAGAGTTAAAGTGGTATTCTTTTTTTTGTAATAGCCCTCGCCAAAGCACCCAAACTTCTGTTGAAAATCCTTAGCAGACACTTTTTTAATGGTGAGGATTGCAGTGACAATGGTATTCTTCGAAGGTTCCGCAATTGCTCTAACAAAGAAGATAAGAGTTTGTTTTGTTAAAGAAGACAAAGGGTCAGAGACAAAGTTCAGCAGAAAGGCTCGCTGCAGACAAAGGATAGGAAATACATAAAAGTTACTATTGAACATATTTTCAACAGATCTTTGCGGTTCTCTTAAGTGTGAGTCTTAAACAATAGCCCTCAAAGAGGTCATCATGTTAACTTATTCTGTAAAATACCTTAGAAGCACCTTAAAATACATGTTGAAATCCACCCAAAGGATTAGCAAAACATTAAGTGTACATTGTGTAAAGTATAAAGAGGCTTACATTTTGGTAGTTTGACTATAACCATCCCTGTTTTTGAAAGGAATTCCGTTGATGTACCAGCTGGCATTGCAGTCATGTTTCACATTAGCCCCACACAAAACTGAGCAATTCAGCTTAATCTCAGAGCCTGGAAGGAAGGAAGGAAGGGAGGAGGGAAGGAAGGAAGGAAGGAAGGAGGATGGAAGGAAGGGAGGAAGGGAGGAGGGAAGGAAGGAAGGAAGAAGAAAGAAAGAGGGCGGGTTAACCCACTGGAGTACAGGGTAAGATGCATGACAAAGGCGCACATTCCCCTGAATGCACAGTCAGTAAAACTGGGCCATTATTCTTTCCAGAGTTTTTATATATTCCATATGACCAGCTGTGGAGTTGTAATAGGACGCCTGGAAAATCTTTCCCAATAACCAGTCGTCATGATAACACCTCCACCAGTTTATTAAACCCCAGCCAATCTGTACCAAACATCAGGGGGTGCAACACAGCCTTAATTATATGTTTATTCCTGTATTTAGTTTCTACTGGCACTATAGGATACCTGTAAGCGCTGACTGCAGCAACACTCCCTTAAATGGAAGGTGGCAAACTTGCAAGCATGCACCATTGCCTTAAATGCATCCAGGAAAGTCTACGGGTCATCCACCTCTGTCATTTTAAATAAGACCACCTCAGAGAGTGGAGGTGACAGTGCTGGAGAAAGCGCCAGTGTGGCAGTTGCAGGAGCACTGTGAGTTCTCCCCAGGAAGGATAGAGGGCTGCATTTTACAAACAATTTTATTCACACAAAGCGTTACACACAATCTTTCTCTCTTTCTGTATTTGGCTTTGTCTTGTTTCTGCCCCGCACACCTACTGCCAGAGGAGAGGTTAATTAGACAGGTGTGCTACCTTCCTCATCAGGCACTGGTCCCCAAAACACACTGCTCCACCTCCACTCTTCTTAAGTGATGAGTCTGTCACTCCCTGTGTGGATGCAACTTGAGTCCTACTAAGTGCTAATTGAGTAACTTTCAGAGAATCAGTGTTTGTTATTAACCAAGTATTTGCAGTGTTATGACAGCAACATGTTGACATGAAGATGAGATTTTATTACCTTCATCAGCAAACTGCTCCCGCGACTCATCAGCTGGGGTCAGAATTTCTAGGTGGTGCATAGCTGTCTCTGCAAGCAACCAAAAAGAGTAAGCCGTTTTTCATCCTCTAATTACTGTGGCCCTGAGAGGTCAAACGGACTCCAACTTAAGAAAACACCAGCAATAAGAAAAACGCTGCAAAAGCACACAAAACACAACACGAATAGGAAAAACGACAATGGAAAAAACAAAACAGAAATAGGAAAAAACACAAGGGAAGTGTTTCTGGGGAGACAATAACGCGACGGACCAGTTGCAGGAACCCAAAACATGCTTGGTGTGTTTTATCATGATTAATATAATACTGATGACGGATTTTTAGGCTAATAGTCAGGCTAACACACTTACCTCTCATATTTTCTTTCCTCACAAAACCGATAGATCCTCCACTTCTTTAAGTCTCTCCCAGCGCAATTCTTAGCATATTTTAGTTCCTGCAGCTGGTCCGTCGGGTTATTGTCTCCCCAGAAACACTTCCCTTGTGTTTTTGGAAATCTGTTTTTTCCTATTTCCATTTTCTTTTTTTCTATTTCTGTTGTCGTATCTCCTATTTGTGTTTTGTTTTTTCCTATTTCCGTTGTTGTTTTGTGTGCTTTTGCAGTGTTTTTCTTATTGCTGGTGTTTTCATAAGTTGCAGTCCATTTGGCCTCTCAGGGCCACCGTATCTGATAGGACATTTGGTATGCTATAATATGGGTATTGGTTTGAAAAATCAGGAAAACCTGTGGCATACAAATCTTTAGCTCTGGTTCATTACTAAACATGTTAAATGTACAGACCATTACAATTACACTTATATAGTCAAGTTTATGTTGGTGTCGCAACGTGTTATGTTGGTATCCAGAACTAAACACCAAAGTATGCTGTTTCACCTTGAAGTACAAGTTCTCTGGAACCTGACGTATTGTACACCTTGTTATTGTATGCCCAGGTACAAATACAGGTGTAGAGGCCCTCGTGGTCTTTGGTAGCATGATGCACTCTCACTTTGACTTCATGCTGATCTTTTATAAGAGTGTAGTCCTGCACCGAGAAGGGCACAAATAGGGAAAGCAACACATTTTACTTAAATGAACGTGGTCTGTTTTGTAATTCATTACAATGGCCCTGTCAATTACATCATTGTGGCTTAGTCTTGTAATTGTTTCCTTCATCCAGTCTTTAAAGAGCTCAGTGCTAGTACCTGGAGCTCCATATATATACAACTAATAATTATTTTTTTGTGGATTGCAGCTGTTATGCATTCAGGTACATTATCAATCACTGTTACCATAGTAACTTCTTAAATTTGAAAGATCTGTCCACATACAAAGCCCCTCCTCCTCTGTCCTGAGCTCATAATAGAATAGAATAGAATAGAATGCCTTTATTGTCACTATACAGTTGTACAATGAGATACAGAGCATCTCCTACTCAGTGTAAACATGCTGGGGGGGTACAGTTCTGCAGCGCTATATACATATGGACAGTATTAACATATGGAAGAAGATGTGTATATATATATAAAATGTACAATTTACAAGCCGTAAGTAATATGTAATAAATAGTGTTATGTATGTACAGTTGAGTTATTGCACATGGAATTGGTATAAATAGTGTTATGTAAATAGTGTTAACATCCCAGTTCAAAGTTTGTCCATCAAACCGAGCTGCAGATATGGCAATTAATCTGAGCGGTTGTGAAAACTGAGTCAACTACCGCTAGGTTGTTGTTTTACAAAGGGGGGACGATGACTCCGCTCATCCCTACGTGGGATTTATCCCCAGTAGTAGACACAGTTTCGCAGCCTCCGTTTGAACCACTAGGCTGAGTTGAAAGAAAAATTCTGTGGTATTGCTGGCCTTTTCATTAGTGAAATGCATCAGTGATATTCATGTCAACACCCCAACCAGTTCACATGGGTCAATTCCAGGGATGCATCAGGCCAAATTCAACTTTTGCACACAAAAACCTTTCTCTCTGATGCACTCCTTTAGCATTAGAGGTGTTTTATTTTCTTTATCACTCTCTCTTTTAACAAAAAATCTCCTTATTCTCTTCTCCTTTCTCCTCCCTTAAACATGAGTGTCTGTAAGCTCTTTGTGAGGGCTTTATGGATTTATATTCAGGGACAAAGGCCTTCACGAGGTCTGGCCAACTTTGTTTTTCATAGGCTAAGCCTCATGTTGGCAAGTCTGTTAATAAACATCCTTCATAGCCTGGTTTTTTGGACAATATCGTTTTGCCCCAAGTGGTGAAACAAGTTGTTTCCATCTTTAGTTTTCTTGCATACAACAAAGTTTGGAGGTTATTAAAGTAGCTCCCTTTTTACTAACTTGTAATCAGGTTCTTGCTATAGCAAAGAAACCAACACTATTATCTTACATAAAAATGTACACTGGTATTAACATTGACAATGTTTAAAAAGTTAAATAAAATTCCTTTGTTCAGAAGTCAAGCAACATTTTAATGTCATCAACGTTCTGGCACCTCTTAGCTTTGCAGCTTGATGCTGGTTGGCAACTAGCTCTTGCACCTTTTTAGCAAAGTATCCAGAGTCATAAACCAGGCAGGGTCATACCATCAATTAATCCAATGACCTTGATCCAAAAACGATCAGAAAAATCCAGACATGACATGTAGTCAAAATGACCAAGCACCAAAACATTCAGCGTAACAAACAACTGGCAAACACACACCTTATAGGGGACATGAAATGCTACACATATAAAGGCTAATTTACACCACTGAGCCCTGCTCTCAAAAACTGACATAGATGTAACACTATCTGTAAAAAGCTGGATTTAAGTTTTAAAAACATGTTTATCTTCTGCCAGTATGTCCTGTGGTTGGTCGTTTGTTTGTGGCTAATAGACATTAGTTTATGTTAGCTAATGTGAGATTATTCTGTTATCATATGTTACCTTATATCTGTAATCAAAGTAGTTGAATTATGATATTGCTGTAGGTCATATTATACCCCTTAATATAGAGTGTGTGATCAGTATGTAGTTTTAGTTTGCATTATACTTCTGACTTAAAAGAGTGTGAAAATCATTAGATCTATTTGATTGACCTGTATTACTCGACACTGTTGAATGTGTTACACTGTTTCTTGACATTTCATACTGCTGAATCATGAAGAGAATGTTGTGTGCAGGAGACCTTGTGTCTAGAATAGAAGAAGAGAAGACCACATTCCATACCCCCACCTTTACAGAGAGCAGAAAGACAAGGAGTCGAGGTCATAACTTAGGCGCCGTAAGAGAGAAAACATGTGAATGTTTAGGCTTTTACGACTAGGTGGGGGCCACTAGAGGCTATAAAAGGCTGAGTAACCCGTCACCATTTTGAGACTTGCTGTGACCCTCTGCAGGCAGGTCTCCCCATCATGATGGTTCTTATGCTCTTAAATGTTGAATTATATGGAAATAAATAATTGTTGATTGAGCATTTGTACACCGAGTATTGTCCTTCCTTCAGCCCAAAGATTAAAAGAACTGGGAGATTTTAACACTAACTAGTGACAGAATGGATAACTCAGAGGAAAATAATGACATTAAAAATTAAAAATGACGATAAAAATCAGTTTATGGGGATCACATTTGGGCTGCAACAATGAGTTTGTTGTTAAGAAACTGGGTATATACGTTCATTGTCTGTGTCTTTAGCAGCAAGTTGCTATTCGCTGTTTGGCTAGCTGCCAAATAGCTGCCAAATCCAGCTGTTAGCCATACTGTTCTGGTTTGTAAATGAGGACAGTGTGGAGGAGAGCCTGTTTGACTCACCAGACTCACAAGCTGAAGTTCACACTAAAGCCTTTCCTCATCAGGTCCAGTACCACGTGGTACAATCAGCTAGCAAAGCAGATGTTGGCAAGATGGGATCAGTTCTATTTTATGCAATAAAATATTCTTTCTTTTCCCAACACAGCCAAACAGTTTACTACAGTATAGGTTACTACATGCGTATCACACCAAAAACATAACTGTTTGTTACACAACAGGATTGGAAATCCTAACATCCATCAGCATGTCCACAGGGGAAAAAAATCCCCATGTTACAGACTCTTTCACTTACATTTGGGCTTCACTTTTCCTCACTTTTAATATGAAGTAATCCAGTCAGTGAGATGATGTGAGGAAAACACAAAAGGTTTTAAAAAGTGTGGCATCTCTTCCTCTGAGTCCTGCTTTAAAAAGTGCTTTATAAACCCGAACGTTGCGGCTAACAGCTAGATTTTTCCATTTGAGTGCAGCTAGCCAAACAACGAGGGCCAGTTACTGCTAAAGAGACAGAGGATGCAAGTGGACAGTATGTCCTCGGTTTTTAAAAATGTAACATTTAAACATTTAAACTCATTGTTGCAGCCAGGGACAGCACAAAGGTAATTCCGTTAAACTGTTTTTTTTAGTTTTAGTGCAGTTATTTTCCTTTGAGTTTTGATTCTGTCCCTAGTTAGCTAACATAAACTAATGTATCAACTTCTATACTGGCATAAGATGGGGCGGAACATGATTTTTAAAACTTTATTTCTTAAATCCAGCTTCACAGACAGTGTCACATATGTCCGTTTTTGAAAGCAGGGTTCCATGATGTCACTTAGCCTTTGTATGTGTAGTGTTTCATGTCTCCTTATTTAAAATGGCAGAGGTGGATGACCCGTAGACTTTCCTGGATGCACTTAAGGCAATGGTGCAGGCTTGCAAGTTTGTCAAACAAACAGGAAGCTGACCTCGGATTTTTGGCCTACCTTGTACCAGGTGATGTTTCCTTTGAATTCACTGCATGCGCTTTGGACTGGATCTGGACATTCGACCTTTTTGCTCTGATCAGAGTTTTTGATTTCTCCGTAGCTGAGCATCTTGCTTCCTTTGTAACTTGCATTGTACACTTCAATTTTTACAGGGTAGTTAACACATCGTCCTGAAGACTTGATTTCCCTAAAAGAGAATCAATGAGTGGGAAGCACATTAACAAAAAAGGAGACAACAAAAGAAGAAATTTGTTTTAGAGTTCAAGAAAACCCAGAGCATCACTAATGTTAGATGCTAGATAGAAATTTTGTAACATATTTTGTAGAGACGATTCTTACCAAGCAGTGTAATACGCAGAATCAGAAATGCTGAGGTTTAAGAGAAAGAGTGCTTCGCCTTGGTAATGCACCCGGGCTTTCTTATCAGAGGAAATATTCTGATTTTGGGTGATATATTTGTACCATGTAAAATTTTTATTGTTGAAGTTTGGTTTGAAAATAGTGTAAGGTACCAAAAAAAAAGACTCCCCTTCAAGAACTCTAAAGCTCTGCTCAGTCATGGTCTTACATTGTGAATTGCAGGAATCTGAAACTGAGGGAGAAGCAGATAGAGGTGATGATAAGTGCAAATGCAAATGTGAAAGGTGTGTTGCAGATGCTACAATGCCATACCATGACATGAAAAAGTTTATGAAATGCTCCTTTTCTTTTTCGCCTTAATGTTTTTAAAGATTTTTTGGCCTTTCTGTCTTGCCATACATTTTTACCTTCTGCGTCTTGGCTTTGATGTTTTGCTAACCCATCAATGATAACATTTGATTTGACTTTTCCTACAGCTTGCTCAAAATTGTCATGATATGTATTTCACATCAGTGGCTGTATGAGCCTGATTAATACTTGCAATGAAACCACAGCTTCACCATGGTTTCATTGCAAGGTTAAACCACACATGCAGCTGAATCATGTACAGTATACACCACCTGATTTCCATTCTGATATGGAGGTCACCACTGCAACAAGAAAGAGAAGCTGGAAAGCATCCATTAGCTGAGAGAGAGAGAGACAAAGGACATTCAAAGTTAAACCACACTGTTCTGAATCATGTGACATATTTCATATTTAATTACACTAACTTATTAACTTGCTTTACTCATACACTCTCAGCCCTGCACTTAAGCTTTTACCACAGCCTCAATAGCTTAAAGTGCTTCTCCTTGTCTGTTCCACAGATATTATGACAGTTATGAAGAAGAACAGAATGCTGTGTGTTTTGTTTTTCTCAGGCTTGCATGTTTCCTTTGGTTTTGACCCAGCCGTTAGCTGGAGATTGAGAAAGCTATCACCTTAGCGGCCTTTCAGTGGACTGATAACACAGGAACTTGTCGGAAGAAGTTGCAGAAGAAATTGATGACTGATTGCAGAATATAACACGAATCAGTTGTGAAGATTGTTATCAAGTAATTCCTGGTTATCAAACTTAATCATCTTGTCATTTAAGGACTTTTCGCATGGTGCAACACTTCTCACAATGTCCTTGACAGACTCAGTGGCTGAATAAGAAATAACAGTTAAAAAAACAGCAAAAGGAGATAGTGAACACAAGTCACATCATGTTACAGTGCCGACAGTATAACAATCTGTCAAGAGTTTCTAGTTGTAGCAACAGAGACACACCACATTCATCTTCAGTAGAGAGGCTGTTTACATAGAATTGCTACAAATGTTCACCAATATTTGTAACCGCTCAGTCAAGTCGCACTTTGAGTCATATCTTCTATACAGGAAGTTCCTAATTTTGAAGCTTGAGCTCATATCAAATCAAAATGTTAAAATTATGAATAATTCTTATAATAATTCTTGAATAATTCAAATTGAATACTGATTTGATCCACTATGAGTTTAAAGTATTGCTAGCTTTAACAGTTTTGTTTTCCAGATGCTGTGGAAATAACTATGGAAGAGATCTGAGAAGATCTGTAAAGCCTTTATAAAGTTTATAAGTTAACTTCTCACCCTAGTTCTTTTTTCTGTCACTTAACTTGGAGTATACCTATTTAGTACCTTAGCATATCCTAAAGCAAGGAAGTTAAAATTGTTAGTAGTGATGAAAGTGTTTGCTTACCTCACAAAAGTGTGTGTGCTGGCCGCTGGAGTGTAATCAGCTCGATGCTGCCGGTATGGTTGTTTGGCATGGTTTCTCTCTCTCTCTCTCTCTCTCTCTCTCTCTCTCTCTCTCTCTCTCACACACGCTTCGTCACCAGCCTCTTTCTCTTTTCTCACGTTGTCCAAATGAGAGCCTGTGACGTATGAACCCGGGGTGGGTCCATGCTTACGTAACAGTCACAACAACAGCAGTGTGACTGTTACTTCAACAGGCACATTTGAAAAACTACATATTCACCTGAACAAAGCAACCACATATTAATGCTGACATAGTGTAGACGTAACATAGAAATCCATATCACTAAAAGCCACTCGGCAGATCAAAATTAGAAATGAACACACACGTTTAGGCACATTTTCTTGTTTTTGTTATTTAAATGTGTTTCAGCCATAATAGAATTTGCTACAAATCCTTAAGATAAAGATGAGCAGAAGAGAATGGATGGATGACAGATGTTCGTAGCATTTATGTAGACTTTCAGCAGTGTACCTGTGTAATATATCTGTATTGTGCTGCACAGGGAGCTTGTTTATACAGATCTGAACAGACGGATCAATCCAAATATCGATTGTATCGATACCAAGATTCTGACTTAGTAATGTTAGGGTCACATGCTTGAGCCCCCACTTGGTGGATTGTCTTGTAACGCCTCCTGGCAATATTTTTATTATTAGTTCAGGTATAGCAGATAAAGTGGCACTGAAACGATAGCTTGGTGTTCTCTAGTCCAGTTGATCTAATATACAGTTTCTACCATTTCTTGTAGGTGAAAAATTACATGTGAAGTTCATTACCACATCAGAGACACTTTTCACACTGTGAAATTCATTTTACAACAGGATCACGAGCCCATACATGCACCTTAAAGTGAGACCTGCTCAAACACCAAGGAATGCTTGGCTTATCCCGTTCTGGGAATTATAATCACATTTTTCCATGACTGGAAACTACACACAATGGGCAAATATGCCCTTTCAAGTAAGCACTGCATGTGGGTTTTTCCAGTTAGGGAATTCCCTAAGCAGATGTGACGTTCACCACTTCCAGTCAATAAACCCTCCCCACTGATCAAAGTTCGGGCCTGAAGTACACTGGCTGGGTTGTTATCAGGAAAATGATGACAGTGAATTAAAAATGAATTGTTGGTCAGAAAAACTTAATCTGAAAATAATAACATTTGCTGCCTCAAAAGCACAGAAATCATGAAAAGCTTTTTTTGATTTTAATTCTTACATAGCATTATTTAGCAAGAACAGCTACAGATAGAACATTACTCCAGATGTTCTATCAGCTCCAGATGTTCTATCAGTCAGCCAGTAGCTGACTTCATATATTTTAATTCTCATATCATACTGCAGATGAGTTATATCAGACATAGGAATTTCCCTTCGGGATCAATAAAGTTATTCTTCTTATAGCACAACTTAGTATGAATTAGTGGCAACCCATGTATCTGTGACCTGCATTCTGCCATAACTGACACTGTAACTGATATTTTACCAGAATATAAACAAAAACCGGCGAAACTGCTTTAAAGGTCTTTTTAAATTTGCCCCAAAATTAGACCTTAATTTTTTTTCCCACTTAGAAGTTAATGTCTTAATAAATATTACTAAAACACCAATATGACATAGTATGTATTTTTTTTAAAAAAAGAAGCACACCCTCTTTCAATTCTAAGGCTTAATGTTTAAGAACATAATAAAAAAATCATCTGGTCCTTACAAGGTTATAAAATTATTTAAATAAATAATTAAATAAAGCTTCACATGAACGGCAACACATGGCATCTTGCATAGTGTGAAATATTAGGCACACCCTATGACTCATAGAAACCACTTGAACAGCAAATTTGAAGAAATGGTTTTCACTGTGACTTTATCAGTCTATCACATTTTTGTGGAGGAACAAGCAGTGGTAACATGGTTTGTCTGTTGATAACAGTTCTTAAAAACTTCTTGTGCAATTTTGCAAACTTAAGCTGTGCTGTCATGTTATTTTTAAGGAGATGAAGCTTTCTCCTAGCAACCCTTCCAAAAAAGCTATTTACTACCTCTAATGCTACTTTTCCATTCGTTATCTGTGCTTTCATGTTATTTTTAAGGAGATGAAGTTTTCTCCTAGCAACCCTTCCAAAAAAGCTATTTACTACCTCTAATGCTACTTTTTCCATTCGTTATCTGTGCTGTCATGTTATTTTTAAGGAGATGAAGCTTTCTCCTAGCAACCCTTCCAAAAAAGCTATTTACTACCTCTAATGCTACTTTTTCCATTCGTACTGTCGTTAGCTTTAACATTTAACATGCTAACCGAGGCCTGTAGTACTCGGTGTACTTATTTTTTCACACACACTGCTTTTTGGTTTCGTTTTTGTTCAACACATGATGGCACAGTCGTGTGTTGTTGTTCATCTCAGGTTATATTTATCTAATTGTTCCAGGTATGAGAATTGAATGTGTCTCCACAGCTATAAATTGTTAGCTCTGCTAATGCTAGCCAAGTGAGCCACTGCTAAATAATTAAATCGAAACTCATTCTTCATTCTTCACGTGCTTCGATATAGTCACTGTTAGCTCAGTGGTTATTAAAGACAGCGTTCAAAGTGATTTTACATCAGGTTGTATATATGTTGTAGAATGTGGCATGGTGGAAAAATTGAGAGAATCTCCACTAAACATTGGGTTGGTATCATCTTCCATTTCAGTTATTGCATGCTTTGGTGTTTTTGTGTTTTGTCTTTGTGTTCTGCAGCTCTTCTCCAGCTGCCAGCTATTTAGAGTTGAGTGCAGAAAGTAGTTGATTGGTGATGATTTGAGCCCTTCTCAATAAAGGGGAGAGAAAACAGGAAGGGTGTTCTTTGTTTTTCTGTAGGACACAGTTGGAGTAGGGAAGCCGGTTGAAATTGGAGACTCCAGTGAGAGAAGTGAACATTTTAAAGTAAAATAGTTTTAACCTGGTCTGGAGGGTTTTGCTCTTAAAATAATCAGTGACATCAGGAGGTTGATTCACTTTATTTAGGATTAATGTGGATTTGTTGGGAAAAAGAGACTGGATTGGAAACTGTTGGTGTGCTGGACCTGTGTGTCATGGGAGTTTAACGGGGAAAGAATCCCACTCCCTAAGAACTCAAAGTCTGTTAATGTGAGTGGAAAGCCTTTCTCAGGAAGATGCAAAATTGTTGCACTATATTTTCTTGGGTTCCAGCAGTACATCCATCTACAGAGTCAGAGAATCATTTATGAGTAATACTTGTGCATAACTGACTAATTTCTTTCTCACCAGTCTTTACTCAATATTTAGCACCAAGTTCAGCCCGCACAGCAGCTCTGAAGCTGAAGCCAAATTTGGATGCCTTGAGCTAAATATCACTATGAGAACGATAACATGTATACAAGCTCGTAATACGCTGATGCTACGCAGAGTTACATTGTTCAAGTGTGTTGATATGCTGTTGCGAAACATTTATTAGATGAGTGACCCATTAGTGAACTCACTAGGTTTTGCTGTTTTCGGGCAATCAGATTTAAGACATGGAAATGGGTTCAGTGATAGCCAAAAGTAGAACCCCTCCAATATATATAAACCATATATAGACAAGCAGTGGTAACATGGTTTGATCTGTCATTTCTTGCCTTTCATAGCAGTCAGTGCTTGGAAAATTCTGAGAAAATCTGTTTTGTCAGGAATAAAGTCTAGGTGACAGCCAACACAAACAGAAAGAGAGAGACGACTCCCCCTGCATAAAACCACAAACACAGGATGTTGCCAGTACAGGGAGATCAAATGACCAAGATAAATAAACAAGGGGATTTTTTTGTTAAAGACTTCAAACAAATTGCACAAAGTATCAGTTAGGATTAGTCTGAAACTAATCAGAAACTGTTAAATATGCCACTGGTTTCTAAGTCATTAAATGTATTTTTATGTTTTGTCTTTAAGTCTTCGACAGTACAGTATAAAATCTTTATAATAGCTTTAGAGATGCTTTTACTTTTCTGAATGTTTAATTTTTCATTTGTCTTTTTCTGCATGTATACAGTGAGGGTAACATATGCGTTTTGTACTTATTTAGGAGGAGATTGGGTCAGTGTCAAACCTGCAAACTTTTACTGTGTTTAAATTGCATATATCTGGATATATTTGTGTTTTGGATAAATCTAAATTACAAACCTGGCCCTCTTCACACACAAACTGATTTTTATTAAATTATTATTATTATCTGGTTCCCCTAGCTCCATTTGACCTTTGGAAGGGACACAGCACTGGTAACAAGAAAAAGCACAGGATTATGGTTATTATGCGTATTTAGATGGTGTCTTTCCGTCAGATGGAGGATCTTGGAAGGTTCCAAAACATCAGCTGGCTAATATTAGCGCACTGTTTTTTTTGGGGGGGGGGGTTTCCACTACAAGATCATGATATCTTGTTTTTAAGGTGTATTGCCCTTAAAATGACCTGATTCAGTTATGACTGGTTTCCTGTTCTTCAGCATACAAAGCACTAAATCATAATACAGAATAATACAAAACAGCAACACCTTTTTTAAGAGATGTTTCAAATACTAACAGCCTCGTTACATGGACATGTTCATATTTATATTCAAACCTGGCTGAAAATTGTAAATATTCTTACCTGTATAGTTAAATATCTTCTACATTACTGAAATTCATTCAGACACGCTACTGCTTCCATTGGGATCCAAGGCAAGTGCAGCTTTCAACAATCATACCCAAAAGCGTCCACAAGATTCCAGTGATGTAGGGATGGATGCAAACAGGCGACATGCATCATGACAGAGCACTGTTTGACATGAAAGTAGAGATATCGCTTCCTCTTGCTATGTTTTAATTAATGTCGAATTTTGAATTTGACTAGGTGCTTGTCCTGATGGAATGGCATTGCCTAAAACTATTCTACTGAATAATTTTTAATCTTTTATTCTGATTAAACTGTTGTGATGAAGAGACACAATCAGTAAGCAATACTTGGAAGAGAAACTTGGAAAAAAAGAATACAAAATATATAATACTTAAACATTTATACTCAGTCACAAATACTTAAATAACAGAATATAAATATGTATCATTCAAAAATGCATCATTCAGTACAAAAATAAACAATGCTGTCAACATAAAAAATAATTATCCTTTCAAATATGTACATAGCCTGCTCCCTTCCATAAAGGAAAGGTGCAATTTTAAAAGTTGCTATCACGCCTGATGATATATTATAAGTGTATAAAAAATACAATTCAAATGTAGAAAAAATGTATTGCTATCACTTATGAAGGAAGTAATAGCAAACATGCACCAATAGAAAAGTCCAGCAGATGCCCTCCATCCTTGTTGCACATGTTGTGAAATTCATTGTGCAGAGGAATGTGTGGGCTTGCTTATTGTAGTCCTAGTGAGTCTTAAAAATACAGGCGACGACAGCTGTAAACATGTAAAAGTTTCCATGTGTCAAGTGTTCCAAGAAACAGGCCTGATGGATGAATCCCATCAATAAAACTTTAAGATTTCGTTTAGACAACAGTCTGGAGCCTTCTTGCAGGTACTGGGGGCATGTGGTACCTGAGATTTGTCCAAAAGTTTCTCTTTGAGTATAATTCTGAGAATTTGTGTGTCTCAAGAAAGTCTTTCTTCCATTTCAGGGCTCCTTGTTTCCTCTTGATATAACGCAGAGACTCTGGCAAGTGACTATAATCCACTGGACCATCTGGCAAAAAAGAAAAACGTTTTAAATATAAATGAAAATAAACACGTTTAATAAGCTGACATTTTAATTTTTATTAAATGAAGTGCTGACCGAGTGCAACAAGTCCAGAGATGAACACACTTTACTCCTTGTCAAAACGTACTTGTCAAGTTAGCTTAGCATGAAAGCTGGAAGTAGACTCTGAGAATTGTTCTTTTGTTACAAATAAGATATTAAGATTCAATTTGAATTGCTAAGTTTTAAAGGTCAGAAAGAGAAAATTTTAATTGTTTCCATCTTTCTCCAGTCTATAAATTTACGCAATTTCTAAAAAGTGGACTTGATGCCTGCAAAGCATTATGCATGACTAAATAGGGCGTGAATGCTGAGTTATATAACTCGTGACTTAACAGAATTCATGTGGCTAGAGTTTTTTGAAAAATGAGGAATCATTTACCAATTTCCACCAGAATAACTGTGGGATCATTCTTCGTCAAAGCATCATGAAGGCCAACTTTCTGCTCATACCACACTTGGCTTTGATTGTCACATATGCAAGTGCTTTCCTCTGTTTTCCCCTCAGGTGATAAGATGATAAGCAGTCTGCGGCACTGGTGCATTGCAGCAGCTGTTGCATCGTGTATTGCTGCAAGAGATTCATGGCCAGACACAAAACTGCAGGTTAAAACTCTTTCTGCAAACTGAAAACAGCCCGTTTCAACAGCAAAAAATATGTTTTTGGGGAGAACTGCGACTTCTTCCAGGGAGTCATTTCTTCTTTTTTTAACTTACCAGTTTAGTCTGCATTAATAAAATTAAAGAACCTTGTAAGTGCCTTGAGGCAGCTGTTATTGTGATTTGGCACTATATACATAAAAACTGAATTGAATTGCAATGTATCACCAATACAAACATAAAGGAAATAAACTATAACAATAAGAAGAACAAAAAAAGAAAAGGGAAAAACAGAAATACAGAGGATAGCGAGACATCAGCTCAAGAAAGTATTAAGTCTGTTTTCAACTGTACTGTACTGTGTTCCAGTAATTTAATAAACATGGCTTTTATCCAATTTCTCCCATCTATTATACGAGTTTAACCAAGAAGCTCTTATTTTCTTTTCAAGCTTCTCTTTCTTTCTTTTTTGCAACTATAAACAGAATTCTTACAGATACAGTTGTGGTCAAAGGTTTATATACACTCATCATGAGAATGAATGTGATAGCGCTGCCACCACCATGCTAGACAGCTGTTACAGTGTTCTTTGGTTCAGCAGCCTTTACTTTATCTTCCAGGTCATGGCAGGCTTGAGTCCTGGTGGTTCCTCTGAAGTCTTTCCTAACTAATGTTCTCTGATGTGAGGACAACATTTTTTGGTCGTCTTCCAGATAGTAGCAAAGCAGTGGCGCATCCAAAAACCTTGTACTTATGTGTAGTTAGAGTTCTGAACTGATGGTCTTGGAATTTGCTGTTGTTTAGAAATAACTCCAGACCTTCCCTTCCCAACTGTAAATCTAAAATTGTCCTTCTTAGGTCTTCACTGAGACCTGAGTATTGGTCAATCTAATAGCCATTTAAATCCAACACAGCTGATTTAAATGGCTAAATTACTTCCGCAACATGTCTTGAAGTTCTCCAGAGGCCTGGTAATGAACTAATCATTTGGGTGAGATCTAAAACCTGCAGGACACTGGCCCTCGAAGCCTGGAGTTTGAGAACCCTGTTGTAGAGGCTTCAGCACCACTCATTAGAGGTTTAAGTGAGTGTATTATATGTATGTTTGTTTGAATGTTTGAGTCTGTGTGCATTAGAGAAAATCAAAATGAAAAGCAAGCAACCAGTTCTTGTTTTATAAAGTCATTAAAGACGTTAATTTAACCACATTTAAAATGCAACTAGTTCGACTTGACTTTTACCTGAAAGCATCATAGCAACTGATTTAGATTCGTTGGTTATGTATTTGATGTCTTAATTTAATAAAAACTGTGAACAGCAGTTTGTGACAATAAACAGCTAAAAGCCTTTGTATGTTTTCCCATCTTTTGGGGGTTGGAGAATGACCCTAACAACCTCAAGAAATACACTATATCTAGAAAGACAAGTCTTTCTACCTCTGTTTACATATTATGGATATCTGCGTCTTACCTTCGCCAGGACAGTCATCCCGTCCTCTGATAAACAGAGAGTAGCCATATTGTTCCTCCAGCTTCTCAGGCAGGATCTGCATGGCAAACCTCGCGCCCTCATGTGAGCTCATGGCGTTGGAATGGATGAAACTCACGTAGGCATCATAGAGCTTCCCATCTGGAACTGACAGAATCTAAATGATTGTTTGTGTTCATTTTATAAAGTTTGATCCTTTTAAAATGTGAATCAACATCCAGCTTTCATTTAAAAGTACTTTTACTGTGTTAGTCGTGCTGTAAGGTTAGTAGTATCTGGTCAGATGATGCCACACAAAAACTTAAGTTCAACTGATAACGGCCTTACCTTGTTGTTTGGGAAAATGTGCCAACAGATTCCTGTAAGCCAATATCAGGTTTACTTTAAAGACGAATAAGCACGCAGCCAAGGCTAGAACAGCCAGAGATGCAGAAGAGCAAACAGCCAAGCTCATGTGGAAAGAACTGCGGTCAACTAGAGAGAGGAAGGAGACAAACATAAGGCAAGTGTCTCAGACGACTATAATTCTTGAACACATATATATGCATATGTCTATATATATCTTTATTACCTTTTTTAAGCTTCACCACACTGACTTTTCCTCCCGCTAGGCTTTCCAAATGGCACTTGAACTCAACATTCAGGAACTTGGGATGAACTTCAGCGATGGACAGAATGACCAGTTCGTAGACTTTGCCTTCTCTGTGAATACTAAAGGATATAGAACCAATCAGTCAGTCAGAATGAATCATGGAATCAAAGAATAATATGAAAATGTTAGGTGTTAACGTTTTTTGTACTGCTACAGTTGCAACATTTACAGTCTATTACTCAGAAATGAAGTTCTGCCTCCAAGTGATGTTTAATGTCTGACACATTGGTGTTGGTTTGATTTAATCTCAATGCAGTGTTTTGTATTCACTATTAATAGCCCCATCCATGGTAATGTAAACCTCACGTTTTCCGGGACACAGTAATCTCCTCGAGGTCCTCAGCGTAATCCTTGCCGACAGTCCAGTGCACTGAAGACTCGCTATCCTCACTGTAGCCTATGAATGCTAAACACTGCAGCTCCACTCTCAAACCTGGTCAGCAGTGAGATTAAAAAACAAAGAAACTTTCAGTCTATATTTCCTGTTTTGATAAAACAAAAATATATATCGTTAGCTCAAATGTTGAAGTTTAACGTCACTGAAACTTTTCAAAAGGCTTCTGACTAATTCTGTTCAGTCGCTAGATGACGAAGCACCATTACAAAGGTTTTAAAGGACTTTGTTGTTGCCTTGGCTTGAAAAAAACCTGTTTGTCAAGTATGTATCATAAAGATCATACAGATAAGCACTTTCATAAAAATGTCAATAAATGGATAATGGTGTAAATGACTACATGATATTTAAAGGTGTTTCTAATATTTTTTCCATACCACTAACATTTATTCTAATGCAGTTTAATGGGAAACCATTGTGTGTGTGTATATACTATATATATATGTGTACTTGCCTACTTCAACTGTAATCTCTTGCTTTTCAGGGGTCACCAGCTGTGGCTCTACAAAAACTTTTTCTGGGAGGTCTGCAAGAAAGAAAGAAAGAAGGAAAAATACAGAAAGTGGGACAATATACATTTAGATCCATAAGCATTTGTATATATTGCCTCTGTACACCATCACAGGCTAATTTAAATCAGACAAACAAGATGTGATTGAAGTGCAGATGTTTAGCTTTAATTCAAGAGGTTTAACCGAAGTTTTGCATGAACTCGTTAGGAATGACACTCGTTTTTATCCATAATCCCCCATTTTCAGAGTCTCAAAAGTATGGGAGATGAGGCCTGCTGCCTCGTCATTCCATGATAAGCAAAGAGATCTTGATCTGAGTTCAATAGCTAAACTTGTATTTAGCAACATTTCACTGGAACTTCTTGTGAAATTCAAAGAGACGTTGATGCAAATTAAGGAGATGAATCTGGCCCCAGAAGACCACACAAAACTGCTAGAGTGCATGATTTAATAGTCTTCCTGTGGTTAAGAAAAAAAAAGGCTAAACAACATTTAACCACAGTTGTAAACACTCAAGGAAATATGGTGTCGTTATCAGAGTCTAGAGACTATACAATTAAGAGAGGTCTAAAAGACAGTGTCTTTATGAATGTAAATACAGATGGTTTACCAGATGGTGAAAACCATTGTTCAAGAACAATAAGAGCCTGCATGTTCTGAGAAAACATCTTTGGACATATTTAACTTAAACCAGAATGACGAGAAGAGAAAAATAATGAAAATGGAGAGATACAGCTCGTTAGCCAAAGCATCCAATGTATTTTTTTTTTTGTTAAACCCCCTGAATTAAAACTTCAAGTCTATGATTAAACAAAACAAACAAAAAAAAAAAAATTATTATTATGTACAGCCAGAGTAATATATTGAAAATGACACTAGAACAATTAAGGATTCAATATGAGAGCTCTACAGTACTTACCATCTTTAACAGTCAACAGGATGCTGCGTGAAGCGGTATAATTCCTGCCATCCAAGTTAATGTCTATCAGGCATGTATATTTCCCATTGTCCTCCTCTGAGGCTTGAGGAAGCCTCATGTTGCCTTTCATATCAACAGAGATGGGGTTCCCTTGCCGCTGAATGAGCTGGCAATCCTGCAGACAGAAACCAATCCTGTAGTTAGTTTTCGCAGTGCCATATTTTTGAGCCTCAAGACAACAAACAAGAGCCAGAAATGAAAAAAAAAAAAATGAATAAAAAGCAAAAAACTGGCATATTGATCTAAATCACAAAATAAGTGTATTTCTTAAAATGTGTTGATCGCAAGTTTCCAGATGACGAAATGAATAGTACTACATTGTTGTTGGCCTGGGTGGCAACCAGCCTTATCTGCCAATGGGGCAGATCTGGCACACATTTTTCCCTGATATCCACAGAAGGGGGCAGTGTTGCATTTATGGAAGTTGTAAAACAGAAGCCTGGGATTTGGCCCCGCTAAGCACTTTAGGTGGAGCGATTGTATATAAACTAGCCTAGTTTATATCTGCTGTTTCCACTGAAAGTTTATCAGCAATTGTTTCTGTCCACTCTTCATGATATTATATTCCATAAAATGGGATTATACACCAATAGCATAGTATTATGACCACTGACAGGTGAAATGAATAAAACTGATTAATTAGCACCTGTTATTGGCTGGGATATATTAGAGAGCAAGTGAACATTTTTCCCTCAAAGTTGATGTGTTAGAAGCAGGAAAAATGGGCACGTGTAAGGATTTGAGCCGAGTTTGACAAGTGCCAAACTGTGATTTAATCAACATCTGTGGGATGTGTTGGACAAAGAAGCCTGATCCATGGAGGCTCCACCTCCCAACTTATAAGATTAAAGGATCTGTTGCTTAGATACCACAGCACACCTTCCGGGGGTTTGTGGAGTCTCGACGGGTAATGTGTGTTTTGGCAGTAAAAGGGCGACCAGGTGGTCATAATGTTATGCCTGATTGGTGTATATGGAGGGCAGAGACCAGACCGCCAGAACATCCTTCAGCCAGCTTTTTTAGGTGAAAAATAATATTGATGAGCTACAGTTTTCGCTGTACTCAAATCAGCCATATCAGGTGCTAACAAGGCAAACATATCAATGCAGTAAAACAAGTGTATTGGGCCTCTTTATACCTTCATCCATCGTACGTTCACCACGCTATTCAGTCTGAAGATTTCTTTCTGCTTACAAGGAAGACTGTCGCTCACTCCTTTTGTGATGGAAATGCTCTCAATTGTATAAGGACACTCTCCACTAGACACTGACACCCAAAACTTTAACCTCCGTAATAATACTCCGGACTGATTCCTGAAAAGAAGCAAAAAATAATTGTAAAGCCAACAGTAAGAAATATCCCTGTGCTTTTTGTTTATCCTAAATGGTTACAGACAATATGATTAAGATCTGAATTGATGTTTCAGTTATGCCACTATTCCACTGATAAGCTGAAGTTATATATCTGTTCAGCACTAATTAGATATAAGATGAGAAAATAACATCCATTAGGAATATAAATTAGCACACACACGCGTACACAGACTGCCTGAAGGCTGGAACTGAGGAGATTTGATATCCCTCCTCTCATATATCCTTGGATATTTATCCAGATGCTCATTTGCTCTTAATAGTTTGATAATTTTACTGGATAAATAACACATTCATATTTAGAAATGGCCAATCAGGTCTCCCTCCATATCCTCCCAGTACAACCGCCACACAGCCTCTTAAAAGTGCAACATCAAAGATTTACAGATGTTAAAATCCAGTTAGTAGGTTAGTAGGTTAGTAGGCATATCTTATAAAACAGGTCCAAAAGGTTGATTTTGTTCATCTGGATGTAACATTTTCAGTGGAGACTTCTGAAGAAGTCACTTGGATGAGTGACGAAGGGTTTCCAATACAACAGAGCTTGATCATAGCCTACATACAACTGTTAGGTTTTACAGGTTTTTATTATAAAGTGGGTTGTGTTTGTCTGTGCACGTGTGTTTATGCACATTTATAAATATACTAGAAGCATGGGTCTGCAGGGATCAGAAGAACTCATGCAAGTGAAGTCATACAGATGTTTTTATACCTTATCTGACAGGTGTAAGATCCATTGTGGGACATCTGGACAGGTAGAAACCACAGTAACCTGTCCCTCACTTCCACTCCAGTGGGGAGGCTCAGGTTGTCTTTACTCTCCCCTCTGCTCCAGATCACGATGTCATGAGCCTCTGCTGTGTAGCAATTCAGCAAAAAGAAATGGCCAGCACTCACATAGAAGGTATCTACCTCCCCACGGTGGTCTGTAGGTGACAGTGCAACAGGAGACCAACTATTTGTCATTTAATGTAAGATGTTAAAATTTTTTTTATCAATCTACATGGAAGACATGTTACTCCAAAGGAAGAACAGATAGAACAGTTTTGGAATAGACAGAGTAAGTAAATAAGTAAAGTAAGTAACATTTTATTTTTATAGCACCTTTCTAGACAAAAGATCACAAAGTGCGTCACACAGAGATAACAAGGTATGAAACAAAAACAGACAAAAAGTTAACGAAATGCAATTCTAAAAAGATGTGTTTTTAGTTGTTTTTAAAAGAGACTACCGAGCCTTGCTGCAGTGTTCTGAACAACCTGCAGACGTTCCAGCAAGATTTTGCTTAAACATGTAAACAGTGAATTACAGTAGTCCAAATGTGATGAAATGAATGCATCAATAACAATCTCCAGTTCAGTACGAGATACAATAGGACTTAATTTGGCAATGTTTCTTAAGTGATAAAAGCAAGACTGAACAAGAGATTTGACATGAACATCCAACGTGAGAGCCGGGTCAAAGGTTACCCCTAGGTTCCTGATAGATGAATTCACAAACATCAAAAGGGGACCAGCATTCATTATCATAGGTACAAGTCTGTTAGGAGCACATACAAGGACTTCAGTCTGTCCTTCATTAAGTTGGAGGAAGTTGTCAGCCATCCAACCTTTAATGGATTCTAAGCACTCATTCAGAATCGGCAGCTTAGATAGATCTTGGGGCTTAAAAGGAATGCATAGCTGGATATCATCTGCATAGCAGTGATAGCAAATGTCCTCAAAGGGCCTCAAAATATGCTGGAGAGGAAGTAGATATATTAAAAACAATAAAGGCCCCAAAATAGAACCTTTGGCACACCATAGGTAATGGAAGTGGAAGATGACTTAGAAACCGCCACAGAAAAGCATCGTTCATACAAATATGAGGAGAACCACTCCAAGGCAGATCCAGATATACTGGCCCAATATTTCAGCCTTTCAAGCTGAATTTGGTGGTCAGCTGTATCAAAGGCTGACGTCAGGTCCAACATCAGCAAAACAGAACATTTTCCTGCATCGTTTTGCATCAAAATGTCACTGGAGACTATAAGAAGGGCTGTTTCAGTAGAACGAGCTCTACGAAAGCCAGACTGAAATTTGTCAAAAATATTGTGTTTGTCCTGCTTAGCAACAACCTTTTCTAAAATCATAGCAATTAATGGTAATTTTGAGATTGTCCTGTAACTGCTAGTAAGAGAAGGGTCTAACTTGGGTTTTTTAAAAAGGGGGTGTATGGCAAAATTTTTTAAATAAACAGGGACTTTACCAGACACCAGTGAAGTGTTAATTATGGTGAGCACCCACGGACCAAGAGACATTTTTGAGTAACGATGCAGGTAAAATGTCAAGTGAACAGCGGATGCTTTCATTGAATTAGCTAATTTTAGTGAAACAGGTCAAAAGCTGTCTAAAATAACAGGCCGAGCTGGAGTAGGAACTGCTGATGGGGAAAAATGTTTTCTTACATTACTAATTTTTTTTCCTAGTAAGAAAGAAAGAAACTTTTCACTATGTCTTCATTTGAAGAAATAGGTGCAGCAGGTGGAGCAGGAGTAATAATTCCAGTAATGGTGTCAAATAACACCTGAGGTTTACCTCTGCTCTAAGTGAGTAACAAATTTAATTCTCCTCACAATAAATGTGTGAGAAGATCATAGAGTTTCTGTTTACAACTGTTTGTTCTTTTCTGCTCTTCTTTTCATTAATGGCATGTCAAGGACACAACCAATGTTAGGTCATTCATAAAGATAAATAACAACAATAACAATGATGACAAAAACTTCCATAACAGAAGACATCAAACATTACAGCCAAAGCCATAAATATACAACAAAGTTTTCCAAATGACTGGTTGGAGGCATAGCAATACCTCCAGCTAGTGTCGGACCAAAATGCTGACACTGAAGTTTCAAAAGTTTAAAACTCATAGGTGACCAGATGGTGGCTACTCCCATCTTTCATACTGTTTAGAGAAGATATTTTTAGGACAAGCACACCTTGGTGGACCTAGCTAGCTGTTAGCCAACTTCCAAACTTCCATGAAAAGACTTTTGCGTTCTGTTGCAAGCTGTGAATGCCATGTCCAAAGTACAACAACCTCAATATGGATTCCTGGAAATGTTTGTCTCGGTACAGTCAAAGAGCAAACATTTCGTATCAATGACTAATGCAACTTGTTAACTTCTAATATTGCAGGTTATCAACCACTGAGAAGGGCTATGCACTTTCATGCAGGTGTGCAAAGATATCTCACCACCACCACTTCATTATTGAATTTAATAGTAACTGTTTGCCATCTGTAAACAGAACTAGGGATGCTTTCCCGTTTTTCTTCCCCGTCTGTTAATAAGATAAGATAAACCTTTATTAACACACGTGGGAAATTTGTTGGGTCAAGGCAGAAAGGGGACAGTACAAAGTTACAAGCAGCAAAAATTAAGAAAAACAATAGAATATAATACTTTATAAATAGAATAAAATGGTATGTTGCATCGGAAATTTACACTTTGTAGTATTGCACATACGGGAGACAAGGAGAAGGCTATGATGGTGTATTGTGTGTGTTTGTCTGCACATGTATGGTCATGTGCAAAGTATAAATGAAAAGATGAAAAGAAATAAAGAAAAAACGGATCAATCAGCTTTAAATCTAAAATCTGCTCATCTAAAAACAGGAAAACACCCAGAAAACAGTCAAAATGAAACAGGATGTAAAAGACAGGTGTATACATTTTGAGTTTATATTCAAGAGACTTTTTATATGATAAATGAAATTCTATGATCGTATTTTGTGCCACTTTTGTGCTGAGCAAACAGTGTGAGATGTGCAGCAACCTGTGGTAAGTGGTTAGATGTTTGCTCTGACACAGAGCAGTTGCTGCACAAACTATACCAACTAGTCAAAATATCATTTCTACCTTTTTATTTAGTTTTTAGTTATCTAAGTTTTACTTAGTCAAACGGATGTTGCAGATATGTGCAAAGTTATTTTTATCTAGTTATATTCTGACTGGTCTGATTAGTCAGCGCTTTTAGAGCTATCTAAAATACCATTCTTGCTATTCACAATGTCAGAGATACATGACGTTTGTGGTTAACAAGATTGTTACTGTGGTAGAAAATACCCACGTGTTTTAACATATTTAGTTTTCAGGCACAGTTGAAGAGCCACAAAGAACTTTTGGTGGATGGGCTGAGAACACGATACCTGAAAACGAGGTTATCAGCCCAATGATGTATTTTTTATTATTAAAATCACACAATCAAACAGGCGCTCATTACATATTACCATAAGCTCCCTCCTGTTTATGGTAATGTGAACGAGCTTTCTGAAGCTTCTCATACAGATAGGTAGAACGTCATTTCACAGAATTAAAATAAATATCAAAATATCTCAAATTTGATTTGAAATTTTACACACTATGTTCACACTACTTGCCACAGCTTGTGTGTATTCAGCTATGGACAGTAGGTAAACTGGATTTGGGTTTCCTGAATTTTTTGTGTTTTTCATGAATGTGCTTTTTACATTAAATGTTTAAGCGTTTAGTGTTAATAGAAACCGCTGCTAATGTTTGCATTTTTGCTTGTTTAATGACAAAAGGTTATGGGATTGTAAAAACTGTAGGCAATTTATGTTCTGCCTTTTCCAGTATTGCTCAAGATTGCATCCTGGGCACAGATTATTCAAACAGTGAGGAAGAGTCTTGTTTGCCACTTCCTGTCAAAGCTGTAAATCTGTCATCAGTGAAACACCTCATACAGCATTAACTGATGAGACATAACCCTCATCGGGGGTTTTTTTAGACCTCAACATCATCACTTTTTTAACCGTATACTGTACTTCACATTACTATGAACAATAAATTGCACTTTTGCACATTTCTTTTTTTCATTTTAATTGATCAAAACTTTCAACAAACACTCTAAAAAACATTTAATTTTCTGGAAATTATTTTATGTTTCAGGCTTTAAAGGAATAACAAGATATAAACACTGTTTTCAGCTCATCATGCCAGTTTATTGTAAGAAGAAGAAGAAATTTGTATTACACAGTTTAACTGTTAGTCAAGTTGTAAGGCTGCGCCGTCGAACCTTGTGAAATTCAGGTAATTTCGTTCGTCACAGCTAGTCAAACCCAGCTGACAAAAGTGCAACGTGCAGCCGTATCTTAGCAACGCTTTGTAATTTTAGCAGATAGCTGTTAATGTTTGTCTTACACTAATACTGCTTATCTGTCTATAGCTTACCTCCTTGACTTACCTCCATGTAATAATACGGAGGTAAGTCATGTCAGCTAGCCTGTATCAAAGTATTCAGGTGTACCAGAATATTTAGAGTAGTATTTGTAAAAAGACTATTACTCTGCTTATTACAGTCAACTGTTTTATTATTGGCACCACACTTGGCGAGGGATCCTTGGCTTTGCTGGAGCGTTTTATAAAACCTTGTCCTTTATGTTCAGCCTGACGTGCACAGGTGCTGCAACTTTATTTGTGCAACTTTAACGCTGACATCTTTTAGCTAAGACGCTTCCTGGAGATTCACACATCAAAGTCTGAGTGTAAATGTTTGGTCTCCTTGACCTATATAATTATCAAAAACCCACAGACCTTTCAGTTTTTTGACGTTATCGTCTATCAGAATCACTTCATTGTCGTGAGAGGAATGTTGAGGGGTACGCTTTTTTTACTCATCAAACCACAGTTGATCTTTTTCTGTCTTGATTGTCTGTCTTGATAGCAAAACCTACCCAGGTAACCTATCAGCTGAATAGAGATTTTATCATTGGTACTGCCATATGCATTCTGTGCAGTCCCCTGCCACAGATGTATGAATAGATAAATCCACTACCAGGAACACTGAAGAATCAGCTTCTATTCCAATATCTATTCTGATCATTGATTATTGATTAATTTATGGTAACATTTGAGTTAGGATACATATAGACAATATATATAAGCGTTAGAAAATGTATTTTCCCAACAATATATACATATACATGTATTTGGCAAAGCTATAGGAAACAGTTTGCCCTGTCTGTTAAGGAGAATCTCAACATTTTTTTTCAAGTGCCATTTGTTGATTAGAACCAGTTTAACTGGTTTAGAAACCATTAAACTGGTTATAAACCATGACAGCTAACCCCACGACGTTGGCGTAAAGCAGACAGAGCTTGTCACTCAGCTGAAACTAAATGTTCAGAAGAAGTTTGAGAATCAGTACTTACCACGTGCCACAACAAATGACAGAGACAGCAGAACAGTCACCAAGCAGACCCAACCTGCCGCTGCCATAGTTCTTATCTGAGGGAATCGACAGACTGCATTTCAGTAAAGTCCGGTGTGATTTTCTTGAGAACACGAGCCATCCTCTCATGCGAACGTAGTCTTCGCAGTGTATACAAGTTTCTTGACATACTTCCTGGGGAGGACAGCTTCCCTTAAAGGGAAGTGAAAGATGGAGTGTTCTCAGCTCTCACAAGGAAGTCAGAGCCAAAACACTCCCAGTAAAGTCCCAGGAAGTTCCACTGATTGGTGTTTCTTTGTCAAAGGTTGAGAAAAAAAATTCTCTTTGTCATTTGCAGTAACTCTCTGTTGAGCTCATGTAAATCATTCATGCGTCTTTGTTACGTCATCGAAAAGTTATAATTCATATATGAATTGCACTGCATTATAGTCAGTTTTGTGATTAAAATAAAATGGATTGGAGTCAGGTTATATATAAGGGAATTTATGACGAAGTTAATTTGCAGCACATATTTCTTTAAAAATACTTCATATTAATAGAAAATCAAAATTTCCCAAAATATAATGCCAATTTTGGGCTTTCTGGGCTTTGAAAAAGCAATGATGACATTCCTATAAAAATGTCATAATAATAAACTTTGTAGCAATTTTTGAAATGGGTAAGCCTTACATGTCACAACTGCTGTGATAAATACTTAAAGTAAGGGTTTACCAGCCTGAATGGTCTTCAGTCATCACTTCATATATGTTTTACATGGCAATTGTTGTCAGCCTCCTATATTATTTCACAGTTTACTCAGATATCCCTCTTTAAGTTTGCAATATTGTGAAGTGGTAACCTTCCAAAGCTCAGAGAAGCAAGTGAAAATCACAGTCGCTGAGCAGTTAAACTTCAATGTCTTAAATAAATACATGTCAAGACCAAAATTGAAAATCTGCTGCCAATACATTTTGTGTAAAAGCAATCAAAAGAAATATTGCTGAACAGAAAGAAAAGATAAAATCAACGGAGTGAAACCATGTCAATTTGAAACCAGTACTATAAAATTCAAAGAAGCCTGCACCAAGTATTTAAAAAAGATGTAATCATAAAGCTTAATCGAAACTCACCTGTGACGTATATGAAGTTACTACAAAAACAGAAAGAACTAGCTGAACAAGCACAGCTGTAGTTTTAATGATAATTTTGACTTTGCACTATGAATTATGAGACAGAAAGTCTGCCTGTCACTTACAGTACAGTGAACTTGCAGTGACTTGCTGGATTTTCCGTCCTCCTACTCCTCCTCCTGTATTTGCATTATTTTATATTGTTCCACTACCCCGGGTTTGAAATTTCCTCTCAACTGAAAAAAAGTACAACTTGCTTTGCAGTACAGGTGCGGCACAGTGATTCAACCACAGCTAAGTAGCACTTTGGTTAAGATATAGGTCGAGTTTTTGGTGGTTAAGATTTGAAACTGACAGTTGTTTTTGTGTAATAATGTAATGGCATTTAACAAACAAGCAGTGTACATTTCCTGGAAATATTCCATTAAGACAGCTGCATAATACTATTTATTTAAAAAATGCTTCCTTCTAAAAAACAGAAAGTTTATTTAGCGAAACTCAAAGCTAGTATTTCGTATTCTTTTTCTTAGTGCGACAGTTTTAAGGATGAATAAAAACGAGGGAATCGTTAGTTGTTCAAAGAGCGATAAAACACTTTTTTGTTCAAACATGGATGCGGCTGCAAATCTGTTATTGGAAGAGGCCCGTATACAGCTGTGAAACTTCCCAGAAACTCTGTTGGAGCCTGAATCAGAACAGTGTTTTCAGATTATTTATTATTATTATTATTATTGTTTTCAGGTTTGATTGCTCGTCAAGCAGTGAAAATCATCAGCCAGATTTTCAAAACAAAACTGTAAACGTTCCCGAGGATCCACTCTCTCAAACCTCAAAGCTCTTTGTGACATCAGCTTTCAACATATTGGATGTTATCCAAACTTAAAAAAATAATCCTACAATGTCACAATTTCTTTTTCAGTTTCAAAGAATTTGACAGACAGTCATCACAAGACTATTTTCACCACTGAGGAAATAGCAATCACAGTTTTCTCAACATGCAATAGTGCTAAAAATGCAGTTTTCTGCTCTTTCCCTTGAGGTCTCCAATGATTTGTAACTCATGAGTCACTGTTAAGTTCAAAACAATCCTGTGGTTGTGGAAGTGTAATGATGACTTCTAAGATTTACAAAAATGTTTGATTTTCAAAGCACCGTTAAAACAAAAATCAACAAATGTTTGTTTTTTAAAAATTCCTATATTTGACGTTGTTGTAAAATCCAACTTCGGATCTGTTTCACTCTCGTCTGTTTCCTTCTCTTTTTGGTTATGACCAGTGAGATCCAGTAACATGTCTGAGCATGATGAAAGGGAATGAATGACTACGCCCACGAGACTTGGACTAGACACGACAGGGTTGAACTATAGTGGCCCTTAGCGCTTCCCATTCGTGACTGACCAGAGACGCAAGGTGAGAGCAGTGCAGGGACTGAAAGCTGAAGGAAGAAATTAACATGAGCCAGTGTTTGAGAGTGACCGACTGAGTGTTTATATTATGCTTGCTCTTTAAACTAACAGGAAGTTGGTTGGTGAATGAACCCAAACTAACCCAAATATTCTAAATGATCTGTAACCAAATTAAAGGCACTTCCAATCCTAAGTGTGTTTATAACATGTACCCAATAATTTCTTTAGCCCCTTTGTGTGATTTACCCGCTGCAGTTAGGTAGATTTGTTGACCCATGATACTTAACCTGTCTTGCTATTTGAAATGTTCAGCCTTTTTTAACATAGCATCCATGCACAGCTGCCAGATGACAAACATTTTCTTTTATTTTCTGTGTTTTATTTCACAAAGTATGGTGCTCCCGAAGAACATGTTACATGGTTTAAGCAAAGATTTAAGATTTTGGGAGGTAAGTTTATATTTAAGAAAAATCTGTGTAGCAGAAATGTGAAGTAAATTGAAAAAAAAAACAACATGCTATAATACTACACCCAATGTCTTTGTGGTTTATGTAGGAATGGAAAAGAGTAGAAACTGAAAATAATCTATTTATTTGCAAAATAGTTCCACTTTAAAACAAAATTCAAATGGAAAACAGAGAATATTTACAATTTCCCAGAATCATCAGTAAAAAAATCATTGATTAAAAATGTTAGCGCATACATTTTAACCTAGATTTTTATGCAGCCTCATTTCATGATGTTGTTTTTACAAATAATATACATAAATTAAAAAAAATCATCATGAATGTATACTTTTCTGGTTGGTCCTCTTTACAGTTTTTACATGTTAATTTGTACATTTTTTCTACATATTTACACGTTTAATCATACATATGTACATTTCCTGATATGCCTATCGCTCAGTGTCAGCTGGGGTGTTGAGGATTGTGGTTAATAAAATAACTGTACGACCATTCAAGCCTTTTTCGTCTACATTATTTTTCAGGCCCCTTCTGTTACTGATTGTCAACAGTTCACATACAAACTGTGGACAGTCCAGACACTGCAACGATCTGTCCATGACCAGCTGTCATCTTAAGCCAATACTATCCACATGTGTGACTTGAAAAGTTCCACAGAAGGTAAAGGTGACATCTCTGCTGAGAGAACATTGGGAATTGCCTGTGCTGTAAACTGGTGTCAATGCTTCTGATAACGATCTACCTGTGAGTGGCTAAATGCACCTGACACATTTACATTAGAAGCCAGGTACTCTCTGGTTCGATATCTGACAAACACAGATCGCCATCAGAATTACAGAAAGGCTATCGTTTCAGGATACACTACCCTCTTGCCCCGGACAGGCATGTGATACCTCAGTTCCTTCCAAAACCTAGAGGAAGGGGAGAGGGATGCTGACAGCTGTGAGTCTTTTCCTGTTTTTTCTACATCAGCTCCACTCATGCACGTCTTGCACCTTTGCCTCGTCCTCTGGTTCTTCCACCAACACACGGCACCCTGCTTCTTCCTCAGATGACGCACTGACTCTGGAAATAGAGCCAGTTGAGCTGGTGTGATCTCTTCCAGCTCAACCAGAACCACCTGCAAAGCAGATCTTAGATTAGACTCGGTGTAATGATTTGATACACATTAAGCAAAAGGGTATCTTTCCGTTTAAAGGAGTTGTAGTTAGAATCAGATACAGGAAATAAACTCTGGGCTCTGAACTTCACATTAATCAGTAATCCTGCATTCACTTCTTACATTTATTATTATATATTTTGAGCCATATAAATTTAATTTGGGCATCTGCAGTTCATTTTTGCACATCTAGCTCACACAGTCAGGAATCTGAATGTGACTGGACTGGTCTTAACCTGATGAATTTAAGATAAACTTTTAGAAGTCCTTTCTAGAGCACAGTTTGATTTTAGCCCATGTTATGTTGTTGCTAGGCAACATTATGATGTTGTAATATTTTTTTTCCCTTCCCTTTCCCCTTATATCTATATCTATATCTATATATATATATATATCTATATATGTATGTATAATGTATAGATAGATAGATAGATACTGTATAATACAAACTTGTACAAAATTCACATTTCTACATGAATAATTATGTGTTGTTGTCATTTTAGCCCATTCCTTGTGGTTTCTAGGCAACACAAAGACCTCATAATATCTGACATACACTACCAGTCAAAAGTTTTAGAACACCCCATAGCTTGAACTGGTGCAAGGGAAGGGGTGAACTGTCAGAGGCTTAAAACAAAGGTAAGGTTAACCAAAACTGAAATATAATGTACATATCAGAATTATACAAAAAAAGCCTTTTTCAGGGGGCACAATATATTTTAACAATTTAAAGCTGTTTTGCAGCAACTGAGGTTGATCAAGCTAACTTAGTGCAACTAAGCTAGTGCAACTAATTCCTACAGGTGTTCCAGTTTTTCTGGATTACTGACAACCCCCTCGTTCTGCATAGAAGCAATGTTGGAACACACTGTGGTACCAAACCCTCCTGAGCATCTGTGAACAGTATTGTACTGCAGATAGTGGTGTGTTGCTACAAAAATGGCGAGAGAAAAAAAAGGCAATTAACAATGGAAGAGAGACAGACCATCATAACACTTAAAGATGTAGGTCTTTCCTACTGAGAAATTACAAAGAAAGGTTTCAGTGAGTACAGTTTCCTTCACCATCAAAAGGCACCTAGAAACTGGGGCAAACTCTGACAGGAAGAGGTCTGGCAGATGAAATGCCACAAATGAATCAGAGGGCAAGTTTCTGAGAGTTAACAGCTTGTGTGATAGGCGGCTCACAGGACAACAGCTTCAAGCACAGCTTAATAGTGGTCGTAGTAAGCAATTTCAATTGAAGAGTTCGAGCTGCAGGGTTGACTGGATGAGTTGCAAAAAGAAAGCCATTGCTATGACGTCAGAATAAGACAAAGAGGCTTGCCTGGGCCATGAAACACCACCATTGGACTACTGAAGACTGGAAGAAGGTATTATGGACTGGTGAATCAAAATTTGAAATCTTCACGCACATCGAATTGGCGAAAGGATGATTCCAAAGTGTGTGGCATCAAACATGGAGGGGAAGTGTGAAGGTCTGGGGCTTTTTTGCCAAATTCATGGTCGGTGACTTTTACAGAGTGAGAGGCCCTCTTAACCAAAATGACTACCACACCATTGTGCAGTGCTATGCAATACCCTCTGGTATGCACCTAGTAGGACAGGGGTTTATCCTACAGGAAGATAATGACCCAAAACACAAGTCCAAGCTATGCCAGAACTGCATGGGGAAAAAGAAAGAGATGATAAGTTTGAAAACATGGAGCAGACAGCACAGTCTCCAGACTTAAACCCCATCGAGCTGGTTTGGGATGAACTGCACACAAGAATGAAAGCAAAGCAACCTACAAGTGAACTGAACTGCAACAGATATTGGAAGAACTTTGTGTAGAATATTTGATTTTTATTGTAGAAAGAATGCCACGGGTGTGTTCAGCTATCATCTACCAAAGGTGGCAACTTTGATGAGTCAAAAGTTTTGGTCTATAAATTGATTCCATGCTTTCTTTTTTTTTAACTCCAATTGCTTATTTTTACTATGCTTTTATTTCAGAGTGCATGAAACATTAAACAGCATCATTTTCAATAAAAAACTGGAAAAATTGGTGTGTTCTAAAACTTTTGACCGGCAGTGTACATAAGAATGGACCTAATATGTACCTGTGTGCCAATTTTTCCTCAGCTTCTGATCGTGTAGGAGTTCACGTTTAATAGCAAGATATGCAGTTGCCTGTGTTTGACATTAGTCTGATGTCTGGCGGTATTTTCAGACACGTGCCTCCAAAGAGTGTCTATTTCCTCACCTTGAGGGAGCCCTCGATCAGCACTCGGTGCATTGCTGCCACACGCTCCAGCTGCTGCCTTGTGTCTGTACAGACTTTATCACTGACATCAGAGCTCGTAATGCTAAAGCTGTCACTGGCATGTCTTTGACTTTCATCGCCGCATTCACCGCTCTTAGAAATGTTGTTATTATTACTGCTGGTGCTGCTTGTATGTCTCTTGGTGGTAAAAGAGGAAGCAGTGTAGAGAAGGAGAACGCGGCGGCTGGCTTGTATGTTTTCTTCAACAGAGTCTACCATAGCTGCAGGAAGGAACAAATAATGAAAACACATGGTTAGAAAATAGGAGCTAAATAAGTGAACTTAAACTTAGCTATATGCAGCTCTAACAGTTATATTCAGAAGTTTATTCCTTTTTAAACTGAAAAGAAGTAAATGCAATCATCGCATCAGACAGAAAAATTGCCTTTCTTCACAAGCTAATGCAATGCTTCTTTTCAACTGCATGAACAAAAAATAAATATATGGTTAATTTGGCTTTGCCACATGTTTTCTACTTAGGAAGTCACAGCAACTGGCAAAATATTTGAAAACGAAACAAGCTGATGTGCACAACACTGGAGAATTCGTCTGTGTTTGTGCATTTCTAGCTAGCAGCTATTGTTGACTGCCCTGAAAAGGCAAGACAAGATCACCACAAAACAACCTATATAGACCCTTTCTCATTTATACTCTATGTCATGCAGTTTCGTAAAGGAAGAAAGTGAAGACAAAAAGAGGCTAACTTTTACCACCAACAGCTCATGGTATTTACTTAAAAATACACCATGAACAGCTAAACGAAATGCACACAGAAGCTTTTTGGATAGTCTTTCAAGATTTTAAGCTTGCTACGTGTAAAACACAGCCTGTGTGATCTGCCAATAACGGGTTGGATAAAATAAATAATCACAAATTAAATTAAAGAAAAGCATAAAATTGTTGTTATTATTATAATTTAAAATACTAAATGCCAATCCTTCTTCAAACAGTGCAGGTTAGGCTCTGTGATTTAAAAACTGGCTCTGGGCCACATGTCTCCGTACTGTTTGCTGTGGGTAAATTACCTTGCCCAGGCAGGCAGTCGCGGCCTGCTATGAAGAGCTTGTAGTCGCAGGCCTTTTCCAACACATGAGGCAGTGTTTGAAGGGCAAATGTTTCCACATCCTTGCTGAATCCGAGGTCACAGGGCTGTGGGTATGCCACATAGGCATCGTAAAGCTTCCCATCCAAGTCTAACACAAGAAAAGGAAAAGTTTGTGACATGCATAGTTTTGACTAAAATTTGATCTTTCAATTAAACACCAAGAGCTGTCATCTATAAACTCGGTTATTCTAATTGTTGCTCTGTTTATGCTTTGCAGCAAGACGTTAGATTTATATTGTCAGACAGTTTGCTACCAAGCAGGCAGGGACAGGTACACTGCATGTAATTTATTGCAAAATGACCCCAAGACACCAAGCTATCTGGAAACAGGCAGATACGCCTGGAGTTCACCGAGCATGTGCAGCTATCATGCAGTGTTTCTTAGACTGCAAGCAAATTGGAGACATTACGTCAAACATGTATAAAAACATTTAAATTCACTGAATAAATTCAGCGTGAAACAATTTGTTCAAGCAACAGTGTAATAAATAAATAAATAAAGTTACTAATATGCTCATCGATGATGACAGTGAACAGTAGCTGTGTTAAAGCTAATGTTTAACGTAGCTACTGCATTGGCACTTTCTTTTTGAGGTGTTACCACATCAAACTAAGTGGTACTTCTGTGTTTTGCTATCTGCATATATGATTTCGCACATGTCAAACTGTGTGGGTAACGCTGTTTTCCTTCTTGTTTGGGTTTTCAAACAGTACTTTTCTTACTGATTCAGCCATGGATGCTTTCTGAAGTCTTAACAATCATCGACTTTTAGCAAAAGCAGTCCAGTGTTTGATATCCTTTTCTTTCGTAATCAGCAAATGACATTTGATGAGAAGCAGAGTAAGCAGTCCTGTGGTTAGCTTGTTTCCTTTGTTTGCTCTCGCTGCTGACACATGCAGTGAGGTCTCAGGCAAGTAAAGTTCATGACTCTGTAGGTTGTTGTGAATATGTGGGTACTGTGTGTGAAGTAAAGGTGCAGGGTGAAAACATTGCTTGGGGTATTTCCATTGCAAAGTACTGTACTGTTAGATGACATTATTGTTGCTATTGTTCTCTGTTTATAAGACGTAAATCAATTGCACATTAATAACTACAAAGCTGCTGTGAATTTACCTTTATTTTTGTAGAAGACTGGAAATGCTCTCCTGAACCACAGCACAATTTCAATCTTAAAAAGGTAGTACAGGGTGACGGTGATGATAAACAGAACCATCATACCACCAAGCACAGATCCGATAGCTATGCCACTTGGATCTGTGGAGATGAACAGCAAACACACCAGACATAAAATTTTAGATTATATATTTGCTGCTCATGCACTGGCTCCAAATTCATTATGGCTCCAAATGTCTAAAACATTACTTTTCAGTCAAATGAACATTTATATCAGGATTACTGTAATAATAACAGCATAACATAGCAGTGTAAAAATGTAACTGTTTTTCAGCTACTTTCTTTTGTAATGCTCATGTTTTCACCAGCATCTTTGAAACCTTGGCATTAAATTTTGCGTCTGGTTTAATTATGTATATTGAGCAGATTGAGCATGCTGAACAGCTCCCTCTGCTGGTCACAGTTCTAATAATGCCTCCGAGATCTATAATTCATGCATGTTTGTAACAATTTCTAATCCTCTACAAATAATATTTTAGATATAGACGCCTTTGTTATTTTGTAGATAAATGTTTTTCTGAATATTAGATGCTATGCTGGAGTTTAGAGACTTAGAGACTTTATTTACCTCGAACATGGCTCTGTTGTCATGGTAATAAATGTTTCTTAGATGAGGCCTGCGCCAAATCCTGGGTTTTTACTGTTATACACGTGATTTCTTAGTGAGGTACATCACCATGGTGACTTATTGAAATATGTCAAATTGCGAAAATATTTATCAAAGCTTTAATATTTTGTTATTTGACTGCCCTCAAAAGATTTTCACAGATTTTCATTTTGCTGTGCTTTTGACTAAAGCAGCCCAGGTTTCATACTAGTTATTAACAGGTCCAAGTCATAACAATTACTGTATATTAACAGTTCATTCAGCTATTTATTCAGCTGTGGGACCCTAACAGCAATTTGACTGCATTGCTATTATGAACTGTGCTCATTAAGTAGAAAGTTTGCTAATTTGTTTGGTTTAGCTGGTGGTTTAACAGCTATCAAGAGGCAAAACTTTTACATTGAAGGCAAAATTTACTCTATTGTAATTAACTAATTCTTATTCATGTATAAGATAATCACTTAAATGAAAAGATTACTTGATTAATTAATTGTGAGAACATGCAGTGGTATTCTCAAATGTAAAGCTTTGATTGCTCAAGGTTAGAGACGTCCACTTTGACAAACTAAAGTATCATGTTTAGGGGAGACTCTGTTTTTACCTTCTGGTTGCAGACTGAAATATCTTTCAGGAAAGCCCCTGTCACTGTACGCACGGCAGGTGTAGTTGACGTAGAAGTCCTCCTCCCTTAGCTCAGAAAATATCAGCCAGGTCTCTAGCCACGCACCTTTACTGGAGCCATTTTGGGGCAACAAACTGTTGAGGACAATCAGATGGAACAGTTAAAAGGTGATGTGACAAAATGTGGTGCTCTGTGCCTGTTAAGGCAGGAGTCTCAAAAAACATCAACTCTGAACATTGGTTCACCGATAAAGCAGATAAAACAAATAGATGTAGAGTGAAAAGGTACTGACCGCTGTTCTAACATGTGGACACGGTGAGAGGTGTTAGTATCAATGAATCCATGTTTGTCCAGCCAATAAATATCAACAAAAGGCTTCCCAACACCCGGCACAAACACCAGGCACCTTTTACTGAAGTTGTACCCTGAAAACATGCACAAACAGTAACTCAGTATAAACATGAAACTGTATATTTAGCATTTACTCTCCCTGCAGAAGTCTGTGACTTTCAACACAATATGTTGGCCTAAATGAAGCCTGAGATACATAAATATTAAATCAACAGAACACATTTCTCAGAACATCTTACATTAGAGGACTTACCTCTCTGTGCTTTGATTACGTCATTGGAGGGTTCATGCACTTGTGGAACCAAAGAGTAACTCTCTGAAATAGAGAACATCAAATACTGTGTAGCTTACAGTAGAGGTTGAATAATCACAAAGATATAATGGAAATGGAATCATATTTCTCTTTCACAGTTTTACAGTAAGCAAACCTAAGAAACCATTATTACTAACACAACTGATGTTTCTTTTTCTGTTATTATTTTTATTGTTAAAATGAACTGATTATGCTTTTTTCACCGGATTTTTGTCAATTTACAGTAGTGTCAAGATGGTCTTTGAGGCCTTTGGGGTGGGATGTGTTGGGCAACCGTGCCAGTTCACTGATTCTGTCCTCTCAACTGCGCTCAGTATAGAAGTCACGATACCTCAGCTCCCTTGCAAGTGTTTGGGGTGCTGTTCTGTTTTGTTTTGTTTGTGTTTGAGGGCGTTACTGTATATGCCTGACTAAATAACTGAAGTGGATACCAATCACGGTCAGTTAACAGTCAAACATAAACCTTGTTTGAATAACAGAACAAAGACACAGCTGCTCTTCTCAGCTGTGTGGGGGCTCCTGACGAGGTCTTTATCTTGTGTAGCCCACGACAAACACAGTTTTGGTTTTGTATTTCTCCGTCTTATGCTTGTTCAAGACATAACATAACAATTTTCACTAAGTGAATCTGTGCATCATAATTTCAGGTATCTAGGTGCTAACCTATAAGTTACATGAGGCTTAGCGGGGGATGATTATGACACAGTCAAACCCAAGTAAATGAAAACCAAGTTGAGTGCTCGGAAATACCAGCTTTATGATTGAAGAGCAATGTGCACATCTATGCAGTTACTTATTGTATCATCACTGTTATTTGATAATTCATCTTTACATATGGACAAAAAATCACTCTATTGTCTTCTTCCTCTTTTTTCAGCTGCTCCCTTCACCTGCCTCTATCTCGCCCTTTCCCTAGTGTCCCTCTCTGTCGCACCAACCCTCCACATGCCCTCCTTCACTACATCCATGAATCTTCTCTGTGGTCTACCTCTTTTCCTCCTGCCTGACAGCTCCACCCTCAGCATTATATGTCTAACATAGCCCCTGTCCCTCCTCTGCATACGTCCAAACCATCCCAACCTTGCCTCTTTACATTTGTCTCCAAACTGTTAACATTAGCAGCCTCTCTGATATGTTCAATGCTAATCTTCATCATTTTTGTCACACCCAATATAAACCTATATAGATCTTCAAATCCCCCAGCTCGGCCTCCTGTCTCTTTATCATTGCCACTATCTCCAAACAATCATTATCATTATCTTCCCTCCAGTCAATACGTCCATTGCTCTAGGTTGTCTTCCACCTGCTCACTGCTCTCACTACAGGTCTGCACACATCATAATCCATGTCATCATAATCCTGCCTGACCTCATCTTCAGCCTGTCCATCATCTATCACTTCGAATGCGCCCTGCACCACTGTCTCGTTGTCCTCATACATGGCCTCCCTCACATACTTCTTCATCATTCCTGACTAAGTCATTCACTACCAAAGTTCCTCTCCTCGCATACAAAAGTATGTCATCTGGACCGACTGCCCTTCCACACTTCATCCTCTTCAAAGCTCCCTCACTTCATTTCAGTCTGTCTATTATGCTAATTTTAGTGTTTCTCTTAATCTACAATCTCACCTTTGACCTCTGCGCTAATAGTCTCTGACACAGATCCTTTGATTCCACCCAGGGTGAATGTCAGAGTACAGGTATAGGTGCCTTTGTGTTGAAGGTCCACACTGGTAATTTTCAGTCTGGTGCCCCAATAGTCAAAGCCGCCTGTCCCGTCCTCTATGGGGTCACAACCCTAGAGAGAGAAACACATAAGTCTTTTTTCAAATTAACAATACATGAAGAAAAATAAACTTATCATGGAGAACAGTTTACTGCCACTGGGATAGTTTTGATGCTCCTAATCTGTTCAGATAGACTTTAAAGGAGTTCCATTATTTTCAATATTATTAAACTGTTTGTTTCCCTTCCACAAAACTGAAGCGCACAGGGACACAAACACACCGATACTGGGATCTGCTGTCAGTCAAATTGTAATTTTTAAACACTCGTATCTCCCCAGAGTTTCAATACATTCCTGGAATTGATAGAAGTTGAAATAGTGGTAGTAAATAGTTGAGGTTGCAGCTACTGTGCACTCTCTCCATTAAAACCATTAGGTTTCATGCCAGCACTCAACAAGAATTCTGGAGAACTCACTTTGTACCACTTGATGGAGGAAGAGATGTTGTAGCTGTTCAGCTTATTCATTTCATTCCTCAGAGGGCAGCTCAGATTGTCAGTGACTCCTTTTGTAAGTAGCTGATAAGCTTTCCTCGGCCTTCCACATTCTCCTGGAAGTTTTTCCTCCACCACCAGTCGGCTGGCCTGTCTATAGCAGTGGGAAGGAGTCCTGTTGGGTAATTAAGTAGAAATATTATAAATGAATAGATAATTGAGCACACTCGCCCTCGCAGTGAGGGTCATTGTTTAACCTTCTTGACAGTCAAAAATCAAACAATATTAATATTAAATTTGTTTGAATTGTAAGGGATCATTAAGGTAATCCAAAAGATTCTGGAAATCTAAATATATTTCTGTGGCGGGGATAGATAATATTGCAGCAGTGCCACTGCAGGGGAGGCGGCATCCGGTTGTTGTTGTTGTTGTTGGAGTGTCTGGCTGCAGGCTGCAAAGCTGCAGCCCGTGTGTGAATGGCAATCGGAATGAAAGTGTTTGAAAGTACTGAGATGTGGGCGGTTTCGTCATTCTCCTATTACAATTTCCAATACAGTAAAAGCCATAAACCACTCGGTGCTCACTGTGATTACTGATAGATCATGGAGGCAGTTAGATGAGTTGTGTAAGGTGTAAATTAATACTGTGTTCTATTCATTTCTAATATTTCTACTAGTGCTTCCTACCTCAGTATGGTCACATAATCCCCACTGTCATTCATGGATACTTTTGGAAACCACAGAGTCTCCTCGTGCACCATGATGTTACCAGCCTGACTGCTGATTTCTTGGCCCGACACTGAGTTGTACCACGTGATGTTGTACGGGACAGTTTTGAAGTCAAAGACGTCTGAGGAGACCAGTGTGCTTCTCAGCATAGCCACATCTCCAGGAACAGAGAAAACCCTCTCAAACTGGAGTTTGTAGTCAGTACAGTTCTCTGCAACATACATGGAAGTGTGGAATAGAGAAAAAAAGTTATTTAACCTTTTAATGCTGAGAAATCAAACATTTCAAAGTCAAAGATAATGTTCATCCATACATTTGTCGTCCATCTGTCTATCTTCTACCACTTGTCTGGGTTGGGTCACAGGGGCACATAGAATGTATCGTATAATCAGGCCCCATCTTATCCTAAAGACCTCATACTGCCATCGCCTAAGAAAGCAAAACCACTTTGTTTTATTTTTTAACTGCCTCTGTATATACACCACTTTGTCGCCCTTCATCAGTGTCTTTTGTCCCATCTTCCTCCCCTCACCCTCAGAAGGTTGCAGCAGATGGCTGCCCCTCCTAGAGTTTCTTCCTGTTAAAACTAAGGTTTTCTTGTCCTCTGTTGCCAAGTGCTTACGCAGAGGGGTCATCTGATTGTTGGGGTTTTCTCTATATTATTGTAGCATCTTTACAATATGCTTTGAGGCAGATGTTGCTATAATTCGGTGCTATAAATCATTTTCATTTGAAATTAATTGAATTGAACTAAAATGCAGAGTTAAAAATCAGTGTTGTTGTAATTCTATCCCTGGCCACAAGGTGGCAATAAAATACTTCGGATCATACTAGCGGCTCATACTGCAGCTTGGCAAACACATGACATATCATAAATTTACGGAAACATTTAAAAACGTGTTAATGTGTTCAGTGTGTGTGTGTAAAGCAGTGTTACTCAACTCACCCTGTTCAAATCCGCCACAGATTCCACACAACCAAAGGAAAAACACAAGGATTGCCAGTGTTGAACTTGAACCCATGGCTGAAAAACAGAGATACAGAACATTTAGAAGTGAACATCTACTGCAAGCCAGCGTGAACATGCTAAGAGTTACAGCAAAAACCTGAAATGGAAATCAGCTGACCTAGTGGCCAGGTCTTCCTGCGTCTTTCAGTTACATCCAGCAAATGTGAATAGTCCAAGAGCCTTTAAAATCCAGCAATAACCAGAGAAACTGAAAGACCTAACTGTACACTGCCTGATATGTTTCCTCTCCTGCTCACTTCTCCTTTCTCACACCATCTAGCTCCTTCTCTTGATCGTGAATGACTAGCGCTCTGGTATTTGAGGAGCTGCTTGTGTAAGCCTCTGACAAAATGCTGCGTAATGCTTTATGACTGGAAGCAGACCCAGCATTCCTGATAACAGTCCAGTGTTAAATGTTGCTCCCCTGGCCAGCCTCTACATTTGTGCATGGAATGTATTAACCCCTCAAAACTGGTGAATTTTTTATGACAACATCAGATTTGTTGCTATGCAAATCATACCCCCAGACAGTAAAGTGTCAATTTGGCCTGAGTAAATGCACAACTCGAGCCTCCATTAGTTTGGCAACAACACGTAAAATAAACAAAGATAGTCGCCATTCTTCCGAGGTTTCTTTACACTTATCAGCTTATAGAACAGTTTGGTTGCCTTAACTTTTTAACGTTTGCCAAAAAATGATTTCCAGTGTTGCCGTGTGTGTGTGTGTGTGTTTTTTTTTTGTTTGTTTGTTTTTTTTTTATGTGTAATGTCTTTACTTATATTGGTAAATAGATTTTAGTGAACAGGATTTACAAAGGGATTATATATATATATATATATATATATATATATATATATATATATGTATATATATATATATATATATATTAAATGACCTGTTTTTTAAGTATCTTTATGACTCTGCGTTATTGTACCTATAGTAAAACCAATCCAGTCCCCTTTTGGCCACTTAAAATATCCTTATGGAACTATTGTTATATAGTTGCAATTTCTGCTGTCCTCTTAGCCACTTAGTCACTTTGCCAAAAACTGACTTCTAGCTTGTGATAGCAATGTTGTTTTGTGGATTTTTGAGTTTGTGTTTTGAGATTACTTATTTTATATTATTCATGAGGGATACATCTGATATGTTTCACTGTTTAAAGGCCAAAAGTTTATTCATAGCAGTTTAAATACTTGCAGTTACTTTTTGGCAAATGCCAGAAATCAGTTTTTGGCAGACGATCACTTTTTGGCACATCGGTAGCCTACGCCCACTTACACACACGTGCAGCGCAATGATTGTTTACGCAGGCAAGCTTGACCTTCAAAATAAAAGCACCGTAATTTGAAATAAATAAAATAACAAATGCCACTTTAATATGGTAACTGGTTTACTGAAACCCACAATTGCTCCTATCGCATCCATCGTGATGAGTGCGAGTGTGCACGTGACTGGTAAAGTATTGTATGAATATGAATGTGAATGTGGCTTGTAGTAAAAAAAAAAAAAGTGCGCACTGAGACCGATTTGATTTAGCTGCATGTGTCAATAGTTTTAATGTGGTTGTTTACACACAGTGAGGTAACCTGGTGACAGGTTGCGATAGATTGCAGCTGTTTAGCCCGTTGTGTTTGGCAGTGAGCATTTCATCTAGTTTTAAACAACATGTAAGCAGTGACTGTGTTTACAAGCAGATAAACCAGAGTTTGTCTTCAAAAGGTGCAAAATGTAATCCGACAGGGCATGGGCGCTACCAAGGGTGGTCAAGGGGGCCACTGGGCACCCCCCAAAATGTGCTGCCCCGCCTTAGTGCCCCGGGCAAGACTGCCCTATGTTGGTAATAATGTAATAAGGTTGCAGAAAAGCTGGTGCCAATCACTGGACAGATCACTGGTGCATCTCAGGGCATAACATAACATAGAGACAGGCAACAGTTCACACTCTTGCATGATCTAATATTTATGATTCTAATTCTTATATGATGAGTGACTCTGGGAGAGCCGATGCTTCTGCTCAGCTCTGCTGAGAATCATTAAAGCGATGGATGGAACTTCCAGTCAATCAATCAATCAATTAAAACAGATTATTATGGATTTCAAAATCTTATTTGGTTTTGATATGTACCTATTCTTAGTGATATCAGCTGATATCGACAATTAACCAGGCATAACATTCTTTTTGCTCTTTCTCATACTTTTTCAAGTAAACTATATTTGACGACAGCATATTAAAACTGGAAATTCTGTTTTGATGGTGTGTCACCCCTGTATGGCCACCTCTATGAAAACATTCTGGAGGCGACAGGGACACAGACAGAAGGGCAGGGTGTGGTCGAGTGAGAGAGAGGTTGAATGTAAAGAAGGTGCGGCGCTTGTCACAACCACAGCAGTGAATCAGAGAAATAAAATGTTATGGTCCCAGCAGTTACATTTTCAAGCAGAAGTAAACATGCCTACACCTCCCAACAAGCCAGAGGGATGGTCTTGCCTCATCAGCTTTTGTGTGAATGTAACCGACCAACAGGCTTCAGCTTACCTGCTGTGTGACTGAGACATAGTAGCAGAGATTAGAAAAGACGAAAGCTGACCTGTAACCTAGTTCCCATGTGTAAAAACAGTGGACTGAAGGGACCTTTTAGTTCCCTGAATCAGCTCCTGTGACTGAAAGTTCCAGAGAATCTGAGTTGAAGCCCAGCATATGACATTTTCCAATAAAGAAGCAATAAAATTAAAAAATTTCCCAGGAATTCATTACCAGCTTTTAGTGCCGTTAGTAGCAACATCTGGGTTTTTTCACACCTGAGCACCTTGTTTCTTCTGGCTGACATCAGTTCATGAGTTTTCGTAAATGTGCATGGTTTTCTCATCGGTTCAGTGTGGTTTACGCATATGTCTGGGCAATTATTAAAACCGATAGAAGACCAGAAAAAATGGCATTTCCCTTAGAATTATATATTACCAGCCTTTCACTGAACTAGAACTGGTAGTACGCAGTCAGTCCAGTCATGAGTCCAGTCATCAGGTTCAGTTACAATTAAAGTACATGACTAAAGCAGAAGGCAGACATGAGTGTACTGAGTAAGGAGAGACTGACTCAGTATGTTTTCTACATGGATCTGAATCAAACATGCTGATTTACTGAGTGATTAACAGCTTCAAAAACATGCACACAAAACTACTGATTTCTCAAATAACAACTAATTAACACTGCATTCAGATCCATTCATGTTTGATCCGAAAGGACTGTTACTGCTGGTTTTAACTTCCCATTGAATTATTTGAATGGATGTGGTTGGAAAGCGCCGGAGGAAAAAACAAAACAAAACATTGCTTTCCTAAATATAACAGAAACCTGTCATTAACAGTACAAAAGCAGTTAAAATAAAATCTAAATTGTTTCAGAAATTTCCATCGCCCCCACCGACTTCATCCACCCATCTTCTGAAACTCTGTATGAATAGTAGTTTAGCATGCATGCTTGAACTGGTTGAAACCGCAGCTGTAATACGCTGCATGAGGTCACGTTCAGATGAGATATAATGACTGATTTTTTTTTCTAACATTGTGTGACTTCACACCCGCAGAGTCTGTAGCTGCAGATAATGTGGAAACTTCACACGAAACAAGTGCAGTACTTTCCTGTGTTGAAAAGGTGATAAATAAAATATAGAAAAAAATAATAAAAGGAAATATAAATGGAAAAAATGACAGATATTCAACAAATGTGTGTTGTCTCCCCCTCCCATCAGTAGCAATTAAAAAACTTTTATAATGCTTTAACAGCTTTGGGGCAGAAACTGGTTTTTAGTGTATGTGACCATGATTTTATTGCACTGCATCGTCTACCTGATGTTTTGTGATGGTCCGATGATGAACATATCAGCACATCTTGAGTCGTTTGCAATTATTAGACTCAATTTTAAGTAAAAAGAAATAAATTGGTACATAATATCACAAATCGATATGGTAAGTTTTGACAATCTGCACCAAGGCAAGCAAAGGCTTTTAGAAGAACACAGTAGCAACGAAATGTGTGCAGCTGCTGTGGGAAGAAGAAAGGAAATGATCTAAACCACAAAATTCTCACCTGTGCATCACGATACAGGAAGAGCTACTGCTGATGGGAAAACTATAACGAATGGGAGATTATTTGTGGTTAAAGAGGGTTCCAGTGAAAGCTGTGAACCTATCTTAAAACTGAGTGGGGTTTGATTAGTTTTGTTTTGTTTCATCAAAATTTCTCACACCTTCCAGGGAAAAATTTAACCAGTATGCAACGTGACACCACAGATAAAAACAAGATGCCTTCGATAAGTGTTATCCTGGGTTCACAGGCCAACCGTCAAAGGTAATATTGGTTAGTATCGAGACTTGGCTAATATTAGTGCATGCCTACAGAATACTCCAGTGTCAGACAGCAGGTTATGTATCACATTTTTTAGCTTCTGATGAGGATTGTGATGCTCTCTCATTAAGAAAAAGCTATTACAGTATAATCTAAAAGTATTTTTAAAAAGTAAATATGATACAAATGGTCTTTTTACAGTAACATTTTGGGAGCTAGTTACTGCTAGATGGGGTACATCTCACATTTTTTGATACAAGCTACCACTTGATGTACTTTTTTCTACATGTACATTAAAAACATGAATGTTGTTGTTGGCTTGTGTTTTTTTTACACTGTATGAAAAACCACACAGGATCCCGATTAGACGTGTAACTTTCAAGTGGTTGTTGTTTGTTTTGAGCAGAAGCTCTTCTGAAGAAATCTCGTTTCTAAGAAAAAAAAGGTTCACAACATTTTGACTGTAAGAAACAGGCATGCAAAAGCAGGCTTCATCTATCTAAGGCTTATATTCACTCAGTTTTTGTTCATAAAAGCAAAACAAATAATGGAAAATAAGCACGGCGTAGCTTAAAATAAAGTTGGCTAAGTGGTCTTTAGATTTAAACAAAAACGTATTTTCACGGTATGAAAGGAGAGCTGAATTTGAGTTCATTTTAGACTGTGTCTGCTTCTAGTGCATAGTTTAGCTATTTAGACAAGTTCGGGCAGAGAGGAGCGAGCGTGGGAAGAAGTGAACTGGTTCATCGGGTCACGCTGCAGACATGAGGCTGAAGAAGGCAGAACCGACTGAGTCACCGGAGGTGTAAACCAGCGGGCAGGTCAGGGATCCCAGTGGTTGGCTGCGCAGTGGATTCAGACTGGGCTCATGTTTACCAAAAGTCAGATGACGCTTAACTTTTTCTTTCTTTCTGTGCTTTTGAATGACTCAGAGCCACACATGCACTCTTTGTAAAATGGCGGTGTACCACCTAAACTCCAAATAGATTTGTAGTTGTGTAATATTACACTTTTCAGCACCTTATCTTGGTACCATTTTCACACATTACTGGAAACGTCCTTAACTGCAGACAATGGCTAATCAGTGCAGCTCAAAATATTGTTTCCTGGCAGGAAAGAAGCAGGTTTCCCAGCCAAGATCTGCCTACTTTGAGCACTATTTGGGTTTTGGAAGAGAAATTCTCTGTCATTTTTCTCATAGGCACCTACAGTTCATGCACTATTACAGCTACAGTCAATAATAAACCTCAAGCAGACACCTTATGCTCCTTATTTTGCTTTTTTTCTCATAAATACTCTGTAATAACTGTGGAAGCTCATATTAAGATTCTCAGTGAAACAAAAGTAGAGGTAAACACTTTTTCAGTCTTTGGTCTACTTTAAGATCTTCATGATCAGGTAGAAAGGGATCATCCATAATAGTTCATAACTGTTTAATATTCACTGGGAGCTATTTGACTGTTATTCAAAAATCACAGTCATCTACAAAGGGCCACACAGCTATGACAGACTCGTAACATGCTAGCTTCACGAGGCGCAGTTCACAGCAGACCTCCCATATGATGTAGCCTTTACAGATCACAATGACAGTATTTATAGTTTTGTGTATCGTGCGCCTCCATTACTTTGTATTTTCACTGCGAAAACACTAGCTAGTGAAGTTTTCTCTTTAATTCGATCTATTGTCGTTCAGTCAATTTAACACAGGACCGTGAATCCGGCGTGAGGCGCACAAATCTGGCTTTGAGCACAGTGTATCCACTCGCCTGCTGTTCAGACCTTTCGTTTGCAAGGGGTAGCCAATCAGAGCAAAAGTGAGTTAAAGGGACAGAAGCTAAAATACCAATACTAAGGAGTTGTACCAAGGCCCAATATAAGATAAGTGATTATTCTGAATAATGGCATTAGAGTTCAGTAATAATAATGAAAAAAGTATGGAGCTGGAAATGATCATGAAAGGCCTTCTTTAAGGTGGATTTTTATTCTGAGTGAAATATTCGCAAAGGTTTAACAAATTATTAATAATTTTTTAATAAAAAATTGTAGGTTCGAGCCTGTTAATGTAAAAACATCCATAAACATTCTGTTACATGTACAGTAATTTCATATTATTGATATTATGCAGCCTGTAAAGTGTTGGATGAATTAACCAGGAAGTATTTTGAATCTAAACCTCCCTGATTAAGTTAGGTGAAGGCACAAAACAAGAGAGTGATGCAGTTTTTCCAGAGCAAACAGCACTAAAGATGTCTGCTTCTGGGAAGAGATGATGGTGGAAGGAGTGAATGGCTGATGATAATATTGTTATCATAGTGTTGATAACCACTTTAGGGAAGGAAGCAAGAGGGGCAAGGCTGCTGGAAATCATTTCTTATCTTAAGATATCTTAAAGCAATAACCTACAGTTTATAAAATCTGCTAATCATCTTCAGCATGACCGTTTCTGTTTGCATTCATTGGATAAAGTCAAGCTGTATGTTGTAAACCACAGCAGTGTTATTGAAAATGCTTGCATGGCAGAAATCTTACATAAGCTGTTGGGAAATGGGCCTTGCTAACAGACCAAATTTGTGCAATGTTTAAATTTCGCTACAGCAAACTGACAGAAAGGAACAAGCGTTTGTTTTCTGTTTGCATTTGGTTAAATGTTCATTTGGCCTACAAATCTGTTCAGTCATGTGAACTTTGTCCATCTGTTTATAGGACAGCGATTGCCACATACACTGAAGAGTGGTCACAGGTCCAAGGTACTGATAACACGAACATCTCGGGAAGAGATAGCCACTTTACGTGCATGCGTAGCTCAGGATTTTACTTTCAATTTCATGTTATGTTGGAAACGTGGTAATAAATTACTTTGTCAGCAGTTTTGGTGTAGAAGCATAAAATTGCACGAGCCTGAAACAACAAGCGCATTCTGTAGGGCAGTCAAATCTTTCAAATCAAGGATGATGTGGAAACAAACAGCAGTGAGGTCAGCAGTGGTTGGCTTTAAACAGTGGTTGCAAACTTTGTATGAGTCATCATAAACATACAGATTCCGGCTGTGATTCAGATAAACGTGCAACAGCAACAAAATGTTCTTTCGACTGCTCTTAACAAACAACTCGCAGCTGTGGGAGACGAACTCTGGACTTCAGGAAGGGAAATATCACAAAACTCAAGCACTGCTCAGAGTTCATCTTTTGGACTTACTGATCAGTTGAAACCAACGTTAAGTTGCTAAAGTTTGTCCTTAAAAAAAATCTGAGCAGTATTTTAACCCATTTAAATGTTGGTCTTCACTCAATTTCAGTTTGCTCTTCCTCCAATTTGCCCTTAACCTCATTTAACCCCATCTTGTGAATAGTTTGAGCAGCACAGACAAGCTTTGGGGAAACATGGCCAATGTCAGCTTTTTAACATTTCAATGTTCCTAGAACGATGGAAAAGTCCTTAGCTAAGCTAAAACGATAAACATTTTTTATGTATTTTAAGGGGAAGAGGATGTGATTTCAAACTCTGATGGAGAATTGAAACCCGGATCTTCAATGAATCGCATCAACCAGCAATAAAAGTAACAACTTGCTCAGAAGACTGACACACCCTGTAGTTCAGTCATAAAGATGATTTATTTATCTTTGAGCACACAGCCTAGCATTTGCAAATAACGCCTAAGACTTTTGGATTATTTTTCTTTGCATAGTTGCTGTGGGTTTGTTAAAATATGCAGAGCACCTCCAAGTTTCTACCTTCTGTTGCTGCTTTTAAATCCAATAAATAGTGTTTGCATTCTCAAGCGCCACCTAAATTTCATGGTTTGCATAACCTTTCTTAACCAAATATCTCTATTATTTATATTTATTAAGTATTTAGGTTTTTATTTGCAGCCAGAGAATTTTCTGCACTCCAATTCAGGATGCTCAAGCCTCTTGATTGTTAAGCATCTGAAAGGAAACACGCTGTCCTTTAGAACACTTTGAATCTTGTTCTCATGTTTGCTAAACCAAGTTATTTTTAACCATGTCAGAGAAATTCTCTTTTAAATTAAAGATGCGGTATGACGGCGCCTTCCCGGAAATGTGAGGATGACCGTCCCTGCTGGCCTGATAAGAGACGAACAATGTGGGAATTTTCTAATATAAATGACATTTCAGCCCTTAAGAGCGCAAAGGGAGACATCTCAGAAATAGTGATGGAATGGTTTTCTAAAACTAGCCTGCAGAAACCGTGCCATCCTTGAACAAGGATTAATGGCTTAAGTTTAAGACATGGAGCTTGTGGGAGGTTATGAAAATACATGACTCATTTAGCTCTGAAAAAGGGAAAGCAGCGGGAGTTACCCTTCCTTCAGCCGAGCCTGAGAGCATGAATAGTGTGACTGTGATTTTTCACATTGTGGAAACAATATTGCTGGTAGTTTATCTCGTTGTTTTTCTATTGTGGCTCTGTTATTTTTCCTCTTAAACATGCAAGAGAACATAATGTAGAAGGGTCTAAATTTCCAAGTAAACACAGTTTCTAATAGCAGCAGTAGCATACAGCTGTGAATGAGCCAAGTCGTCTAAACTCGAACAAACTGCAGGCTTGGGAATGCAGACGAATGCTCCAGAATTACATGATTTCATTCAGGGATTATACAGCGTATCCACATGAGAAGCTGAAGCCTATAAGTGTTTTGTTTTTTTCCCTTTGCTGTCAAATCACTGTGTACACTCCCTGTCATCCCTGCCTTAAGCAAGCTGTGCCTGCTTCAATTTCCTCTTGTCTCCTCCCTATACTAATATTTACCCCCTTTGACAAATTGCTTAATTTCCTCCTGCATCAGTCTAGCCTATCCTTCATAACCCTGGTCTTTCAACACTGAAATATTCATAGGCCATTAACAAAGTTATTCCAAGTCTATTGTTTATGAAAATATCCCAACCAGAACACCCTCTCATACGTCTGCAGGTGGATTGTTCACAGTTCAAGCTTGGTGTTTAAGCTGCTGTTTATAGAGCTGGACCAAGTGTATTGACTAATCCCTATATGCACCATTTATAACGCTAAAGAATAAATCCAGTGTCCTCTTTCTTAGCAGGAGAGTCAATGTACAGTCAATGTAAACATGGGCCAAAAACCTGTTTTAACCCAACAGAAAAACGACTGAAGTCCCACAGAACTTTTTCTTATTTTCTAACCAAAAAACTGTGCATATGTTACATCTGCAGCAGCCTGAGCATTTGCCCTTGGATTAAAACAAATAACAGTTATAAATAACTGTCCAAACTCCCGAGGGAGGTAAAAAGCTCTAAAGGGGAAGGACAGAAGCTGAAATATCCTCGCAACATGACAAACAAATGCCTCTCTGTGTAACTCTTGAACTGATTTAACAATATGCATTTTAATACATCGTTAAATCAGAAAAACCTTCCCTAAATCAAATCTCTCATTCCTGCTGGTGTCATCAAAGCGTTCATTGGGTATATTTGTGCAGGGTACATGGTACTGATAACACACAAAACAAACAGCACTGTGGCTACAGGGACATGTTACCAGAGTGCACCGACAGCAAAGTGTTCACGTAAGATTATTTTACCTTTCTTGAAAATAAATGAAAATTCATTTATCCGTTCATTTGAAATTTGACCTTAATGTCATGTCATCATTATATTATATTCTGTAAAGTGACATTTCTAGGCATTTTAGGGCAGAATATTCCTGATGAGTCTGTTGGTCTGGAATTACTCAGCTGCATGGCATTGCAGGATGTGAAAAAGCACATACAATGTTGACAAAGTTCACTCACGGTAATGCAGGAAGAACTCCTCCTACATAAGCTTTGGAAATGACAAACTGCGAGAAGACCGCACTAAGCCCACACTGAACAACCACCCAGAATGCACCTAAATGAATCACTCCTTTAATGTGAGGTTTTTGATTTGGCATGAAAATCGTCCCTCTTTCTTCTCATCATCTGTCAGTTTTATACAAGAAAAAAGGTGCCGGTATTGCTATTCCTGCTCTATGAGATCTATGCATCGCTCAAAAATCACACATTTGTGTTGGCTGCAGTGGGCATCTTTAATATAGTGTGAAAGGAAGTGTGCCTCCTTTGTGGTAAGCATTACAAACGCACTTTTTCGAAAAAGTAAACAGGCGAATGGTAGACCTCGTATTTCTAAGAATTTGAGCACCGAGGCCACATCCAGTGGCAGAGTTTGCCCTAGAAAAGTCAGAAATTGTCACAAACATAAACAGCTTAGGAACAAGTAAGTGGTAAATATTGACTCACCTAGGGAAAAGAGACACCGAGGCACAACACAGATGAAGGAAGGATGAGAGAGTTTACTCGACACGGCAGAACTAAGAGAGGAAATCTCACCTCTGACCCTTGCATGCAGAGAGGAATCTCAAACGTGCTGCCCAGCCAGTGACTCAACAGCTTTGTTCCACCTCCACAGGACGACGCACAGACAGAGAGGAGGAAGAGTGTGTTTGGATTGCACCTCTCAGCTCTCTGTTCTCCTTCCTTTGCATTTCAACACATCGTTAAATCAGCTAAACCTTCCCGAAATCAAATCCCTCACTGTTATGTTAACTAAAAATAACTTATTCTGGTTCACTAACTGTTAACCAGAACAAACGCCCATAACATAAAGATGGATGTTAAATATAAACAATATATTCAGTTGCTCATTTTCTCTACAAGAGCATAAACACATTTATATAGAGAGGCAAAAATTTGTTGTTAAATATGACTGAAAACTTGCTTTTCATTCATAGGATATTTAACTGTTGCAAAACAGGGAAAAAAATGTTAAAGCTCCGAAGATTACAGCAAGAAATGTGAAATCTTTGTGTGGTTTTTTTCTGCAAAAGAAAAAAAGTTTTGGTTTTCAAAGGAAACAAATGAATTAACAAAAGAACTAAATTCACCCTAAGTATGTTTAAAATGCTTCATTTTACTGTGGTGGAAAAGAAAATACACACTATTATAATTGAAAAGATCAAGCCAGAAGAAGCAGAAAACAGAAAAAGTGCATATCCTTACTGTCAGATTTAATGAGGATGAGACCCCAAAGCAGGACTACAAACACAAAGAGAAACAGCAGGGAACCAAATCAAACACACAAGACACAGTTCTGGGGTTCGTACGGCCGGCCGGGTGGCCAATCGTGCAGATGAAGCAACTCTGTGGGCTGGCTGAGAGACCAGTGACTGAAACCCTCTGATGGTTTGACTGGAGACAGGCATTGGTGGGACACATCAGGCGGCTGGACAACAGGCCATGAGTGGAGGTTCGGTGAGAGACTGTGTTGAAGGAGGACACGGGACTCCTCTAGAGGCTTGGGTGGAAGCCAGCGATGACTGAGACAGAAATACGCTGAAAGATGGATGGGAGCCCAGGAGCTGAGATGGAGCAATCAGATGGCCTAGCAGGTGATTGACAACAATAAGGCTGACGCTGACAACAAAGGAGACCCTGGTGTAGGCTTGGGGGTAGGAACAATGTAGGAACTCCACAGAAGGCTCAGCAGGTGTCCTGCATTTAAGACAGAGACCCTGGTACTCAGGCTGTTTGTTTGGAACTCTTCAGGATTGTGCTCACACACTTGCAGGGACGAATCCATGGACTCAAGCTGAGGCGCAGGTGGAGAGGGACCCTTGGACTCGGCATGTTAATGGCAGTCAGGGTGCAGTTGCCTATCCTCTAAAGGTCTGCGTATCCCTTCATGGACAAGTCCCAGACTATCACTGACCCGCCACTAAAGTCATGCTGAATGATGTTACAGCAAGCAAAACCTTCTTCTCCAGACACTTTAGTGTCTGTCATATGTGCTGAGGGTGAGCCTGCTCTCATCTGTGAAAAGCACAGGGCATCACTGGTGAACCAACCAATTCTGGTATTCTATGGAAGATGCCATTGTTTCACTGTTGCCCCTCTAATGCACCTGTTATTAATTTAACACCAAAGCAGCTGAAACTAATTAACACCCCCCTCTGCCACTGGACAAGATCAATGTCGCAGAGGTTTAATTGACATGATGCAGATTGCAACACAATGCAAAGGAGGAATGTCAATATTAGAAGGGTTATAAGGCCATTTCCAAACAATATGAAGTCCATCATTATACAGTGAAAACATAATTCAGAAATGGAAAACATTCAAGACAACTGCCAATCTTAGAGTAGATGTCCCGGCAAATTCATCCCAAGATGCTCAGAGAAACTGTAACCCCCCCCCCAGCACACACACACACACACACACACACACACAAATATAGAGTGCATAATGAGCTAAAAGTTTGATTTCTTAAACTACTTACTCTTGATTTAGATAATTAATATTTACTAAAAGTGCAATAAACAGTACCTCTCCTGTCCCTATCTATTCAATTCAACCCTACTGAAATGAGTTTGATAGACTTTTTTTTTTAACATGGAACATGAAAACAGGAAAAAAACAGGTGGCCACAACCATCAAGACTGGAGGTCCTCTGAATGCATTAAACAGTAATAAGGCAACCAGGTGTTTGAGAATGTCAAAGCACACAAACCACAGGAAGGCACCCTTAAGACATGCTTGAGCATATCTGTGTATACGGCACTTACTCAGATATCCTAGCATCCGGACATACTGGGTCCTAACTAGAGCCCATTCAAAAAGTTGAGATGAGGTAGTCCATCAAAGCAACAAATGATGGGGGGAAAAAAATTCCTCCGGAAATTCAATTAAAGACTCTTGAGTCAAGCCCAAACCAATTATACAGAGGTGTGAAGCCACACCCGGGCTTCCCCAGTGGATAGAGGAATCCCCATGAGCCACAGCCATTCATCAAGTTATGAGTCAAGCCCTACATCAAGTACAATCCCTGAGTAAATGTCACATTTTCAAACAGGATGTGCTGCGGTCCCCTGTGTACCAATTCAAAGCTACAATTCAGCAGTGAGACATATCCCGAGCTCACACATTAAATGTTCTCTTTTCTGTTTAAGTGAGTAACCTGAAGGTTTTTTCCCTTTTTTTTCCTTTTTCTCTGCCTACTCACTGTGTAGACTGTTGGTGACTTGTGATATTGTTTTTACAATTTTCAGGTATCTGTACTTTACTTGAGTATTTATTTTTCTGGCAACCTTTTTGCTTTTACTCACTACATTTACATAAATATCATTACTTCAGCGCCTAGCTAGCGCTACAGAAGAGGAGCGATCATAAAAGAAATAATGCTTTTTAACAGTTTGTGTGCAGTTTGTCTCACTGTGTGTTGCTAGCTAAAGGTTCGGCTGTTGTATTTCAGAGGGAGAGAGAAGAAAGAGAGCTAACTTCACTCAGAGAGGGAGAAAGATAAGAAAGAGAGGAGAGGAAGGAGAGAGGTTAGATGTAAAGGTAAGGGCTGCTAAGTGATATTTCATAAACTGGAAATTTCAAAATCACATGTAAGTCCTCATGTTTTTAAATCAGATATTGGGTCTGTACATGTGACATTATGTTTTTTCATATGTGAAACGTGCTGCAAAACAAACTGAAGTAGACGAACTATGTTATTTAAAGGTTGCATGACAATCCTCTACAGCAGGGGTAGGCAACTCCAGGCCTCGAGGGCCGGTGTCCTGCAGGTTTTAGATGTGTCCTTGATCCAACACAGCTGATTCAAATGGCTAAATTACCTCCTCAACATGTCTTGAAGTTCTCCAGAGGCCTGATAATGAACTAAGCATTTGATTCAGGTGTGTTGACCTCTGGGTGATATCTAAAACCTGCAGGATGCCGGCCCTCGAGGCCTGGAGTTGTCCACCCCTGCTCTGCAGGTTAGTGCAGGATAAACAGGTTAGTTTGCAGTTGTGGACATCCACAGAGGGCAGCAGATCAGCTGATCACAGCCTGCACACTAAGAAAATCTACTGGAGCTCTCAATAGAAATTATTGTGACTTATGATTCTTTTCCCCACACTGACCCATTAAAACCAATTTAAGATTTCACCACCTGCTGAATCCCACTTTAACCCCTGACTGTACTAATTTTTCTGTTAAGAAACAAAGACACCTCTTACTATGTAGGCAACAGAAAATAGAGCTATTTTTTCTTCTTCTTTTTCCCAGGATTCAAGCTGAATACAATTAGAATTCAAAATTAGACTAAAGTTACTACATTACACCTTGTGCTACATTAATAAAGCACAAGGTTCAGTTTTCTTTGCCCAAAAAGAGGTGGATGGTAGAAAGTCCTCCAAAGAGCTAATTTTTACTTCCTTACTTTGTTCATTTCAGAGCTTTTTTACTTTTACTTGGGTAAAGAAGTTGAATCAGTACTTCAACTCTTACTGGAGTATTTTTTAGCACTAGTATCTGCACTTCTACTGAAGTACATAATGTCTGTACTTTTGCCACCTCTGCAAAATTGTACTCCCATCCTTCATCCAGCCGCTGGTCTGCCATGTTTAAATGACAGCGGTTAAGAGGGAGCATGCCAACTGCATTTGTGAGCGTGTTTGTGGGCGTGTGCTTGTGAGAAGAAAGGAGACCGGTAGCTTAAATAAATAACACGTGTTTTTTCTTTATTTCTGAGTCTTCTGTTGGTTTACTTCAGTGAGTAATGCTTTGTAAAATATCTGGGCACATGTACGTAAAAGCATGGAAAGTAGGAAAATCATCTGAATCTGTCTGTTGAAGGAACAGAAAAAAAATGTGTTAAAGTCTGTCTGGCGCTTACGTGACCGACAGGACTTTGTACCAAATCTGTTTTGGTCAACATGACGCTGATCTAGAAAAGAGACAGTGTTGAGTGCCACACATGCAGCAGCAGAGGCATCAAGGATGATTAGAGTTCAGAGGTTTTGATGTTATGGTGTTAGTTACCATTGTTCAACACAGGAAACTCACCAGACTGCTGTTATGTCAGTCCTTCTGTAAAGGCAACCGCCTCCTTAGTTTATGTGAAAGTCTTGTAAAAACATCCTAAGGTGGAAACAAAAAAATCTCATCTTAGACGTGTCCTTCGCAGCTCCTACTTCCTCTTTCTGTGAGGACTTAAGCACATGTGGCAATTTCCTTTTTGGGGGATCTTTTGAAAGCCAAATGATGTCCTAACATGTTGGGCAATCTTTGGGAGGAGAGCGTGCTGTTCGGGTGATTCACACATACACTGATCTCTTCTACACCAATTACTGTGGAGCACCTTTTTTGTTCTTGTTAAAACAATCTTTATTTTAAGTGCCGTTGTTGTGTGTCTGATTTTTTCCGTTTTCTGTCACATTAAGTGGTTCCAGCAGTCTGGGTGCGTCTGTCTCCCACATTTCTGCGTGTTACGACGCTCACACTGAGCCCTCTTGTGGCTGCACGGGGAGTCCGTCTGACATTAACGTCGAGCTGTGTTTGAACTGATTTTTAATGGTCCTGCTGCACTTTGAGCGCTTTCTTAGCCTGTTTTCTGGTGAGAGGATGAATCGAGAACTTTCTGTGTGGACTGCGTGTTTCTCTCTGTGTCTGTGTGCTTTCCCCTGTTACAGTCCAATGTCAGTCAGGCAGTTAGATGTTGGTGTGGCGGCCCTTTGCTGGATGTATGTGAAACAGGGCAAATAAGGATGTGGTTTTAAAATTAGGTGACTGTTTCCATGGCCTTGTTTTTATAGGCCTCTGTGGTACTCAGAAATGAACTGTTTAAATCTTCTTGTGCGCTGCAGATGAATCATGTTTATTCTCTGGAAATTCACACCGTAAAAAATAAGGCACTCTTACATTTGTGGAATAGGGACACTGCCTGCACTGTACACTGTACACAAGGGCTCATTATGGAAGCCTTTTTCTGCCAATGACAAAATACTTGGCATCAAAATGTCAAATTAGGTATCTCAAAATTTCAGTTTACTAACTAAAACTTAGGGGTTAAGTAAAAATTGTAAGACACCTAACAAGGAATTCTGAGCTAATAACCACAAATATTATGGTTGGAATTTTTTTGTAAATGGTGAAAACAAGCTTCCATAGATCCCACTTGAAAACCTGTTCCTGTGAAATGTTTGGGTCTGTTTGCCCACTGCTCTGTGTCACATCCTGCCCAACGATGACTGGTTTGCAGGGTCTCTCATGTGGAGGATGATGTGGACAGCAGGATACATATTACATCAGAGTCAGCTCACCTTGGTAATAGAATAGAATAAACCTTTATTATCCCACAAATAAGAAATTTGGTGGTTACACAGATCTTATAGCAAGAGGGATATAAAATATAGATGCAAGACACAAAGTGGTCCTGTACACATAAGCAACGTATATAAATGTACAGTGAACAAACAAGCTGATGAGTAAGATAACCAAAAATATGTTAAACTGTATTATAAAGTCTGACAGCTGCTGGTAAGAATGACCTGCGGTAGCGCTCCTTCCTACACCGTGGGTGTAAAAGTTGAACGAGCTTCTCAGTGCTTGTACAGTCTCATGCAGGGGTGGGAGGGGCTGTCCATGATGGATGTTAGCTTAGACAACATCCTCTCCTCCTCAACCTGCTCAATGGACTTCATTAACCCAGCAAATGTCCAAGTGTTCAGTGATAATTTTCGTAACACATGTAACGATGGCCCTGTAATATCAGTTCCTCACAGACATTGCAGGGCCCTTAACTGACTTTTCGGGTGTGACTACACATATAAGAAAGATTGTCTCACTACCACCTTTAAAAACCTTAACTTATAGCAACAAAGCATCATGACTGCATTGCAGTAAGTCAAACATTCAGGTCACCTCGGAGGTTTTCCTCAAACCACTTTCTTTTAGGATAGCTAGGTTTGCCGTTTAAATGTGTAGATATATGTAAATTAACACAACACTCGACTACTGAACAACATGCTGAGAATATTTATTGCATATATATATATATATATATGTATATTCAGTGGACACTGATTGCAGCAGTAATATCTGGTGCAGTACAACACAACAGCTCTATTACATGTTTCCCACTTTACAAAGAAAACATTGTTTATATTTGGTTAATTCATTCCAGTAAATCCCCAAACTGCAAACTACAACCTCAGTAATTAACATAAAATTATTCATTCGCTGATTAGCAGTCATTACAAGTGGATTTTACAGGCAAACCTAATAAAGATGGAGTACTTTGCTGATGCATCAGTTTGGTTACTGTGTGTTACAGTCAGGCACCAGTTACAACGGTGATGTTCGAATCTGTGGAGATATACAACCAAGAGAATTTAAAAAATGTAACATTTAATTTACTTTTCAACAGTTTTCCCTTTAGTTTAGTTTATTTTTCAGTTTTCATAAAAAAAAGATCATCATCCAGCTGGCACAATTCCCTTAATGAAAATGTTGCACCTGGTGTGATTACTGATATTAAATAGACGTTTAATAAATGTTTAAATGATGCTAACTTTTTTCCTGTCTTATTATCAATTTGAACGAAGGCTTGCAGTCCAATTCAGGTTGGTCCTTTTGAAGCGTGCCGACTGCAGTGATGAAATAAGCTAAATAAATAAAAAGCTTAAATAATAATCATAACTCTTATACAGTCACATTTCTGTCACTTTAACTAATTCTAATTAAATTGCCTCCAATTTAATCTGTCATTCATGCATGTTTGTAACAATTCATAAATATCTTCTACAGATAATGCTTTAGATAAGACTCCTTTAATATTTTGTAGTTAAAAGTTTGTTGTGCTGAGACCTGGGATCAGTCTGACTGGCAGTTTATTTACCTTGAACATCTGTTGTCATGGTAATAAAGTTATCCCATGTGAAATCATATAAAACTAGTCAAGATGAATAAAAGAAGTTAATAGAAATGCTTTGGTGGATTAAATATTAACCATTTTTTCACTGACTGGACGTTATTCAAAAAGTGTTTAATAAATCTTTCTTTCATTGTCTCTGTTCACTCTTTGAGGACTGTTACTCAAAGCACGGTTTGAGCTTAGTGAGGTAACTTCACTAAGCTCAAATCCAGGTTTTTCACTGTTTCGAAGGTGGTTCACTTCTTACTGGAGTACATCGCCATGGTAACTTGCACTGCAGTCCTAAGCTGCTCTGAAGTAGGTAATGGTTGGTATAAGAGAAATCACCACCTACTGACCAGTCAGTTTGACTTCTTTCTTTTTTATATTTTAGAGAAAAGATGAATTGATTAACTGATTGTGAGAAAATACACTAGTCCTCAAGGTTAGTAAGCAAAGTAAGGTGAGATATAATGTTTTTACCTGCTGGTTGCAGACTGAAATATGCTTCAGGAAAGCCCCTGTCACTGTACACACGGCAGGTGTAGTTTATGTTGAAGTCCTCCTCCTTCAGCTCAGAAAATATCAGCCAGGTCTCTAACCACGCACCTTTACTGGAGCCATCTTGGGGCAGCAAACTGTTGAGGACAATCAGATGAGATGGTTCAAAAATTCCCAAAAGTGTCAACGGTCTCAAAAGTTACCACATAAAACAAATTGATGGAGATTTAAGGTACTGACCGCTGTTCTAACATGTGGACACGGTGAGAGGTGTTTGTATCAATGAATCCATCTTTGTCCAACCAATAAATATCAACAAAAGGCTTCCCAACACCCGGCACAAACACCAGGCACCTTTTAGTGAAGTTGTACCCTGAACACATGCACAAACAGTAACTCAGTATATACATGAAACTGTATTTCTTTAAGCTCTATCAACCAAAAAATGTATTTATTGAAACATTTTTATATTCATTGCTATGTTCATCCTAAAATATGGAATCTCCCTGCACTATGGAAAAAATTAAAACAGAAGTCTTTGACTTTCAACACATGTTGGCCTAAATGAAGCCTGAGATGCATAAATATTAAATCAACAGAACACCACATTTCTCAGAAGATGTTACATTAGAGGACTTACCGCTCTGTGCTTTGATTACTTCATTTGAGGGTTCATGCACTTGTGGAACCAAAGAGTAACTCTCTGAAATACAGACCATCAAATACTGTGTACAGTAGTCTACAGATCAGGTTGAATAATCACAAAGATATGTTAGAAATGTTATTACATTTCCCACTATGTAGTTTACAGTAAGCAAACCTTAGCCAGCCTATTGCCATTGTTACTGTTTCTTTGTGTGTGTGTGTGTGTGTGTTGTTCTGCTGTTTATAGACTATTTTTATCAAGCAGCCAAACAACGTAAAAAATAAATCACTGTTAATATGTTTTGTAATGTCGTCATATTGTTCAGTATATGTTGGCCAGTATCAAAAGAACCAGAGGCAACCTCGAGGGTAAGCAGCGTGGTGGACGTAAGCTAGGTCTCGTTTCTTTTCTTCCAGTTGGATTTATTATTGAAGTCACATGATCACTGAACACCTGGACCTCTATAGATAGACTCGCTTCCAGGTTTCTGGATGGTGGTAAAAGTCACCCTGGTCCTTGTAGCCCATGACAGACACAAATATTCTACCAGTCCTTTTCCTGGTGCCTATCATTACTACTATTACTTGTATGTGAGTACCTATACACCATAGGCAGTATAGAAGACAGACATAGCATGTGGATGTGAAGTGCAGCGAGTGCAGAGGTACCCTAAACCTGCATTATTTTTGATTGCCACCAGGGGGTGATGCATGTGATTGCAGAAAGACTGAGGGGAAACAACCCTCTGACCATAAGGTACGTCCACATGTACACGGGTATTTTTGAAAATGAAGATTTTCAGTTTTTAAAAAAAATATCTCCATCCGCATGTAAACGCCAAAAATGAAGTCAAACGCTGTCAAGAACATACCACATCCTAACCGGGTAGAAATGTTGGCCAATCAGAAGCCCAGAAGCCTGGGAGGGAAAGAGTAAACAGGGTTTTGTGCCTGCACAAAACCTTAAGTAAAACCTTAATTAATGTTATCTTGTTGTACAGTCAGTGCAATCCTCTATGTTGTTGCATGCTGGGGCAGCAGGTTGAGGGTCACAGATGCCAACAGACTAAATAAACTGATCCACAAGGCCAGTAATGTTGTGGGGATGGAACTGGACTCCGTTAGGGTGTTGTCTGAGAGGCAGATGTTGTCCAAGATGAGGACATGGATAATACCTCCCACCCACTCCATGACGTGCTGGTCAGTCACAGGAGCAGATCAGTGAGAGACTGAGATTACCAAACAGCACCACTGAACGACACAGGAAATCATTCCTGCCTGTGGCCATACAACTCCATCTAATACACTGTAAACACTGCAATAGTTACACCCTTTTTACACACGCTCTTTTCTACTCTGTAATATTCTTGTCAATTTTCTTGATATTTATTAATAATCACCTCTGTTAATCCTTGATATTTATAAGTGAGTGATCTGTATATATTAGTGGTATTTCTTAAATGTGTAAAATTTGTAACATAATGTATTGTTTGGAGTTTAGTCTGTTACTGTTACTATTTTTACAATTTCTTCTTGGACCAACTGTAACCCACATAATTTCCTTAAGGATTATAAAGTATTCTGATTCTGATTGTTTCAGGATGACCTGCCATTATCCAATCACACATCTGCTTACCTGTTTCTTTTGCTCGTTTCTCCTCTTCTTTTCTCTTTTTTCTAAACTGAGCACCTGATGGCTTTGAACTTTTCTTGTCCATCTTCCATTGGTTTTAATGTTGCACTCCAGTATGAACACCCATCCCCCAACCAGAGGATCACCACAACGTAACCTAATAGACCTACACCTTAGTTCACAGATTCACTTTGTCTATGGTTTATTTCTGGGATTTTGTACAACCCAGGATTCAAATCATGAATACACAATGGGCTTGGATTTACAACATTATGAATGAAATGTGCTCTATTTGGAAGCAGCCGCCCCTCCCCTTTCGACAGGTTGTGTGTGAGACTGGCATGATGTTGGGGCAGCCTGAGTACGAGCAACTTTTTTTTTTTTTGCCGATACCTGTGATGCCGTCCCCACAACGATGCCCCCCTTGGCAACTGCCCATGTCGCCCTTATCAAAAACCGCTGCTGCATATGGACAAAGAAACTGCTGCAGTCATTTTCTGTTTCTACAATCTCACCTTTGACCTCTGCGTTAATAGTCTCTGACACAGACCCTTTGATTCCACCCAGAGTGAATGTCAGAGTACAGGTATAGGTGCCTTTGTGTTGAAGTTCCACACTGATAATTTTCAGTCTGGTGCCCCAGTACTCATAGCCGCCTGTCCCGTCCTCTATGGGGTCACAACCCTAGAAGGAGAAACAAATGGGTCTTGTTTTCAAATTCACAAAACAAAAGACAAGTATCTGTTCAAAATTATGATAAACAGTGCAGTTGGTGAGTTTACAGCTGCTGGGATCCCATTTGAGTGCCACTAGGTGATTGCCAACTACATTTCTACTATTGATAGCAGGATGATACTGATCTTTTGAGTAAGTACTTTTAAAATGTGAAAGTTCAAAACAGTTGCAGTTGCACAAAAGATGAAAATATGCCAACAAAAAACACATGGATACTGGGATCTGCTTTCAGTCAAATTGTAGATTTTAAACACTGGTGTCAGAGTTTCAATACATTCCTGGTATTGATGGAAGTTGAAATAGTGGTAGTAAATAGTTGAGGTTGCAGCTACTGTGCACTCTCTCCATTAAAACCATTAGGTTTCATGCCAGCACTCAAGAATTCTGGAGAACTCACTCTGTACCACTTGATGGAGGAAGGGATGTTGTAGCTGTTCAGCTTATTCATTTCGTTCCTCAGAGGGCAGCTCAGGTTGTCAGTCACTCCTTTTGTAAGTGGCTGATAAGCTTTCCTCGGCCTTCCACATTCTCCTGGAAGTCTTTCCTCCACCACCAGTCGGCTGGCCTGTCTATAGCAGTGGGAAGGAGTCCTGTTGGGTAATTAAGTATAAGTTTAATTTTAAGAAGTCTATGTGTTCACTGGTAAATCATGAAGGCATCTAAGCTGGAAAGGATAGTAATGGGCATGTATACTTTAAGTGCAGAGTCTAAATATAAATTCAGTGTAGTGGAAAAGCCATCTAGCTTTAATACTATCAATATGTTTGTTGTTTACAAATTGTCTCTATTTCACCATCTATTTTTATTTTAGGCTTCTAAAATAGAATATAGTATAATAGAATCTGTCAGGTCATATTGCAATTGGGTTACATATTTTTGCATGTAGCTCTTGTTTTTTTATCAGTACTTTTTAACTAGATTCTTGCAAAAGTTCTTATAATGAAAAGCAATCACATAGGTTGTGTGATTTACTGTTTTCTATTATTTTCTAAATTTTTTTTATTTCTACTAGTGCTTCCTACCTCAGTATGGTCACATAATCCCCACTGTCATTCATGGTTACTTTTAGAAACCACAGAGTCTCCTCGTGCACCATGATGTGACCAGCCTGACTGCTGATTTCTTGGCCCGACACTGAGTTGTACCACGTGATGTTGTACGGGACAGTTTTGAAGTCAAAGACGTCTGAGGAGACCAGTGTGCTTCTCAGCATAGCCACATCTCCAGGAACAGAGAAAACCCTCTCAAACTGGAGTTTGTGGTCAGTACAGTTCTCTGCAACATACATGGAAGTGTGGAATAGAGAAAAAAAGTTATTTAACCTTTTAATGCTGAGAAATCAAACATTTCAAAGTCAAAGATAATGTTCATCCATCTATACATCCATCCGCCCATATATTTTCTACCACTAATGTGGGTCTGGGTCACGGGGGCAGCAGTCTAAACAAACCACTGTCTCCAACAGTGTCCACATCATTGCTGACACTGCATCAATCCTTCAGCTGATCTCCCATTCCACTGTCTCCTCATGAACAAGATCCTGAGATATTTAAACTCTTCCAGCTGGGGTTCAACCTTGTGTCTGAACCAGAGTCAGCAGTCCACGCTTTTCTCACTGGAAACAATGGCCTCAACATTTAAGGTGCTAATTTTTATTGTAGATGCTTGACTCGGCCACACATTTCCCCAGCTAGAGGTCACCAAGAGATGAAGCCAACAGAATCACATTACACACACATGACATGGTGCAGAAAGGTGGGAGCTTGACTTTGTGAGTTTGTAAGGAATTCCTTGATCAAGGCACAAAAGTGGGACAAAGGTCAGTTTTAATTTGCCTCATGCCAGTCTCATTATTAGGCAGTGAGCGTAACAGCTTTGAAATTATTCAGACAGTCCACAGCAGGCTTTGTAAGAACTTGGATAATAGTGGCTCACTGAGTGGTTGGCTTTTGCTAAATTAAAGATAAATGTAAAGACAGACGTTCGTTGATTGGAGCACACCTTCAGGACCTCCCAGGTATTCCATCAGGGCTAGCAGCCTTCCACTGTTTACTGACATGAGCACCTGGATTGCTTTATATCCCTGCACAGAGAGGCCCATAGTGTGTGCATCAGGTGTGGGTGTTGTTGCTGTGCTCAGGACAGGTGTGTTCTTGTCAAACTGGGCAAAGAGTCGATTGTACTCCTTTCCTCCGGTGAGGCATCTGTGTTGGAACACATGGTAGCTTTGAGGTGCCATACTCACCTTGCATCGTGGTCTGTGAAGCTGTCCTCCATTGTCTTGGTGTAAACACATTTAGCATCTCTGATGCCTACCTTCAGTTCAGCTGTGGCGGTGCTGTACAGGGCCGTGTCACCTGACTTGAAGCAAGCATCACAAGCTCTGAGGAGTTTGTGGACATGACATCATCCAGCGTTTCTCATCAGGAAAGACCCAGATTGTGTGTATCTTTCTATGTTCTGATATGCAAATCAATGCCATGTAGCTAGTGCAAAGCATTCTTGGAGTTGGGCAAGAGTTCAGGCCATGTCTTATTAGTCTTGAATATGGGCCTTGTTTTCAGCCTGAGGGGGTGTAGGCTGGGACAAGGAGCATGGAAAGGTGGCCGGATTTCAGTGAAATCACCATGATCACCTTAAATATACATAGTAATAAATTTGTTTTCTCTCCCTGGAAAATCCACAAAGTTACTCCATTTAAGGCCAGTCGTCCTGTGTAGTGTGAGGAGGTACAATGACCACAACTTTACATGAATGCACAGAGATGAGAAAAAAAAGGGATTTTTGAAGGTTAAAGTGGTTCGTGGGATGTCATTATTTTCTAATTACTTTGCAAGTATGTCTGTGCTATCACTGGAAACAACGCCAAGCTGCAGGACACTAAAAAAATAACTCCACAGTAATATGCATTAATGTTCCTGTCAGATTTAATTATTATTTAACTGAAAGTGCTCGAACGTCATTCCATGTCATCCACTTTGACTCCTCAGTAATTTGGTCCAATATTGACTTTTCTGCAAAAGTCTATTGACTTGCACTTGTTGTGGCCCTTCACCTAGGATCAGTTTGGCCTGGGAGACCCTACCAGGAGCAGATTGCCCCTAACAACATAGCTCCTAGGATCACTAGGTCATACAAACCCCTCCACCGTGATAAGGTAGTTGTGTGGCAGGCAGGGGTTGGACCCAAACGCAGGACTCGCAGACAAAATACTTAAAGCATCAGCTTTATTGGCTGTACAAAGAAAAATGATAAGAAACAAACAAAAGCTAAACTAAAACTAAGAATCTGGCAACTAAGAACTTCCAGCATGGCATGACTAGAGAACTTGGAACACATACAAGAACACACAGCTAATGTGGAGGACAAGACAGTGAACAGAGGGAGACTGAGGATTTAAAAACACACAAATACACTAGACAGATGACAAAGGACCATCAAAATAAAACAGGTTGCATGACACATATGTAGGCGAGGACAAGACACGCAAGCTTAACACTGAGACCGGGAGGGAAACAGACATGGGGACATGATTTGCAAGACAGAGAGGCCACATGGAACACGGAGACATAACAAAACGGGAAACATGGAACACAAGGAAGGCAGGGTGACGGGAAAAAAACACTAAAAACTGTAAATATAACATAAGTCAAAACTATGAATGACACTAAATCTAATTCGAAAATACATGACACATGTAGGGGTCAAAAATTGCTTATGTAAGCATTTGTCATAAAAAGTATTATATAAAGATAATTTATAATAAGAATTCTTATTTATACAACTTTTTATGGCTAATACTCACTAATGGTAGTAAAAGGCAAACTGATAACTATTGATTTCCATTAACATTTAAAGAAAGAAAGAAAGATCTGGGCTCTCTGCTTAGCATTTTTATTCTTCTTTTATGGATTAGAAAAAACATCATTCATCAAAATACTTTAGTGTACAGTTAACATTTCCTTTTAGTGGTTGTACTTTCCCAACATTTGACCAGCAGCTCCATAAGGTAGCTCAGATACAACTACTCTTAGGATTTCATGATTGACTCTTAGTATTTTTCCAAAATGATTCATCACCAGTAATACAATTGAATTGAATTCATGGATCACGACATGTAATATGATATATACCTTTTTTTTTTAATGCTAAGGGACTATTTTTCTTGAGGTTGGAGCTCTGCTTGCATAAACATGTAAAAATCATGCTGTGTGTGTCTGTGTGTGTGTGTGTGTGTGTGTATTGTGTAAAACAGTGTTACTCAACTCACCCTCTTCAGATCCTCTACATTTTCCACACAGCCCGAAGAAAAACACAAAGCTTACCAGGACTAGACTTAAGTCCATGGCTGAAAAACACACAAATACACAACATTTACAACTCAGCGTTCATGCTAGAAAATATATAAACAGCAAAAAATGGAAATCAGGGAACAACTGGAAAATTTTAAGCAGTGAAAGCAACAACTTACTAGAGCCTTTAAAATCCAGCAATGATCAGCAGAAATGAACGACCGAACTTTACTCTGCCTCAGATTTTTCCTCTGCTTGCTTCTCCCTTTCTCGTTCTCTCACAATCTAGCTTCCTTCCTCCTCATTATTCATGAATAACTTGCGCTCTTGCATTTGAGGAGTTGTTTATATAAACCTCAAGTGCTACATAATGCTCTTTAAGTGGAAACAGAACTTCACAATTTAGGAAGAAGGAAACTGTCTTGTAAAGAAAAGCAGACTGAAACTAACAATGCAAAGTCTCCACAACTGCAGTGCAGCTCAGAGAGAAAGTTTCAAGTGTAAACTGGAAAATACAAAGTCTACTACCCAAAGATTTTAAGCACTTTTCCACTGCAGGAACAATTTTTTTTTCAGAGACTGGAAAGCATTGGAGAGAGTCACTGCCTGACTCTCTGCCAGCATCGGAAAATAAATCTGCTTTACTTAAATTACTTTAACCCCCCATCCTGACAACTGGGGTTAGCACAGACCCCTGAAGTATATTTTTCATAGGTGCTTTTTTTCCCCCATCATCATATTTTTGATGACTTTGTCAGTCAGTTTGTTCCTAATGATGTCACATTATTGCTTTCCATTTCTACTCTGATTGGTGCTTTAAAAAATCCAAATGTTTTGGGGTTCAAGGGGAGTTTGGTTAACAGTGAAAGGCAGCGATCCCCTTTTGTCAAGGAATGCATTCTTAACTTTTAAGAAATGTAGGAATTTCTTAAAACAGCCAAGGAGCAGAGAGTGTCTGCTTCTTGTAGATGTTGTTGTCTTTGCCTTATCAAGGTGTGGCCTCCAGCTTGCACCGGAGTGCAACATAGCTGGTTTGGAGTGTGAAGCAGTTAAGATGAGTTTTTTGTTGTTGTTTGGATGAATACAACTGTTCATTATTGTATGTTTACATCGTCAGTACACTTTGATTCAGCAGCAGGTATGGTATATGTTTTAAGTACAGACATTATATGAGTGTCCTTAGTGTTTTTCAGTGTAACTGTGAAAAGAAACTGTACAGATCTCTGCTAGTTTTGGTGTACAGTGTTCTGTAGTGCATACCACAGGGGTTGGAACAACTTCTGACTGGGGTGTGATGGGTCTGCAATGATGTTGCCTGACATACAGATTGGTGTAAATGTTACAAACAAAATGTTTGTTGTGGGGAGGTTACACCAGAGCTGCCGGTTTAATTGAGCTACAGTCCTACCATTATCTATGGCTGTATGCGCTACACGCAATTATTTGAGAATGTTTTTTTTGTGTTTAATACATCTTGATAATTGTGTTTTTTAAAAGCTATATTTTGTGTAAAAAAAAAAAAAAAGAATGAAATGTATCATTTTTCTTAGTTTTAGTTAAAAGTAGCTTAATTTGTCTGGGTATCATGTGATGACATCTCTTCCTGTTTTGAGAAAATCAGGGTTGCCATGTTGACCATGTGCTTTCATTGTGTTAAAGCATCATGGTATGCCATAAGGTAGTTCCTCTTACAATGTATACATTGTAAATCAAACATGAATAAGTATTTTGTTTAGAGGTTAATTCATGACATTGAACAAGCTAAGGGTAGTGTACAAGCTAGTAGCTACAGTTAATTTGAGAGTTAAAAAATGCAGATGTTGATTGTTTTGTGCTGTTTATTTGTATTATTCACTTTTCACCAAGATGTCGGTGAAGAATGTATTAAGATACAGTAAATAGCCAATCTTACTGTGATTCTGCGTCATCATTGGACCTGGTTTTACTAGGTGTTTAGTTCGTGTTCCAACACATGGCACAAAAACACAAAGTGAAAAAAGTTGCACTTAATGCTTCATAGTTGGAAAGAAGGCAACAAGCAACAAATTAGCTGCACCCAGTGTTGGAAACACTGTCGCAACAGCATCGTCAGCATGTGTGCCCCATGCTTAGCTTCTTGACTAGCATAAGATGCTAGCATAAGCATAAGTGTGTTCAGCTAGGACACGCAGGGGCGTGATATCCCATACTTAAGTGTTGTACCTCGTTGCTCTTGTTTGGGGAACAGAAGTTAAAGATATAACTGTTTGGTGTCACTGACAGTTTCCAGTATTTTTATTCTAATGCTGGGGATTTGATTCTTTGATTCTTCCTAAAACTTTCCAAAATGTACTTGATGCAGGCAAAATCCAGCCTTACTGCATGATAGCAAATGAAGCTAATACACAGCAGTGTATTATAGTTATAATGATGTTGTACTGATATAAGTAAAAAACTCACTTTACCTGTCTTAGGTTTGCTTAAACAATTTCTTTTAGAATAGCTAGTTCTGTCATTTAAATGTGTAAATATGAAAGTTTGCAACATTTATTGCGCTTTTTAAAATGGACACATACACAGTATAAACACTCAGTAGCCATTTCACAGAGTACATCAGGGAGCATTTTGCTACTGGAATTTATTTAACAAATATGACTTGTTGACTCCAAATGTGAACCCCATTTTTATACAACACTTCACAATTTTTTGTGACGATGTTCCAAGTATTGGACAATGAAGATGACTGGACAGAATCAGAGTTTCAGCATTTAAGAAAGAAGTTTAGTCTGGAAAAAAGTCAAGTCAAAATGAAGGTGTTTTTGATCGTCCTGAAATCTGGGACCTGATGCTTGACACTGAGTGCAAAAGGAAATTGAAGCCAACTTAATCACGGCACGTGGGAAGCATTCGTGCAGGCAGCCACGGAGCAGAGGAGCCTTTTGATCTTGTGGATAAGATGTTGAAAGCATATCGACTAATGAGCGTCACAATGTCACTGAAGATACACTTTTTACAGTCTCATCTTGACTTTTTTCCACGAAATTTGAGCGACATGAGTAATTGTGACATTGTAATGGAAAACTGACATCAGGTAAAATTTAAACCGAGCATGACAGCTGACTACTGCTGGTTCTTACAGAGAGAGACGGATGTCCAGTATAAGCACAAAAGCAAGTGCCTCAAACATTTTTGAGAACGCTGACCTTATTTGAGCTAAATTGACAGAAATCTGCTGGAACACAGCATGTATCATCTTCAGGTTTGTTTTCAAAATAAGCACATTAATACAGTTTTGGTGGGAAATAGTTAAACTTCCATTCATTGTCTTGACATATCATTATCCAAATGTGTCAAAACATCAGTGATGTCAGTGTTTCATTCATTCCAGTAAATCCCCACTGCAAACTATAACATCAATAACAAACATAAAGTTATTCATTTGCTGATTAGCAGCCTTTAGCAGTGGATTTTACAGGCAACTCTAAAAAAGACGTGGTGCTGCTCCTGGATATCACACGGAAATAATGCATAACAAAAACAATTTGATGTAAAATGTAACGTTTAAAAGGAGGTCTCTGATGAGGGAGCGTGCACAGCGTCAGAGCTAGAAGGTGCTGCTCTGCTGAGCCAGAAAGTAATCCATGTTCTTTTTCCTTCTAGGTTTGAAGAGGACGTAGAAAAACACAGAGACCACTGTGAGGAATGAGGTCACAGCCCCTGCAGCCACAACCGCCCATGTAAAGGTGGAGTCTGTAGACAGAGACGCAAAGGTAGATTAGTGTTTTTACATATCAAGGTTTGGTTGTCCTGTCTTTGGTTTGTTGAGGTGGTCTCAACAAACAAAAGACAAAAAATATAACTTAACACTTCTCGTCTTCCTCCTTTGTTCTGAGTGACACATTTTAACTCCCGCATCTCGTCTTCTTCTGTTATTGCGTCAACAATTACCCTCAACTCAATCTGGCAGCCTTTGGACACCCTGGTAACCCTGGAAACATCGAGACAAACAGCCGTCTGTGTGAACGAGGCGTGTCACAGAGGAGTATATAGCAGAGTCAGAGCTGTTAGCACCACCATAACGGCAGTGGATTAAGACAGACATTTAAGCTTGGTGACATGTTTTAATACCAGTGGATCAAATATTCATAACAACCTCTCAGAAAAGTGTTATTCAAGCGGTCTGAGAGGAAGTGTCAGGACACCAGCACATGAGTGTGGGGTTATTGTGTATTTTATAAAGTAAGGTTAAAGCATTGGTCACATCCTATCCCATTGTGGAGCACAGTATTTAATATAAACTCACAATATCGTTACTATCATTATAATTTTAAGATGTATAAAGCAGCACATTAATAATTATCCAGCTGAACTTACCTGTGTTTGATAAAGAGGACTGGGAATGCTAGTCTGAGTCACAGCACACCATTGATCTTAGAAATATAGTAGACAATGAAAGTGATAATAAGGACAACCATCACACCACCGAGTACAGATCCAATCACAACGATGATGTTTGAATCTGTGGAGATGAACAACCAAGATAATTAAATGTCAAAACAGTGATTGAACCTTAAAAATATAATGAAATAAGCTAAATAAATAAAAAGCCTAAATAATAATCATAACTCTTATACAGTCACATTTCTGTCACTTTAACTAATTCTAATTAAATTGCCTCCAATATAATCTGTCATTCATGCATGTTTGTAACAATTCATAAATATCTTATACAGATAATGTTTTAGATATAGACTCCTTTAATATTTTGTAGTTAAAAGATTGAATATTAAATGCTGTTGTGCTGAGACCTGGGATTAGTCTGACTGGGAGTTTGTTTACCTTGAACATCTGTCGTCATGGTAATAAAATTATCCCATGTGAAATCGTATACAACTGGTCTACATGAATGAAAGAAGTTAATAGCTTAGTGAGGTAACTTCACTAAGCTCAATTTTTTTTTTTTTTTCACTGTTACAAAGGTGGTTCACTTCTTACTGGGGTACATCGTCATGGTAACAGTCCTAAGCTGCTCTAAAGCTCTGTTTGATAAGAGAAATCACCACCTACTGACCAGTCAGTTTGACTTCTTTCTTTTTTATATTTTAGAGAAAAGATTACCTGATTAACTGATTGTGAGAAAATACACTAGTCCTCAAGGTTAGTAAGCAAAGTAAGGTGAGATATAATGTTTTTACCTGCTGGTTGCAGACTGAAATATCCTTCAGGAAAGCCCCTGTCACTGTACGCACGGCAGGTGTAGTTTATGTAGAAGTCCTCCTCCTTCAGCTCAGAAAATATCAGCCAGGTCTCTAACCACGCACCTTTACTGGAGCCATCTTGGGGCAGCAAACTGTTGAGGACAATCAGATGAGATGGTTCAAAAATTCCCAAAAGTGTCAACGGTCTCAAAAGTTACCACATAAAACAAATTGATGGAGATTTAAGGTACTGACCGCTGTTCTAACATGTGGACACGGTGAGAGGTGTTTGTATCAAAGAATCCATCTTTGTCCAACCAATAAAGATAAGCAGAAGGCTTCCCGACACCCGGCACAAACACCAGGCACCTTTTACTGAAGTTGTACCCTGAACACATGCACAAACAGTAACTCAGTATATATATTAAACTGTATTTCTTTAAGCTCTATCAACCAAAGAATGTATTTATTGAAACATTTTTATATTCATTGTTATGTTCATCCTAAAATATGGAATCTCCCTGCACTATGGAAAAAATTAAAGAAGTCTTTGATTTTCAACACAATATGTTGGCCTATGAAGCCTGAGATGCATAAATATTAAATCAACAGAACACCACATTTCTCAGAATATCATAGATTAGAAGACTTACCTCTCTGTGCTTTGATTATATCATTGGAGGGTTCATGCACTTGTGGAACCAAAGAGTAACTCTCTGAAATAGAAAACATCAAATACCGTGTACAGTATAGAGATGGACCGATCCGATATTACGGTCTGATACTGACCTAAATTACTGGATCGGATATCAGAGAAAAACAAAAAAAGGAATCCGATCCATTAAATATCACAAAAGCACCCCACAAAACTTGCGACATGGCGTAACTAAGCTCATAACCTTAGCACGTCGGAGGAATATGCCTCACGTGATAGAGCGGCTGTGGCGTGGGAGACCTGTCGGTGGTCTGGTTGAGCATTTGGACCCTCACTACCAAACCGCATTTCATCTCCCAGAAAGTTATCCCAGAGAAGTAAAGCAAGTGTGTAAGTTCATCTCTGAATGTTTGTAAAGCATTCCCACGTTAAGCTTAACAACCAATATATAGCGCGACTGCCTCTTCTCTCTCCCTCCCTCTCCTGTTCCTACTTCAATTATGAAACTGATCAATGATCAGCTGATCGGCTTTTCTGTCGTGACTCCGTCTCTCTTGTTTGTTTATCGCCCACTTTGCGCCAGAAAGAAGAAACCAGCGGATAAACAACAGCAGCACGTTTAAGCGTGATAAGCTGTTGTTAGAATTTATTTAATATTACTTTCTACACCAGGATCCTTTTCTACGTAGCTGACGGCTGGTAACTGTGCAGGGGCGGATCTAGCAAAGTTTTGCCAGGGGGCCAGATAGGGCATTAACAGGGAAAGGGGGCACAAAGACATACTTTTCTTTCTTATTCTCATGTCTAGCTTTTAATAAATAAATATCTGAATCTTACACAAGTTTTCATCAGATGTAAAATGTATAGAAATCCATTATTGTATATAGGAACTATTAAGTCAAATTTATAACCTAGTAAGCTGTAGTACTTTTTCCTTTGGGAAGATACCATGTGTGCAGTCTGCAATTCTGTTCAAGAAAGATGTTGAATCTATTTAATTATTGTGGGAAAATTATTGATTTCTGTGCATTTTTATTTTATTTTATTTTTATTTATTTTTTTACACGTGCATTAAATTAAAGTTGATTACGTCAATTAAGCATTATGAGGTGGAGGGTGAGGGGTGGTTCCCTATTTTTTTTTTTTTTGCTGGGAATTGGCAACCCTGTTAGTTAGGTTGCTTAATATTTCCGCTAAATACTCTTTAAAATACCAGAAAAGGAAGGATGGTGTAGGTTTAAGTTTGTTTGATTGATCAGTGTTGCTGAACTATGAAATATTTTGGGTGCAGTGTATTTTTTGCATACAGGTATAACAGAATAGCTTTAGTTTTGTTTTCTTTTTTCAAACTTGAGTATGAACTTATAAAAAATGTAGCAAGATATTTAAAAAACGTTTTATTGATTATAAAATACGCTATATTGGATTTATATCGGTATCGGCAGATATCCAAATTTATGAAATCGGTATCGGACATAAAAAAGTGGTATCGTGCCATCTCTAGTACAGTAGTCTACAGTAGAGATTGGACAATCACAAAGATATGTTGGAAAGGAATGATATTTTCCACTATGCAGTTTACAGTAAGCAAACCTAAGCCATCACAAGATCACTGACCACCTGGACCCCCATAAACAGACTCCCTTCTAGATGTCTGGATGGTGGGTTTTGGGGAGGTCTTGGGCTCTCTCATGTTGGGCTAACGAGGTTTAATGCACGTGATTGCAGAAACTCTGAGTCCTGGGGGAAATGCTCTGACCCTAGTAAAGATGTGTTTATCGGTTCAGCTAACATTTTGGTTCATACTACTCGAAATACTCAGTACAAGTTTCAGAAAGGGTAATTACTCACAGTATGCTTCTTAGCTAATGACGTGTCATTGGCAAGTTGTTGATTTTGCTATTTTGTCTTGTAAACCAATTTGCCCCATGCTATGTTCCATAGAAAAAACAATGACGGCAGGAACAATGGTAAGAATTTAAACAATGTTTACTGTGTCATCACTGTTATTAGAAAAATCACCTTTACATATGGACAAAGAAACTGCTGCAGTCATTTTCTGTTTCTACTATCTCACCTTTGACCTCTGCTTTAATAGACTCTGATACAGACCCTTTGATTCCACCCAGAGTGAATGTCAGAGTACAGGTATAGGTGCCTTTGTGTTGAAGCTCCACACTGATAATTTTCAGTCTGGTGCCCCAATAGTCAAAGCCGCCTGTTCCGTCCTCTATGGGGTCACAACCCTAGAAGGAGAAACAAATGGGTCTTGTTTTCAAATTCACAAAACAAAAGACAAGTATCTGTTCAAAATTATGATAAACAGTGCAGTTGGTGAGTTTACAGCCGCTGGGATCCCATTTGAGTGCCACTAGGTGATTGCCAACTACATTTCTACTATTGATAGCAGGATGATATTGATCTTTTGAGTAAGTACTTTTAAAATGTGAAAGTTCAAAACAGTTGCAGTTGCACAAAAGATGAAAATATACCAACAAAAGACACATGGATACTGGGATCTGCTTTCAGTCAAACTGTAGATTTTAAACACTGGTGTCAGAGTTTCAATACATTCCTGGTATTGATGGAAGTTGAAATAGTGGTAGTAAATAGTTGAGGTTGCAGCTACTGTGCACTCTCTCCATTAAAACCATTAGGTTTCATGCCAGCACTCAAGAATTCTGGAGAACTCACTCTGTACCACTTGATGGAGGAAGAGATGTTGTAGCTGTTCAGCTTATTCATTTCGTTCCTCAGAGGGCAGCTCAGGTTGTCAGTGACTCCTTTTGTAAGTGGCTGAAAAGCTTTCCTTGGCATTCCACATTCTCCTGGAAGTCTTTCCTCCACCACCAGTCGGCAGGCCTGTCTATAGCAGTGGGAAGGAGTCCTGTTGGAAAATTAGAAAATTAGAAATATTATGAATGAATGGATAATTAGGCACACTAGTCTTAGCAATGAGGGGCATTTTTGACCCTCAAACTCAAATGACAATTAAAAAGTGCTTTAAATTTGCATAAATCTGAAATGATGTGTAAAATCTTTATTACCTGCTATAGTAGATATCAAGACATCTAAGCTGGAAAGTATGGTAATGGGCATGTATGCATGTATACTTTAAGTGCAGCATTTAAATATAAAATCAGTGTAGTGGAAAAGCCATCTAACTTTAATACTATCAATATGTTTGTCTTACATTACAGGCTAAATATTAAAATAGGTTATACTGGATTCTTATTAGATTGGTTTAGTTCACTAATTGTTTAGTCACAACCCCCAGAGAATCGTGTCTCTATTTCACCACCTATATTTATTTTAGGCTTCTGAAATAGAATACAGTGGTCCCTCGTTTATCGCGGGAGTTACGTTCTAAAAATAACCCGTGATAGGTGAAATCCAGGAAGTAGCCAACTTTATTTTTTTTACAATTATTATAGTGTTTTAAGGCTGTAAAACCCCTCACTACACGCTTTATACACTTTTCTCAGACAGGCGGAAACATTTTCACGCTTTTCTCTCTTGTTTAAACACTCAAACACAAACCTTTGTAGAAAAATAAGTCCAGTATTATAGAATGAAACCAAAGGCACCCGCAGGAGCCTTTGACAGTGCAAAAATTTTCGTCGACATTGTTGTGTTTGTTGGGGAGAAAACTTACAAACATACAGTACAGCACTTCAGAGTCACACTGCTAGCGATCGAAGATTTATGTAAATTTGACAAGCTGCATTCATTCTGTACTGTACAGGAGACACGGCACAAGATTGATTCACAATGGTCTACAGCCAATCAGGATCCAGAACACAATGCGCTGTACAAAATTTTTAAAAAGCATGCAAAATTGCACAAAAAAATCCGCGAAAGGTGAACTGCGTAACAGCGAGGGACCGCTGTATAGTATAATAGAATCTTTCAGGTTATATTGAAATTGAGTTACATATTTTTGCATGTAGCTCTTGCTTTTTTAACAGTATTTATTTTTTGTGTACAAAATTCTTGCATGAGTTCTCATAATCAAAACTAAGCAGTCACATCGGTTGTGTAATTTACTGTTTTCTATTATTTTCTAATATTTCAAGATCTGCGGGTGAAGATCATGTGAGGTGAGGTGCGGACCCATGTGCAGACAACACAGGAAAATGTGAACTTAGGAACAAATAGCGAGCCGTTTATTTTGGGCTGAACACCAGGATATAATATAAGGAAAAACCAGCATGCAGAAATAACCTAAACTGGTGAAAACTACTAGGAAACCTTGAAACCATGAAACACAATGAGAGGAATGAGGAGGTGAGCAGAGACTCGGAGGAGGGACAAGAGAAGACTGAAACAATACATACACAAAAGGGTGATAAGGAAAGTGATAACACATGGGAGCACAGCAGGAACAAATTAAACACAACGAGACAGGGGAAGCAAAACTGAACACAATGAGACAAGGGACCATCAAAATAAAACAGGAAGTGGCATGCAGACTGAGACCCACACAAGGACACAGACAGACTGGTGAGACAACCACAAGGAGGAGAACGTGGAAACGGGTAAGGTGAACACAGACATGACAAAGGTGTTGAGTGAGAGGGACACAGAAGGAAAGAGACGTAAACACAGATAACACGACAGACACTTACAGGCAACAAAGGGAAAGTGACCAAGACACAAGAGGAACCTAACAGACAAGAAACTAAACTGGGAATACCAGGGAACTCAGGAACTTGAAAAGAACAGACTCAAGACTAACTAGCGGAACTTAAATATCATCATTAAATTGTAAAACAATCACAAAAACACAGGAAACTCAAAATACTGGGTCCAAGGCCCAGAACCATGACGCTAGTGCTTCCTACCTCAGTATGGTCACATAATCCCCACTGTCATTCATGGTTACTTTTAGAAACCACAGGGTGTCCTCGTGCACCATGATGTGACCAGCCTGACTGCTGATTTCTTGGCCCGACACTGAGTTGTACCACGTGATGCTGTACGGGACAGTTTTGAAGTCAAAGACGTCTGAGGAGACCAGTGTGCTTCTCAGCATAGCCACATCTCCAGGAACAGAGAAAACCCTCTCAAACTGGAGTTTGTGGTCAGTACAGTTCTCTGCAACATACATGGAAGTGTGGAATAGAGAAAAAAAGTTATTTAACCTTTTAATGCTGAGAAATCAAACATTTCAAAGTCAAAGATAATGTTCATCCATCTATACATCCATCCGCCCATATATTTTCTACCACTAATGTGGGTCTGGGTCACGGGGGCAGCAGTCTAAACAAACCACTGTCTCCAACAGTGTCCACATCATTGCTGACACTGCATCAATCCTTCAGCTGATCTCCCGTTCCACTGTCTCCTCATGAACAAAATCCTGAGATATTTAAACTCTTCCAACTGGGTTGAAATTTGTGCCTGATCCAGAGTCAGCAGTCCACCATTTTCTTACTGAGAACAGTGGCCTCAATGTTTGAGGTGCTAATTTTCATTGTAGATGCTTGACACTCGGCCACAAATTTCTCCAGCTAGAGGTCACCAAGACTGAAGCCAAAAGAGCCACATTACACACACATGACATGGTGGAGGAAAGGTGGAGAGCAAGCTTGACTTTGTGAGTTTGTAAGAAAATCTTTGATCCAGGTGCAAGTGAGAGTGTGGAAATCCAGTAAGGTCAAAATATCTGGAAAGATGATGTTGAATGTTGAAATATAATGGATGAAGAGCATTGGTACATATTTCCCATTCTGTTTTAGATTAACTGGTACTAGGTCACGAGGGATCGTAACAGTGTCCCCTGTTTACCTGTTTTAAGATGTATGGAAACTGATGTAGGGTCAAAAGTGGGATAAAGGTCAATTTTAATTTGCCTCATTGGCAGTCTATCAAACACTTCAAAACACTACATTATAAGTGAGCGTAACAGCTTTGAAATTATTCAGACAGTCCACAGCAGGCTTTGTAAGAACTTGGATAATAGTGGCTCACTGAGTGGTTGGCTTTTGCTAAATTAAAGATAAATGTAAAGACAGACGTTCGTTGATTGGAGCACACCTTCAGGACTTTCCAAGGTATTCCATCAGGGCTAGCAGCCTTCCACTGTTTCCTGACATGAGCACCTGGATTGCTTTATATCCCTGCACAGAGAGGCCCATAGTGTGTGCATCAGGTGTGGGTGTTGTTGCTGTGCTCAGGACAGGTGTGTTCTTGTCAAACTGGGCAAAGAGTCGATTGTACTCCTTTCCTCCAGTGAGGCATCTGTGTTGGAACACGTGGTAGCTTTGAGGTGCCATACTCACCTTGCATCGTGGTCTGTGAAGCTGTCCTCCATTGTCTTGGTGTAAACACATTTAGCATCTCTGATGCCTACCTTCAGTTCAGCTGTGGCGGTGCTGTACAGGGCCGTGTCACCTGACTTGAAGCAAGCATCACAAGCTCTGAGGAGTTTGTGGACATCTGACATCTGACATTTCTATGTTCTGATATGCAAATCAATGCCATGTAGCTAGTGCAAAGCATTCTTGGAGTTGGGCAAGAGTTCAGGCCATGTCTTATTAGTCTTGAATATGGGCCTTGTCTTCAGCCTGAGGGGGTGTAGGCTGGGACAAGGAGCATGGAAAGGTGGCCGGATTTCAGTGAAATCACCATGATCACCTTAAATATACATAGTAATAAATTTGTTTTCTCTCCCTGGAAAATCCACAAAGTTACTCCATTTAAGGCCAGTCGTCATGTGGACTATGAATGCACAGAGTGGTTCGTGGGATGTCATTATTTTCTTATAACTTTGCAAGTATGTCCATGCTATCACCAGAAACAACACCAAGCTGCAGGACACTAAAAACTTAACTCCACAGTAATATACTTTAATCTGTGTGTCAGATTGAATTATTATTTAACTGAAGGTGCTGGAACATCATCCATGTCATCCACTTTAACTCCTCGGTAACTTGGTCCAATGTTGACTTTTCCATAAAAGTCTATTGAATTGCACTTGTTCTGACCCGTCACCTAGGATCAGTTTTCTTTTTTCTAATCATGGATTAGAAAAAACATCACTCATCAAAATACTTTGAATTTTTAGTGTACAGTTAACATTTCCTTTTAGTGGTTGTACTTTTCCAACATTTGATCAGCAGCTCCATAAGGTAGCTCATGTAAAAATCATGCTGCGTGTGTGTGTGTGTGTGTGTGTGTGTGTGTGTGTGTGTGTGTGTGTGTGTCTGTGTCTGAGTGTGCGTGTGTGTGTCTGTGTATTGTGTAAAACAGTGTTACTCAACTCACCCTCTTCAGATCCTCTACATTTTCCACACAGCCTGAAGAAAAACACAAAGCTTACCAGGACTAGACTTAAGTCCATGGCTGAAAAACACACAGATACACAACATGTACAACTCAGCGTTCATGCTAGAAAATATATAAACAGCAAAAAATGGCAATCAGGTAACAACTGGAAAATTTTAGGTAGTGAAAGCAACAACTTACTAGAGCCTTTAAAATCCAGCAATGATCAGCAGAAATGAACGACCGAACTTTACTCTGCCTCAGATTTTTCCTCTTCTGCTTGCTTCTCCCTTTCTCGTTCTCTCACTCCTCCTCATTCCTCATGAATGACTTGTGTTGTTCCGTTTGAGGAGTTGTTTATATAAACCTCAAATGCTACATAATGCTCTTTGAGCAGGAACAGAACTTCGCAATTTTAAGGGTTACTGGAAGAAGGAAACTGTCTTGTAAAGAAAAGCAGACTGAAACTAACAATGCAAAGTCTCCTCAACTGCAGTGCAGCTCAGAGAGAAAGTTTCAAGTGTAAATTGAAAAATACAGTCTCCAAGTCTCCAGCGGTAAATGGACTGATTCTTATATAGCGCTTTTCTACTCTCCCGCAGTACTCAAAGCGCTGTATACAACATGCCTCATTCACCCATTCATACAAGCACTTCTAAACTCGAGTGCAAACTAATAAACGTTCACACTCCAATGACCGCATCGGAGGGCAACTTGGGGTTAATATCTTGCCCAAGAATATTTGGCTTGCAGACTGGGGAAGCCAAAGATTGAACCACCGTGTCACCTGACCTTCCAACCAGTAGCTGATCTGCTCTACCACCTGAGCCACAGCCACCCCTAACCTTACAGCACCTGGTATTCCCAGGCGGTCTCCCAGTCAAGTACTAACAAAGCCCAACCCTGCTTAGCTTCCAAGATCAGACAAGCTCGGGCGTGCTCAGGGTGGTATGGCCGTAAGCCAGTTATCAGCACTTTTCCACTGCAGTCAGTGACTGCCTAACTCTGCCAGCGTTGGAGAAAAAAACCCTGCTTTACTTATTATTTTAACCCTCATCCTGGCTACTGGGGTTAACACAGACCGCTGAAGTATTGTCAGTCAGTTTGTTCCCAATAATGTCACATCATTGCTTTCCATTTCTACTTTGATTAGTGCTTTAAAAATCCAAATGTTTTGGGTTCCAAGGGGACCCCAATCAAAAGCACCCAATCCGATGTGTTTTAAGTTTGATAAATGGAACTCTTTGTAAATATTTGTTTCTCCTATCACATGCCAGCATACCTGAAGAATAGCACAAGGCAAAACTGTGTGCTGTAACTGCCTGTAGTATGTGCTTAGCTTTAGCTGTTTTTAGTTGTTTCTGGTCCCTGCACAACTGCAGTGAGAGCTTGGTTAATATTGCCAGCAAAAATTCAAACGGTCTTCTATACTTGATAAAAGGCAGTCCTAGCAGAGACCGCCTTTGTCAAAGAATCTGTTCATAACTTTTAAGGAATGCAGGAATTTGTTGCCACAGGCAAGGACCAGAGAGTGTCTGCTTCTTGCAGATGTTGTTGTTTTCTTGGGCTCTTCAAGTGGTGGCCTCCAGCTTGCACCGGGGTGGTTTGAAGCTGGTTTGCAGTATGAAGCAGTTGAGAGGAGTTTAGTTTGGATGAATACAACTGTCCATTATTGTATGTTTACACCGTCAGGTGACCCTAAAGCTGTCAGTTTAATTGATCTACAATCCTACTGTTGTCTAAGGCTGTGCTGCTCCATAGGCAATTATTTGAGAATGTTTTTTGTGTTTAATACATCTTGATAATTGTATTTTTTTTTAAAGTCTAGAAGAATTGGATCGTTTACCTTAGTTTTACTTAAAAGTAACTTTATTTGTCTGGGTAAACCTGTGATGACATCACTTCCTGTCCAAAAAATTTCATCACTTCCCATTTTGAGAAAATCAGTGTAACCATGCTGACCATTTGCTGAACTCACTCTTTCAAATATGAAAGTATTTTGTTTAGAGGTTAATTCATGACGGTGAACAAGCAAAGGATAGTGTACAAGCTAGTAGCTACAGTTAATCTGAGAGTTAAAAAACGCAGATGTTGATTGTTTTGTGCTGTTTATTTGTATTATTCCCAGTTTTCACCAAGATGTCGGTGAAGAATATATTAAAGTACAGTAAATCTTAATGTGATCCTGTGTCTTCACTGGACCTGGTTTAACTATGTTTAACTTAAGACAACTCTAAACTGTGTGAACTAAGAGGTTTGCTTGAAACAACCCAAGGTATCTCTAAAACAGTGACAAAACCAGTGAAGAATTTCAACACCAACAAAGTGGAGTGCACAGAACAGATGTTTCTGTCACGGTCCAGTGTTTTGTTTGTTGTTATTATTATTGTTCTATGATTTCTTTGCTGTAAATGACTTGTGTTCTGATTTGATGTTTGATTTTCACTATTAGTGTTTAGGTTTCTTTCTCTGTATTTCTAGTGCTCTAGTTCTTTGTTCTGTGATTTCTTCTTCTTAGGTTTTATCCATGTGTCCCTTTTAGTCCGGTGTCAAGTCTGCGTCTTTGTGAATCGTCTCTTGTTTCCTGTTTTATTTTGATAGTCCCAGTCCTACATTAGTGTGTCTAGTTTTGCTTCCCCATGTCTCGTTATGCCCATCTTACCCCAGCTGTGTCTCCCTCCTGTTTCTCATTCCCTGATTACTCCTTTGTGTATTTGAGCCCTGTGTTTTTTCCTGTATGTTGCTGGTTCGTCTGCGTTTTCTCCCCGAGTTCCTCTATGCTTCATGTACCTCTGCTCTCCGTCGCCTTGTGTTCTGGTTTGTTGTTTAATTCTTAGTTCTGTTCTCACCTTTTGTTGTATGTCCCTCTCCACAATAAAGCTCAATCACATCAGCAGTGCCTGCATCTTGGGCCCTCACTCATAACCCAACACGTCTGCCGTCGCAGCCGTGACAGTTTCGTCCATTACAGATGACCCTAGCAAGACCTGCCTGTTACACAAAGCCACATCCTCTCCAAAATAAAACTAATAGTGTAGGTCATTCAGAAACAAATCTCTGGATGAAAGAAAAGCCTTCATCAAACAAAAGGGCATATGTTTCAAATGCTGTGCTTAAAGTTCTCACATGGCTTAAGATCGCAGGTCATCTGTGAAGTGCTCTGGGTGCTATAGCAGTTATCATGATACAGCTATGCATCCTGGTCCTGATGCTGACGGAGCTCAGGCTGCTTCACCATCAGAAGAGAATGGCAGGGAGGAAGAAAATCCATCTCATGTTGCTGTCATCAGCACAAGCTGCACAGAAGTCTGTAGTTCAGGTCAGCTCGATAGACCACACAACGCTGTAATCTGGGTTGGGAAGTAATAGGAGAGGTGTGCTTGGGTAATGTACAATCAATGTGGTCAAGACTCATATCTTGGAAAGTGGTCGCCATTCGGCCTGTGCAAGTTTCATGAACTTGAGCCAGTCAAACCAGCTGAGACAACACGAGGACCAGCTGAGACAACTGCTCATGGTGATGGCTCACAACCCATCACCATGAGCAGGTGAAACATCACCTGACAGAAGGTGCAATCAGAGCACTTAGAAAGCCAAGAAACGTATCAGTGCAGAACTCCACAAATGTGTAACATGCAGATTCTAAGCTGTTCTGTTACTCAGCTTAGAAGCTTTCATCTTAGAATCGGTCGTCCTTTTACTTTTGTGGCAGTTGGAAGTTCAACCCATCACATGCCTCTAACAAAGGAGGATCTTAGGAGCCCATAAAAGACTAAATTTTATCATTACGGGTGGCACAGTGGTTAGCATTGTTGCCGCACAGCAAGAAGGTCCTGAGTTCAATTCCACCATCAGGCCAGGATGGATTTTGCATATTCTCCCTGTGTTTGCATGGGTTCTTCTTGGGTACTCTGGCCTCCTCCCATAGTCTACGTGTTAGCCCTGTGACAGACTGGTGGCCTGTCCAGGGTGTACCCAACCTCTTGCCCTAAGACAGCTGGGATAGGCTCCAGTGCCCCTGAAAAAGGATAAGCGGAAGCGAATAGATGGATGGATTACAATCTAACAACAATAAGATCAGAAAATGAAAACAGTTTATAGTAGATATGTAAATGATCCTTAATCAGTATTATCAACAATAACAGAGGCATGGGCCCTGGTGGGTATTAAGTCAAACAATCCTGACTGTCAGTATTTAAATAAAGTAACAAAAAAAATACACAATGTTAATCAGACTAAAGGCTCTTGATTCAATAGCATTTCTTCCAAAAAAACCAGTGTAAACATAAAGTGTAGTTATACAGAGGTGACACCTGGGCGTCCCCAGTACACAGAGGTGTCACCAGAATCGTTATTGTGTATCTGTTGTGTGCCGTTTTCTGTCACATTAAGTGGTTTCAGCAGCCTGAGTGTGTCTGCCTCCCACATTTCTGCGTGTTATGACGGTCACATTGAGCCCTCTTGTGGCTGCACGGGGAGTCGGCCTGACATGAGAAACCCTGACAAACATGAAAGTCGAGCTTTAGCCATTAGATGTGTTCCAATTGATGCTAAACTTTGATTTTTAATGGTCCTGCTGCACTTTGAGCGCTTTCTTAGCCTGTTTTCTGGTGAGAGGATGAATCGAGAACTTTCTGTGTGGACTGCGTGTTTCTCTCTGTGTCTGTGTGCTTTCCCCTGCTACAGTCCAAAGTCAGTCAGGCAGTTAGATGTTGGTGTGGCGGTGTTTGTCTGTATCGGCCCTTTGCTGGATGTATGTGAAACAGTATGTGAAATAAGGATGTGGTTTTAAAATTAGGTTACTGTTTCCATGGCCTTGTTTTTATAGGCCTCTGTGGTACTCAGACATGTTTAAATCTTCTTGTGCGCTGCAGATGAATCATGTTTACTCTGCAGAAAACAAGGCACTCCTCTGCAGCTGTACCTCTGATACCCCAATCAGACCACAGGTACATCACCACAAAGTCTAAAAATATAGATCCTTTACCTTTTAAATTCATTGACCATTTAGTGCTGGTTTAGCTCAGTGAGTGAGCAGGTGACCATATGGCCAGAGAGCAGTAGGCCCGGGTTGCGGTCCGACCCATGGCCCTTTGCTGCATGTCTTCCTCTCTCTGTCTCCCCGCTTTCCTGTCTATCCACACTGTCTCTATCCAATAAAGGCTAAAGGCCAAAAAACAAATTAAAAAAAATCTTTTTACCAATATGATAGAATTTTAGTAATATCTCTGTAGTTGTACGTATCTGGAAGAGGTTATTGTTAATACATGAATTTCTGACAATATTTGCATCAAATAACGCAGAGAGATACTGTACAATAACTGGTGAAAGACAGTTCCCGTGAGATGTTTTTGTATGTTTGCCTTCAGCTCTGTGTCACGATTCCTGCTTAATGACTGGTAGGCAGGGTGTCTCAAGGAGACTGTGATGTTGTAAAGATGTTCTTATTATACATGTAAGTGTAAGATCTGTCAATAAAAACACAGTTTATTCATAAGTATATACTGACTATGGTGTTACCTTGTTAATTCAAGCACCATCCAAGTTAGTTTGGCTTTGTTATATTTATTCTTTTCTGCGTCTTTTCTATGTAAATATACAGGTCCCAGTTTTCCCTGGTTGTGACTCTTCCACAACCACCTTTAGAAAACGTACTTTTAGTCTTTCAATCAGAGTACCCTATAATATTGAACTCTCGATAGGAGGTACTTATTTGTACCCTAATGGTTTGAGCGCAGGAGAACAAGTGTAGTATGACTACATGAGGAAACCAGAATACCTATTCAAAAGGCTTTGAGGCAACAGTGTTAACCCCTCTGCCACCAGTACAACTCACAAATACAGAATTGTTGGAATATATTAAATTTCATCCATCCATTTTCTTCCACTTTTCCAGCCTGGAATTTATCCCAAGTGTCAAGTCAGTTGCAGGTAGAGCCAGGTAATCATTCATACCTGCAGCCAATTTAGAATCACCTGTTAATCTTAAAAAGAAGCAAGTCTTTGAATGATGGGAGACACCAGAGTACCCAGCAGTAACCCATACAGGCATGGTGAGAGCAGGCAAGGAAAAGCTCTGGCCAGGCAGAGGGTTTGAACCCAGGTCCTTCTTTCACTGAGGCATCATCGTCCTGCCTGCATTAAATGTTTTTAAATTAACTTAAATGCTTAAGGTAAAATTATATTTTATCTGATGTATTTTTGTTTTTGAATTAAATTAAACCACTTGCAAATATGGAAGAGTTTAAGTATCTCGGGGTCTTGTTCACGAGTGACGGGAGAAGGGAGCGGGAGATCGACAGACGGATTGGTGCTGTGGCTGCAGTGATGCGGAAGCTGTATCGGTCTGTTGTGGTAAAGAGAGCTGTGTAAAAGCGAAGCTCTCAATTTACCGGTCGATCTACGTCCCTACCCTCACCTATGGTCACAAGCTGTGGGTAGTGACCGAAAGAACGAGATCGCGGATACAAGTGGCAGAAATGGGTGGCTGGCCTCTCCCTTAGAGATAGGGTGAGAAGTTCAGCCATCCGGGAGGGGCTCAGAGTAGAGCCGCTGCTCCTCCACATCGAAAGGAGTCAGTTGAGGTGGTTCGAACATCTGACAAGGATGCCTCCTGGGTGAGGCCTTCCGGGCATGTCCCACCGGGAGGAGGCCCCGGGGCAGACCCAGGACACGCTGGAGAGATTATATCTCTTGGCTTGTCTGGGAACGCCTTGGTGTTCCCAGACAAGGTGGAGGAGGTGGCTGGGGAGAGGGAGGTCTGGGCTTCTCTGCTGGCCCTGGATAAGCGGAAGAAGATGGATGGATGGATGGATGGATGGATGGATGGATGGATGGCACTTGCAAATATTGCATCTTAAAATCTCAATGAAATGGTGCAAGTTTCTGTTTCACCCCTTCAAAAGATAGACACAGGCATTTTGAGGCATGGCAATGGATGGATATGATAAACAAAAATGTGTAACATACTTGACATAGGTCAAGTCAGTTTTGCCATTTAAATGTGTAGATATGAAAGTTTGAAAATTAAGCTCTTCAACTGAACACGATGCTTCCCTGAGAACATTTATTGCACTTTTTAACACATACACAGTATAAACACATCAATAACACCGGTAAACAAGCATTTTGCTACTGGAATTTTTTCACCCATACCAAATTTGATGATGTTCCAAGCATTGGACAATGAGGATAACTGGACAGAAACAGCACTTCAGCATTTAAGAAATAAGTTTAGTCCTGAGAAAACGGAAACCAAAATTAAGGAAGGTGTTTTTGATGGACCTGAAATCTGCGACATGATGCTTGACACTTTGCGCAAAAAGAAATTGAAGCCAACTGAATCAGAACAAACACATTATTACAGTTTTGGTGGGAAATAGTTAAAATTCCACTCATTTTCTTGATATATCATTATCCAAATGTGTCAAAGCATCAATGATGCCAGTGTGTATCTCAAACATCTGGCGTGTTATCTTAAATTGGATTTCATGTCTTGAATCGGTGTAAAAGAACTAGAAAACAACAGCTCATCTATTACATGCTTCCAACCTTACAAAAAAAACATTGTTCATCTTTGAGTGTCAGAGAGGTATTTGTTTCATTCATTCCAGTAAATCCCCACCGAAAACTATAACGTCATTAACAAACATAAAGTTATTCATTTGCTGATTAGCAGCCTTTAGCAGTGGATTTTATGGACAACCCTAAAAAAGACGTGGTGCTGCTCCTGGATATCACACGGAAATAATGCATAACAATAACAATTTGATGTAAAAGGTAACGTTTAAAAGGAGGTCTCTGATGAGGGAGCGTGCACGGCGTCAGAGCTAGAAGGTGCTGCTCTGCCGAGCCAGAAAGTAATCCATGTTCTTTTTCCTTCTAGGTTTGAAGAGGACGTAGAAAAACACAGAGACCACTGTGAGGAATGCGATCACAGCCCCTGCAGCCACAACCGCCCATGTAAAGGTGGAGTCTGTAGACAGAGACGCAAAGGTAGATTAGTGTTTTTACATATTAAGGTTTAGTTGTCCTGTCTTTGGTTTGTTGAGGTGGTCTCAACAAAAAAAAGACAAAAATATAACTTAACACTTTGTGTGTGTCATCAATTTTGCGCGAGTTCGCAGCCTGATGTGAAGAACAGCTCACCTTCTACTCGAAGCTGAGCAACAACTTCTCGTCTTCCTCCTTTGTTCTGAGTGACACATTTAAACTCCGACTTCTCGTCTTCTTCTGTTATTGCTTCGACAATTAGCCTCAACTCAATCTGGCAGCCTTTGGACACCCTGGTAACCCTGGAAACATCAAGACAAGCAGCCGTCTGTTTTTAATGCTGTGAACGAGGCGTGTCTCTAATGATTACACATAAAGAGTAATCATTAGAGTCAGAGCTGTTAGCAACACCATACTGGTAGTAGATTATTTCAATACTGAAAAATATCCATAACAACCTCTCAGAAATGTGTTATTTAACTTGTCTGAGAGGAAGTGGCAAGACACCATCACAGTTTTTTAAAGACCAGATCCTGTAGGAGCGCAAAAGGTTATGTTGGAAATGGGCATGATTGCAAAGTGGGTTTGGAAGAGCACTGTGACCCTGGAGCACAGGGCTTATCTTTAGCATGCACATACACATGTTTGTCTGTTGGCCTTTCATTTGAATTTTCTTTTGCAATTTTTCTCATAATGGTTACATCCATTTATTCTTTAACCTGCAGTCAAAATCCAAGAAGCTAAAATCATTCAAAGTAGCATCAGTTGAACTCGTAATAATACTTACATTTAAGTTAGATAAAGTTTACATGTAATTTTAGAACCAGTGCAGACAAAATCAAAAATTACCTTCTTCCCCCCTGCAGAGCACGCTTGTCAAGGTACGATGACTCCACTGTCTGGCTGTTTACCAACCATGTGACCTCAGTAGAATCTGCTGTTTGACATTCGGTGAGCACCTTACAGAACAGTTCCAGTCCTGAACCTAAAGAAAGTCAGAGGCAAATCTAAATGAGACATTTAATATATATTTACAGTCTGTTTGGCTGTATGTTTATTTAAGAATGAGGTTATATCATTATTATTTATTTTAGGACTAAAAAGTTTTATCACTTACCATGTGGACTTTCAAAAATGGTCCCATTTAGTGGTGAAACAATCACAGGTGGCTGAACTATTGGAGCTAAAACATAAACAAGGGATTTCTTCATGAACAGTCCCTCTGGGGAATTTGAATTAATCAAATTTACAAATATATATATATTAAAAAACTCACTGTTGACAGTGCTGGTGCTGATTAACCCAGGATCAGAGGTCACGGAGAAGTTAGGCACAGTGGATTTGGTTGTGATCTCAGGATCAGGGCCTGGAAGACATATCCAAACAAACGGCTCCTTAAATAATAACAACAGTGGACTATTTGGCACAGTAATAATCATTAATGTGTTTAATGGAGTTCTCTGTGCGGCTCGGTTAAGCCCATGCTATGTCCGTAGTGGGCCAGTAGAGGGCAGTGCACAGCAATGCTCTAGTTGTAAAGACGCAAATTGATGATCTTTATTGTAGAGTACTTTACCGTTGCACATTATCATAAAACTATAGTGATTGGTTATTTAAAACTATATAAACTATCTAAAACTATATATGCAGTAATAGCTATGTTATAGATAAAAACTGTTATTTAACCCACATTTCTCAGCACATGCATGACTTTGCAGGTCACAAACCTTGCACATGGAGAAGAATGACTCTGCTGACTTTGTACTGCTGGCTGTTAATGCGGACCCTGTGCTTGCAGGTGTAGATGCCTGCATGGGCTCGCTTCACAGCTGGGATCATCAGTTTGCCTGTGTGCTGTTGGAAGGACCCTGCTTTGCCTGGTGGAGGAGCAGTGGTGTTGGAGTCCTGCAAGAAGCCAGCATGTGGTTAAATGACTCATCACTACCAGCCTTAGCCTATTACCTTAAAAGAGTGTAAAAAATAAGACTTTCAAACGCATCAGGCAGAAAGTTCCTTGCCAAGCGCCGACAGGTTTGTTCACTCACCTTGTACCACTCTATCACGCTGTCCGTCTTGTTGAACTTGGATGGACAGTCCAATGCAAGCTTCTCTCCCACTGCGGCTCTCACTTCATACGTCAGCTTTTTCATGTCTACTGAAGTGGGCTCGTACACGTGCAGCTTGATACTTCCAGTTACGCAGTAGGTCTCATTTCTGGAAACAAAAAAAAGTGTTACAAGTGACAAAGTTTTCTCCAGTTTGAAAGTTTCAATCCGGAGAAGAAAGTATAAAAAGAAACATACTTTCTGCTAGTTTCTGATAATGTTGCTTTGTAGCCACCCTGCCTGTAAGTTGGAGGGAGGGCGGTTTTCCATTTAATTTCTAACAAAACAGCAAGTAAAAATGTAAACATGTAAATGTGAAAAATAATACTTTTATTTTTGGTAATTATTGCATGTTTAAGTGTTGGACATAAAAACTAAACAATGTTGTCATTTGTTCCTATCAGATTACATATCAGTTTTTGCTAGTTTCACCAGCATCGCCTGTGGAATGAATGGTCTTGTTACTTGGAGAGATCATTTCTCTTGACTCTGGTTAACTACCTGTATGTGCAGGTATATTCCCCTGAGTCTGAAGCCAGAGCTGGGAGGAGCCACAGCTGGTTATCCTGCTGCTGAACACGGCCTTCAGCCTGATAGTTTGCGCCCTCCGTCTCATTGTCCTTGGTGATGGAGTACTCGGCGGTTGGGGGGGCAATGTTGCGTACTTCAAGAACACGCCTGAACATCGGGAAAGAGAGGATTACTGCTTCACCCTCCACTCTGAATATCCCCACCTCTGGATTGACCAGGTAGCAGCCATCTGCAACAAAAGCATCACTCAAAATTAGTAACTGTGTAAAGATGTGCATTTTCTCGGAACAGCAAAGTTTATTGACTAGGGATGCACTCATAGCTGGACTGGCCATCGGGCATACCGGGCATTTGCCCGGTGGGCCGCTCGTGATTTTTCGTTTTTATGGGCCGATGGGGTTTTCTTTCTTTCTTTCTTTTTTTTTTTCAACGGTATAAATGAATAGTGGTGTATTGGCCAGTTGGTCATCGTGTATTGGGCTGGACCAATTACAGCCGAGGAGGTCGAACTTTAAAGTTGAGGTGAAAAGCAACGCGATTTGTCCCGATCAGCTGATCAATGATCAATGATCAGCTGATCGGCTTTTCTCTCTGCGTCAGAAAGAGCAAACCAGCGGAGGTCGCGTTAAACAACAGAAGCACCTTTAAATTTGATGAGCTGTTGTTAGAATTTATTTAATATTAATTTCTAGTATCAGCTGATGTTTGCTGGAGGGATGAAGGGTTGAAGGGAAGTTATGAACTGTTTCTGGGAGACAAATAACACCAGGATCCTTTTCTAAGTAGCTGACAGCTGGTAACTGTGCAGGGGCGGGTCTAGCAAAGTTTTGCCAGGGGGCCAGGTAGGGCATTAACAGGGAAAGGGGGGCACAAAAAACACGTTTCTTTCTTATTCTCATTTAAAATTTCTAGCTTTTAACAAATAATTATCTGAATCATACAACCAAAGTTTTCATAGAAATCCATTATTGTACATAGTAATTTTTTTCAGGGTCCCAACATAATTTCTTCAGAAGTAAGTACTGTATATGATGCCAGTATTTTCCCACATTTTCTACATACTGTACCAGTACTGTGTGTAAAATACCATCAAAATTAAGTTTTGATGGTAAGTTTTGAGTGAGGAAGTTTTATTCTTTCTCACCTTTCTTTCTGTCTCCTTTCACTTTTTAAAGGTTGCCATGTTAGAAAAAATATTTTGCCCTGCCATGCTGTTTATTGATGTGGTAAATAAATAGTTTATGAAAATATCACTAAATCTGTCATGTATTATTTTTAATATTCAGTAATGGTCATGTCTCACCTCTAGTCTTCTCTGTCTTAATTTCAAGTTTCCACGATATGTTGTAGATAGTTCAGGAGGTAAACCAAGCAGTCTTTGGGTTTCGGCTGAGTACTTTTTAGAATACCAGAATAGGGAGGATGGTGTAGGTTTAAGTTAAGTTCTAGATTGATACATATATACCAACAAGACAGTGTACATCTCTGTCACAACGACGTTTGTTTTCATTCAAAGGCTTTATGGTTTTTCCCATAATACCTGGTGGGCCAGTCTCTAGTCAAAATGCCCGGGCTGATTTTTTTTCCCAGTCCAGCCCTGGATGCACTGATGAAGAAATTCAATACCAATGATTAGAAGAAAACTTTGATGATCCCAGTATCTTCTATTAAAATTCTATGTATGTATTTGTTTATTGTTACCAAAAAAACCAAGAAATCTTCATTCTAAAAGTGGCTGACCTTTTTAAGATTGTTTTCAGCTCTGACTATTTTTTAACATTTAACATTTCAGTTTTAGTGCAACAGACCAATACCACTGGACACTAACATCAGTAAGTGCCATCCCATTTGCTGATATGAGCAAACTTCAGTAACAGCTGACATCAAAATTAGTACCTTATAGTACATATTAGTTCCATGTAGTAATTAGAAACGACACATGCAACAGTGCAACTCATAAAGTGTGATTCTCACAAGACAGTCACACTGTCACATGAGCATTAAGTCAGTATTAGCAAAAACCCCTTACAGTCCCTCCAACACACCACCTACAATGCTCAACATTTATTAGACCACCACCCGGTGTAAGGTTGGTCTTGCTTAACCATTACAGTAACACTTTTTATGTTTCTGTAATGGTTAAGCAACCAGTATGATCAAGCTCTGAGATCCAAATTCTATTTTTCAATTGTAGAATATAATTATCAGATTTTTTTTTTTTTACAGTTTTACAAAAAAGCACATTATTATTTTTTGATGAAGATGCCGTACCTAATGATTTGCCAAATAAATAACTATAATTTTTAGTTTTAAAGAACTTTTTGACAGCCTTCTTTGTGTTTTCTCGTTCTAATAAATTTGGTAACGGCTGTACCTGTAGGCCTCGGGATGAGGTTTTTAGATAGATCGCTCCCTAGCATCTACATGTAAACATATGTAGAGTGGGTGATGATCATGGAGTCTGCTGTAGTAAGATATCTGTCTAAAAAGCAAGATCAACCCACTATAATACTGTAATGATCACAACGCATTCTCTCTGTGACGTATACTACTGCCTCTTACAGTATGCAGTGTGTGTAGTGTAGCTGCTGCAAGCTCACCTTTCGTTGGCAAAGGAGGTAATGGAGGTCTTCCATAAACGCAGCTGATGATGACCACAGCACATGTTAATGGCAAAAAGACCATGATGGCAGTCTGCAGGGAGACAAACGTCTGAAATAAAACATCCACCAGCAAAACGTTTAAGAAAAGGCTTAAGAGAAAAATAACCCAGAGAGGATAAAACAATGGGCATTAAAGCTCAGAAAAATAACAGAGGAAAAACTTCAAATGTTATCCGTACAGGAGCCTCTAAACACTGGGCTACTGAGGTATTTTAAATGCTGTCTGCTCATAAAGCTTTAACCAAATCGGCTTTTATGCAAACTCTTTTCAGATTGTACAGGTTGTGACATCAGCAGATCGTCATCAAAATGCTGGCAATCCACTTCATCTCGCCCCCACGTTCTAGAGTCAAAATTAGGGAGTTTACCAATGGCACCACATGGGATGACTCATATTAAACCTTCTAAAGTCACTCACATCATAGGTCAGTAAAATGAATTACAATAGTAACTGGAATGGGAATGTATTATTAAAATGTGTACTATTTATTCTAATACTAAAGACCTAAACTAGTAGTGAGGACAGGTGTAACCTATAGTGATTTTTATTAAGATCAGGGCAACAATTTGGTAATATATTGCATATTCAGTCAACAATAAATATTCATTTAAGGCAGTGGTAGGAAACTCCAGGCCTCGAGGGTCGGTGTCCTGCAGCTTTTAGATCTCACCCTGGGTCAACACACCTGAATCACATGATCAGTTCATTACCAGGCCTCTGGAGAATTTCATGTTGAGGAGGTAATTTAGCCATTTGAATCAGCTGTGTTGGATCAAGGACACATCTAATACCTGCAGGACACCGGCCCTCGAGGCCTGGAGTTTGACACCTGTGATTTAAGGACATATAAAAGTGCTACATAATAACGTTAGTGTAAGGTCTACTTGTATTTAATTTTTTCTGGATATAGTCCGTTTACTGTATACTATTTGCACACATAGTAGTATATAACGTACTTTCAAAGTTTTCCATATTGTATTTAAATGCATTTTGTTAGGCAAGATTTCCATAGTTTTGTTTCCGTGGAAACAAGTGAATTTTCGCTTCTGTTTTCTCCTCCGATTACAAGGATCAGCTGACAGAAGTGAACATTTTCCCGCTCTCTCTTACACACACACACACACACACACACACACACACACACACACACACGAGTGCCACACACATGCGCATGTGATAAGTCTTTTCCACGCTGAAATCTTCCATGTGTCATTAAAAGGAAGGCCCATAAAGTGTGGGAGTGCCATTGTTGTAAATGAATATAGATACACGAGTCACAATGCACTGACACATTTTCCAGGATTAAGAGTTTCGATTAAAGCCGAGAACAATTTTATAACTCATTTATTATGACCATTTTTTTTACTGCTACTGCCAAACCCATATTAAGCTTACAGTGCTATATGTAGTTTCCTTCAGTTTTCAGTTTATTATATTATAAATACTACATGTGTTCTTATGATAAGCTCAATATTTCATAATTAAATGAACCTTTTGTATTCACAGTACACAGTCTACGCCGAAACTAGAGCATTTGACCTCCACTTCAAAAATATATCTCACATTGTTAACACAATGATGGCGACTTAATTCGACATTAAGTTGTGGATGCCTTTGCATTTATTGTGAAAATCACTTTTTTAGGATAAAAAAAGTATGCACGTCTTCATTGTTGTGATTCAGTAGAACTGTCGGTCTGAGATAGAAACATTTACATTTTTTTCCTACAGTGCACCCATACAAATATTTTATTTTAGTAGTTTTGGATAAACTCTAAAGTCTCGATTTGTTGTAAACTAACTAGATTTAAACATTTGTGCAAGAAAGGAAATATTTAAAGTAACCATGCTGTGACAGTAAAACCCTGCATGGGAGTGTAAATGCTTGCAAATATAAAAAACAGAATAAAATATGGAATTTTCAGTACTTATTAGCATATAACAAGCATATTATTGTTAAAATATACTATATATAATAGTTAGGCAGTATTGTTATATAAGCAACCATATGTGTGTACATATAAATACGGCACACATGTGTACTTAACCTTACTTTCCTATAATAACATACACAGCAATGCAGTATACTCACGGTGTAAAGGCGAGCGGTGGTGGCGGTGGTGGTCCTGGCAGTGTGACACTGGTGACAGGTAGATGTGGTGACAGCATGGACTGAAGCAGCAAATGATCAGTTTCCTATTGGCTCAGGGGAAACCTGCAGTCTCTTTTCAATGTTCCCACCCCTCTGAGGTGGAAATTTCTCAGGTTTCCCAATGTAATGCAGTGTGATGCACAGCTCACCACTCAAGTCTGGTGTCTCCAAAACACACAGTATATACACAAACCTACTCAGATCCACTATGAGAAAAGACCTATAATGATTTCCAAACAGTTTCCTGAGTCTAAAGGCAGCATTCTTGTCTTACATCTGTTTACAGCAGGCACTCACTGGAACGAGCTGCTGCTTTTGTCTGCATGGACATCTCTGTTTGTTTTAACACATGAACACACATCATCACGAACGTCACAATGTACTCACAGCCAGCAATGCTGTGTGGAGCCATGCAGGCAGTTCCCCCTGTTGAGATATTGAGCTGCCTTTAGCCACCCCCGTCATAATAGGGGTTTGTACTTTCATTGTGGTTCTGAAATTATCTTTTTAAATTGTGTAAATCGAAAAGCTGTCATTTAAAGGACTACTTTTTTCCACCCAAGCCTTTCTGCTTTCTTACCACTCGATGGACGAGCTCTAAGCAATTCGGACACAATAAGGCAATTTGTTTACTCACAGTTGTGATTAAACTGGTGGAGTAGGACAGCTCACCTGCTCTGGCGACACCTTCTACAGTATGTGAACGTGCACACCTTCACATAAGCAGGCAGCATTTGACATTTCATTAAGCAGAAATGAAAGGAGCAGCAGTTTTGCTGATGTCGACATGATCAATCATTTAATGTTAGCATAGCTGAAACTGTTACTCATTTGGGATCTAAACCTTTAGTCATAAAATAACTGGAATTCTGGATTTCAATGTTCTTATTATAAGAAACAACCTTTTCTTCGAGGGATCTAAAGACATTTGCAACTACTTTATTCATCATTTATATATCATTACTCCTCCTCAGTGTGCCATTTATAAATACAGATATATTATTATGACTATGATTATGATTATTACTAGCAGTGATGTAGTAGCACTCATGGCTGTACAAAGTGTAAGAGTAACAGATGGATAAATATATCTGTTTTTTATAAATGGCATACTGAGGAGGCATAATGATATATAAATGCTGAATAAAGTACTCGCTAATACATTATTAATGCTTAACAGTGTGGCACTGATATAAAGTACTACTTTTTATTTATATTATGTATTTTGAGAGAATAATCTAGCTCAGAGGTGGATATCTCAGACAATCAGCCAGGCAGTGTTATTGGATTTAGCACTGAAATAGTTTTAAAGGCTTTTTCCTAATAAATTTGCAATTTAACACAATAAGCTTACATTAGGTCACACAATATACTACTGAAAAACAGAAACTTACTTATATGCTGCATTACAAATTATACATTTATTTTACATTTAAAAAGTGTAATTTGTTTTTTTAAAAAAAAGAAAAGAAAAGAAAAGAAAGGATCCAAACTTTTCCATTTTGAGGTTTTTTGTTTCCCTCGGCCAAATTTGTTTGCTCAAACATTTAGAAAATGATGTGCATAAGTTCTGCACATGTCCACAAAGCTTGCCCTCCGTATAACTAGAACAAAAGACAATTGCAGTATAGTTTTATTTTATTTCATCTAGTCTTATAAGGAGAAATATCATAGCAGTAGATTTTCCAAAATCCACAAATATAAACTGTGTTGGATGAAGAAAAACTTGGCATTCAGCTTTGCAATTATTATTAAAACACAGCTTCGTAGTAGCGCAGTGACTCATTGCTCTGTCATCTCCTTGCGTAGCAAATACAGTGTCCATCTCTTGCACGTAACTCCTGCATTGCTCACTTTGATCCTGACTGGACATTTTCCAGTGTAGAAATATGCCTCTGTATGACATGAAAACACTGAAGTCTCATATCAGGGTAGTGTTTGCAACACAGGAGAAGGTTCCTGTTTAGATTCAGTGTATTTGATTACAAGGGAGACCAGCGCATGTAAATAAAAGTACTTGAGTACATTCTAGAAAATGGCAACTTTGTGTTACAGTCCTTTTGAACTTTAGCCCAGTGTATCCATATAATGTGTAATCCTATAATCCTCCACCTGCAAACTCATGAGTCCCATTATCCTCTACCATCTCCTTTATCAAAACCTGCTTTAGCAGCTGTGTCACATGTGACAGTTTGTGTAAAACTACGATAGTTTCCCATTAAGGTAATATTTATGCATTCAAGAAATGGAATGAATAAACATGCAAACGTGTGAGCTTTGACATGTACGCCAGAGATAAACATTTTATGGTTGCTATAGCCTTCTCTAAATAGTTTATCCAACAAAAATAATATTTATTACACACTTGGTATCAGAAGACAGGAACGGGGGTGATACTGCACAGCTATGCACAGGCCTTTATCACACACACACACATATATCCAAATTAGCCAGTATCTTTAACCCATGCAGGTTAAAAGGTGACCAAGACAGAACATGCCGTTCGTTTGAAGACCAGACATTGAGGAAGCGGAAGATGTTGCGTGTTTTGGGAATTTTCGAGTTCGCCTCAGCATCTGTAGATGCCAGTACTGGATAGATGACTAAACAGTTTGACACGTTGGCTTTGTTGTCCAGTGCCAAGAAATCAACCTTCTAGCAAGTCGACATCCAGCAACAGGCCAATTTCTGTTTAAGAACCTGTTGATCAGCTGAATATTAATTGACAATGTCGTGCTTAACTGAAAAGAGCACTTCCTTTTGGGGGCACACAGAAAATGCAGAACCAAGAAGTGAGCTTAAAAACACGTTTAATTGATTTCATATTTTTTCAGCTTTATTATTTATTATTACAGGACTACCATCTGTGAATAAAGTATGTATACTGACATTTGTATATTAAAAACATCTAAGAAGGGGAGATTCGACTCCCCATGTGCTGTAAAATCTGCTGCTCACAGGAAACGACACAGACAATAAATGCCATTGTTTCATCACCCAATGTGACAAAGTACAGGTTGCATGGAGTCAACAAGAGCATACAGCTGACCCCAAACCTGAGTAAAGTTTAGATGATTTGAGCTTTGTGCTGAAAGCAGCCATCAGAAGATGAGTACACTGTGCTCATAAAGGCATGACGTGGTCAGCAACAATACTCAGGTGAGCTGCAGCTTTGAAACAATGCTCAGTACTGATGGGCTAAGTGTTGCAGGAAAATACCACCCACACCAATGCGACTACCATCCAGCAGACTCATCCGACCAGCATTCTTACAATCTTCAACTTTTAAGTGAACCTGTGAGAGGAGTGCATTATTATTATTAATGCCTTCCTTTCAGCTCAAAACAGTCTGGCCATTCGCTTTTGACTTTTAGCATCATTGTGGTGAGTGTGAATGTGTCTTACTGTGACGCAGTAAGCACTTAGACATAAAAAAAGTATATGGGTGAATGTTGTATACGTGGGAAAGTCTCTCAAGCTTCATTAATAACATTGCCATTCTAATGTTCAGCTTCAGCTTCAGCAGGAAGTCTTGATATATGCCTAAATGCACTGAGTGGTTTGCACGTGATTGGTATTTTTGGGTCAACAGGCAGCTAAACAGGTTTCCCTAGTAAAGTATCTGTGACTGTATGTAGTTAAAAGTTTATAGTAGTAAACTTAAACATTAAAAGAGATCAAACAGAAAAAAACCACTTTCACACAGCCCCAACCGGCCCCTACCCGAGTCTGGTTCTGCGGGAGATTCCTTCCTTCCTATTGTACGGGGTTGTCTGATTGTTGTGTTTTCTCTGTATTACTGTAGGGCCTTTACCTTAAAATATAAAGCACCTTGAGGGGACTGTCATAACTTGGTGCTATATAAATAAAATTGAACTGAATATAAATAATTCAAGAAGTTGTTATCTTTCAGAGAGTAAGCTGTTCGTGTGAATGAATGCCTTCTTGCACAAGATATTCTGAGAAAATTACCTTTTTCTTATTACTTCCCTTTTTAGCTGAGCTCAACAAGAATTCAGAATTTACATCATGCCAGTAAGGTAACTGGACTTTTCTGTGTCATGGATAAAGGAACAATCAATATAATCTGAGTTTTTTTTAGTGCACTGCATCGTGTAGCTGAGCGGAAATGGTAATTTTTGTCTGAAAACAGTTTTCCACAAACATAAAGCACTTGTCGAAATCGCCCCATACATGCAACCGATGTGTTCCATTTTAGTCTGTTGGCCAACACCTGTTACAACATGTCTGTTTTCAATACGTGCGTGCGTGTACTTGGGGAGCAAACATCACAGAGAGGCCAAAGACGGAAGGGCACAACATTGTTGTTTTAAAATTACTTTTAAAGTTTATTCAAAGAAAACAAAAACAAAAAAAAATCAGGAAAATACATGACTTCCTGTCATACACAGAGAGGACATAAGTTAGAGTAGCACGGCAGAAACAGCAGAGGAAAAAACACGTTGCCTCACGTCCAAGCCTGCGGGGAACGTTACTGTAATGTTTCCATGTTGAAGCAGCGTTGTGTGAATACCTGAAATGAACAACACGTGTGTTCTTTGTTGTGGAAAAAGTTAGCAGGGGTGGGAGAAATGACAAAGAAAAATAAATAAAAACTAACAAAAAATTTAAAATATCCAATAAAAAGTGGGCTCAAAAAGCAGAAAGTATGAGTTAAAGAACGAAGATGCATTATGCTCTCAAACATAAATACCATGATGCACATTAGTGTAACAAAACATTGCCTCTGTAAACAGTTTCTCCACCTAAGGTGAGTGTAATAATATTAAACCACCGCAGTCGCATAGTTACGTTTACATAGACTTACAGAAACAACAGAACCTATTGTTAAGCTTCTCAACTAGCTCTAAAACTTAAGAATACACAATGCTTCGAGTGATTTTTTAAGTTTTTTTGTTGTTTTTGTTTTTTGAAAGAAAGGATTTCCAAGTAGTGGTTCTTATAACAACAGGTTTACACGTTTTAAATGCTGCCTTCTTGGCACTTTTTCCAACATGAGCCTGCAAGCGACTGATTCGTCCCAATCGGCTGAAGAGCTCGTTCTGTCTTTAGATCAATAAGAATATCGATAATAGCCACAAATTATTTTCATGAATTCAATACAGCCACTCATCAAGGCCTTGATGCAAGAAGAGACACACACACCGAGCACTACTGCACACACAGACCTCAGACAAAAGCACTGGGGCCCGAACGGCTTCTCCATACAGAGACATAAACTAAGTGACCAACAGTAACCTTATCGTCAAGGAGGGAAAACACCCAAGATAAGCTTGTTTGTGTCCTGACAAAAGGTGTCATAGATCGGACTCTCCCCTTGCTCTTCCTGTGAGCAAACGATGAGAATCATTGCAAAAAAGGAAGGAAAAAATCCAGCTGGGGCAGAGATCGTCAATGCTGAAGGTTGTTGCTCAGTCTTTCGCATATACAGACAACTTCAATACCAGCTGGAGCAGGACATGAGGGGGGTTGGGGAGGGGCACAAAATAGACAAACTATTCCTTCCTATAAAAAACAAAGAAAAATGGGGATACTCTCATCAGTTCCTTCACAAACAGCCAAGTGAGGGAAAAATCTCTGCTCAGTGTTGCCTGTTTGGAGACACTTCATCACAGTAACACTGAAATCCAGAGTCTGAGTGCTGAATCAATAAAGGCGCGCGTGTTCTCGTTTGAACGGGAAAGCCGCGAGAAACGCTCCTCAGCTCTGACACACAGATTGCCGGAGGCTGCGAAACAAATACGGAATCGAAATATGTACATCTGACGCAGAGGCTCTGCTGCCGCCGCCGCAGCTTCGACTCCGAAACCGAACACCTAGGATTGATCACTTGTGACAAGATACAAAGCAAAAACATCATCTCATGCCTTGGACCACCACACAGTAATAAGTCTTTCTACATTCTTGACACTTAGTGCATTGAATACATACAAATGTTCTAAATGAAGCATGAAATGAGTCGAAATCATGAAATGGAAGATGGAAATCCGCCTCCTGTGCCAAAACAAACCCGCTGACCACGTGTTTACCTCTCTGCCACTTAAACCCAAATTTGCCGAAGCGATGCCGAACTGTTGACGGCACGCGCGCACACAGACACGTACTAAACTTTCTCATCTACATTATCACTCGATTTTTTTTACCTCTCTCCACGTTATATCTGTTTATTCACAGCAGTTCAAGTTTCTCGAGTTAAGAGCAGGTCGTCATGCTTCCCCGCCGCCGGTCCGACACGACAAAAGTTCCCAAAGCTTTATTTGTACATAGACACTTTATTTAATATTTTGGATCACACCCGCATTGCGTTCTTTTCATACGGACACACCTTACACTTCTGTGGTTTTAGAGCAAGCAAGTTGTGTAGGTGGATGTGTGTGAATGATTAAAAAAAACAAGGTAAAAGACATGTTTAACTCCACATAGTTACACTTATCTTCAAGGAATAATAATGATTCAAAAAATACTATTCTGAAATCCATCACCTACACCAACTCTCTCTCCGCCCTCCCCTTCTTTTTAAAGCGCCTGTCCGATACAACACTATACTTCAACCACACACACACACGCACACACACACACCCTCATGTTTGAGTCCTGTCAACCTGACCTTTGTGGTAAAAACCTTCAATATTAGGTCCCTTTCTCATGCTTGTCACTGAGCCTCCAGCTCATTGGACAAACCAGCATGTTAGCAGTAGGCGGACCAAACAGAAGTACATTTACACACACGCACACTACTGTAGCATTAATACAACACACTCTAGAGCCCCACCAGCCCCACGCTCACTACAAGGGGCGGATGGTGGGAACATGGAGCAGAGGGGGGGACTCCCTTACAAGAGGCAGACCTGCAGAAGGTAGTAGCAGTGGTAGTAAGAACAATAGCGGTAGCAATAGTAGTAGAAGACCTCAAGCTTACTGACCAACCCGGGAAAGGATGCAGAGGTACAAAAATCTATCCCATCGCAATGCATCCGATGAGCACCAAGAAAACTGAGAGGGAAACAAAACGTTGCTTGCCCCTCCCTTTTCTTGAATTCACATTTACTGTATTACTACTTCCTTTCATTTATTAACCTTTGATTTCATTATGCGCGTTTATAAGTCGTCGCTTCGGATTTTACGGAAGGGACCGACGACTTGACCGGCTGTCTCTGCGTCGCAGGCAGACCCAGCAAGGCTGCAGCTACAGGGCGTTGCTGTCGACTGCTCCAGACGGCTGGTAGGTTGCTGTGTTTGTTCTCGTTTGGTTGTCCGAGGGCTGACAAGACATCAATGGTGGTTTTCTGAGATCCAGTGTTAGAGAGAGGGGGAGGACAATGAGGAAGATGAGGAGAAGGAGGAGAAAGAGGGCAGGCCGTGGACCTCTACCAGCTCAGCAGGTTGCTTCGGCCCAGAGTCATGAAGTACACCTGGCTGGAGCCTCCAGAACGTACAGAGGCGAAAAACACCTGAGGAGACAAAGTGAGACTTTACTGCTTAGCACAGTCTGAGCACAGATGTTGTAACTGAAAGTGCCGGTGATTAAATACAGTGTTAAAAACCTAAACCTAACTTTAAATATATATACTTGTATATATGAATATTCAAATAAAATTATCTGGGGAGGTCTTAAATGATTTCACGAGTCACTAAAATTCAAAAACAAACCTCGAGTGGTTAAAAGTTTCTTCACACATTTCTCATATATTACCAGCACTCGAAAGTTCCCATTATTTACCGCACATGCTGTCAGACATACAGACCCACAAAAAGCAAAAAAGGAAAAACAGTCCAAAAAAAGAGAGAAGAGAAACTAGAGCGGCCTTAAGTTACTTCCACAGCTGAGTCAACAGAAACTGTGCAAACAAATTTGGTGCCAGGATTTAGCTTCACAGCTAACCTGGCATATCTGATGTATGTAGTCACCGTGTGTTTGCATGTAACTGAAGACATAAGGGGAGCCATTTTCATGATTCATCACTTAAAATCTGTAACCAAAATCAGTTTGATTTTAAAAGATGCTTCTCAGATGGCCTGCAGTCAAGTTGGAGGAGCTGGTCTTATTTGCTCTGAGGAGGGTTTTCTTGTGTTTTATTTTTATTGAGCAAACACAAAGTTGACTAATCCCAAAGATGTGCACGAGTCATGCGAGTTGGTTAGGTCACTGACAGCCGCGCATATCAGAAAGCCGACATGCCAATCTCACCTTGTCATTTCTTTCACAGAGGAACTTGAGTCGCTGAGCTCTCTTGTGCATGAAGACGCCGTCCAGGTGACCGGTCTCCACCGAGCGGATCTCGATGGCCTTCTCGCCCCAACCCATGATTTGGTTAGACCGAATGTAGGCTGTGAAAAGATGCTTTAGTTAGTATACTGATATCTAACTTTATTTAAATCCATAGACCAGAGGTGTCAAACATAAATGTGTTAAAACAATAGACTTGTGCAGGGACACTTTAGTTCTCGTCTAGGGCAACACTGACCTAGACAGACAAGAAAACATTATAGGGCAGGTGTTTGTGTACCTTTTCACCCAGTTACTCACCCACTGAGGTGGGCATCTCCCCCCACTGCAGCACGACGTCCTTGGTGATGCGTCCGTAGGTGTTGACATAAACACCCTCGTCCTCGTAGCACACGAGCAGTTCAATGCCGTCAGTGTTTGGCAGGATGATGATTGCGTGAGACTGGATGCTCGTCTGGATCTGGAGGAAAAACAACACACATTATAAGAGTGACTCCTCTTTTAACACATACAACAAACGAGCACGTGCGTTATTTTACAGCTGTGTTCTTACGTGTGTGGGCAGGTAGATGTCGTAAACGGCCCCAGAGTCGACATCCACGGCGTGAAAGCCTGAGCACGAGCCATAGATTACCTTTAACCTCTGACCTTCCTCCACGGTCAGGTCAACCAGCAGCGGCTTATGCACCAGATCACCGAAAGACTGAGGCGCACACAGATCAGAAATCTTAGTCTTTCAGCTTAATATCAGTAAATTTTTGCCAACACGGAGATGATAGATTGCTATCATTTGGAAAAGAAAAAACACAAACAGCACAGTCCTCTAAAGAACAAGCAATAGCACCAACAATTAGCTGGTCGGTTTATTTACCTTGAAGGCCATGAACTTGTGGTAGGGCTTGGGTGCCCAGGCGTAGACCTCCACAGAGTTCTTCAGAGCCAGAACCAAGAATTTGATCCTCTCATATTTCACTGGGGAAATAAAAATCTGAATAAATCACTTGAAAATAGCATGATTACCACAGGGCGGGAGAGTAGTGTGGACTCATCTCTGCTTACTAACTTAATATTGCAAAAAATGGAGGGAGAAAGTTATTATTTTAACTGATGTTTATTTGGGTTTAATCTGAAATATTCACAGCAGTTTGTATTGCACCACAGAAACAACAAGTCCTGGCAACTTAAAAAGAAAACAGTTAGCCCAGAATGCCTGCAGAATTAAATTAACAGAAAGTGTCTGCTTTCAGCTAACATCTATGTAGAATAACAGAAAGGTCCTCTAAACCCAACCCCGGTACAAGCATACGTTTTGCAAATCATCTAAGGAACACAGTTAAATGTGCACTCTCAGCTCTTTTTCCCTACGTCCACATAAACTCACTGTGTTTTGCAACAATGTTACTTCTTTTAATATTGACTTTCTCATCATTGCTGCAAAGGCCTGTACTTTCCACAAGTGCTGATTCAAGAAAATAATGAACATCCATGAATAAAGCTGTTGGACAGGAAACGGATTCCTCAGCCAACTGCTCTGATCACTAGATAGGAGTTTCCAACAGGAAGTGCCAGTCTTTGCACAGTGGCAATAAAATCATGAAGGACATTCTGAATTTTAGACAGGACGGTCTACTTGCATGTCTACTCGGATGCTTTTACCACATTATTACTTCATCAAGGGTTTTCATTCCTCGATTTATCAATGGCATGTAGGTTCCCGAAGCACATACCCGATTTGAATTCCCACATATGAAAAGCACAAAGCAGAAACTAAAAGCTGATATTCATAGACACTGATAGATAGACATTGCGGCAACCTTGTTCCCAATTTGTTGCAATGTGTTTGTTGTTGTTTTGCATTGTTAAGAACTTTGTGCAGCATGGACTGTGCTATATCAGTGTCCAGCTCCAGATCTTGAGAGCTACTGTCCTGCAGCTTTTAGATGCATCTTTGTTCCAACACACCTGAATCAAATCAATGGCTCGTTATCAGGCCTTTGCCAAACTTGATGGCATGTTGAACCATTTAATTCAGCTGTGTTGGAGTAGGGATGCATCTAAAAGCTGCAGGACAGTAGCTCTTCAGGACTGGAGTTGGACACCCCTGTGCTATATAAATAAACATGACCTTGACCTTTTGTTTCCTGTTAATTTATTTTTTTTGTTTTGTTCTGTTTCTTTGTATTTGTAGTTTCAATTCAGTTCCATTTTATTTATATAGCGCCAAATCACTATAACAGTTGCTTCAAGGCACTTTATATTGTAAGGCCAAGACCCTACGATAATACAAAGAAAACCCCAACAATCAGACAACCGCAAAACTAGATGAACAAGAACTTTGGCGACAGTGGGAAGGAAAAACTCCCTTTTAACAGGAAGAAACCTCCAGCAGAGCCAGGTTCAGGGAGGGGCAGCCATCTCCCGTGAGTGGTTGGGGGTGAGGGGAGGTAGACAGGTCAGAGATTTCTCCTGTGACATTTAGTTTTAGTCTTCATGTCTCAGAAAAATTTGGGACTCACTTTATTTATTTTATTATTGTCAATGGAAAATTGTACTTAGTAGTCAGTATAAGCTTTTAATGATATAAGTTTGCATATGATAGAATACTGTATGTTGACCTTTTGATGACTTAGACTGTTGTCCACTACAAGACGGTTTTATAAATTCTTTCTCACAGCGATAATAGCTGAACAAGCAGGAAGAGGAGAGCTGGACACTTTTATCTGCGCTCTCTAACAAGAAGAAGGGCTGCGTCCTTCTGAATCTCACAATACACACACATACACCTGAACCACTCTTATCTTCACTCCCTACGCACTAACATTCCGGAACGGAATGTTCCAGTAAGATAGCCACATACTGTTGTATAGTCATTTTTCTGAGAAGAGCGAAAATACGCCGCCCTGTTGTGTGGGCACCAGTGACTATAAATGCACGAATAAAAAGGTACACTGGGTGACTCTCTTCTGAGACGCTCACCCATGTACATGTGATTTATTACGCTGTCTCATTGTGTTTCTGTTTATATTTGCAGCTTGCCATTTGGGATTTTCCCTTAACAATTATTTATTAAAGCACTGAATATTTAAAAGGTATCATGTACATGGATCTCTTCTGTTCAGAAAGCTGCATAGCTACAGCCAACTTCCCAGAAGAGAGTAACCTCTCCTAGTAGTTCACAGAGTTTTACATGGGAATGAGCATCTGTCTGACCGGTTAAAACTGGTGGGGAGAAGCTGCTTGTTTTGCAGGCACTGAGCTAAGAGGTGGCCGTGACCAATATCAGGCACCAGTTATCGTGTCTACAGCTGCCAGCAGGTTTCCAAGTAATTGTTCAATCAGTAAAAACTATAGATTCTACTAATCCCAAACATCACCCATGTGTGTGTATACAAAGTCCTGTCTTCCTTTTGTCTTTGTCAGATTGTCTCTTTGTTCACTGCATGTTGCCCTCTTGATTTCCTTTTTGTGGCTTTGTGTATTTTGCAATCTGGTGAGGGGGTCAGTTAATAGTTTCATTTAGGAGTGGTGTGCAAGTAACCCCCAGGTGTGAAGTCAGTAAAAAAAACAACACCAGTCCCTGCTGTGATCACCACACACACTGTCCCCATGCACTTTTCAGCACTTTTGCACTGTGGAAGCCCCTCATCTCAAACTTACCACCTTGGTAGTCTGTCAGGAGTATTTATGCTCATAAATACAGTGAAATCTTCCCAAACTCTTAAATGTAACATGTCCTTTTGTGATATTACGTACCAACTTTGTAGTGGACGCATCCCTCCAAGTCTCCTACGGTTGTCCAGCCCTGTTTCTTCTCAACCTCTGGGTCATTATGCAGAATCTTATTCCTCAGCCAGGACAGGTAGTATACACGGAGCTTGTTCTTCTTACCTGTAGTTGATTGAGAAACACCGAAGTAAAGAAGAGCAAAAACAAAATGTAAGAACTGCTATGCGGTTGATCTTATCAGGGGCTCTGAGAAATGTCTGTTGAAGCCGCTTGAAACTCATGAGGTTGTCTGTGTGTGTGTGTGTGTGTGTGTGTGTGTGTGTGTGTGTCTGTGTGTGTGTGTGTGTGTGCATGTGTGTGTGTAGAGGAATTTTGCACCATCCTACAAAATAATTTCAGGTTGGCAGCATTGCTGCATCAAATCTTGATGCTTGATGGAACAGCCTTTTTCAGTTGCCTTAAGGTCTGACCTTTGACTTGACCATTTGAAAACATCAATTTACTTCTTTTTAAGCGATTCTGTTTGTTTATCTTGCACCACTTAACCTTTCTCAGTTTCAAGTCATGGACAATGGTTCTGATTTTCTCCTGTAAAATGCTTTTTTAAATTTTTTTATTCATGATTCACTCAACGACTCCAGAATTTGAGGTAAAAAATAGCCCCAAACTCAGACATAATCCAAATCTGTTGCCCTTACTGTATATATGAGCACTTATGGTCCCTTTTCCCCATATCCCAATTACTAGCTTGGACCAACCTAACCTGAAATATTAATTAAATAAAAAGGTAAATTTAGGGTAAGGTGTACAGTGATAAAGATAGTCTGCTACAAATAATATAAGCGGACCACTTATGTGCAATATAAGAAATGACTATAAACTGTGTTTTGACCTTTTGAAACATATCTTGAGTTAAGACAGCAGCAGAAACCACCCAAAGCACATTAACTGCATCTGTTATAACCAAACTAACTACTTTAATCCATAATAAAAAATATCTCCAACACTGAGTGCAAACTTCACCTCAGTTACAGTTTATATGGCACAGGTAAGTAACTGTCTAATCAGTTTACTTAAGTTTGCGTATTCTACCTCAGGGTGCGGCCTCTCTCATTATAGAATTATATATATGTAAAATACAGCTGTGATATTAAGAAAGATTTCTCCTGCATCTGTGTCACTTCATTTATGACCAAATTCTTGCAGAGCACACAAGAACATGCATGTCTTTTATGTCTGCATGGAAGAGTTTTAGAGTTTCAAACATGTTGGACTGAGGCCTTGGCTTTGGTTTGCAGTGGATTTTCCCTTTTTTCCTCCAAACACAGTGCTGTGCACTCTTGCCAAAAAGTTCAGCTTACATATTATCTGATTGTGGAACAATACAAGTGATCTCTGGCTTCAGACACGTAGCAATGGCACAGTGTTTTATATTGTGGTAAAGTTAACAAAGATTATATATATTTAAAATAAAATATCCAAACATTTCTGTGAGCTAGTTCTCATTCTCCTTTTTGTAGGACAGCATGTTGTGTTGTTGATCTGATTTTTTACCAGATCTTAGGAAGAGCAGAAGTAGCCCTGAATTATTCGGACAATCTGCCTTATTGAGGATTAATGAAATCTTCATTTAAAACCTGCATTTTGTCTACCGTTAAAATTTGTTTGATGATCTGAAACATGCAAGTGTGACAAATATACAAAAAAATAACAAATCAGGAAGGGAGCCAGTACTTTTTCACGGCTCTGTAATGTGCTTTAATTTATAGGGATGCGCAAACTTTTACAATCCACACTTCCGATCTTATGCTCATAACTTGAACATTATCCAAGATTCACATCCCTTTTTCAGCCAAAGCTGTGAGTAATCACCCAAGAGCTTTTACTATGAAGTGTTTGTGTTATGAGTTTAGTCAGAATGTGTTTATAGTAGTGGATTTATGAAGACCCAGTAACATTTATCAGAGTAATGAGTGCTGAAATCTTGGTAATTTTCTTCTTTCACACTGTCTCCTAGAAATCTAATTCTACTGCAAATCAGTTACATGGAAGAACATTTCCGTCCATCATGGAAATCTCAATTGTGTGTCAATGTTACATAGCATGCACATACATGACGTGGTTTCAGCAAGCTAGAGTTTTACTCAATATCCTTTTCACTCAAATTATCTGTTGTGTCATTTCTGTGTATTTGGGAAATTGTGAAAGGAGAAGTACGACTGCGGGTGCTCTTTCAATGTGCGAAAGTAGGAAGCGGACAAGAAAAAGACAGTCAAACAGATACTGAGCAGACTAAGTCCGTGAACATTTTTTTGGCCACATAATAAACAAACTAGAGTACTGTGCAAAAGTCTTGAGCCACTCCTAATTTTTTAATTTACTTCCAAGCAGCCAAATTTTTCACTTTTACTCCTTAGTCGTTAAAGGCTGATTGGGTATTGTCATTACCCCGCTAGGTAGGCAGCAACGACACCCAAGTCTGTGAAGGCGATAACTCAAGATAAGTAGGAGTAGGAGCTTCAAACGTATACCATAGGTTAGAGCTGGGCGATATAAGATTTTTTCATATCACGATATGCTTTTTTCATTTCAGGCGATAACGATATATATCACGATATAAGCCAAATAACTATATATGTAAAATTTAAATGTGATGTTGCTCACAAATAAAATGTGAAATAATCAGCAGCTTGTTTTGATTTAAATATTCATTTTCCATAATAAGTTCAACAGGGCAGATGTACTTAAAATGAGGCTTCAGTTTTATGGTAAAAATGGTAAATGGCCTGCATTTGTATAGCGCTTTACTCAGTCCCTAAGGACCCCAAAGCGCTTTACACTACATTCAGTCATTCACCCATTCACGCACACATTCACACACTGGCAATGGCAAGCTACGTTGTAGCCACAGCTGCCCTGGGGCGCACTGACAGAGGCGAGGCTGCCGGACACTGGCGCCACCGGGCCCTCTGACCACCACCAGTTTTATGCAAAATAAAGGCAAATATTACAATCTACACAAAAGGCAGCCGCTAAAGCGTTTAAGTTTCAAAATAGAACAAACAAAACAGACTACTAAATTGTCAGTTCCACTTCGAAACAAAATATTAATTCTAAAAATAAATCTTAGTTTATTTTACAGAAAAAGAGACAAAATTGACTAACTTACATAATATTGCTTTGGAAGCGCTGTCTGAGAGAAATGTTTATGTCCAGGGAGTTGGTAACGAGGATCCATTACCTTAATTAGCTGCTTGAATCCCTCATTTTCGACCGTGTTTATTGGTAGCATGTCTTTAGCAAGACAGTAAGCTATGGCATTCGTTATGTTGCTATGGCTCTTACCTTTTTTGTCACATGGTAAGACGCTGGCGAAAGCCGACTCAATTGACTGTTGCTGCTTCACAGGGATTCCCCTGGTTGTTTTCGATGACGAATTAGCGCTTTCAGTCAGAGATTGAGCGTGCTCCAGTGGGTGGCACTGCTTCAGGTGATAAAAAAGGTTTGTTGTATTTCCAGACTTTGTGGGAATGTGCTTTCAGCACAATTTACAGTGCGCGTTACGCTGTTTTTTGTCAGACTTCAAATAGCCGAAATACCTCCACACTACGGAACTTCTCTGGCCTTTCCTTTCGACAATCTCTCCGACATTGGAACCGTCATCTGTGTTCCCTTCGGTATTCTGGTCACCAAAAACCCGGCACGGCGGCTGGCTGCTTCTCAAACAAATACACGCGTGCGCCTTGGCACTTGAGCTGTACGTAACAAGTTACGTGACGTGACGCTGCGGCTGTGATTGGTTCGGCTCTGCGCTACTTAATTTTTATTGGCTATTGGTTTTTTTTATAAGACAGGAAGAGAGAGATGAGGTCTATCGCAATAGTTTCATTTTTCTATCGAGAAAAAGTTATTTCGCAATACATATCGTTATCGTTTTATCGCCCAGCTCTACCATAGGTGTAGCTGCTAAAACTCTCAGACGACTTCGAACCTCAGTGATCTTGACCTCAAGGTCAGTGGTCAGACGTCAAGTTCTCTGACAATCTTGCAAATGCAATTACTTGGAAACAAGACAACTTAGGATTTTGAAATTGCTGCTTTGCTGAGTTTGTTTGTTGAGCTACTCATCACTGGTCTGTGAATCATTCAAGCATGAAAAAAGCATTAACTCCTGGGATGTGCCAGTGTTGTGTCTAAACATAAAAGACAGCTGTGCAAAAATTCAATTTTAAATAGTATCTTTTGTCACTAGAAGCTGAATCCAGGAAAAATGAATACAATGAAACACAACATAAAATGGTTTGGCATAAAATATTTGACAGCAGAAATTTCTGGCACAACTTGACCTACTTCCAAGGTGCATGGAGAGGAGAATGAACTCACAACGCAGGAACTCCAGCAATACTTAAAATGAAAGAGGAACAACTTTATTGACTGACCAACGTGTTTCGGAACATGTTGGTCAGTCAATAAAGTTGTTCCTCTTTGATAAAATATTTGATTCTACAAAGTGATTCTCAAGAGTGATTACCTGAAAACTTGACATATCTCGGCACAGTGTGCAGTACATCTTTAAAATACTTTGGTGAAACTGGACAAGTAGAGAACAAAAGAATTTGCAGATAGCTGAAAGTCAAGTCTTTAAGAAACAGGAAAAAAAGGCCAGCAAAACCTGACACAGGACCTGAAAGATGTATCTGGACCTCCAGCTAATCCATCTATTCTACAATGAAGCCTCACCAGTGGTCTCAGTGGAAGTGTGGCTGTCAAGAAGCCACTCTTAAGGACAAATTATACAAGACCTGGACTGAAAATCAGTGGAAACAGGTCTGATGGAGAGATAAATATAAATTTTGGTCCAAATCATCATCATACATACAGAAGAGTTGAGGTAAAAATGAAAATACCACCAGATTTTCAACCACAATGCAATCTGTATAACATTATTGGCAGTGGCTTCACTTTTTAGCACACTGCAAATGCAGTAAAAGCATAGCTGGACAAAAAAGCACAATGAAACACTATCAGTCATAGCACCTCAACACCATTAAAGCAGTGTGGTATCAACTTGAGAGAGGGAGGCGGCCAAAGAAGAGCTTTGAATGTCCTTCAAGAAGCCTGGCGAAGAGTTCAGGCTATGTTGAAGAATAATAGGTGGTCAGATTCAATACTAATTTCCAAGGCTACTTGAAAACATATATACTTTGTTTTCACATCTTTTATCATTACACCTATTTCTCATTTTCCTAGCAAAATATAATGAGGGGTGGCTCAAGGTGTTTGTCGAGCACTGTACTGTCAAGGTAACTCTGTGTGCAAGTTTGTGCTTTATACTCAGGGGTGCACATAAGTGGTCCGCAGGTGCGCATTCGCTGTCAAAATAAAAGACGCGCAACCAGATAAGAAGTTGCAACGCGCGTTTGTGTACATATAAAAGGCCCTGTTTTTGTCCACTAGAGTGGGATTTTCGCGGCATATTCTGCACCACATCTCTGTGCGTTCATCGTTTGTTTGAAGCCAGCTCACCTCCTGCAACCACTTTTCCAAGAATACGTGCTTCTTTTGAGGAGACTCCTTCTAACATTTCTTTGGAGGTGGAGTAATTGCTTAAAGGAGCTTGCTTCTTCGACATCTTTAAGAGTTCTGAACAAATGTCTGTCCTCCTCCAGAAAATCTTATGTACGCAAACGCGCGTTGCAACTTCTTATCTGGTGCGCGTCTTTTATTTTGACAGCGAATGCGCACCTGTGGACCACTTATGTGCACCCCTGTTTATACTGAACAATGTTAGACGTTGGTTTCAGTCCATCTCTGATCGGGTCCTAATTCTAGTTGCACTAATCAGGGTGCTTAAAGTGCGCCTGTGTTTGTACCTGATATAGTGACCAAGACATTGAGTCCTTCCAGGACGTCCATCTGCTGGAAGCGCCGGCGGTTAATCAGAGGGTAAACTTTCCCCTGACCACTGCGATCCAACAGCATCAGGCCACTTTCTGTTCCCACCAGTAAGTTCACTCCTACACACAAACGAACAAACATGCCCATAAGGATAACCTCCAAAAAAGCCACTGACCTCAACTGGAGCTCTGCTGCTTGGCCTGACGGCGCTAGTATGTAGCCTTATTAGAGCTTTGCTGCCACCATGTGGTGAAGGCCTTTATAACTACAACTTCTGGTAAAAAGCTGGACTTTGATGAATGTTAATACAAATACTTAAACATTGGCACAACAAATTTACCTTTAATAATAATTTACATCAAAAAATCCTTGTTAAATAAGTAGCATTTTCTTTAAGTACCATTATCCCCCCACCCCCACCCTGTCATTCAAGGTGACATCATAGTCTGATCAACTGATGGGTAATCATTTTAAAATATCCTTTCTTTTAAGCCCTATCTTTTTGTTCTTACCCCAGAGTGCAGCGCAAAGAATCTCAGAGTTGAACCTCTTCTTGTATTTGCGGATCTCTGGGGTGTCACTCTGAGGGCGGGTGTTGACCGGATTGACGTTGACCACGGAGCCCTTCCGGGATGGATCTGCTCTCAGTGCCTCTGCCAGCCGGGCATCGTTCCCATAGCCTAAAAGGTCAAAGGGAAGGGCTTAGGTAGGATGGCGTAGGATTGTAGAGTTTACCGGACAGGGTGAGGGTCAGTCACATGATCAGCATTAGAAAGCTGTGTAGTGAACTGTGATATTTAAGAATGGAATATCAATATTGTGTGATTGATGTACATGTTATATTACCATGAATAATTGTGTATGTTGTAAGTAGAGATGGCACGATACCACTTTTTTATGTCCGATAACGATACCGATATCATAAATTTGGATATCTGCCGATACCGATATGAATCCGATATTGTGTGTTTTTTAATCAATAAAACTGTTTTTTTAATATCTTGCTGCATTTTGTATAAGTTCATACTCAAGTTTAAATAAACAACAACACTAAAGCTATTCTGTTATACCTGTATGCAAAAAATACACTGCACCCAAAATATTTCATAGTTCAGCAACACTGATCAATCTAATAAACCTTACCTAACTTAAACCTACTCCATCCTCCCTATTCTGGTATTTTAAAGAGTACTTAGCAGAAATATTAAGCAACCTAACTAATAGGGTTGCAAACTCCCAGCAAAAAAAAGGGGAACCACCCCCCACCCTCCACCTCATGATGCTTAATCGACGTAATCAACTTTAATTTGATGCAGGGTGAAAAAAAAATGCACAGAAATAAATTATTTTTCAAGAATAATTAAATAGATTCAACATCTTTCTTCAACAGAATTGCAGACTGCACAGATCGTACCTTCCCAAAGGAAAAAGTACTATAGCTTACTAGGGTATATTAGACTTAAGAGTTACTATATACAGTAATGGACTTCTATACATTTACATCAGATTAAAACTTTGGGTGTAAGATTCAGATAATTATTTATTAAAAGCGAGACATTTTAAATGAGAATAAGAAAGAAAAGTATGTCTTTGTGCCCCCTTTTCCCTGTTCATGCCCTATCGGCCCCCCTGGCTAAACTTTGCTAGATCCGCCCCTGCACAGTTACCAGCCGTCAGCTAGGTAGAAAAGGATCCTGGTGTAGAAAGTAATATTAAATAAATTCTAACAACAGCTTATCAAGCTTAAAGGTGCTGCTGTTGTTCAGCCGCTGGTTTCCTCTTTCTGGTGCAAAGTGGGCCAAAAACAAAGAAGAGAGACGGACTCGCGACAGAAAAGCCGATCAGCTGATCGTTGATCAGTTTCACGATTGAAGTAGCGGCAGGAAGGTGAGGGAGAGAGAGGCAGTCGCTCCATATATCGGTTGTTAAGCTTAACATGGGAACGCTTTACAAACATTCAGAGATGAACTTACACACTTGCTTTACTTCTCTCTGGGATAACTTCCTCGGAGATGAAATGCTGGTTTGGTAGCGAGGCTACAAATACACACAGCCGCTCTATCACGTGACGCATACTGCTGCAACGTGCTACGGTTATGAGCCGAGTTACACCGTGTTGCAAGTTTTGTGAGGTGCTTTTTTGATATTTAATGGATCGGATTACATTTTTTATTTCTCGCCGATATCCGATCCAGTAATTTAGGTCAGTATCGGACCGATACCGATACGTAATATCGGATCGGTCCATCTCTAGTTGTAAGTATGAAAGTTTGGAATGGTATACAGAAATATAAATATCAATGTAATGATTCCCACTACTGCTCCACTCAAACCAGTAAAAAAGGGAGCTGATGTGACGTTCAAAGACAACCGTCCATCAGAGACTGTGAGATTATTAGAATAACAGAATAGTTCTCAGCTGCTGATTACACTGGGACAGAAAAACAAGCTGTGCAAGGTCAGAAAGCCTCTGCAGCCAATGCAAGAGTTTTTATGGTGTCTGTTGTAAAGTGGATTACTCATTATCCCGGCTCTCTTACATGCATTTGGTTCTAGGTTCAGGCATCTGTAGGAAATCTTAACTGCCTCAAATCAGTGATTAAATGCTGACTGAACAATCTAGTATACTTAAGGGGGTCAATGGCTGGTCACCAGCTGCATCAGGTGAGGTAATGGCTTAAGATTTGGCCTTGACGATGACGATGAGAGAACAGGGCTGCGGTGATAAGAAAGCTTTGTTTGTAAATGGCGATAGCTAATGAACTCTATGACCTGAGTGAAACAGAGTCCACACTTACAAACTCTTTTTGTTTGTTAATGATTTGAAATTTTCACGTGCTCAGCCTCTTTACTCCTTGAAAAGAAGCAGCTGCTTTTTTCAGAGCTTCTGTGTATCTGAGTGCAGCTGTGGACACTGGCGGCTACTCAGACGCAAGTCAAAACTGAAGCGGCAGGTTTAATCTAAAGGAACAGTTCTCAGAGAGCCATCACAGGGGGTGGCTTGGGGAAGAAAGTTGTGTCAAACTTGGCTGTTAATAATGATGAATGATAATCATCAATTAAATCAACAAAAATAAACAACCAAAAGCTTCCTAACGATGACTTTTAGCACACTAAAATTCAAGTAAGATCTCTTTGTTTCACTTATGATCACTGAAAGAAGTGTGTTGGACAACATGAACCTCTTTTATGACTTCTGGAGGAGGAAATATGAGAAAAAGTCTGAGACCTGGTCATCAAGAAGATATTAATATTAATTAATTCCCAAACTCCAATTGCAACCAACCATTAATATGTTCATACTACCGCTCATCTGGCCAAATGCTTATTCAGCATCCAGGGAAAGAACAGCACTTCAAAATGTTTATTGTAAACTACAATAACTCAGTTATATTATTTAAAACAAAGCCTTAATTTCTGAATCCAGTCCGATCTCCATGTATTAATGTCTTTAGTGTTGATTATAGTTGATTATGGTCAATCACATACCTACTGCCTCAATTTTGCAAAGCTGTTCATCAGTAGTTTTTTATCCTCTTTCAGTTCTTCTTCTTTTTCTTTTTCCAGTTGCTCCCATTAGGGGTCATTAAAGCAGATCATCTGCTCATCATCTCACCCTGTCCCTTTCATCATCCTCTGTCACACCAACCTTCTGCATGTTCTTCACTACATCTTTCTCTCTGATTTTCTCCCCCTGCTGGCAGATACATCATTTCTCCAGTATATCCACTCTTTCTTCTCTGCATATCTCCAAAAATCTCAGCCTTGCCTCCAAACTGCTCAACATGAGCTGTCCCTCTTTCATATTTAGTGTTTTGGGATGAATTTCACTAAACTATTATTATATTTTTTTCATTATTACCTTGATTCAGTTGTTTAATAGCTATAGTAATAGTTTACCAAAATTCATCCGAATGACTAAAATGTCCCAAACATTTGTAAACTGTCAGAAAAGTAAAGAAAACCAGCCGTCAGTCGTCACATGAGTCAACTGTTTGAAAGCTCACAGACTCAAGTCCCAATCTGTACAGCTAAGAATTTTTGCTATCATAATTTGAGACACCTGAACTCCATGTGTGAGCATGAGATCAGTGGTGCAGCTCAGTCAGGGAAGCACTCTGGGATTTCTCTTTGGACGTACTCACAAGGGCTGTTCCCTCCTGAACAACAGTCAAACCTCAGAACTGCAGCTTCTATTCCAGTTCAGTGACTTTGAGTTGTGAGTAAAAAGTTGGCTTGTGTCAGAATTGAAGTCATTGTGTTTGAGCTTTTCCAGAGTGACAACTTTTCCTCATAGTTTCTTCAAAGTTTGATTCAACAACCAGAAATGCTTTTTGGATTCCTCTTCTGCCTGCGGTAAAACATGTAGTTAGGCTCTTCTCAGTGGGCTTAATAATTCTTTGACTTTGGAGCCTGCAGACCTTTATTGTGACCTTTATCCCCGTGTCATCTCTCACGGAAGTGTTAATTTAACCCCAGCTGAACTTTACTACTGCACCGAGACAAAGTGACCTTACCGACATTGTTGAGGGCACTGCCGGTGGATGGAGAGACCTGGAGAAGTCGTGGGTCAATGAACGGAGTGAAGGAGGAAGAAGACTTGTGCTTCTGCATGTTGTTACTAGACTGGCTCTGCAAAGAAGGAGTTTTGTAAAGGTTTAAGTGTTGTTTTTCAAAGACCATAAACATATGCAGATATTACGGACAAAGATAAATGGAAACACTTAACAACACAGTGCAAACACAGGCAGGCAAACTGAGGATTTTGGTATGTGTTGCATGCAAATACAGTGGACAATCATTCAGGAGGTAAACTTATAAACAGTGAAATGGGCAAAAATGATGATGAAGGCTAAAAAAATACGAATACTGTTGACAAAACAAATAAAAAACAATAACAACACAAAAGGGAAAAAAATGCCGTTTAAAAAGTATTTCCTTGGAAAACATACTTGCGGTTTCACTCCTAACTGCCATGTGTGCTACCATCTATTGTCTGGAGAATGTGAGAATATAGCTTGTTTGCTGAAAATAGGCAACATCAAGGCATACAAATTGATTTAAACGTTTTGAGGAGTGCTTTTAAGACAAAAGACAACCGCAGAGGACACTCTGGCAAAAAAAAAAAAAACCAACCAAAAAACTGAGCTAACAGATCTGTTGCGATAATAAATATATCAACAAGATATTCACAAAAATGCAAGCTTCCACCAACACCAGCATCTCTCTGTAGAGACAGAGTGCCAGAAGAGGTTAAAAGAGATTCTAAAAAGCTGAAAAACTAAAAAAAAAAAAAAAGAGCACTTATCTTATTTATTTGAATGATTTTAGTTGTTTTGGGGAGTTACAGTGTCATTGATGGCAATTATTATAAAAGCTCCCTTCGACACTCCTGTGCAAGAAATGAATACCCTAAGCCAGTGTCTGCGTTGGGACTTGAAGACATACCTCTGTGAGGATGCCAAGCTTGTCCAAGGGACTCTGTGGGGACATAGACGAGGGACTGGCAAGGCTGGAAGAGGAAGGGGAGTTGGATGCAGAGGAGGAGGGGGAGGAATGGTGGCTCTGCTGGATCAAGTCTGGGAGATGGTGGATGCGACCAGCAAAGCCATTCCTGTCCGAATGCTGTATGGGGTGATGATGGTGATGATGATGGTGGTGGTGGGGGCTGGGGGTGTGGTGAGCGAGGCCCTGGAGCGACACCGAGCCGGGGCTCGGGGCAAAGCCTGCATGCATGCCAGGTGTCTGCGTTTGGCCTGGGCCAGGGCCCGTACGCTTTCTGTTGTCACCTGCACTCTGGAAGTAGAAAGAGGGGTACACAGCTTTGGGTCTAGATGTGTTCCTGATGAGTTCAGGGGAAGGGAAGGTATTAGCTAGAACAAAGGGTACACTAGAGCGGCTATTCTACAGGCGGAAAGAAAACTCTTGTTAGCAGTTGATTACATGGTAAGATAATATTTTAAGTAATTTTGTGGCATTACTAAACTGACCTTTTGTAGTTTGCATTGGTCCTAAGTGTATGTGAAGATGACTTACGTACTTGATTCTTTTTCTGTCACCTGATCAAATGGCTTTTTAAAAGTTAAATGTCTGAAATTGTTCAACAATTCTCTGTATGCATTATTAAACTCTGTCAGCCTTTTATGCTTCATTTCTTAACACTGAATTGCTATCCACTGGCCAAAAAGTAAGAGAACATGATCAACGAAACATACAGACAAAACGGATAAACTGTCGGGGTATGAACAAACAAAATGTACAAATAAAGGGAAAGCATAAAAGGTATGAGGTGAAAAATTGGTGATTCTTTTTCCGATCTCCCAGTACCTGTCTGACAATCAGCGTGCTGTCTTTGCATGGCGTTGTGCCTGCATCACTCTCGCCCTCTTCGTGGACGATCATGGTTTTCACTGACTCCGTTTCTCCGTTACTCAGCCGAGAAGAACTGCAGGTGTGGGGAGGAGAAGTTCAACACAAACACATCATGTTTGGGCTCCAATATGGTTTTACACACCCGTGCAAGCCATGAGAAAAAGCAGCTTTATAAAAGACAGACACGGCACTCAAAGGTACTCTGCAGAGACGAAGGTGATGGTTGCCCCGGCCTTTACCCAGAGAGCCAACAAACAGCTTGCCTGACAACAAATTAGCCAAATGTCCTCTGCACATAGGTTCAAAGCAGTCTCTACTGTGCTCTAGCAGGCTTTCTACATCTCGCTGTAATACAGGTGTAGGTGAATGTGCTGACTACATCCATAACATGACTAAGCGTGACTTTAGTTTAAGTCCTGTGGCAAGTGCATCTTGATCATCTTGGGAATCAGAATCAGAATACTTTATTAATCCCAGAGGAAATTATGTGGTCACAGTTGCTCCAGAAGAGTAAGAACAATAACTAAATGAAATGAAATAATCCAATATATTACAAAATATAATAGAATATAAAAAATAGCTCCAATTATAAATATCCCAGTATATCACACAAATTAAATACATATAGATAAAACTGAGGTGATCTTATTATCAATACATTTGTTTTCTTTGTACAGGATGTGTGCAACTGCTGCAGTGTGTACTTGTGCTTTAGATGGTATCTGGACTTAGAGATAATTAAAGCTTAAATGTTGAATAGTAGTACAGCATTTGATTAAAAAAATAAAATGTGATTTGACTGATGACTGTAGACTTTCTGCTTTCTTTCATGCACACAAGCCTCTCCTCCACATTCATTTAGACAGGGCTGGTCTTGTCAGCCTGCAGGCATTACCAGGAGGGCTGCAGTCTGGCTTAACTTGCCTAAAAAGACTTTCAGATAAATCAAAATGCAGCTCTGCTAAGCAGGAGCATAATCTCATCCATTAACCCGAACCGATGCATTCTGCTCTGAAAGTGTAAAGCCTGCAGGAAAGTTGTGTACATACACAGCTCTGGAGTCCTCCGGGCCAGAGGTCGACTCTTCACCTGCCTCCTGATCCACCTCTTCATCGTCATCTTCGTCAGTGGTGTCCGATTCTTCACTGGAGGATGAAGGGTAATCTGTCACCTTATTTAGGGGGCGAACATCATCCACTGCACGCAGTTCTTTGGCCAGAGCCGTCAGGTCCTAGAAGCCGAGACATAAAAGGTGAACCGTGTATGAACGCTTGTTTTAACGTGTTCAGTCATTCTTCCTCTGCTGATGTATTGTCCGTTCTTCATCACTGCATATTACATGCAAATAGCTAGGGGCTCTACGTAAGATTTGCTGTTAATCTTTCTTAAGCAACACAGGAAAGAGAAAGCTGCTGGAGAAGAAGAATGGTTATGGATGTGCGCCAGCCGATGAGAAGCCAACGGAGGAGCAAAGCCAAAAGAGAAAAGAGAAAAAAAGAGATGACTCCAGAGCAGTACACCTGGTGCTCCTCAAGCTACAGTAGGTAAGGTTAGTGGATTAATTCTAATAATGAAACAGTTGTTAGAGCTGCAAAGATGAAAAGTTAAACCAGCTCAGAAAAATGGTTAATTTATTAAGTTAAGAGAAGTCATGAGTTAAAAAGACCACCGCTGAGGAAGAGACTGCTGAGAAGAGAATGCAAATAATACGTGCAGTAGATCCCTTCAGCCAGTGAGCTCAATCCAAAGATAAAACAAGCATTTCTTAGCCTGATCAGACCAGTCAGTTTGGTGGAGTTTATTTTCATTCATATACCCACACACAGAAAGACTGAAGCAGCAAAATCCCTGTCACAATTTGTTAATAATCACACTCTCCATCTATCTAACTGCAACTAACTGGAAGCAACACATTTAACAGTCACCACGCACACAGAGTTTAACTAAACCCATCCCGCCTAGTGAGCTACTGGCTAGTCAGCTCCGAGTCCACTCTCACCGCTGATCTGTTCGGCCTGAGCACGTCCCTCCTCTCCTCTGGTTTTTTCCCAGCATTCTCTGGCCGCTGGAGGGGTGAACCCTCCGATTTAGAAGAGGCTAAAGGAGGTGGAGGTGATAAGGTCAGCATGTTGGAAAATGTTGGAATAAAATCTACACGTTTAACTAATGTTGTTAGTGATTTCACCTACATGTTATTACACACTTTAGCACAGCTATGTTTTGAGGTGATTTTTTAGTTATATTGTCCACCTCCTGCATGTTTCTAATTGCTGACTTGGTTAACGTATGTGTGAACTCACAGCGGGCCCTGAACCTCTCTCCTGAGCCACAGTGAGAACCGGGCTGAGAGCTGGAGTTACTGGAGCTGCTAGAGGAACTGGAGCCTCCGCTGCCACTATTACTGGTCGTTCTGGGAACCAGTTTCTCCACTCGTTCCCACAGCAGCCGAGGCTCCGCTGCACTGCAGAGGCAACAGAGTCAAGAGAGTCAGGTAAACTATCATAGATACAGAACCTTTTAAACAGCAAATTAAAATGTTGTAAATAGAGCACAGCTAATTTAACTTTTTAAATTTGCTAAGTATTACTGACATGTTATTGGATTATAGTTAAAGTTCTTAATGAGCAGTGCAAAAACGCTAAATACTTGAAAGCCTATTACAGAAAGCCAAGAGTTTTAGATATTAAAAACAGCACTGCAGGGTAAAGAGGAAGGAAGAGAGATGACACTCCATGAAAAGGTTTGTGGTTTGGAAATAAAGAGAGACACACATTTACACACAAGTACAGAAGTAGAGACAACAAGGTTAGACAGCTAGAACTATTACATAAAGCCTCCCACACAACTCCGCAGACTGGGACTGTAACAGCACAGACAGTGAAGACGCTGAATTAATTTGTCAGATCCATCACTAAATGAAGTGTTTTTGCACAGCCTTTGTGAAAGTCTTTTCTTTCTGGATGTCTTTGTAATTGCAGAGTTGAAAACAGGAGACTGGATTCAATGTGCTTCAGAGCACGTTGAATCCAGTCTCCTGCTTAAGACACTAGTGGAGTGCCACAGGGTACTATTCTGGGCCCAGTTCCTGTCATTTAATGAATTATATTTTTGTTATTTCAAAGATGTCTCATATGTCATACTACACAGATGCTTTTTAAAAATAGCCAGCTTGGCTTTTCTTTTCCAAATATCACATATCTAGAATATTATTCACAAATGTCAGCCATATCTTTTGAAGGGCACGTTTCCAAATTTTGATTTTTTTTGGAAAAGAAAAAAAAAGACTGCAAGAAGAAGAACGCAGTAGTAAAGCAAAGAAAGGAAACACATTCACACAACACAGGTTACGAAAGTTTACCTGGCAGCATTGTGTTGTGCTGCGTGGCTGCTGTGTGCGGCGTTGCCAAGGTGATGAGGCGAATCTCGCCTCGGCAACACTGGGGACCTTGATGTAGTCCTGACAGGAACCTTTTCATGATAAAAACAGTAACCAGCTTACAAATACACACATTTTAAGCATGGATGTACTGCCATGTGCCGTAAATATGCAAATAACATATTTTTAAACTTCACCATCACATGAGTGTGTCACCATTATAATCCATAGGAAAACTTCAGAACTAGTAGCTATACCACCACATGTCAGGCTGACTAAGGTAAACACATTATTTGGCTGGACTAATCATCAGAGATCCCTTTTGATTTTTCTGATAACTCACGACTCCCAAATAGAAACAATAAAATGGTATAAAACTTCTAGTTTTGTATCCCTCGATGTTGCCCAGGGTTCAATAGTTTGCTTAATTACTGCACCGATTATCGTCAGTTACATTTTCACAATTACTATCTGTTAGCTTCTGCAGGCATTGAATAAATCGTATTAAAAGATTCATAACCTTTACTGTTTTTGTAGAGATACCTTTCAGTCGGTGATATAAAAGTACAGATTGTGTGTAATTAATTCAGGCCCAGAGATAAAAGCTCCAGTCAGTCAATTTAAAGTCTGACTTGGCAGTAAAATTACACCTAAAGCTCAAAAAATGTCCAACAAGTAATAATTGTCACATATTAGAAGGATATCAGAATTATCAGGGGGAAGGTGTGAGTAACTGAAGTGTTTTAGTATTCATGAGTTTAGCCAGCATAAAACACAAGTGTTAAAGAAAAAAAGTAGCAGGGAAGGCTTTGGAAGCTGGACAGTTGGTACACATCTTGTAACGAGCTTAAATTTTGTTCTGGTATACTGTCAGGATAAGTAATCTTATTATTTTTAATGTAAGGGGAAGTAGACTGCCTTCTAATAGAATACACAATAACTGTGTTCACATCAGAATTTGTTAACAAACCAGACTAAATTAAACAGCTGGGTTTGTTTAAACAAGGCACCAACAAGCTCACATTTCGATGATGACGTGACTGAAACAAAAACACAGGATCTATGCGTGCTGCATCTCTGCTGCATCTCTGCTGCTCATGAACTGCGCATCTCTGACATGACTGCCCGTTGTGTTCTTACAATATCTAACTTGAAATGTATAAATGTACGTACGACAGTGTGGGACTTTTTAAATTACGCTTCCACAAGCCCCCACAAAACAATCTTCTGGACAAGCCCCACCCCGCCAACTAAAGCCTTCATCATAGTCACAGGTCACGCACGTGAAGCACATTTTCCCCTAAATCAGTCACATGTAAATTCAGTGAAGCCAACGCAGAGGAGAGCAACACAGCCATGCACAACAGAACCTTCAGCCATTTATTTATTTAAGAGTTTAAGTTAGGGACAAAATGGGAACAGTATGAACTGATGTTACTGATTGGTCAATCTTTTCTCAGTAGCATTTTCCTCTATTTTAAGGCTGAACCTGCTTGTGAGGTCCACCATTGTTTACTTGAAGCTTTCCCATTGTGTTTCATTGACAGGGTGCATTCTCTTAGGAAACTACTGTCTTCTTAAGGCTTACATTCCTCATCTTGTTATTTTTATGTTGTTTTGCGGTGGTGCAGCAAAAGTCTAAATTAGTGTGGTGAGGGAAGAAAAAAGCAACATGAGGCAGACTGTCTCGACTCGTCCTATAAGTGGAACAACAGTTGAGTTATAGAAAGGCCACAGATTAAATGTTGTGATGCATTTTAACTAACAGCTATTTTTGCATGAACATGAAATTTCACCACACAGAGTAACTTCCTCTTTTGTCAGATATTGTGTGCAAAAATTGGACTAAAATGCCCTGCAATATCCGATTTCCTCACATACAGTGGATATTGTGTTTCTTGGTCTCCATACCAGGAACAAAAATAACAGCTGTTTAAATTCTGATATTGTATTAAACAAGAGGTGGGAAATCATTACAGTAGACTGTCTTATTCAACTACTGCTACCACACTGGGCTTCTTTCTTCTAGTCCTTACCCTCGGTGGGACCTCCGCTGAAGGGGCTGGTTCATATTGCCTAGGCTGGGGATGGGGGTGTGGGTCAGTGCGAGCAGGCGTTGATGATGAGGATGATAATGGTGATGATGATGATGGAAGGTGATGGCGGGATTCGTGGCTGTTTTGAAGGTGGAGATTTTCAAAGCTAGGAGTGAGCGGCTCTGTGCAGGAGTGCGATCGCGACACAACAGGCGGAGTGGCAGTGGAGGAGTTTGATGAGGCCACGCTGCTGCTGCTCTTTAAAGCAGCCAGATGAGAACGAACCTTGCGGACGACACAAAACAGAACACAATGGGGGAGCGCAGGTCAGTCTGCATGCAGGGTAATCGGACAAGGAACAAGCTCAGGGACTGCAGGGTATCTTAAGGGGTTTGTCACATTTGAGCTAATGTTAGTAACACTAACATTAGACTTCTCAAATGTGGAAATCAGGGCGATGCAGGTCCTACTGGTTATTGTAAGGTTATTTTTGGTCATTCATAATTAGATGTGGAGCAGTGAGAGTGGTCTTAGAGCACGAAAGGATCCAGCAATGAGCAGAAAGTAAAAAACAACAAAGAAAAGCTGCGATGACTTAACAGAATGACACATCCATACACTGCAGCTGTCATTTAGCTCCTATTTGCTGCCAGGCTTCAGCTGAAGAGCTCTGCTGCATATTCAGTTGGTAAAGATGTAAATGAGAGGATATAATTAAATGATAGATTTATTATATTGCTATTAAAGTAGATGGAAGATGGCATGTATTTAACCTTTTGCTGCTAAAGTATTCACTTTTTCCAGTGGCATTAAGTTCAATCAGGGATTCTAGATGGAAATGTTCTTTCAGCTCAGATGCAAGGATTTTCAGTCTTGGTCATTTGTGCACAGAGCATTTATGATTTATAATAACACACTGTGTCAGAAACCTGACGTGGCGAGTTGATCTGACAACTTGGCAGAGGCCAACACAATGTTAACAACCACTGCTCTGAAATACTAGATTGTTTTAACGCCACAGACGCTGATTTCAGTTCAATCAAAATCAAAGAAGAGCTGTAGATATTTTAAAGGCACATCTTTAAATGACTCGAATCTTTGCAAATCCCCTTAAGAACCCAAGAGTGCAACAGGAGGGGAGAAAGAGCACTCGTGAAATAGACATATCTGCACGTCATACCTATTATCACTTGGGCCACCCTTTTTTTTTGGAGAGCAGAAATTTCACTGTAAAAGCTTTTATCTTAAAAAAAAAGGGTAGCCTGGATAAATCAGGGAATGACACAAAATATAAAAGAAGACATAATGCACAGGGAATGGAGAGATTAAGCTGAATTGATCCAGGAAAAAAATATCGAGTCATGCTTTTACTGGCTTGGCTTTAATCAGCTTTTTTTTTTGGACACTTTAGTCCTTTTGATATACTGCATGGTCCTTTTAGATTACCTTCAAAAAATTATCTATGAATCAAACATGGAGATGATGCATGAATAAGGAGTAAAAACAGGCTGACATGCAAACAGGCGTGCCAACAGAACCACAACGGTCCACGCAGCATGCACACATTCATGGCTGGGAGTGGAGGAAAACATGTGACTTTGATAGTGGGCACTGCACATCCTGCCTTTCACCTTATTCATAATCACCATCTTAACCTTAACTAGTTTTTTGTTTCCATATTTGACAGCAGTGAGATTTCTTTAGGAAGGCAGCTAATACAAACACCTTACACTGGTCTTTAGGCATCATGATATGAGACCTTTGTGTGGTGAATACTCTATAGGCTCTCTGTTAATGAGAGTAATCCACTTTTAACATTATGGGTTAATAACGCTCTAGTGAATTACATCGTCACACCCGCGGCCAACACAACCCCCATCCTACTGAATAACAGCATCATTTCTATATAATGTAATCTGTGTGACATATCCAAAACAGATTGACTTATATGAACTGTGATTATTCATGCTTAGTGTGCTCAATCCTTCACTGGGAAAATGACTAATACTGCCTGAGTCACCCTGCAAAATTTGGATGCCCATGAATTATGAATGTTTTTAATCACCAACACACAATAAGGAGTTACAGCATGTAGAGCAGAGATCTTCAAACCCCCCATTACAGCATCAGGCAAATCCCATAAACACACACATTTGCACACCTTGTGGTAAACACACATCTGGTGAAAGGGCTTTTGTTTGCATTTACATATTGGGAGGACAACTTGTCAGTCAAAGAGTTAATTATGGCAGAAGGTTGGACTTGGTTGATTTTCATTACCACAGGGAAGCTGGGTGAAAAAGGGGAGATTTCTTTCCAAATCAGTCAAGAGTTTTATGCTGTTCCACATTTTAGCTGGTTAAAATGAGGGAAATGAAATAGAGGTAATAACAAGCCCGAGGCTGAAAAGAGTCATGAGAAGTTCAGCAGCAGCACACAGTTGGATACATTATTCAAATGAAACGACCTCAAAGCTAAAGATACAATCCATGAAGGGAGAGAAAAAAAGCAGAACAACTCCTAAACTGAGAAACAATGAATCTTCCAAAGTGCAAAGATTTCGGTTTTCCTCGAGTCACCTGAAGGAGAAACCTAATGAATTATTATCAGGGGGAAAAAAAATAAAAAAATCACAGATAACAACTTGAAGCAATGAGGCCATTCAGGTTATTAAGAAGGTAAATGGACTTTTCGAGTAAACCAGCATTTTGTGAAACATGAGCTTTTCAAAGCATGCATGCAAGGGTGTATAATACATTTCAGCATCTTAATCCATTCAAAGTTGGCAAGGCAATTGGGCAATATAAGGCTGACAACATACTCTAAACCAGGGGTGCCGAACACATGGCCAGAGGGTCAGAACTAGCTCTCCAAAGGGTGTGTTTCAACTGTTCATCAAAGCTCGAGACCTGAGTCATTATTAATCTTACAGACAAAGATGTTAACTATAGGTTACAATACCACAGTGACATAAGGTGGTTAAGCTTCAGCTCTTTGATTTATGACAGTAATGTTTCATTTTAGTGACAGTGAACTGACTGGAGGAAGGAGGAGGGGAAAACTGAATAAGTCATTACGCTATGACTTTACTTATCATGCCCACTGCAGATCACGTCTGGTACACTGTGGCCCAAGAACTAATAACTCTCGCCCTAATTTGGCTTGTTCACATAACTGAATGACAGGTTAGCAGCCATAAAGTCCTCAGGCATGCTCAGCCCGACCAAGCTCTGCTATTACTTACTTCCATGTAGAAAAAGGGAAGTTGATATTACAATCAGATCTTGTGTCATGCAAACAATATGAAACTGTCAAATAAATAAATATATATATATATATATATATATATATATATATTATTTATTTATTTTTTTTAAATCTATAAATCTTTTTTTAAATTCTGAACTCTGTAGCCTTAGCAGCTACATTTTCAGTTTAGCAGGACTACATGCTGTGCTGAACAGATAAGAGATCAGATCACTTTCATGTTCTGACGTAAGGTCTCTCAATCTGGTGTTTCTGCAATAAATTTTTTAATTTTTTTCAATGCTGTCATCCTTAACCCCATCCCCTGCTCAATATGCTCATACACAGCAAAATCCTTTAAGATGTAAATCACCAGTGGACTGCTCCTAGTCCACACCAACTCACAGCTGTAAATGTAAAAGCAGAATAGTTTAAGAGAAGAAGTCACTCTTACCTGTGGTTCCACAGGCCGGTGCATGGCCTCAGAAGCAGAGTTCCCATTGGGGTATGAAGACTCAGATCGTGGCGGCACCGGAGGCTGCTGTGGTTTGGTCTGAGCTGACTGGGGAGAACCCTGGATGTTCTTCCGATATCGCTCGTCAGCCTAAGAAGGACACGTGCAGACAGCAGTATTAGCAGCAAGTTGAGAATAAAGGTGGATGCAGGTCAGTACACAAAGAGGAGAAAAGACAGAAGCCATCAGCCGCTACAGTTTGTTAGTTTCTTCCAACAGAGAAGAGGTGATTTGTTCTGGCAGTAGTTCAAGCACATCAGAAAGTTATCTGCTGATACAGGCACACCAGCAGGGACAACAAAGCACCTCCTCAAAGGCAGCAGTGTTATTGGCACCGCAGAATTCCCACATCCCTACGAGAAGGACAGCAATTCCATGACCAGCAAGACTGTCATGCACTTTTCATGTGGAGAGAAGACATTCACAAAGGAAAGGTTAGGTCACACGCTGAGGTCCAGGACACGGTTCACCATAGAAAGTCAGATTTTGAGATTTTGTTTTTTTTGGTTATTCTTCAAAATGGATATTTGGATCTCTTTTCCATTTGTGGATTTTTTTTTCTTCATGTTGCCACTTTATCAGAAACTTTGTGATTACAGTGTTATCATTACAACAAAAATGATGGCTGAATTATCAAAAGATGACTATCCTGTTTGTTCCACCAGTGTTAGGGCGTCTGAGCTGTTTTGGCCAATGATGTGCTTTTATTTGGCTAGCGTCTCTGTCATTATCCTTCCCAATAGGCACTAAAAAGGGATACCAAATGCCAAAAAGATGAAAGAGACTGTAAGTCACGCTGAGCACTAATGAGGTGGCTCATTTTTATTAATGTGGGGACAAGGACTACCGTGAGGATAATTAGAGACCAGTTGTGTCCTTCTTTAGAGGGAGGAGCTGTTCAAGTGAGCATTTCACTGCAAACTCACGAGAAAAAGCTCAAATGACATCTGCTCATACACTGTAAACAGAACGCTGACATAGCCACCATGACACCAACGTTTGGATTGTCATTTTCACTATCGATGTCTTGTGTTTTTGAAACTAGATGATAGGAGCAAGGGGGTGGATCTGAAAGAGAAACCAGGGATTTTAAGTTGTACCCTGATTTATCATCTGCTGTACTTGAAATGGGGCTATCATTTGCAAAGGGAGCATCAAGATTTATTTAATAAAATGTGAACTTGGCAAGCAAGACCCTAAAAAACTGGTTACTGAGCTCATGCATAAAGGGAGAAGTAGGTTCATTTTCTCACAGGCTTCTGTACAATCTTATTTATCTTGCAACCAGAGGAGTTGCCCTCTGCTGGCCATTAGAAAGAATGCACATTTAAGGCACTTCAACATTGGCAGCCCTTTTCAGGCTTTTTTTCCTATGAGGATTTCACAAGTATTGGAAATTAGCAATACTATAAACTATGTGCAGCACATCAGTTTCATGCTCCATATTGGACCTACGTTAAACATTATTGTCCCTTTTGTTTCTCTCTCTCTCTCTCTCTCTCAGTTAGCCCTGTTCCTGCTACAGCTGTCTCTGGAGGAGCTGATGCTTCTCCAAAGTCAGCTTGAAAAGACCTATAACTTCACTTGCTTTAAAGATTTGTCTCAAGTTGAGTTCAATTATTAAAACTTCATATTTAAGTTCACCTAGATAGATAAAATAACTGCTGATGGTCCTGTAACACAGGCATGTATGTGCGTCATGGACCTGTTTAATTATTAGACGTGAGTTTAGAAACAGTCTAGCTACAGAGCTCGTCTACAAAGCCATTCATCCCACACCATCAGCTCACCGTCACCATCTACACACGATACACTAAAGACAGCGGGAGTGAGTATACACAAGCAAAGGAAGCATTTTACAAGCAGTCACTGTGACTGATCAGCTAACGAGGTTCACCTCTCTGACTGGCTCAGAGTCAGGGGCGGGGCCTTGAAGGTCAGCCACTGGTAGCCTGCTTTCTGTAGTTTTTTCCAGACTGGAGGCTGGACTGGGCCGTGTCTTCTCACTGTCAGTGTTCTGTGGTTGTTTTGTTGTTTCCTGCTCAGGGGCTTGCAGAGGCTTTACCCTGTCGGGTTCGGGGTTCTGTGGGGGTTTGGGGGTCTGTTGCTGGGCTGTTTTGCTACTGTCCAAGTTCTGGTTTTGCTGAAGCGACAGCAGGTAGGCCTGCTCCTGCTGCAGCTGTCTCTGGAGTTTCTGAGCTTGCCGCTGCTCCTCAAGCTCCCGCCATTTGTACTCCTGAGTACAGGGAGGGTCAAGTTGAACTAAAACCGCTAGCACACAGAGGCTGGTCGACACTTACTATGTCCAAAAAAGTTATTTTTGGTACTTTAAGGGATTAAGGATCCATTTAGATGACCCCATACAGTTACACCAACCATCAGTTTGGAGTCACATGCCAGCAGTGACTGCAGGAATACGACTGTATGAAAACTATTGTGTAGAAGTTAGCATCAGAGAAGGAGAGAGCACTTTGTTTTGAAAGGCTCTTGGTGGTAATGGCATTATAATATTGCAAGGCTTTTAACTCATTTGTTACTTTCAATACATATTATTTATCCTTATATTTAAGGATATATTAATATTTATTATATATCCTGTAACTGTGAGCAGTGACATCACAGCTGTTAACAAACATGGCACACATAGCTTTATATTCTAGTTTCTATTAGGGTGAGTGTCTCAGGTCCTAAAAATGTTGAATGCACCCTTTATGACTGAAACATTGCTAATTCAACTCACAGTGTGATTTGACTGTTTAAAAATGTGCTCTGTTAAAACATTGAGTTTCAGGCTGAATCAGGCTTTAGTGGAGAATTTAAATGGGAGGAGACTCTGAAATTTAAACAAACTGTTCAACCCTCTTCAGTCTTACACCTCACCCTAATGATTTTCCTGCAGTCTCAAAAAACAAAAAAAACAAAAAATTAAACAATCTGATGGATACTGGTGGGGGGGAAAATGTCCAACTGCACGCCTGTTAGACTGCTGTGGTGAAAAGCAATTAAACCAGTGAAGCATTAATACAGTTTTATGCAGTAGGGCAGTTGTGCCCATTGCCAGAGGCTCCATCTAAATATAGGCTGTTAATTCAAACATGTAACATTCATCCCTATAATACAGCTCAAAGTAAAATGTTTCACAGTTTAAATAGAAGTCAGCTTGTTTTTTGACTTTTTGAATGGTGACTATGCAGGAACCACATGGTCAGAGATTAAGTAATGGTTGAAACTGGAAGTGAGGATGTTAACGGTCATATCCTTTTATTATGTGAATATCCGCTCCAAACCCCAAGAGAAACAGAATCCTTTAAAAAGAAAAAGAAAATAACAACATGGTTTGAGTATCAGTATCGCCTCCCCTGACCCTTTAACATCTGGAAGAGGGGAAGCCCTCTCTTTCCGTGGGATGACTAGTTTCCTGCTGATGACATCACCATCACTGAGAGGCTCGTAAACATCCTGACTTCCCCGGCAAAATCTGAGAATGCTCATTATACTCTGACCTCAACCGTTAACGGCTCCCCTCGGCTTCACAAAAGTCACAATTTATTTCTAAAAACTTGATGAAGTTTAGCACAGAAGGCAAATGGACTCAGGAAAACTCATGTAACGGAGGAATAAAGTACCTGCGTTAAGAAATTTAACAACCTGGGAGCAGAATCTTTAAACATAACCACTTGGGGGATGAAAGCAGAAACAGCATTAAGCTCATTTAGATTTTTTTTAAAATGATAAAAGGGGGAAAAAAATGAAGTTGAATGTGACTCACCAGAAGCATGGCCTGTTCATGGAGGAGCTGCTGTTGCAGGATCTCCAGGTGCCTCTGCTCCTCCTCCAGCTGTCGACGTATATACTCCTGTCAATCAGAGTCCACAGCCATTAGTTAAATATCAGAAAGGTAGGTTTAAAAATCCATCCAAATTAATCCAAATCCTAATTAAAGTTTATAAAACAAATCTTTCAGTGTCTTGCCCAGTTGATTCCCTCCTACCTGCTCGCGGTCAGCCCTCCTCTTTTCCTCCTCGGCCCTCCTGCGCTCCTCCTCTTCTTTGCGGCGTCGTTCCATCTCTTCGATGCGCCTCTTCTCCTCCTGCTCGCGCCGGCGCTGCTCACGCTCCTGCTGCCTCCTCATCTCGCGCTCACGTCGTTGTTGCTGGAGGAGTTAGAAGAAAAAAAAAAGCAAAAAACTGCTCATCGTCCTAGTTCTGATTTTGTCAAGTCATACGAGACACTGACCTCATGTTTCCTAATCAGTGCTGAACTAGAATCTGCATGACTGGCACAGTATTAATATTTTAATTTGACCTGGATTGGTACGAGAAGCAACGTGAGACCACAAAGTGTGCGACTCACACGAAACGGTTAAAACCCTGTTCAAACATTCAGCACACTGCTGTATAGCGCACATGGTTATTGCTCTGAATTTTCCTCCATAACGATAACTGCCTTTGGTGCCACTCGAGTGGCAGCGTCTGGGGCAGAAAGATGAAGCCGCTCTAAAAGTGTATAAAAGTGGTTCTTTGCCACACTCAACCTCACACACTCCTATGCTAAAAGGCCCAACATTACAGCATCTTTTGGCTTAATCTAAGGCTAACCAATGGGTTAGTGGATAATCTTCATGTTTTAGATAAAGTCTGCGGTGTCACTGTGATGGGACTCCACAAGTGTGTCTGCTTCATCACACCAAGGAGATACATAGTGAAGGCTGCTTATAGAAGTTACACCCTTCAAAGCAAAACAATCAAGAGGCTCAAGAGAATCAATTTTCAATCATTTTCTGAGTTCAGCTATGTTAAGATTTCTCTATCACACAGATATACAAAGATAAAACCATGAATTTGACAGAAGAGCAATCTGAAAGTATGAACCAGCAGGTTAAGGCTGGGTAGGAGCTTTTTAGAGGCCATCAAGGATGAATTTTAAACCCTGCTGGGTTCAAAACAGGATGAGTTATAGATTAATTTGGAATGCACTGTTGCAGGTCATCTCTTTAACTATTTTATTCACAGCTGTCAAGGATTTACACAGCTCTACGAATGTGGCTCAGAGTTAGGATTTTAACAGCGATCCAAACTGTGGTGTGGTTTTTTTTGTTTTTGTTTTTTTGATGGGGGTTTTGGGGACCTTTTAAACTCAGTTTGCAAGTATTTTTGAACAGATAGACATCAGTATAGGTTGTGGCAAAAATGTCTTATTTATGTGAGTAGAGAAAACATAAATACTACAGAGGTGTATGAGCTGGACAGACAAGTAAGAAGACGATAACATGTCAACATTTCAAGGACTGCATTAACACTGGATATCTTAATCAGTGTGAAAGTTCAGGCCTGACAGGCAGCGTGTTTTTTGTTTAAGCTTGGCTCTCTAAGCAGACACATGAAGGAATTACACTGATTTCTGTCTGTGAGCGAGTTGTGACAGGGTGCGGGGAACGCTGCGGGACTTCAGTTCACGGATTGCGTACGATGACGCATCGTGTTTGCACAGATTCTGTGCTCAGCATTCAAGCTTCCAAACGTGGTGATCTATCAGAACAGGAGAGCACATGTACGCCGATATTTCACTGATGTGGCCGGCGTTCAACTGCGGCTTCTCGCTGTCTGATTCATCCACAAGCACCGTCATGAATCAAAAACGGAGCCTTGAGCTGTAAGTGCAGTGGGAAAACACGACCAGAAATACAACTTTTTTTCTCTCTCTTCCCACAGAGGCCTTACACTTGTGCAGTGCAGTGAATTTATATGTGCTCAGTGAATTTTTGAGTGTGTTTAAATTTGCTTTTTTTTGGGTGGGCGGGGGGTGTTTCCCCAGTCCCTCTTTTAACATTTAGAGCTGTCTCTTCTCCTTTTCTTCCAGAGAATTTAGTTCAGTCCAGTCCTGTCCAAATTTATAATCATCTATTTGAAGCTTCCTCCCTACACTTCCTTTACTCCTCTTCGGTGTTACTGAACATTTTTCTCTCTCTTCTTAAGAACAGAGGATGAAGCCAGGTTCAGAAAAGTGATTATAGCTCAAAGAGATAACAGGATAATTACAGCAAAGGTGTTCAAATTCATTCTCTGGGGAAACCAATTAACTTTTTTTTCCACTCTAGTCAAAAATTGATTTTGGAGCATTATATGAAATTATCAAGTACAAAATCTAACCGCTATCCCCCCCTGAGTAAAACAGCTTTAATCTTGTTACACCAACATAATGTACACACATATTAACTGCAGCAGACAAACTGGCTGACCCCCCAGGGTTCAGTGCCCAAACAAGATGAGCTGAAATCAAAGGAACAAGGAGTTTTCTACTTAGTCATTCTAACTTTCTGCTGAATTTGTCACTTTGAAAATACAGCAAAGTGTTACTGAGTCAGATCTGTTGAATTTTATGTTTTTTAATTTATAATTCAAAGCCCAAGAAGGACCAACAGTCAGTTCCAAATTTTATTGAAAATGACACGAATCAAAGCCGAAAAGATCACTCAGTTAGCAGTTCTCATTGCCAAAAGTCTTGTTTTCACAAGTCAAATTACTTTTATAATAAACCACGAGTGTCAGAGGTGATGTGTGACAAGTATAACGTCAAGAGTGAAAGGGAAGATTTACAAGACAGAAGTGGGATCTGCTTCGATGGATGGTTTTGGAGATGGTGGCACTAAAAAACATACAGCAGGTGAAGCTTAATGTGGCAGAGTTGAAGATGTAAAGATTTGGATTGTGAGTGAAAGTGACAGTATCAGCTCAGGTTCAGCAGTTTAGAGGCAAAGTTAGAGAGGAAAGGCTGAGATGGTCTGGACATGTGAAGAAGGAGGACAGTGGATAATGGAGGAAAAGGAGAAAAAACTACAGAGGTGGTTTACAGATGTAGTGAAGGTGGACATGCAGAGGGTTGGTGTGGCTGAGGATGAGGATGTAGCGTCCTCTAATGGGAGTAGTCAAAAGAAAAAGAAGAAGTAGTACACGTGTGAGCAGTAGTTTGGATATTGTTGCCATGATAAGATCTAAGACTGATCTTTTGATCTTTTTATGATGTCAGGATTGTGTTACATAATAACCTCAATCAAGATTTATTGGAGAAGCAGATGAAGTCAAATGGGTTAGAAATGTCTTTTCTTGGGCCTGAGAGTACAGAATCATGTTATCCATAATCTAAATAATATATTTAGCATAATAAATATATTAAGTTTTTTCCTGCATCAAATGAGCCACATCAGTTTCTTAGTATTTTAAACAAATATATAGAAGGTAACTCTTAAGAAAACTTCAGAAAACATCCAAATTTACTGAAAAACCTTAGGTTTTGTAAAAACAGTGATGCCATTCATTTTCATGGGAGAACCTCTCTGTGTACAAAACTTCATAAATAATTCAAATCTTTCCCTGCAACAGGATTATTTTTAGTCCTATTTTAGTCCTCCTAAACTTCCAGGGTAAATGCTTAATTAATAATAAATAACTTATATTTAAAATATGGTTTTTATTTGTGTGTTTAGGCAAATTTACATCCTTCATTTTCTTTTAGGAGGTTTTTTTTCCTCACAGATTTTGCCAACATTTTTCTGACTCTGTGACACAGTGTGGTCAGGTCCGAACTTTCAGCCTTAAGACTCACTCAAATACATGACTCACATTAAGCTGAACCTCCTGTGCAGTGGTCACAAACAGGCAGGTTAGCTATGCAGACCTTTTGGTACAGGCTGTAAATATACTGACTTCTGCTGTGTAGCTGGGCATTTTAACATCTATGAGGATTTGTCAGGTTGTCCTGCTGGATTCTGTTCTGGTGATATCACCACTTTATATCTCAGCAGTTACACTGGATTATTACATTACAGGCACACAACAGTCAAACAGCAGTCTATCGCCTCTTCTAAACACACCGTCTTACCACAGCACTGTGTCTACTCGATTAACATAAAAATTCTATTAATTTGTTATGAGGTTTCCACCTCCTCCAGCCGTCTCCGCTGCTCCTTCTGCTGCTCGATACGTTTCTGCCTCTCAGCCAGCAGCTGGCGCTTGTACTCCTCCTGCTCACGGAGCTGCTGCTCCTGGAGGAGCTGTTGGCGGCGAAGGGCCTCCGAACGCTCCTTGTTCTCCTGCTGCAGACGTATGAAGTCACGACGCAGGGTCGACTCGCCCGGCACGTTGACTATGGAACTGTACAGATGACCCGATGAGAAGGATGTAGAAACTGACCCGTATGACATCATAAATACTTTTCATATCAGCGGTGTAATCATGCAACCTTGTGCTACACGAGTACTGAGGGTGTAGCGTGCATATGTATGTGTCTAAATATAAAGGAATCACTAAGATGACTCCAAAAACACGGTCAGAATTCACTTTATGATGTTTAGCTTATAGTAAAAAGCTAAAACTATGTACTGGAAATTGTAAAACAATTTTGATGGATGGATAGATACCTTGGCTCTCCTTCTTGCTCAGATGACTCTTCCTCCTCTTCTTCACTGCCACTGTATTCATACTCTGTCTCATCTGCAGATAGTTAACAAAAATAAAGTCTAAAAATTAAAGTCCTCATTAAACCTTCATCATAATATATGTATTTTTTTTAAAGACACAAAATATGTCCTTTTGATGGAGTAGCTTGTGAATTATTACTGATTTTTATCCATAAGTTCATTTTTGCACATTAACACTGACAGAGCTTCGTCCTGGACTCACCTTTCTCGCCCCTCTTCTTCTTGGTTCGGTCGATGTGGTCTTTGAGCTGGATGCGAACCTGCCTCTCGTTGGGCTGGTCCCGAATGAAGGGGTGTTTCAGCAGCTGCTCAGTGGGAGGGCGCTGGGTGTAATTCTTCACAAGGCAACTCTCAATGAAGCTGAAGAACTTCTTTGACCTATGATGGCAGTTAGCTGTCATGTACAGAGTTCGGATGGTTTACTGACATCAAGAATAAAAGATGGAAAACATCTCACCATTTTTTGGACTTGAGTCGAGGAGGTGGGTTTCTGGGAATGAGGAAGAGGGCTCTCATTGGATGCATGTCACACAGAGCTACAGGAAACAACAGAAGAGAAGCCAAATGAGAGATCAGACAAAAAACTAATCTAAATGTCAAAGTCATACATTTAAGATGATGGGGGTTTTTTTTGCATCTATATTGCCTGCATAAAAATAAGAGGTATAGATAGAAACTGTAAGTCTATAGTGAAGCTACAATTAACAGAGTAAACAGAGTTCTCTTCTGATCATGCAGGTTTGAAACACAAATACACCAGTAAATTTGTTTACAGTAATAGTACCAGTTTCTACTCATTATATCATTGAAATCAGTTATTGTACTTACGAGGAGCTCCCTCAGCCATTTCAATGGCTGTGATTCCACAGGACCACAGATCACTCTGACACACAAAGAGATAAGATTAATTAAAGTCTGTGTGCTTCTCTGAGTAACACACGTGATGGAAATGACAGAGCAGTCTTCTCATTGGTCATATTAATCATTAAAACTATAATCTTTTCTATCAAATGGATGATGCTCCTATTTGACTGGTTTCAAACTCATTCTGCACCATGAATCCCACTAACATCTGGGACCAGATGCAGTTTTGCATGCTCACCCTGTAATCGTAGGTAGCATCAGGGTTTTCATCACAAGCGATGACCTCTGGAGCCATCCAGTATGGCGTCCCGATGAAGGTGTTTCTTCGACCTACCGTCCGGTCCAGCTGAGCGCTCACACCAAAGTCCACTGAAAGAAACACGAAGCATTCAAATAAAGAAAACAGAGTAGAACCGTTCAGATCCTGCACAAAGGCAAACTACAACTGTGAGAGTAAAAGGAGAGTAAAAGAGTGTAAAAGGTGCTGCTCTCTTTTTAGCATTGTAAAGCTAAAAGGAGAGCAGCATCAAGATGCTGTATTTTAACCACGGCGGAGACACTTTGTTTAATGCTGTGTCACGGGACATTAATAAGCAAGGTAACACAGGATGGCCTGATTATAAGTTGTAACTGAATTGTGGATAATTAAAGGGAATAAAAACAGCATTAATCAGTGGTTTCACACAAAGGTTTGGTGAACAAAGAAGCGATTTTTATGCAGAAGTTAAAACTTTTCTTTGAAAGTTAAAAACACTGCGGAGGCTTATTTACAGAAAACCACAACTGGACACTAAAGCTCCAAAACTCGGAACAGATTCTTCTGTCGTTTTGTGCACATATCATAAATGAAATCAAATAAATGTTTAGGTAGTTTAGTTGCAAGAAATTATTGTGACACTGTAATCAGAAGAAATCTAAATAAAGACAAATTTTGGAGCTGTATATAGACATTATGTTTCATAAGGATTTGACTTCTACACGGGCCTGTGATCATGTGAAACATTCGAAAACAAAACACTGGCAATGAGAAAGCTCCAGTTGGCATCGCCACAGTGCTGACTCAGATCTGCTGGTGCAATCACTTTTCCATGCACCGGTCCAAAACCACAGCGCGGGAGCACTTCCCGTCTACAGGCCCGGTCTAAAGCCAACCGACTCACCCAGCTTGACTTCAGCATTTTCAGTCAGCAGCACGTTTTGTCCTTTGATGTCGCGGTGAATGACATGATGAGCATGCAGGTGAGCTAATCCCTGTTGGGATAAAGGAAAAATGAAAACAACTTATTAGAAACATGGGCTGTATCAGACGGTCAAACAAGCGTTTGTTTGTTTGTTTTTTTTAGATTAAATGCAAAAGTTAAATTATTTAAAATCATACTTTTAGCAATGTTTAGGACATAAAGTATATAATCTAGTGAAGATGTTGGCAGCAGACTGTGAGAAATAACTGACCCTGAGGATCTCTCGGGAGATGTAGGCGATCCAGTCTTCCTTCAGGGAGTTGCCCTTGGTGTTCTTCACCAGATCTGTGATGGAGCCGGCACCACAGAACTCCATCACCAGCTGGAGGTGAGAAAGAGATGCATTTGTAATACACACACACACATGCACACACACACACATACACACGCACGCACACACACACACACACACACACACACCATCATTCTACCATCAGCTTAAGACGCCATGCAGCGTTTTACTATCGATACACCATTAAGACATTTATTATGTATTACTGTAATGCAATGTTAAGATTTTAAATGTGCTTTATTGTGTTTTATTTAGATTTGTTACTTAACGATCTTCTCTTTTTTATTTCACTTTAATCTGTTTGATTACATACCTTTGATTTTGTCTACTTTTTTCATTATTGAGCTATTCTAGCTTACTGGGCTCTGACAATCTTGTCATATTGTATTTTATTTTAATAATCCATCCTAATTTATTTAACATTTGCAGCTTGTTGTGTTTAATGGGAAATTCCTGTGTAATATAGGAATTCCCCAAATTTGGGGAATAAATAAGGTAGCTTATCTCATCGTATTAGAGCTACCTTGAGCAAACAAAGCAATTATTGAGAAACTCAGTGGTCTCAGTTAACTTTGTATTTTCCTTCTGTGAGCCACCATGCCTCATGTGAATGCAAATCTTCTGGAGTGCTGTGCAGCACTTCAGAGTATATTGTAACAGGAGACGGCAGAAAGAATAAAAGGGAATGCGGAAGGAAAAAATGCAATCACTTCTACTAGTTTACTCTGTGCCGTGATTGAGACAGGAAGCCAACGGCTATTAGGAAATGTGGTTTTAATGCAAAAGAGAAAAGCATTAGCAAAACCACAAGTGTAGGAAGCTGGAGACTCAAACAAATACAAATACAGAAGTGCATCTGTTAAATCTCATGTAGTGCCCTCGTCACTGTTTTACCATAAATTTAAAGTTGGAGAGCATTTTCTGTGCACCTCAACAGGTGGCAGCTGTCATGCTGCCACCTGGGGATTGATCAGATTCAATTTTAGTACTACATATGTGACAAACATAAAACCTCCTAAAAAAAATGTCAAGACTGATTTTTTAATCAAAAACTGCACAAAATAATTGTGTATAACATAACACAATTGATAATATACAATCACACAATTTTATTAAATAATAATTACTAAAGATGGGCTTAACAGGCTAAAGTTGTTTTTATTGATGATGTGTGAAAAAAGAGAAGATATTATATGGACAAATATAGACAAACATAATGAAAGCAGGACAAACTCTAAGATCCACATTTGTTAAATATGAACTCCACTGAGGCCAACCCCTCGCTTTATTCACCTCTTTATTGTGTGTTATATCTTAATGGTCACTAAGCCTCTGATACCATGTCTCTTACTTGCTGACTAAAGGATTTATGCCTCATAAACACATTAAGTGATCTTCTTGAGACAGTAGTCTTAAGTGGTGGTCAGCACAGAACATGAATATCATAAAACAGACACACACTCCGTATGTCACCCCCACGCACGGCAGACAGCATGAATCCACAACAGTGGAGGCTGTAAAAAGGGGCCGTGGAAGCAGCTGTAAAAACAAATACAGGACTGTGTTGTGAAGTGAGAGTGAGATCCCTCCTCCTCTCCAGGAACAGCAGAGCCTCCGGGTCATAAAACGAGGTAATCCTGCCTTCGACAAACGACCAGCTGTAAATTTCTTCTGCTGCTGTTCTCTACCTCCTGATCCACCCCACCTCTCCCTTCTCTGATTGACTCTCTTCCTTTTTGTTTCTCACTTATGCACCATTTATTTAATTCCACAGTCTTGTTGCTCTTTTCTAGAAATCGGTTTTGTTTTTTTTGTATTGCTGTCATTTCTTTTACTGCTCTTCAAATATGAAGAAGAGCATATTGGCTGTAATGAGGAAAATGCATAAAGCAACTTCAACTCCATATCTGCTGGAGAGCTTGCTGACTTCATGGCATGTAATATCTCTCTTATCTGTCATCACACATTCAAACAACTTACTAAAACTAACAGTATACACTTAGGCTGTTATACAGGAACCCCTAATATTGTTTGGGGTTTTTTATAGCCTGGCAAATCTTTTCATTGTAGTATCGAAATACCTTCTAACGTATGATGATAACAAACTGAATGTATGCAAAATCAAAACTTATTAAGTGGTCTTATGGTTCCTGCTTGAATATGAATTTACTCCTACTCTGTCCCTTTGCTCAATAACTCCACAAATGTTCTCAATTAGGATTCTTCAAGATTTGATTGATTAAGTTATATGAACAATTCAGATTCTGTGATTGGTCAAGACAGAGTGAAGAATGACTGCTGTATCCAGTTTAAATAGTACCTGTAATGTGTGTAATTCTGTGATCATTATAGAAATGGGATGTTAAACTCACCCAGAGCTGGTCATCATGGCCTGGTGGACTTTTCTTGATGAAGGCTCCGTAGTAGGTGGCTATGTTTCTGTGATGGGAGTACTTCTTCAGCATGTTGATTTCCAACTTAATTTCCTCTTCTTCATCCTATGAAAAAAAAAAAGTGGAAAAACAGAGTTAGGACACTATCATTGGCTGTGGATCAGCTGGGAAGCAGTTATTTGAATTAACAAAGTAGATCCAGACAAACAGTCATGTCTATAAGTTCTGTTATCTGAAGGAGGGAACGAGGTACATATCACGCCCCCCGTGTCCTGGCTGAAGAAACCTCTATTCAAACCCTAAAGGCGGATGACCTGTAATGACATGGTTTTCGCCTGTACATTCACTCCCTGTAATCACAATGAACCCCGACTTCGATAGCCGCTCTTCACCGAGCCAAGCTGCGTAACAGGGCAGCCTTGTGTTGTACCAGGAGGCAAAAAGATGTAATTTCGTCTCGCTAAATAGATCCCAAATCTGGGCCACTATGAAAGGGTGCAACCTCCAATCCCTCACCAGGGGGACACCCCCTGGAGAGAAGGTCTGGCCCCAGGTTCAGGTGGCCTAGAACATGGGTGGCTCTTAGAGACAGAAAATGAACACTGCACCATAAAAGCAGAGAGCGAGACCGCTTTAACAGGGGAAGAGAGCGTGGTGGTGGTGAGAGACTCCACCATTGAAACGCTCATCTTTAACAGTCCAAGTGACACTATGGCAATCAGAGATGCCATCATGCCCAACAACCATTATGTCATTTGGAAACGCCGCCTGCATTTCAAACTGTCCAGCTGCAACGTGGAGAATCTGCACTGCTTGTACGGCAGAGTTGTGGGGCCACCAACACCATGGTTGTGGGACGGTGCCAGATAAGCAGCCAGGGATGGCTCCATACGAGGTGTGTTAGCTAAGCCAGCCTCATTGGTATCATCCATGTACTCCATGCTTCCCAGCTCCATGTACTGTCAATAGCCAGGCACAGTGAAATGGTTGGATGGCGGTTTGCTCCATGATGCAGTTAGCTTGCAAACAAATTCTAAGTAAATGGGAAGATGAATTTTTGGCCCCCATGGGCTCTGGTGGAAGGAAAAATCCCACAAACTGGTGGAGAAGAGGGCCAGTAGCGAAACAGGGATAAAGAGACGCATCATCGTAGCTGGCCGGGGTCTCCTGACAATGGGCTCTCCTGCTCATCCTCTGACAAAACATGTCCAGGCCAATGTCCAGCACATCATCATCTTACTAGGGGCTGCCGGCCAGTCAGCACTCCTGCATGGTTCCGGCTCTTCTTCAGTTAACACATCAACATATTTCATGTGGTCAGCCCAGCTAACTGCAGGTACATCGATCAGATACTCCTCGTCTTCGGACTCGGGCAAAGCTGGGGCCCCAGACTTGGAGAGGAGAGGGCCATGCTGTGCAACAGCTGTCTCTCTCAGCACTTTCTCCACAAACATCACCATCGTCTTTCCAGCGTCGCAAGCTGGCGACAAAACGCTCAGACTTCAGGCTCAGTCAACACTCTCCTAGTGTGGACAATCCCCAGGCAGAGTCTGGGGGTATCAGTGTCATTTGATAATAATGATAATGATCTTGAATCTGTAAATGCTCAGCTTATACACTGCTAAATATTGTTAATGAGGCAAAAGAACGCCAGATTGCACACACAAGTAACAGGAGCACCTGTAAACACGTACATGTAACACTTTTTACAGCCAATCAGTGCCAACTGTTTGAAAGAACTACGGTAACACAGACATGATTTGAACGTGTATAAATTGACTGGCAACTGCTTTATCTATTGACGGCATTTAAAGCGTAGACTTTACAAGTCTCAGCTGGGCTGTAAAAATGCCAAACAAAACAACAAGCAATCTAGAGGAATATTTACTATCATTTGCCAGACAGTAGTGTCAGCTGATGTATTCATAAATTAAATAGTTCTTATTGTGTACAGGCTTAAATGTTTGGGGGGGTTTTTTGTCTGAAGGTTTGCAGAGCTGTACTGTGCGCTTTTACAGCACCACCTTTTGCTGTGTTCCTGCATAGCAGATTTACAGCTGAGATCTGCACAGCTCTCAGTCTCTACTTCTCAAAGTCTTTATATGACTCCTTATTTTAAATGGTAGGAAACACATTTGATTATGTTTGAGGATTCTTTGCTATGTAAGAACCGGCCAATGGTTTTCATACTTGGATATGAAAATGTGGTCTCAGTGGGAAACTTATAAAATGGGCTGTAACTAACCTGGTTGTTGTGTTGGTAGTGAAAACTAAAAGAGAAGCTAATTTTGCTGTTTGTTGGCATCTGCTTGTGAAAGACAAGGCCAGGCAAGAACCCAAACAGTGTCCAAAAGAAAATCTAATAAATGTATACCTCTCCAAACAAACATGGAGACACAGCCTGAATTCAAAATGATAACTGAGCCAAACAAACCCCCCCCACCCCATGTCTCCCCGTCACACTCACAGGATATTACAGTACAGGCTCAGACACACGTTCAGGCACATAACAAGATCAAGTGATTATTTCTCAATCACTGTGACAAAGCTGGGTGACATTTGTTCCTGAGTGTTTTTGCTTCAGCTGAGCACGTGCGTTTGATCTAGCGACCCAAGCGGGAGTGACATGACGTGACATTTTCTTTCGAATGGCGGCTGCTTGATAAGCAGGAGCTGCAGCCTGGACTCCTTAGTAAACTGCAGCAGCATCATATGTCCACAGAGGAAAGGCCCCGAGGAAGTGCTGGGCAAACGGTTTGGCTTTTCATATCGAAGATGGTGACATTTTAACATGAACACTGCTGATGTTGCAACTCTACTAACCATTCTCTTTATTGTTGTCGCACTCTGGTTGTGTTTCAATAAGATTGACATTTGCTCTGTTTTATGGAGAATGTATGCAGACATCCTTTTCCACACATTAATCCAGGTACATCTTCATACTACGACATATACAAGGTAGAAACTTGTCAATCACAAGGTTGGCCTGCCCTTCCTTAACCTCGTTTACAACTCCAATAGAGACTGTATTGTACAAAATGATGATCATGCTTAGGCTACTAGAAATTAGCAACTAAGATCATACAGTCATGTGGAAAGTGTCTACTGAGGACACAGATCAAAGTAGCCGAGGGTGATTTTCCCATAAACGTCCATACAAGCAGACCTATTTTTGCAAACATCAAAGTCCCTCCCGCTGGCCGTTCGAAAGAATGCAGGTTTAAGGCACATGATGTTCACTTTTTAGACCCAGAAGCTACCACCACTTCATATATTTCATCTATAATAATACAGTGCTAGACAACAATTTTTGTGGTGACAGTTTGGGGACTTTCCAGAAAGAAATGGTTGTCCCTCGCTGGTAAAGAAGAACTTCATCACTCTGCACAATGTGTCTGGATGCTCTTTACCAAAGAACTTCAGCTAATCTGTAATCATGCTACATTGTCTGTGAGTAATCTGGCAATCGGTTACTTAGCAAGTGATTCCATCATGCAGTGGTTGACAAATATACCTAACAAGAGAAAAAACCCTGCTCTTTGGGGTCAAGTCAGAAATCTTCCAAATCAAACATGTGGAGCGACCTTTGTGAAATAGTAGCCCTTATTACAGTTACTCATTAAACCACTCACTGCCTTTGTTTGATTACTTAAGTTTTTCCAAATATCTTCATACATCAGCGAGATGGGCAGATAGGGGGAAAAAAGTATTATGTAATGCACATTTGCATATCGATCACCCAGCCTCGGTTTGAAAACAGCAGAGTTTGAAAGTAGAAACTTGCACGTTACTTGAAATTTGTGCAAGAGAAGAGCAAAAAATGTAACAATGCAAACTATAGCTAGGCCACAAATAACCGTCAGGGTTTCCTCTAATGTATTATAAGTAACCTGGGAGTACCAAGGATTTAAAAAAAAAAAAAAAATCTAATATGCTTTAATAATATATAATTTAGCATATTGTATGTTGTCACTTATTACTGTATAGGTAGATGAAGGTCTATGATTCACAGCTCTCAGTGGTATAGGCTGTACGCAGTGACTCACTGCACACACAGAGATGCACTTAGGCCAATACAGCTCCTCTGTTCTGTCTGTACCAAGCACAACATTAATTGAGCGTAATATTAAATTCCCCCGAACCCTACAGTACCTGTTTAACAACCTTTCAAGGTAAAAATCCCCAGGCTATTTACTGCAGCAACCGGGATATCAAATCTCCACAAACACCTGTAAATCTAACATTGCTAATAACAAGCTAGTATGGACTGACGCCTAAAGTTAAGAATTGGTAAAGAAATTCGAGATCAGACTATGGTGATCTCAACCACGAAAGCTTTGGTTTAATAGGTAAGTAAAAGAAGAAATGAGTATGTTCATTAGATTAAAAAACACTAAGAGAAACAAGAACCCAGAGCCTGTAGTTTACAAATAAAATACATTTCTGTACTAAAGACACCATCTCACACTTTCAGATGATTTGCTACCAACAGAAAATCTTCTAACTGTAGTTAAACAAGAATAGTGGCCAATTCACCACTGCTTTTACTGCAAGTATAATAAAAATCTTCTTCCTACTCGCAAGTTAATGCCGCTTGATGACTGCCAAGACCTTTATATTTATCCCTGCAGGTAGCTACCTCACTCTGTTGGCTGTCAAATTCAACTTTCTTGTCAAAGGGGATAAGAGTGGCTTTTTATTTTAACGGCAGGTTCAATCTTATAAGTTGGAGCTGAAAGAAATTAAAACATGCACGTCTTATCGAGAACTGCAGGAGCAACAAATGACAGGCAGCTGACGGCTGCTACCATTTCTGAATCAGACCCAGAAGTTAAAGGGCAGTTCTGCCAGACTTGAGCATTTAAAAGATAAGAGATGGGTTCACTGGCGACCCCATTGGGTAAATAAAAGCGAGCAGCTCAGTTTCACTATCTCTGATATACAGAACACCCAGTAAACATCACGTCTGGATAACTGACAGTGCACAAGTTCGTGATCACTTTAAAAGAAGCCATTTTCATGCTGTGAGTCATGTGGACAGTATTTCAGAAGCAGTGTTTTTTTTTAACTATTTAAATATTTCTGCACTTTAAGCAGCTTTTAAGTAAAGCTCTATATACTCTGTCACTTCCTGCAGCTAAACATGAAAGCTAGTTTACTTTCAGCTTCCATTGGACAAGTTTTCTGATATTTATTTTTACTTTAACATGCTGAGAGTTTCTAAGGACTTCAGCGGGAGCTTTGACTGTCATAAAGATGATGGGGTCAGTCGGTCAGACAGCCAGCAAGCCAATCCCTTGAGTCACTGTCCATCAGGCAGCCCGCTGGTTACTGCTCCAGCCAGGCAGCCAGTCATTTGGCTAGGCAGGCAGCCAACCAATCAGTCAGAAAGCCAGCAAACCAGACTGCTGGCCAGCTAGTCCTTCTGTTAATCCACTCATCAGCAGCAGGCCTGCAGCTAGCCAGCAGCCGTCCAGCTACTCACCCAGCAGGTGAGCCGGCCAACCTGTCAGTCAACCAATCGGTCAGTTAGATGAGTAAATTATACTTTGAAAATAAAAACAAAACTATAAAGGGTGCTAAAGGATGCAGAGAAAGTTCCACACAGACACCAGTACCATCTATGGTCAACTGAGCATCCCATCGCCCACAAAATGTCAGTCATGTGAACATTTTTTGTAACAACTGAGAGTAATTACAGATGCGGAGACCAGAGTGAAGGCGGAGGAACGCAGCAGGAACATTCTTAAGCATTATCCAATATGGGACTTGAATCACAGCTCAAACAGCGGTTAAAGGAGAGGAAGACGAGAATCCCCTAAACTGACAAAACACAACAGTGGTGGCATTTCTTTATGTTACAGGCAGCACTGAGAAAAAGCTCAATACAACAATGCATCTATAAAACGCACCTATTGTACACTAAAACGCAGCAAAGACATGACAGCAAAGACTTCAAATAGAGAATCTGAAATCACTTTTTGGATTCTGTACTTTAAATTTTTGGTTTCTACTTCATTTTTTAAAAGAATTGACAGAACCAGCTAATCCAATGCATGCGATCTTTAAGCACTCACGCTTGCCAAAGTATTATTATTATTAATATAATTTACACATTATTATTTTTATTTATATCATAACAACATTACTACAACCTTTGATAAATGATCAAAACAATTAATCTACAGTCAAGATTGGTGGTGATTACTTTGATATACAGTTATGAATGAATAGGCATCATCATCATCATCATCGTCAACATCAGTTTGTCCAAATCAGAAAGCGTAGTTTGGACTCAACAAATGCATGTGTGTGTGTGAGAGAGTGAGGGGGAGAGAGGGAGAGAGAGAGAGCGATGGGGTGAAAAGCAGAAAGTAGCCAGGATGTCAGGACACAGCTGCTTTAACGAGCAGATGACATCACCCCCTCTCTTTGTGTCACATGTTCATCGTGTCTCCTTCTCTCCATCTTGTTTGCACATTTATCCTGTCCACCCTCTGTCCTCCTTGCAACATCACCTCCAGTTGTCCTCTATAATGACTCTACTCTTTACTTTCACGTTCATCCATCCCGTCATTACGCGCCTCACCTCGGCCTCTCTCTTTCACTCTCGCCATCTCTCGCTCTCTGTCTCACTTTCCCTGATTTGTAGTCAGTCCTTCAAAACAAGGCGTCCTGAAACTACTCATTATCATTCCAGGGCATGAAATGGTGGGGAGACTCTGTTGCAGCCATATTGCTTCTAAAGTATGACAGCACACAATTTGAGCAGCGCTAACAGAACTACCGACCCAGGGGAGCAGACAGCCGCAAAATGGAAGCATAATGGAAAATGGAAGCAGAGTAGCAGGGAGACTTCTTCAGAGGCCAAAAAAGGTTGACATCCCTCTAACAGACAACTGGGAACATGGAGAGACTTGTTCCAGGCATTAGTGGGTTGGCTGTCATATCTGAAAATGCCCCATGTGGATTCCTCATATATGAAGAAGGGTGATAGAGGGACAAAATCCACAGTATTAAAGTCTTACAAATGCATTTTCAATTTCTGCGTAAGCTACCATCCCATCACTGTGGATCAGCAAGGAAACACTTTGAGAGAAGGAAGAGCTAAAAAGGCTGAAAGGTTGAAAGATCCCAATTTGATTCATCTCACTTTTAGCGTCGCTGAAATTAAAACTGTGTTGGAAATGGATGTTTTTTACAAATTCTGTTTTAAACTGGTCTTTGATGTTAGAATATATGAAACAATTGAGTTACATACATTGATAACATGTAATATGATAAATCAAAGTCTTTAAAAATGATCTTAGATTGAACATGAATAGTCTTAACCAAAGATATTCTAGATATTTCAGTGAGTAAGTGAAAATGCTGACTTTTGGTAGCACTGAAAGTTGTTTCAAAGGTTTTCAGTTTTAACTACTTGGGAATATCTGATGAATGTCTGCATCAGTTTTTATGGGAATCCTTCAATGATGTTGATGTTTTACTCTGAAGTTTTCTCAACCCAGAATCAAGTTCTTTTGTTGAACACATCCAAACTGGAGGAACGATTTCAGAAACTGAAACTCAAAAGTTCAAACTTGGAATTCAGTGTAATAGGTTTTATATTGCCAGACATTTCAAAATGTTTTATTATGCCATTCACTCTTACTGCGCCTTCCACACCTTCCCACATTCACACCTCTGAGTGTACAGGGAGCAGTGGGAGAGGGAGGTGAGTGAGAGGAGAGAGAAAGAGCTCTCTTGGCTTGTGATGTCTTTCAGTTCACACACAAAATTTACAGAGACAAAAGGATGCGAGGAAAAATGTCTAGAATAGTAATTTATTTCCCGAGGGAAGCGAAAGGCAAAGAGAAACATGCTTGCTGTGGAGTTTTTCCTCTAATCAAGATTGATTTTTTCCCCCCATTAAATTCTGAGTCCTGCTGTATTACATCAAGTCAACAGCAGCAGTGGGAGATGCAGAATGCAGCCATGCTGCAGCTACAATTCCCTTTCTACCTCTTCCGCTTTCTTTCCAATTTCCTATAACGGATGATGATGACTTCACTCCCTCTGTCAGTTCTCTCACGCTTTCCCTCATTTCGGAAACAAAACAGAGGTGGTGGCTGCTGGAAGATGGTGAATGATGGAAACGGGGAGAACACAATGGGGATATTTGTGCCAGAAACTGGAAGAGCAGGGGTGAAAACACAAGCGAGGATGACAAATGTAAGAAAAAAGAGAACATAAAATGCAGGGAGACGACTGATGAAAGAATCTTGAGAATGGATGTGGGTGAGCCTGCAAGCAGTGATAGCCCCTCCCATAATCCCACTGCACTTTACATGAACCTTCTCTGGAGGAAAGGTGGGGGGGCATTATCACTGATTTCTTCTCCTTATCTGAGCTTACTCTCTTACTTAATCGACAAACATCCAAAAATACTTCTTCCAGTTAATCATACAGCTGTACTACGGGGACAGACATTTCTAAAACGCAGCATTGGTACTGCTTTTGTATCTCAACTTAGACTGCAAAAATAAGGATTCCTGCACAGGAGACATTAAACTGACAGACATTAAACTGCCAGTTGCTTTGGATGAACAAAGTCACCGGTGTGGCATTACTGGTCTGAGTAAAGCACAAGGTTAACTCTGTTGAAAACAGGGATCAACAAACACCAGAGTTGCCACCTGAAAGCATTACCACCCAGTAAAACACATAAACAGAAAAAGAAAAAAAGAAACCGCAATTACAGCTGTCTCGGGAAGCAACGCACTGTACCATCTCCAGCACGGCACACTACAACAAAAGCACATCCACACTTCTAAAACGATGTAATAGCATTTTACAAGCATCACAACAAACTGCGTGTTGCAGAGAAGCCTGCATACACCATCTCTCTCAGTCTTAAGCACAGGAAGCAAGCTCAGGCTAATTTCCTCAAAACGAAATGAACAAAAAACTGTGGTAAACAGTTTCAACCTTATGGAGAGAAAGGATGCTGTATTTCAATGTTGTGCATAAATGTGCACATAAAAGGCACGAGTACTGCTCCACTTGCAGGAACTTATATTTTATCATGTAAAAGCCAGGAGGAAGAGAAATCTATGTTAATGCCACTTTGACTGCTTTTAAAAGAACTACAATTATATCTGAACAGCAAGAATCTTTAATGTCTGTTTTCATCTTATTCACTCTGTGGGAGATGGAGAGGAAGACACAGATGTTTCTAGTCAAAACAAAAGCTTCAGTTAAATTAGTTTTACCTGTTATAACCAGAACCAACTGTGAATCTGTGTGTTAAACACTGGTTTCGCTTGCCCAGCTCTACCACATTAGCCCAAATAAAAGACAGTGTTTCTGAGGGTTTCAGAGGTTTGCAAGTCTGTGTTGAAGCTATTTGTAAAATTGGTACTGCAAATAAATATTTAGTTATAATTGATTTATTCTTCAATATTCTTTATTGTTAGCAGAAGTAAAACAACAACAAAAATGCTCATAACAGATATTTAAAGTGCAAATCAGCACCCTTAAATTGCCTTTATAGTCCAACCAATCAAAACACAGACATTTTAAAACTTTAAAAAGGTTACATTCTGTCTGAAGCAGTCAAATATGAGTGAATGTTGCTAAAAACAAAGTCTACGAATAATACAATTATCAAACCAGAAAAAATATGAAGTAATATGAAAATCTCTGTATGCAGCCCTGGAAGTTCAGCTGAGCACAGCCTGAGGAAATGTGTTTTAGCCTCAAGAAATCATCCATGCTGTTGCTGTTTATTGCAAAAGACGTGGTGCCAATAAGGAGCTGATGAAAGTTATTGAGTTACAAAGGCAATTTAGCTCTGCTGTAACCTTCACATTTTGACAATTTGCATGAAATCAACATTTTAGTTTACAGTTAGACCACTCATCTTTAGCCTATTTTTTCACATTCTCAGTCTTTTAATGGAGTATTTAAAGGTTTAACAGAAACTTTAAAGCAACAGAGGCTCAGAATGACTTGCTTATATCATAAAGCCCAACCTTGTACACTGTTACTCTATAGCCCTACTGTTTTCTTAAGTGTCCATTTTTCACCCACTCTCTCTCTCCCACACTCTCTATACAGAACAGGAAGTGGTATGTGGGTCAGAGCACATATGCAGAGATGAGCACAGGGAATCGAGAGCGGCCCCAGAAACGCACACATAGGAAAGAAGATGTATAAATGGGATGTTTTCCATCCATGACATGTGAGTGCATGAAAGCTCCTGTGGTTCCCATCATGTCTCTCACAGACACACACACAGACATGCATATGCATATATACAGTAACTGTTATACTGAATTTGAGTACATGTGCAGTATCTCAAGTTTTCCCAATGCAAACAACTTCATCTGCCTGACAGTCATTCTTGGCCAGTGTCCAGCCAAACAGACTGTTTATTTTATAAAAATGGCTGAAACCGTGTGGAAAAGGGACCACTCAAAACATTTTGGTGGAACTGGAGGAAAAAGAGGAACTGCCAAGACTCCTCAACATGTGTATTTCTCTTCAGTGATTCATCTTGTATGAATACATAAACATGTCCCCATCAAATGCTCTTGATCCTTCCTCGTTCCCTTCTTTTTGATCTCTGAGGCTGGATATGTAGATTTGTTCCTGCAGGCTACAGAGTTACACCCCGAGCTCGTGATTGCCGCTTTTAATGTTTTACCGTGAACTAGATTTTTCAAAGGCAACTCCAATATGCGGCATGTGAGAGCCCAGATGTGCTGAAGCTGCAGAGTAAGAGCCTTATGTTTGTTGAGAATTCTGCCATTGACTGTATAACCCAAACTGCTTCCAGACACTGGTTTCCAGCTGCTCCTGCGTCATGATTATCCAGAGCCAGGAATTTTGATTGTTTGTTGTAATCTTTTTGTTTACTGATCAAAACTGTCAAATAGGCCAGAATACTTTGAACAATGTTGCACTAATACGAATCTGACTTTAAAAACAACACAAAAAACATTTTTTTTTATGAATTTCAGAATAACTATTTATAATCTATTAACAGTGCTATACAAAAGTCTTAAGCCACCATTTCCGTCTTTATATTTTTGTTTAGATATAGTATAGTGTATTATATAGTAGAGCTGGGCGATATAAGATTTTTTCATATCACGATATGTTTTTTTCATTTCAGGCGATAACGATATATATCACGATATAAGCCAAATAACTATATTTGTAAGATTTAAATGTGCCGTTGCTCACAAGTAAAATGTGAAATAATTAGCAGCTTGTTTTGATTTTAATATTTATTTCCCATAATAAGTTCAACAGGGTAGATGTACTTAAGGAACATGAGACTTCAGTTTCAGATAAATAAAGGCAAATATTGCAAACTACACAAAACGCAGCCGCTAAAGCGTTTAAGTTTCAAAATAGAACAAACAAAACAGACCACTAAATTGTCAATTCCACTTAGAAACAAAATATTAATTCTAAAAATAAATCTTAGTTTGTTTTACAGAAGAACAGACAAAATTGACTAACTTTTGTCGATATCAAATAAACTGAGAACTAAAAGAAAATTCTCAATCTCTCCTTGTTGTATAGCTTAGCTTTTCAAACAGCTTTAACAGTTACTTTAGTCTGACAAAAGCCGAATGACGAATTAGCGCTTTCAGTCAGAGATCGAGCATGCACCGCTTTATTGTATTTCCAGACTTGCTTTCGGCACAATTTACAGTGCGCGCTACTCTGTTTTTTGTCAGACTTGAAATAGCCGAAATACCTTCACACTACGGAACTTCTGTGGCCCTTCTGTTCGACAAGCTCTCCGGCATTGGAACCATCATCTGTTTTTTCTTCGGTAACCTTCGCTCACGCTCTCGGTTGATTTTTCTCTAGTCGGCGCACTCATTTCCTCCATTACCTGGGCAGCCCGGCTGGCTGCTTCCCAAACAAATACACACATGCGCCTTGGCACTTGTGCTGTACGTAACAAGTCACGTGACGTGACGCTGCGGCTGTGATTGGTTCGGCTCTGCGCTACTTAATTTTGATTGGCTGTTCTTTTTTTTCTTTTTTTTAAGAGGACAAGAGAGATGAGGCCTATCGCAATAGTTTAATTTTTCTATCGAGAAAAAGTTATTTCGCAATACATATCATTATCGTTCTATCGCCCAGCTCTATTATATAGTAATACGCTATTATAGTTTCTACAATTCTAATAAACTTTAAGGTCAGTATTTGGTATGACCGCCTTTATTCTTCAACACGACCTGCACTCACTGCATTGACAGTGTGTTTGGGATCACTGTCATGCTGAAAAATGAAGCTGTTGCCAACCAGATGATTTCCAGATGGTATTGCACGGTGGATCAAAATCTGACTGCACTTTTCTGCATTCACACGTCCATCAATGTTGACAAGATTCCCAACACCACTGGCTCAAATGCCGTCCAAAAACATGACAGAGGCTGTCATGTTTTTGGACTGTTGTACCTCTGTCTGAGTGGCCATGTCTGAAGAATACTTTGAAAGACCCTCCTAAAGGGTCATCAAAATATGCTGGCAATATGTCCCTATTGCTCTCTTGCAACACGAGAAAAACTAATTTTCTTGAAGTATGTCAAACTGCACCATCTCAGTCTGCTACACTGCTTCCATTTACAGTGCACATAATGTTGTGCTTTAAAGCTTTTTCCTGTAAACAGCCTTCCAGATTCTGAGTGGAACCACGTTTTAGACAGCCCTGCATAAAGACGCTGACTTTAACACTGTCGCTTTCATCCATAACTCAGAGGTGGTCCCAGAAGTTAACTTGGGAGGTGTTACAGAATGATTGAATAGATCATTAAAATTAAATACTCAACAACAACAAAATCAGTGGCTGAAACACTTTCTTTTCTTTCTACTTCAGAACTAACTGATACTACAACATTTCTGATGTCTCTAACAGTCCTGGAGGCTGATTACAGCACTACCTTCTTTGTTACAAATGGGCTCTTATTATCACAGAGGACCAGTTTGAACAAGGATACTGGCCTAAAGAGTGGGATGCACATTAGATAGCAAGTCTTTAGAGACTTCTATACAGATGAAACCAGCAGGGTCCTGAAAGGCAGACAGTACAATCCTCTTCACCATGACAGTTAACCCAGATTAAAGCTCTGTTGGTACACTCATTCCTCTTTAAGCCATCTGCAGGAATATTTTTCTTCTTGGCTCATTTGGCCATCGATTCAATGATGAGTAAAAAAAACCCAAAAATATCAGAATGAGGTGTACTTTAATAACATTTTCTGCTTGTATACACATTAAGGAACACAGAACTAAACAGGCAGAAACAGCCCTCTGGGGCCCAGTTTAACTCTGTGGATCTCAAAACATTTACATGCACGAGTCTAAAATCATCATTAGCTAAAGTGCCCTGAGAGAAGTGAAAAATCTGTTTGCTTCAAACGTGACCTCCTCAAAGTTCATCTAATGAACAGAGAACACTGTTAAGAGTGATGGAAGCTATGTGATTATATTCCTGACTATTTTTGGAGAGAAAATATTGACATGAGGGTGTGGAATGGAGAGAGGCTGTGGAGTGGGGAAACTGTTTGGTGTTTATCTTGTATGCTTCAGAAAAGCTATTTATTCCATCACATGCAATAAATTTTAGCCTGGAATCAATTACAAATATGCAAAGTACTAAAAGTACTAATGTGCCAACTTCAGCATGCAGCAGGTTTCATGATCAGGGCCTACTAACTTTAAACAGGTGTCTGCTTGCAGTTAAAACCAAATCAAATTTCCCTCACAAGACCCCTTTCCAGCACCAAATCCCACGTGTTTATCTGTGTTCCTGTGTAATTCGTTTTCTGGATTGACAGAATGACTCTTTTTATCATTTTATCTATATAAAAATTTATTGGCTGACAATTGCTAAGGCAGGTATTCCTATAGTCCTACAGCCACTGTATCTGCTCCAGTGGAATATAGCTGTTTCTGTAATGGCAGAGTAATTTTACTTCATTCAATCCTTCTCGTGACAGGCGTTTGCTGCAGGATTTAACAATCCCACAGTGCAGTAGTGGTTTAGCTGGGATTGAAGCCTGATTAAAGACAACAAAAGATTACAAGCGCATGCTGATAGGTGTTACTGACCTCGGTGACGTCCATGACCTTGATGGCCGCCAGCTGTCCCGTCTTAACATGTCGACCCTGCAAAGAAACAGGAGAGAGGAGAGATGAGCAAAGTGGAAATCTGTATTTTTCTGCATTGTAAACAGCAGTTACCAGTGTTTGTAATTAAAGTGTAAGCTTGGTTATAGGACAATTAAGAGCACAATGCGACAATAAAAGTTGCTGTTTTATTGAAGGCCAAGTATATGACTATGCAAATCGATGGTAGCGTCCGAGGCTGAGTACAAATAGAGGTTTATTCAGCCGTTCCAAAAAATAAAAACCACATTTATAACAAGTTATTTGTCTCTACAATAGCGTGGAGAATCACAGGCAATAATCCAAACCTTTATCGTTTCCAAACAGGCTGAGCACAGTGTTTCCAACATGGACTGGTGCAAAGAATTAAAACAGTAAACTCATTTTATCCAGGCAGAGCAAACACAGTCTGAACAGCTTTTCCAAATTTAAAGGACATAAATAGCGTGAAATAGTAATGTGACCTGAAAGAGGCAATAATGATACCATGCTTCACTACATGTGTGAGTAACTAGCCTGCAGCTCCAACATACTGCATGCATGTTTTTCATAATTTCAGAATGAATGTGACAAAACATGCAATAGGTTTGCACAACGTTGCATGAGTACCATTTTTTTTTTAGAAAAGAAGTTATTGCCAATAATTGTTGAGAAAACCGCAAGCTTGTGGTCAAAACAGTATTATCTCATTCTTGAGAGGCTTTCAGAAATACTTTGAGACTTCGTAAAATTCAGCACCAAGAGTATATAACAGAAAAATGAAGGAGGCTTTAAATGAGCTAGAAGCTGGAAATAGATTATATGATAACAATAACTTTTGGGAGCAAACTAGCATGTAGCAATTTTTGTTTTTGTTTTTTAACACCCTCAGAAAATTAAACCAATAGTTTATTTTAAGATATTGTGAAGACTCCACTTTTTATAGACTTTTTTAAATATTTCATGCCAAGCAAAAATAATTTCTTTGAAAGACTAAAAAAATAACTTGAGTATACCTAAAAAAATCTAACATTACATGGTAGCATTTGCTCCAAAGCCTCCTAAATTAATTCAGCGTTAGGGCCACTGGGAAAGAAAGAAAAAAAAAGTGGGCATGTCTTTTTTCTTCTTCTTTTCCAGAATTCTGAGATTAAAGTCAGAATTCTGACTTTAATCTCAGAATTCTGGAAAAGAAGAAAAAAAAATTTCCCACTTTTTTTTTTTCAGTGGCCCTAATCCTCTTCCATAGAAAACAACTAATAAATACTCACACTGACAAATACTAATGGAGCACTAGCTACTCGAGCAGTTTAAAAAATAGACTGTAAAATTAAAATTTCAACCACTTGGAGAGCTAAAAGTTCCAGTTCACCATGAAAAGAACAAAAATTACCAACATATTTTTCAGGTAAAAAATTTGCAAAAGAACACACCGTTCAAGTAGTGTTCAGATGCCAGAATAACACCCACAGAACAAAGCTTATTCTCACACTAGCCTACATAGCATTACAGGAAAGGTACACAGCTGTTACAGCCTGGACAAGCAAGCACTTTTGAATACAGCAATGGTGTAGAGATAAACAAACTCTTCCAGGAAAGACAAACACAGAAAGGGAAAAATTTGAGACGATGCAATGCTTTATGACTGTATTATGTGTGTAGTGTCTGTGTGCGTCCGATCGGGTTTCCTATGTGAGAAAAGGCGCTGTGACACCTGAACCACTAGCCCCAACGACTGAGTGATGAGAGATTAACCCATTTCAGTTTAGCCAAGGGGGGTGAGTGTGTGCGTGTGTGTGTATTTGCCTGAGTGTGTGTCTGTGTGTGTTTGTGTGTAGGGCTGACGACAAAGGTCAAGGCTGATGGAGACAGCAAACTGCAAAACTGACAGGAGAACAAATCTCTGATGGTGCTTTTTGGTGGGGACTATTGAGTTACACTATGGAACACAATAAAGGATAAAGGAGGACTCTGACTTTTCTATAGTACTAGATTTCGATATTCTGTTATTTTGTGACCTTTATGCCTTCTTGTGGTAATGTGGCTCTTATCTCAAAATCTTAAACCTTTGTCTTTATATAATCTTAACAAAATATTATCATAAGAGAAATAAAGGACAAACAAATGAGAAATAAACAGATGTTTTTAAATGCAGAGAGGAGATAGAATATTAACATAGTACATTACTGAAAATGCTGAGAATGAAGTAGCTACTAAACATTACTGCAGAGCCTATGTAAATGGTCAAAACAGTCAAGCTTCACAGAAGTAAGTGACGTAATTTTAAAAAGACTTTTGTTGCTTAAATGTAGCCCAATTTAGGTTCAATAAGCCCCACATGCATTCTAGCACACGAATTAACTATAAAAATGTTTACTTTTTTTCTCAAATAAATATAAACTTCAACCATCAGTTACATTAAAAAAAAAAAATCACATTTTGCAACACAGTCACGAGTCAGCCACTTTGTTAAATCCATCGCCAATACTGTGATGCACCAAAAACTTCCTTGTGAATGTTTGGGTCCTAGCATGCTGCTGCAGTGGCCTGTAGTTTGCATAGAAGATGCGAATTTATCTGCAAAAACTCGTTAACTACTAACTGAGAGAAAGAAACTTCCAAAAAGTCCAAACTTTTACTTTGAATGAAAGTGTTCTTTATTTGAAATCTGTGTGCAGCATCTTTCTGCATTTTAGCCACAAAAGGCCAGTGCAGACCCATCTCTATTATAGCCTCCTTCAAGCTTAGGTATCTATCTTACTGCAGCGCTGCTGAGTCAAACGTTTCTAAGCCATGACACAACCACACTACAGGTTTTCCCTCTGTACCGATGCACACAAACTAACCGCCACCAATAAATGCTCTCACCAAGGACATTTGCAGACACAAAAGTATATGAACCCTCACTATTCTCCGGGCTTACTGCCTCCTCAGTCTGACCTCACCACCTGCACTTCAGACTTTGCATTTCTTTTTCTCCAAGCCGTGTTTAACAATTTGCTGCCTAAAGAGAATAGTAGGTAGGGTACCAGCCCATTTTAGCTGATGATGCAGTTTGTAAAGGCGGCAGGATGTGTCTCACACACACACACGCACACACACAGCAAATACTCTGAAACATCTTATATTAACTCCCTGACAAACAATGGAAACTCAAGCAGACACACACCTTACATTCCCCATACACTCACACACCCCGAGGCTCAAAGATTGTATAGAAGTTGTGTAGATACTGATGAAATCATGACACTAATGTGTGAGAACATATGCATCTTTTTACACCCTGAGTTTTTGTTGCATACAGTTAATGTGTAAATGTGAAAAAAAATAATTATGACTGTGTGTAAAGTTGACAACAAATGTGTGTGTGTGTGTGTGTGTGTGTGTGTGTGTGTGTGTGTGTGTAAGATAACGTGATGAAATAATTTGGTGAAGCTGTTCTTCAAAGTAAGTAATTAATAAAAAGACACAGACTAAATTATTAACAAATTTCTACGCGTCTGCATCACTCGTCTTTGCATGTGAGAAAGGTGACCTCAGCACAGACTGTTATAATTACAGACCCCCCCTTCCCTCACCCCCGCACCAGACAAGCATACAACGGTTAAAAGATGACATCATCTTCTTCCCCGATTCTTTTGTTCAAAAACGAGACACAGATATACGCACACACCTGGCCTTTATGAAAAACAGAAAAAAAGCCAGAAGGAAGAATCATCAGTCTTTGGAAATAACAAAGACTTCCAGAGAGGAAGAAAAAGAAATTAGATGTTCACACAGGCTCTCCAGTTTTGCAACAATATCTAAACATGTGGTTCTAAAAGTAGACCCTCCAAATTGACTCAAATCAAATCTGCTTGTAAGGCCCATCTGAAATGATTTACTTAAAGGATCCTGTGTTGTGTCCATTTACGTAGCTCTTGAGGCAGAGTCCAAGAAGAAGTGGACAACATTTCAAAAAGCACAAGTGAAATGTTTCAGTGATTTTAACTCTCAGTTTCACTCCACTATAAAGCATTTCTTTGTCTGTAAAGATGATGGTCTTTTCCACAGCAGTGGAAAAACTCAAAAACCACCAATGTCAAAAACAGAAAACATGAGTAGCCCATGTTTCAGAGTAGTCTATATACTTTTAACACTGCCCCCTACTGACAGTCCACAGCTTCAACATACAAACGCAGGTCTTTAAGGCCTAGCGGAAGCACTCATGGACGTCTGAGCTTTAGGTTTTTTGTTTTGTTTTATTTAGATAAAAACTGAAAAATGCTTTGTGCTAGCCCCAGCATCTTCAGTGCTGGTAAGATTGAGTCACTGCACAGATGTAACATAGTCAAAGAGAAAAGGAAAAAAAAATCACTGCCGGAGGTTAAGACAGTTTATATATAGTTTGACTGCTCATATCACTGCCTGTAGGATGCAGTAATAATGACACTGGATTTTAGGGGTTAAAACATCAATTACTGCCTTGATAGACACTCAGGCATATATTTATTTGCCAAACTTCCAGTTTAGACCTTTAGAGACAATGTTTTTTTCATTTCAGCACATAAATTATCACAAAAGATGACAATTTACCAAGCTTTACTCGTTGGGTATAAACCTTATGGTTTTTAGCACTTAAATCAAAACTGAAAAAATAAAAACATTATGACTGCTGCTGCTTTTTTTCCTCCTAGAAGAAAAGAAGATTAAAGGGGAACATTAAACTTCAGTCAAGCCTTCATTCGACTTTTTAAGAGCCCTTTATTGCCTAACTATGAATGCAAATAGTACCAGTTACTGAAACTCTCTGTTAACACCTCCCAGCTGACTCCATGCCCCATTCAAACATGATATAATCTTTCTGTCATCCGACTCTCCCATGACTAGCACCGTGATCTATCCGTTCAACGCTCAGTCAATTCTCTGTGTGGGATGTTTGGACCAGAGTTTCCTTCATCATGGAAAAGCCTGCAGGGCTTAGGAAGTGGAGAGGAGCTGGTTTCAGCAATGAAGTTCGGCTCATATTTTCTTAACACATTTTTGAGACAGCCTTAAGGGAACTTTTGCAAGTTTGAGATAACAATACACCCTTGGTTTGGAAGCTTTTTTACATGGATGTACTGTGTTACTACCCCTTTTCCATTAAAGGTGTTTTGGTGCCAGTGTCCAATCTTAAACTGGATCTATGCAGCTTCAAATACTGGGGATGACAAAAGAGCTTGCACAATAAGAGGCATTCAGTAATGGCTTTGCATTCAAATACTCATTGATAAATACAAAAGTAGGTAATTAAAGCAACAATCATCAAATATGAATGAGCACCATGACAGATGAAGAGTCGCAGCCTGATCTTTAGGGATTCCTTCACTCATTGTTCATCCCACCAACGGTTTAATGAGGACCTGACCCTAGAGTTCACAAGGATCGTTCAGGTAGTGTGACCTTTGACCTCAAGCTACAACTTCAAGGGGCAAGGGATCCAGGTGATTTTCACTGAAGTGAAAAGCTATGTTCACATAGAAGGCCTGGTGTTTACAGGACATTTGCTCCATCTGTTTCCACAAATGATGTGTCAAGGCAAGGTAACCAGTTGTAGGTCATCCTCATTGTACAAGTGCTTAGTCCCAACACACATCCCCTCTACTTACAGACAATAAATACAATCTGAGCTTTAAAAAAAGCTTCAGGTCATGTTTAGAAAGTCGACGATTATCTGGTGGATACGCTGACATACAAATGACAGACATCATTTATCAGACGGTTACTTATTTTCACTTCCCTGAAATGACTTTCTGCAGGTTCAAGGTGTTCAAAGTGCACGCAAGAGAGATGGAAAGTCACATGGGCTTCCTGTTATATGTAAGCAAGAAATCATGTGTTCTCAACCCACTGGTCCCTGTAATCCTCCTAACAGAGAATATTGTACGGTTCTCACTGTGCTACATTACAATAAAACATAAAAGTATCATTTTTTACAAGTGCCTACACAAAATGAGCTTAAAGCTGAAGAGGTTTTACTGCAGAGTGTGCATGCTGCTTTCTCGTGGCTGCCCTTTACCCTTGCAAAATAAGACCACGCTCTAGATTTCCTGCCTCATATACGTGGGCTTATCACAAACTAGGAACCACGGGGACCAGCAGGCTGTGACAGAGCACTACCACTTCCTGTCAGGTTTAAGATATTTTTTGCCCTATAACCAATAAAAAGACAACTCTTATCATTGATTGACATCTGTTTGACTATTAGTGAGCAGCTCAACTACTGTGTGACTTTTGCCACAACAGTGTTGAATCAATCTAATGATCCAAGCACCAACTCAACACACCAATTATTTCACTGACTTTTTGTTTGTTTAGTTTTTTTCCCCCTGTTGGTTTTTTGGACAACACATTTAGTGTTGCTGGTTTCCTTTAAAAAACAGATTTCCTGGTTTTTAAAGGAAACCAGCTGCTGCTTGGAAACAGTGGAAGTCTGGAGAGATACAAAGACGAACGAAGATGAGCAAGACAAGGCTGAGAATCAGAGGGTTAGAAGACGAGGAAAAACAAGAAACAACAACATGAGCTGGTGTGTGTGTGTGTGTGTGTGTGTGTGTGTGTGTGTGTGTGTGTGTGTGTGTTACAGATAGAAGCCAGATAGAATTAAGTCAAGGGGGGGGGGGGGGGGGGGGGACGACAAAAAAAACTGCATGACTTCCCCCTTAAGGAAATGCCAGGGAAGTGGAGTCATTTTAGAGCCAACACAAACACAAACACACACACACACACACACACACACACACAGACACACACTACAATTTGTTGTCAACTGTACACATAGTGCATGTTTATCTTTAATCTGAATGTATACCTGATTTTATTGGGCATGAGTGTGAGTGTGTGTGCGCATGCATGATCTGTTTCAGGACAAAGCGTCCTTTATTGTGCCCCTCTGAGCTTTCGGGGCATAGAGAAGGAGCCAGGTGCAAGCTTTAGTGCAAACCAATACTTTCACAAACACATTCACGTGCACAGATAAACCCCCAAAACAAACACACGCATATAGAAAGATGTGCACAGACAAACACCTTTCCTATTTCTGCAGCTCGGCAAGTGTGAAAACCATCTCGCTAACAAGTCTTTACTGATCAAACCAACAACGTGTGTTTTGAGAACTCTTTTAACCATCATGACAATGATGGGCTTTGACACCTATGAGCAGCTTCTTGTATGCTAAACATAAGCTAAACACAGCTATAACAGTAGACACACACAAAAAACAAGGTAGAAAGAAGAAAACACAAGGGCCAGAGGAGGAATTAAAACTTTTATTGCTGCCTCCACGTCACAGCTGCTGCTCAGTTCTCTTGTCAACAACAATGACAGTGTTGATCACTAACCCTACAGTGCTTCTATTCTCGTGGGAAATGCACAAAAAATACAGACACACACACAGTTTATGAAGGTGTCATGAGGCAGGAATTCTCTTTTTAGTTAGTGTGTGTCACAGTACATAATTTCCAAGCACACCACTGTGTATTATTTAGAAGCAGGGCAATTGATTATTTCTGCTGCTCATCCATCTGTCCATTAACTGCACAAAACAACCAAAATATTGTATGTGTGTAACTGTTCTCCAAACAGTCGCAGTTGGATTTTTGACATCAAAGTTTCCCCATCTACCATCTGCCATCAGTACAAACTGACACCTGTTTTAAGCTGTAAAACATCAAGCAGCTATTTCAGAAAATCCACCCAATCAGCTCGCATTAAACATGCAGACGAGCAGCCTGCATTTCATACCATTTACTGTCTTATTAGTAAATGATATTATTCTTCAGGCAAAACGTTTTTAAAAATCCTTTTTGTTATCCCTTAAAGCCTAGATAAAGCTCAGTTGTTACTTCTTATTTTGGCCATTATAGCACCCAGAGTGTCTCCCAACGCTGTAATCTGACATTCACGATTCACTCAAAGGTTTGGTTGTGTGGCTCAGGCAGAGGAGCTCATCTGCATCACTTCCTCCTGGTTATGACAGGGTACCGTGCAAATGAAGAAGACGTCACTTGTGTTGATCTACTGCTTTGTGACAAACACCCAGTTAATGCAGAAAGCTTGTATTTTTGAGCTATTTTTAACAGCGCCCCCTGAGGTAGACTACAGCTGCCATGTTTAATGGAAAGAAACAAGTATAATGACAGTCAGAAGAGATTTTTTTTTAAACTAAAGACATCCTTCTGTCTGAAAGCAGACAACCAACCAGTGTCAGATCTCACAGAGCTGAGTCATACCTGATAAGACCAAAAACTTTGGTGGTGCTTTGTTTGTTTGTGACCCATTCATTCCCCTCCTCTTTTTACTCCCTTATCTTAAACTCCACCTTCACAGATGGGGAATGAGCTGCACTTTTGTTTTTCCTATGGCAATTCAGACTGGAGGATTCTCATGAATCTACAGTACCTACCAGGCTCCCGCCTTTGTCTTCTCCTTTGTCTAATGTATGTCTGTTTCTATCATTTCTGGATCTACAAAAATCACTATTTATCAGTTTGTTGCTTCTCCCAAAAAAAAGGAAAACAATGAGAGACTTGATAAGATGCTAAGCTCAGTTTCTGCTTCTCCTTTGCTCTGCCTTAGTGTTTAAACAGGGAGCTCTGTGTAAGTAGGCCAAGAAAACAGTCTCACTCTGGGGAGCAACACAAAGACACGGAGAGGGGGAGAGAGAGAGAGGCTGGTCAGTAATAAATCTCCATTGATTGCTGTGATCCAGCTAAAATTCAAAGAGTGTCTGCACCTGCAGTAATGATGACCACACACACTTACAGAGAGACTGACACTATCCTTTTGATCTCCACACACATACAGATACCACAAATCTTTAAAGTTTCAGACATTAAAAAAGAAATAAACGAAAACAGAAAGGAGTGAGGACATTAAAGAATTACAGAAAGACAGACGGTGAAAAGTGGACAGATAGGTGGGGGAGACAGTTGAGGGGTGGGGGGGTTGGCCAGCGCTGCATAGCTGCTGTAATTAGATCTAGTGGTAGTAAGGGGGTTACATTCTGGGCACTGCTGCAACTTTCCATAACGTAATGTGCTATCACCCCATTTTTAGACACACAAGGAGGACTGACGGTCATTGAAATGGATATCACTTATGACCAGGCCGACAAACCACAACATCAGGGCTTTTCCAAAGCCGTTCACAGGCAGCTGGGAAAGTGCTGAGTGCCTCAAAAATTTCACTCCTGCACCTGAAGACGAGCAGTATAGTGGAGGTAATTTTTCATGAGCCCAAATCTATTGACACCTCAAAAACTTCCAAATTTTAGTGCTAATGACATTAGAAAAACATTGCTTCCTACTGCTCCAAAAGACACATTAAATTTAAGTACCCTATGGTAATTAGGCTCCACGTCTCAAAAAACAAACAAAAGACAGACAGCTTCACTTGACGCTTCAAAGTGATGAAGATGAGTGGAGGTGTTGGAGAATTTTGTGATTGTGAAGGCTGAGGACGTCTAAACACAAGATGGCTTAGCATCCTTTTCATCACGACATTCCTCTAGCAGCTCCTCTGAGCCTGGAGGATCAGCAGGAAAAACACACCGATACAGAGGAGACAAAGGCAGAGAGCACGGCATGGAGGGCGGAGGAGAGGCAGATTTGGTATGAAGACGTGAAAAACACTGGAAGATAAGCACATGAAGGCACTTCCCAAGACACCAATGTTTTGGTGGTCTCCTGCACTAACGAAGACCTACATGCATATAAGGACCAAACTGATACAAATGCCCACAACGACTGTTTAAATGTAACATGTGAAACTGAGTTTAGAGCGTGTCTGCTGAGGCAACTCTCAGATATTATATCAACATTTAATTTTGTAAAAATGCCTTAAAAACAGGGAACCACCTCCTCTTTGCTTCATCAAACTCTGTCTCCAGGTCTGAAGCCTGTGGACGGAGTCCAATGAAGCGGCCGAGCACACTGGAGGAATTAGCTAACTGTCGGACACCATTACCCCCGTTGTTACTGAGATATGCCACTGACTCCGCCTCCACACGCTGTCCTCCCTCGCCCAAAGAAGACACAGTAGAGCGACCGCTGGAAGCTTATTATTCTCTCTCAAAGGCTCATTAGTGTTGATCTTGGCTGACTGAGGGTTGCAGAGATATGAATCGGGGAATAGCACACTATTAAACAAATCCTGTTAGAGAGGCCTGCTCGGAGGCCTCGCATGAAGCTTAATAAACTGATGGCACAATGTTTGCAGGAAAGAAGATAATACTCCTCATCGGAGCATCCTTACTGGAAATTAAATTCAGCAGAAAAGAGGGAATAAACGGAGAAGTGGGTGACAACTTCTTCCAGTTTAGCTGAATAAAGCACTGACAATACCAGAGTTCACAGTTCAACTGCCTTTAAAAGACGATCTAATACATGGGTATACTGTTCCTGTACATGTTCATCTAGGAACGTGTTCTACAATGGGATTCAATTATCTTCTAACTGGCTTCATGCATGACAATCTGACCGACCCCCGCTTTGAGCTAAGACTTAATAATAATAATAATAATAATAATACATTTTATTTATAGGTGCCTTTCAGACCCTCAAGGTCACCTTACAGTAGCACGTAAACAATACCATAAAAAACATTTAAAAAATGTATATATAGCAAACATGGTAGATAAAGGTAGACTTGGAAGATCTCAGCAAGTACTGGACTGCTGTGGACTTTTGTACAGAAAGTCTCCAGGAGACTTTTCCACATGACTTTGTTGTCACCTGGCCCCTGGCACTATCACGAGGACAGAATCATGATCATTTTTTTTCAGAATACTTTGTTATTTTTAGCATCATAGTATTTGCTTCAAATCGCCACTGTGGTCACTAAGGAAAGCCATGGCCGGGTCTTTTTAATGTTAAAACAAAGCTTCTTTTTCTCAAAAACTGCATAACCAGCTATTATCATCTTTGCCTGCAACTCTAAAGAGAGCCCTGTTCACATGCTGCATGTTGACTGGATCAGTTGTTCCTAACGTCACAAATGATATTTTAGGGAAATCCCAGTTCAAGATTGGTTTTATTATTCAAAGTCAGTTATGAGCTCTTTTCTTAGCTACTCAGGAGGAGTTTTGTTTCCACTGGGTCAATTTGACTCTCGACTTCTGGACTAATTTAAAGGAAGCAGGTTGGCTGCCCTAAATAGTCTAGTCTCAAATTATATTCTGCCTTTTGAATTAAAGCTCTCTTGTAACTGCTGTGAGACACTTTTAGGACAGTCAGGCCATGTTGTAAAGTTTGTAAAAGGTAAACACCCATCTATCCATATTTAAAATCTCCTTTACAGTACTTTCACAAACACACAGACACTCCTTGGCTAACAACAATAGCAGTGATTGAAAAACAGAGGACTGATGGGGGTTTTATACAGAGTGACCAGTTAGAGTGATCTAGGTAATGTAAACTACAGCATCTGTTTTTATCCTTTGCTTGGCTCACTGCCCTCTGCAGCTCCCTTGGTGACCCATAACTCCCACAATCTTTCTTATCTCCTCCCAGGCTTAACAAAACCTCCACCCACCAAGCCGACATCAGACGAGAGACTGTGGCTGTTTACGTTTTGCTTACAAACTAGAACAGGAGTTCATATAAGGGACACAGAGAGCTACTGACTCAAACCTTTTTAAATATTTTCACACAGCTTTAGTCAGCAAAATTAAACCAGGATTTTTCACATGTTCATATGTTGCAGTGAAAGAGGAGGGAAAAAAATACGGATGACAATCGTAACCATTACGACTCTGTAATATTAAGTAACAATAATCTCCATAGATTGAGTATCTAATGGTTTCTGAAAATCAAACAGCTCATTCTAATGCAGGGAGTCTGTGTGGGCTTCGGCAGCTTAAACTATTAATTTCTTTTACGTAGTTTGGGGATTTAAATGCTCTCGTGTCCCACGGTGGGCTCCCAGCCTAATTTCAGCCTAAAACACTTCAAAATGCAAATGATGTGAATGAAAATGTGCTATGGAACAAGAGGATAATAACTGACTCTAAACCTTGTTGAAGCAAGGCCGACTAATCCGCACAGGCCAGAAGCTGCTAAAATTCAGCCTGGAAGACAATGCTCAGCCTAACGAGAGCAGGGCAGGGAAGTCTAAAGTGCAAACTCAATTAGCTCACAGCTGAAGGTGCTTTAAGTCTGGTTACCCTCTGAAATGGGGGGGGTGCTAACAGCTAAGCTACCACCCATGTAAAGTTATTCTGTTATATTTATATTTGGCATTAATAAGATTGCTGTGTTTACTTATGAAGTACATTAACCAAGATGCGTAGCATTAGATTGTAACATACTAAAAATATGTAGATATTTTGCATTTCGTAATGTTTTTTAGCTTTAATCTGATTGTGGTTATACATACTTCAAGTACCACTACTGCTGTTTAAAAAGAAAAACAAGAGAAAATTGCATCGTCAAGATAAAAAATAATGGAATAAATAACAGAAACAACTGAAATCTGTGCAATTTGCCCATGTAAAAATCATCTTTGCAACAAATCAGCCAATTGCAAAACGTCTGTATTGAGTATCAAAAGGACTGACATACATCACACAGAGCCGGCCTGCTCACTCAGCTGCTCACTCAGCTCCATCTGAGGGGGAAACAGAGCGCAATTGGAAGTGCAGCATGTGCATCCGATCAGCCATGTCAGACAAGGCTCGTTTTGATGGCACGCGTGTGCTGTGGTGATCAGCTGTGTGTCCCTGTTTGTGCTGTGCGAAAGAGGCCGGTGGCCTACTTTCCACTGCCACTGATGCAATTTGGGCACTGCTACAGCGCTCTATTTAGATTCAGTCCAGCAACTGAGGCACAAAGACCTGCAAATATGTACGTGTATTATAGACTAATTAGAGAACACTGCAGTATTTACATGAGTTATTTTTAACAATGATTACAATTCAAATAGTTCATGAGTGAAACACAAAGTAAAAGTGTGAGATTGGACTGCTTTTGTGTGTGAATATTTCCACATTTTCTTGCGCATGCACAGCAATACGGGAGCATGCCATGAGAAAGTCCACTGACTCTGACAAAAAATAAATAAATCAAAAATCCACATAATGATTTTTCTAGGTAAAATATAACATTGGCATGAAGACTATAGTAAAAGCTTAGTCTAGCCTGGAGGTGCACTGAAATGTAACATAACTGGGAAGAGGTAATGTGGGTATTTTGTATTGATGAAAATCCAACAGCAGTGTTACTGCTGTGTATGTTTTAGCTTTTACCAGTATGGAAAAAGCTGTAGGGCATTTGCTTTAGTACCTGTGTGTGTGTGTGTGTGTGTGTGTGTGTGTGTGTGTGTGTGTGTGTGTGTGTGTGTGTACGTGGCAGGGAACTAATGTGCTCATTCCCATGATGCAGCAGCCTTTCCATCAGCTGTAGCACATGACGTCACCATGGAAACAGAGCAAACTGTGACAATGAGAAGGCAACAATGTATTTTAAAGATGGGTCAAAGGTCAACAACATGTTCTCACCTATGCAGAAACATCAATGGCTAGAAGAAGAAGAAGAAAAAACATCCACACACCAAGAAAATCAGAAGCATGGCTATGATCGTGGGATCAATGTTAGATTTTCTAAAAAAGGTGCATCTGAAGGACATTTGCATCTAAACATAGTTTTCTTTACTGGTAGCACAGCAGTCAATATCAGTCCCTGAGTCTGATGATCCTTTCTGGGCCAATAATGTTGATTATACTACTCACCAATGCTTTGTGTATCAACTGTGTCAAGTTTATGTTCCAAGCTTCTCCGTGTAGCCACATTACATCATGTATACAGTGCGGGTTGTTAGCAGGACTGGGTGTAATTGCAAGTGGCCACACAGTTCCACCCCACTGCTCATTCACAATACAAAACACCCACCTTATTGTGACAATAGTTTACTTGCTGTCCAAATACACATGTTCTTAGATGTGCCTAACACTCTCTGTTGTGTGTATCTTGCCCTAAAAACCTCTCAGTCTCACCAGACAAACACTGCTCAGGTCTACGCTGCTTCAAAAGTCAGGCTGTGGACTTTTAAGCACCTATGATTCACACCATTAAAATGTCTTTCCTAAACATTTTAGGATGGTGACCTCATTTTTTCCCGCAAAGAGGAATTTTCAAGACCCCCTAGGAAGTTGCTACCAAACAGAAATAACAAGAAATGCAGATTTCTTTCAAAAATGGTAACAAAATCACTCCCTTTACTGTAGCTAGCACAATCATACTTATTGCAGCGTCATCCCCAAAGGCCCCATTCTGAGCCAGGAAAAACCCCTGATACTAATGATACACAACAAGACACAGGAAACGACAGGAAGGGAGGGCTGTGTCCCTGCAGTGTGTAATATATAGATGCATCTGACTGGGCAAAGCAGCTAGGCCCAGGTCCAAACCAAACCTTGGCTCTCCTGGAGATTCGGGCCTTTGATAGATGGTGCATAGGGTACTGCAGTGTTTAGTGTGCTGGAAGAGCTGGCATATAAACAAAATCCTCTGAACGTACAAGCGGAAGGAAAGGAAGGAAGAAACAAAGAAAGAAAGACGGGAGGGTATCTTCAAAGAAGAAAGTGTGAAGTGTGCCAAGTTTTTTTTTTTTTTTTTTCTAAACAGGACCAAAGAGAGCGATCGCGCCTCTCCATGAATCCTCTTCTTCTTTTCCTGCTCTGTCATTTAAAGCACAAGTCTGGACCGTGTTACCCTCTGAAACATCCCTTCAGTCCAGTTCCTAGTCATGCTCAGCTTCGACATCGCCTGCCTCCAGACAGGAAGCTATTTGTGGTTTGTTGTATAATGCTGCCATGAGTAGCATTTTGTGCAACCTGTAGATTTGGTGTTTCCTGCAATGACTTCAAGGTTGCAGCCACTGATGCTAACTACACCCTCCATTTTCAGACACAAGGGCAGGGCGATATCCAAACCACTGGAACTTTCTACCCTGGCATTTTTTATCACCCCTTCAAAGGGCCTGCAAGAGTAATGAAGGGGTTTTTCTTGGAGGGGGCAAGCTAGGGGGGCTCTGGCTCTCCCCTCTCTACTAAATACAGGGCTTTACAATAGCGAGGAGTGAGGTCTGAAGGCGGTTTCATTCACAGTGGGCTGTAATAAAAGAGAGCGGCTCTTTTTTTTCAGTGCAAGGAAGGGTGAGGCACACTTAATTAAGACAGAGATGTTTTAACCGCCTGTGAAAACACACAGCTGAAAAAAAATAAAAATGGGGTGGCGGCCGCAGGAGACAGGAGAAATTTTAGACTGAGGGTAGGCCGACACTGGATATTTGTCATCGGAGAGCCGTCTCTTCTGTGGTCCATGTTTTTCAGTTCTGCTGCAGTTATGCACGTGACAGAGCAATAAACTCCTCAAAGGGCTTATGGAAGTATTTTACCTCAAAGTGGGAAGTTCAACTTGAAATGTCCACTGATGACATCAAAATCTCAATCACTAATATCAATTACTTGGCCGGAAGCTTGACACTCAGGAGATTCACAGATTAAAAAAACAAGATTAGCTACAACGTTAGATGAATTTAGTTCAGATCTTACTCAGCATTTTATTTTTAAAAAACACAAACAAACAAAAAAACACTACACTGTCCTTTTTGCAGAGTCAGGGATACTAATTGATCCAGGTCCAAGACAGTGAATGGGTAGCTGAGGCAGCAGTCCGAGCAGCCTCCCACTTCCTGCTCTTTCAGGAAGACAGCAAAGCTTTCTCAAGCCAGCAATGAGGCATAACTTGAGTCTGCCATGGGGTCTTCTTTGGACTGGACATGCCTGAAACACCTCTCCTAGGAGGCATTCAGAAGACATCCTAGTTCAGATGCCTAATAATTGGCTCCCTTCAGTACAAATGAGCCACAGCTTTATTCTGAGCCCCTTCCAAATGACCAAGCTATTCATCCTAAACGATACCACACTGATAACTGTACATTTTCAAAAAGTCTATAATCTAGATACCTCACAGCCAAAGAAAATTTGGTTCAAATGTGATCTTTTCACAATTTTTGGTTAGCAGAACCAATCAAAGCTTCAGATTAATCAAAAATAAAAAACAAAAAATTTTGTTTGGCTGGAAGCAGTCTAAAAATCTAGCTTTGAAAGATTAAAGAAGGAACAAATCAACACAAGGAAGGTTGATGTAGGTTCTCAGTCATCCAGGTCATACAAATCTATGAGCTTGGAAAGAAAAGCGAGTGGACTTCTTTCATCCCAGAAGCTTCTCGGATGAGAGGTCAAACGTCTTCGAGAAACGTAAAGAAGTCGCTTTTCTTTCCAAGCTCCTTAGAAACACAAAGAAGGCTGTCTCCAGTGTGGTCTGTGTGGCAACCATTAGTGAAGGTCGACATACAGACGCCAAAGGTCAAAGTAATAATGGTGTGTAATTTCTCTCTTCAAAGTGCCCCCACATACCAACTTGTCAACAACGATGGATTTAAATTAAGAACATAATACCGATGCCAGATCCTTTTAATTTTCCTGCAGATCTAAAAGCTCCATTCTGTATCACTTTCTGTAAGTCAGATAGCTTTACACCCTCCCCTATACAAGCGTGTCAACCTTATCCACAACGGCCACTTTTCTGGCTCCATTCTCAGTTATGTCACAAACATTATTACTGCTTTTCCAGGGCTCTGTTGTTTGAAATCTCTATGCATTGAAAAGAAGGAATTATTACCACATAACTGACTATTGAGAGCAATAAAAGGCCACACAGCTGAAACTGTCAAGGGTTCAGTTTAGTGGGTAAAAATGTTCCTTCACAGCAATATAGAGCTGTTATGCACAGAGCTGTGGGCTTATGAGAAATTAGGAGTAATTCAGTCAAATCCTAAAGTCAACAGTAACCATACAAAAGCTGGTTCACTTCTTGATGAGCTGTGCTGCTGAGGGGAGGGAGGCTGATTTGGCTTAGCTTGGCTAGCATCATAAACCCACATGTCCAAAACATCACGTGGTGTGAAAACAGCCTGAAGAAACTTGGAAATGACAACATTTTTAGCCGTGGGACACAGCAAAGAAAATACCCTCCATCGAAATATAACTAATAAACTTATGGTGTTACGTAGAGGTGTAGTACGTCCATATGCATGCCAGATATTTAATAATTTACGGTATGTTTTTAAAGCCATACTGTGCTGCCTTTGTGTTCAGCAGACCGATGTCAGTGGGTGGCACTGTTAATAACAGTGAGTTGCCTGCTGACCTGGATTGAGCTCCACCCAACCCCTTCCTTCTGTCAACATCAACACACTGGCAACCAGCTATTTGACAAATACAGTTGGCAATTGTGCATGGACAACAGTGCATTATACAGCAAAAGCATGAGCAGAAACAATTAAGGAAAGTATTGGTCCAAAGACAAAAGGCAAATTCCACAGACTTTTCTCCTCTTATTCATAACATGACAGGGCCCCTTTTTTCTTCTTTTCAAGACATAAAGCAAGTTGTAATGCACCACGCAGCACAAACAGCTCCTCCTCCTCCCTCTCAACATACTGACCCACAATCCAGCTCCACTGCTGCTGCTGCTCACTATAAATAGAAAGAGATTTAACCTACAGCGAGGGAGAGAGGGAGGGAGTGAGAGAATAAAAGGGCAGTGCAGTGCAGCAAGATAAAGAGGGATGAGGGCAGAAACAAATATGAGCACAGAGATCTTCTTCCTGCAGATATAACATGAGGTGCCGGCGAGTTTGAAAAGACCTGTAAGCAATCAGCAACCACAGGAAGTCACAGAAGTCTATTTTTCCCCCCCAGACACATTAGTCAGAGTTGTGGCTTCTGTGGCCTTTGCACTTCATAATACAGGTGACTGCAGACAGACAGCAACAGTGAGGGGTAGAGGCTTGCCAACAGAGCAGTGAGCGTTCTGTCTTCTAAAGCACGCAGTCAAAACTAGGACAAATCCAAAGCACGGCGACATGAAAGGGAAAAAAACGTCTGTGTCAAGGTTAAATGATGCATAAAGCAAAGAGGGATTCAACAATGCTGCCCAGAACTAATTAAATATTCTCATTAATCACTGATCTATTAAATAATTATGCTGATTAATTCACTTAAATTTTAAACTACTGAAACATCAACATTTTCATTTTGATTTAGTTACATTTTATTGTCTGGATTGTCCCTTGGGAATATCTTTCACCACATACAAAGTCCATCATCCATTTATAAATTGATTAAAATCCGTTACTTGGCCGTTCACCAGTAACAATCCAAGCATGTGCTGTTAGAAGGAGACGAATCGTGAGTTTCACATGGCTGCCAGTAGAATTTTCCCTCCCTTTTTCAGTCTGTTTACAGTCTGAACTACTGAACATGTTTAAGCAGCCCATGCAAAGTATAAAAAAGGAAGGACATTTGCCAAAATGCAACATCTTTAAAAAGAAAAAAACTGGCTATTGTGTGATTGGGTGACAGACTACCAAGCTTTGTAAAATGTCTTTGCTTCTGTGAACAATAACTGGTACCTAAACAGGAAGTCTTGGCCAAGCCTGGCCGCTGCCACTGAGGTGAAGTCAACAGACGATAGGTGGTAGGTTTCCATATTACTCATGCTTTGAAATGTCTGCACCAGAATTCAGATACAATTTAATACTCCAAACTACAAAAATACTATATAGTTAACAACATTGAAGCTCACAGCTAAAAAAGCAACCCCACCCCGTCGAAAAAGACTCCTGTGCCACTCTTGTAAAGAAGAATCAAACAAGATTTAGGGCCTGCAGTGTGAACACAACCATAGCAGAGCAAAAACTGTTAAGCCCCTCCGTTCTGCTCTGGTTGATAATCCCCATAGCCTGGCTCCTCTCATCTGACAACCCTCGCCCAGTCCAACACAGGAAAGCCTAGTATGATTTATTTAGCAAGTAAGGGGAGAGCTGGGATTACACCTGAGGAGAGGAGGATGGGACAGACTGCAAGAGCCTGAATCTTAAACTGACAGAGTGACAATAAATTCTCATCAGGTTTTCGTCTTTGTACTCAGGTGGGCTTGACGCAGGTTTGCATCATCTGTTCTACATCTGCCTCTGGCTCAGTTTTAACCTCAGGAAAGATGTCACCCACTTGCTTCGTATTCTCCTGCCTTGAAAGAATGATTTGACAGTAGGACGTCCTGGCTGGCAGCAAGACAACCGTCGCGTCCAACAACAGACGCGCTCCCTGCCGAAGGGCCTTTCATCTAGACTGTGATCCCAGGACAGGCTGAGTCATCATGGGTGTAAACAGGGGAAAGCAAATCTAAAAATGCTTGTTCTGAAACCCTGCAAACTTGAAGGCCAAATACAAAAGGAACACTTCAAAGATATTAAGTGTGCCACAGTATTCTTGCCTTTTTCAAAAGAAATTTGGTAACAACATTTACACCAAAGAAATGCTAATTAAAAGAAAAGTATTGCATTTGGAAGACTTCATTTTTTCTGAGAGAAAAATAACACAATGCGAGCTCCCACACACCTGAAACATCAGGAATTAACTAGCAGCAACAATCCCATTTCATGTTTCATAATTACTGCAGTTTATTTACTTACTGCAGATTCGTGTAGGGTTTATTTCCGGGTTGTCGTTTTGAAAGAAGCCATTAACGATCTGTTATGCCTCCTGGCGTCTTGTCACATCTCCACTCAAACTTCACTGTCTTTTCCTGAATTCTGGTTTTTGAACAAATCAAACTGCCAAACTGAATACAACTAAATCTTCAAGTCAAAGGACTCCAAAGCTTTGTCCAGCCTACTAAGTCCCAGTTGATGTTAAAAGGGTGAATTGAGTATTTTCATGCTGGGTGTTGGATAAATACTGAATCATATTTGAAAATTTGAGAGTAGCACTCGACCCATTGCTCAGCGGACAGATATCATCAGTAGCTATTTACCATACCATTAGTATTGGCATTTATACCGGCTGACAAATTTAAGTTAAAACAGTAAAGAAGAGACAGGAGAACACCATTCTATAATCTGATAAGTGTTGACATTGCATAATCGTCCACCAGAGGGCCCTCTGCAACTCCCCTGTTAGCAAAAAATGTTTTCGGAACGCCACAAACACAACAACGAGATGATCCGAGCAGAGTCGGGCAGAGCAAAAATAACTACACATATCGAATGTTTGGGAAATTTGTTTGTTTCATATGTCTTAAGAAAAATATTGCACGATATATCAGATTTTTAAATCACCAAATATCGGCATCAATATTGGTCTTATAAGTCATATATTAGTCAGACTCTACATGACAGGCTTTCAGAAATGCAAATCTTTGAAAAAATTTGTCAAATACTTCCCGGTCCTTTTGCTTCAAATGTCTACCCTTAGCCCATCACTGATAAGAGTAGTTAATCATTTTACGTCACACAATCCCTTCTCATTCTTCCTTGACAACTTGTGGAATTTAGCTGTCCAGAAGGACCTCAGACTAGAGCTGCTACTCTGCTGCAATAAGAAGAGCAAGTTGAGATGATGGAGGTCTACCAGGCACACCAGGCACACCCAGCTGGGATGAGATCCAGAAGGTGGCTTAGGATGCATTGGAGAGCTTACCTCCCAGTAGGTCTGGGAGTGGTTCAGCTTCAGCGAAAGGATGGATAGATAGAACATATGCAGACAAGCGTGAACGCATTTACACATGCTCATTAAAAAACAAACATACTAATTACTCCTGGATCAGACTAAAGGTCACACTTTGATCAGATCAGAAGGTGAGCCCCAACAACCAAACCTGTACTGCCATAAAAACAAATAAAACGTAATAGAGGTCATACCATTAAAATGTAAAGTTCTACAGCGTCTCAGCATCACTTTGCTGTTAGCACCTCCACATAAAGTATTTCCTCTCTGAGGCCTGCAGAACTCATCACGAGTAGCCAAAAATAACCAGCAAACCAGGCCCAGAAGTTGCCATAGGATCAGGGCGGAGGGGTGGACATCAAGCGTTTGTTTTAATCACATGGTGGCAGAGGAAGAGGAGGAGAAGGGGATGGTGGCAGTTAGACAAGACAAGAGACAGTGGGAGAAAGAGGGGAATGAGGGTGATTACAGAGTGATTTCACTGCAGAGCAATGCCAAGATGATAAAAGATAAACAATAAGCCCTTTGGCTTAACTGAGAGATTTACTGCGAGTGTGTGTGCATGTGTGTGCCTGTGTGTGTCCACGTGACAACAGCGTTTTATAGCTAGGCAGATCTTCTATTTATTTTGTCCTTTCTATTGTTGAAAAAGTGCCAGATGTACGCAGATGCTTTCGTTGCTTGTAAATTTTCATGCACACACACACACACGTTTCAAACGCACAGAGACACACACGCATGCACAATCATTCCTTTACATTCGAGTCAAGGTTCTTTAGAGAGCCGAAAAACACGAGCCACCTCAGTCTAATACATTTGACTTAGATAAGAAAAAAAATTAACTATTTTATCAATCTGGCCTTTTTGTCACCTAACAAAATGAAGTAGATAAGTATCAAAAACTTATAGATTGTTTGCTGTGTGCTATAAAAGGTGCTACCTTTCATAACAAAACACGCACAGGTAATCAGTGAAGTGTTCCTCTGAGTGTTTACATGGCTTTTTATGACTCTGTTAAGCATGAAGGATCCTTGAACTGCTGTGCAGCAGCAGCCGGTCAGAAGTAGGCCAAGTTATGTGGGGCAGAGTACACAGAGCAAAGCCTTTAACATCCATCAGCACCTTCCACAAACACCACTCCAAAGAGAGGAAAGTACATGACAGAGAGCAGTGTTCAAAATGTCAAAGCTGATGACATTTAAAAAAATTAATTTCACATTAATCAAATCTGTTTCAGGGGATTGTTGACAGTGAGTAGAAACTGGGGTGAATAATTGCAAGTCTTTGTTTTTCTAAATTATCACACACTCGTCAGTGTCTTAGCGCTTTTTTATGTAATTATTTTAATGTGCAGGCCAGCAATGCCAGTAATGCTGCAGTCATGCCAGTTAGTAAAAAGTGCTAAAACACCTGTGTGAAAAACTTCAGATATCATCTCAGAAAAACTAAAGAAACTCTCAGATCTGATATTTTACAGAAAATAGGGAATCCACCAACACAGATCAGGAGGTGAAATTTTCTCCAAAGGGTACCGAACAGAATAAACCACAATATACACACATAAATGCAGGTAAAATATCAGCTTTCTCATCATTTAAAATGGTCAAAATAACACCTTGATGGGAATGCCAGAAATTCAAAAACAATAGTGGGCATAACACAAAATATTCAGATAAAAACCGCATAAAATATATCATTATTTTACTTTTTGTCAAGTATACAATATATGCTTTTAGGCATGTTAGGAAAAGAAGAAACTATACTGACTATAGATGTGTGGTGTAATTAAGGGTAAGTATGCAGCAGGGCCACTGGTTATGCACGCAGGTGTAGCAGTCCTGCTATCCACTGACATGTCCAGGCTTGTTCTGGAAGCCTGTGGTGTGTCAGTGAGGTTTGATGAGAACGAAAAGACTTAGTTATGGATCATGTGTTTCTAAGTAGCTGAAGCCAACTCTTTCTTACAGGTCACTGAACAATGAAAGTGCTTTTAAATTGCAACCACACCTGCGCCTAGACAGGTGATGTGCCTGAAAGTTCCTATTGACCCACTTTTGATTTGAGGAAGTATTCTATAACAGAAGAGCATGTCAGAAAACAATGCAACCAGTTAGAAATGTTTTAATACGTAAATCACTGAAACAAACACTCATTTGATAATTACTAGGCAAAACTAGCTAAAATCAGTGTACTCTAAACCAACAGCCTTGCAATGAATCCCAGACTGTGTAAGACTGTGGGAATTAAATGGCAACTGTATAATGTAATTAAAAAAAGGATCATTAACTTATACATTAAGAAGCTAAATGTTTCAAAAAAGCTTTTACAGTTTTTTCAGATGTCTGCAAACTGCTGCTGCTGCTATTGTTAAACCATGCTGCTTTAAAGCTCTGGTGTTTTGCTTCTGACATACTGAAAGACTAGTTAAATGCAACGTATTTAACGTAAACTGCATAATAAATGGTAACAAAAAATAATAAATTCCTGAGTAGCTAGATTTATCTGACAGTAGCTTCTCTCCATTTAAGTCAACGGTGTCAAACATAAGGCCCAGGGGGCAAAATTGCTCCATGCAAAGTGCATAAAACTAGGGATGGGTATTGATAAGATTTTAACGATTCCGATTCCATTTTCGATTCTGTTTAACGATTCGATTCTTTATCGATTCTCTTATCGATTCTTTTTTTTTTTTAAAGGAGAACACTAAGGTCGATTAGCTTAGAACTTTGTTTTATATCTTCTCTTTGAACAAGATATAAATTTAGGAGTAACATGGCCTTACAAACCCAACAGTGAGATCTTAAGAGATCCAGCCTACGGCTCTTCAATGGGGTGTCACAGGGTCCCCAGGAAAAAAAATTGTAAATGTAAAATAATAAAATAAATATTCTTCTGTAGCAATAACAAAGTATAACATAAATTATTCTGTAGCAATTACACAAGAATATCCAGTAATGTCCCTGCCTACAATTAAACACATTCACTTACCGAAAATCGGTGCAAGCCTTTTACCACAAACTTAGTCACTGCTCGGTGACATTCATCTATCCTGGCCTGAAAGGAGACGCTACCGGTAGACTGCAGCGAGAACTGCCAGCGAGCGCCAGCCAGACTCTGTCTGTCTCTCTCATCACGGTCACCTAAATGCAGCGCACAGTAATGGCAGGTTTTGTAATAAGGCAGATCGCGCTAACATAATATGCACTGTTAGTTGATTATTTACCTGCTGCATTAACGGGAGAGGACGTGCAAACGTTACCGCTGCTGCTGGGTTGAGATTCATGAGTCCGGAGCGAAATTAAAAACACGACATTCATTTGGGGTTATCGCGTGTTTTGTGAGCAAATGCTTTTGCATATTCGTAGTGTTTCCTCCCTTAAATGAAATATCTACTTTGCAAGTATTGCAAGTTGCCCCGTTGTCATCCGTTCTCGTAAAGTATGACCAAACTTTTTAGCGTTTGAGCCGCCATGTTTCCTGCCAGGTAAATGACGCTCCGCAACGCGGTGACGTCATTCGGGGCGACTGGAATCAATAAGGGAATCGATTGCAAAAATGGCAAAATTGAAACAGTGGGAACCGGTTCTCAACAAGAACCGGTTTTCGATACCCATCCCTACATAAAACATATTATTACTTTCCAGTAATCTTACTTCAGCAATGTGGCACACTGGACAGCTTTGGAAAATGTTAAGGAGAGCATAAACTTTGGAATTTTAACTGTATTTAATGTTTTGCAGCTTTTGCAAGACCTCTCCCATGAGCATCCAAACTACACCAAAGTAAATAAGTAATAGATCAATATTTAAATTAGAACAGTGCCTGTTTCTTTCATCATCTACTGTTTTTGAGTCACAGTAAAAAATAAACATATAAAATTTTTTTTTAAAAACACTAAAAGAAAAACTCAGTTTTTCGGTTTTATAATTACAGGACAGTCTGGGCAATGAGCAATTTATTTCTTCCAGTTTAAGCCCAAAAAGTGTGTGTGTGTGTGTGGGGGGGGGGGTGGTTTGTTTACTAAAGCAGCATTTTTTTTTATCATGCAGATCATCATGTTATCATCTCAGGCATTAAATGTGCATTTAAACTTCATACTGATAGAAAAGAGAGTTTCACTGGTTCAGCCCACTTAAAGTCAAACTAGGCTGTATGTTGCCTCTGATCTAAAATAAGTTTGATATCCCTGATTTAAGGCCACCTTTAATTTAAGCCAGCTTTGTTTTGATTGGCTGCCCGCTGAAACCAGAAGGTCTGAGAAACAGAAAGTGGGTGGAGCTATGCTAACAGCTAGTCTGAAGGCCTGAGCTTTTGGTTAAGATGGATTGCCATCATCTACGGCTTAAAAAGTAACGATACTGTAAGGTAGTATTATGAACATTAAAAAGCATTAGAAATGTTCCCCATTAACACCTTATTTTGGTTAATTTATATGTAAAATCGGCATAAAAATCCCATCTTTTCAGCATCACACACAGCAATTCATTTTTGCCAGATACCCCCCTCCTCATTTACACCAAGCACCAGTCTGCCGAACACTTTCCAAACCCGTCTCCAAGGCAACCTAGTTGACTTTGGATAGTACGATGAAGGTCTGTGTGTGTGTGTGTGTGTGTGTGTGTGTGTGTGTGTGTGTAGTAAGGGTCATAAAGGCTAGTAGGAAAACAGTGTATAGAGCTGACCCTACAGTAACCTGTGTGCCAGCTCAACACAGTGAGGGCACAACAAAAAGCATCCAACATTCCCACAACAACCGGAAAAAAGCTTCTTAACACATTTTGTATGTGTATCTGTGTGTGTACCTGTTTAGACATCTTTGTCGGGACCAAAAATTGGTAACGGTACTATACTTGTGGGGACCAACAGTCACTTATGAGGACAAAGGTGCCTGTCTTCACCAGTTTGAAGACATATTTGAGACTCAAAATGTGGTTTTAGTGTCCGGGTTACAATTAGGTTATGGTTAGGTTTAGACTAAGGGTTAGGGTAAGCGGCTAGTAGGGCTGCCACAAACGATTATTTTGATAGTCGACTAGTCACCGATTATTTTTGCGATTAGTCGACTAATCGGATCATGCATCCATTGGACGTAAAACGTACAGCTTATTGCACCAGCAGCATCTGCTCTTATATAACATTAGCTTACAGTTTTAAGTGTTTAGGGTATGTGCTAACTAAAAATAAAGACAAGATGATAGTTTATTAAATTTAATGAGATTTACAGATTGTTTCGGTAAAGTTTAATAAACTCCTTGCTATCTAAAATATAACGGGACACCGGAGTATATTCTCGAGCATCTCACACTTCTGATAATCAGTTGTCTGCTTGACGTTTATTCAGCCGTGTATAAACTATAACTTTAATCTCAGCCAAACCGATTTACTCAGGAACAAATAAAATACTAAAAAAAGGCCAAACAATAACATTTTTAAGTTATCTAAGTGACTTATATATGTTTAACCTGAGTAGCGAAAGACGGTGGTGGGTTAGAAAACGATTTGCCGGGAGTCCGGTGTTCTCACGGGCTCTAGTGAGCCTTGCCCCTGGCTAGCTATCGAGCTAGTGGGTAACAGACGTCTCCGAAAACGTCGGAGCGCTTTTGAAAATATGCGGTGTCTTGATAAACTGAGCAGATATTTGAGGTTTACACAGCTCCTGAAAATATGTTAAACGTTTATTTTGTGACCCAGAAAGATTAATAAGAGTAATATTAAAACTAACTAGCTGCCGCCATTGTTGAAAACTGAGCAGGGCCGCGCTATGAATTCTGGGACACTGCTTCTTCTTCTTCTTCGGAGTGTAACGGCAGCTGGCATCCTTGTACATGCAGTGCTGCCATCTTCTGTTTCAGTCCGTTATTACACTCTTAAATCCTACTACTTATTCCTGCGTCTTTTGTGATCTTACAAAGCTTCAAACGACGCGTCGACTATTAAATCAGTCGTCGACGATTTTGATAGTCGCCGTAATCGTGACTAGTCGACTAATCGTGGCAGCCCTAGCGGCTAGGGAAAGCATTATGTCAATTAGATGTCCTCACTAAGATATCAAAACGAGAATGTGTGTGTCTGCGCAGTGCTTGCAGATGAGAATGGTGTGTGACACATCGGTGCCAACTGTGAGTGACATGTTTGTTTCCAATGACAAGATAACAAAGAGAAAGACAAATACAGGAAAAAGCCAGTGACAGGGATGAGTGTAAAAATGCATGCAGGGCTGGCTTCTCCTTTCTCCAATAAAGTTGGATTACATAATTGTATTGATAAGAAGAACTAAGGATGAAATCTAAGGGCAGAAAGTGATTTATCGTATAAATATTTTTTTTCCCTAGGAGCAAAGCACTTTGGGAAATATGATTATCAGTCATCAATTTGAGAATTAGAGGAGTATGTGCTACCACCCTCACTCTCATTTCCTATCTGTATTTCCTCTGACACTGCCGACTAAAACTAATGAGCTGAGCTGTCCTATGCTTGGAGTGCATGCACAGATGTGACACTGAGATTGATCTGCTGTTCAAACTCTGTTCCAGCAGTTTCTCCCTCCCCACGTGAGCAAGAAATGCATTTATTTGTATCTGCCTAGTAAGACAAACAGACTTAGAGTCACGACAACATCGCCTGCATTAATTAGGTTTTTGTTTTCCCAGGTTCTGGCACGATGAGATGAAAAAAATCGTATCCTCTGGTTACATCATTTTCAGGTTTTCACTCAGGCTGAGCTCATAACTAAAGATGCTCTTCGTTGCTCCTGATATACTGATATTTTTACTTAACAGTAAGGCATCTATGTTTTCTTCTATGGCTGTCAGAGGTTCCCTCTACATAGTTGCATCAGTAACTGTCTCTCTTCACTGCAGCCTGTATATGTGTTTTGAAACCCTTCAGTCCTCATGGGAACTCGCAGTCTGCCCGGCTACAGGAGGAAGTGCTTTGAGAGGCTCTAGCCCAATCAGAGGCCTGGCTTCTGGTCAGCTGGCTGAGGCTCAGCGCTGTGGTCCAATCATGAGGCAAAGTTTGTGGTCAGGTGACAGATCAGACCGGCTCACAGTGTTTTGAAGCAGATGAAAACAAAAGCTAATGTTGCTGTTAGCCGGCCAGCCAGCTGCCTCACTGTGTGCAGGGCTGAAAGGAGCTACAGAACTCGATTAAACAAAAACAGGGTTTATTATAACTGCGGCAACAAGAGAGTGTGTGTGGCTAAGAGCCTGACCTATACAATTAAAGCAAGCAAGGCAGGCAAAAACTATTGAATAAAATGATAAAATAAAATAAAATACATGCATGACTTTGCAAATGCACCGACTTTTTTGCACCTCAAGTCTAATTAGATGCTGATCTTGGTTGATTGAATGTTGCATAACTTCCAGAACAGTTGCCATGTTTTTTTTCCAGGTTTAAAGCTGGTGATATCGCAGGTTCACACACTCATCTACATAAAAGAAGAAAAGTTTCTAATTGGAGTTTTTAAAGTTCTTCTTCATCAGTCTGCCCTCTAAGACTTCTCTTAAGCTTGTAACCCAGGACAAACATCCCTCCCGCCAACCCAAGAGCAGCTTTGACACACACCCCCCTCCAGATGGTCGCTCATACACTCAACCCCCACCTCAACACTACACACACATTCACACAAAGTTCATCGTGTGCACCCGTTTAAACCACAGAAGCTCAGACAGTCCAACAACTGTCATTAAGAGCCGCGACCAGACACTGCGAGTTAGATGGCGCGTGTGTTTCGATGGGGGGCTATGATAAGCCAACAGGAGGGCCACTGGGTTCTGCTTTATCCGGAGGTGCAGTTAGTTCCCTTCTTATCCAGTCAAAACCAAGCCGAGGATGCATCTCAAGCCTTTAAATTGAATTACTTCCTCTCCAAACAAGATTTCAGGAACGTCTGTAGACTGAAGCTCATCATTTACCGTCAGAGCAATTTCCCAAGTTCATTAATGTCCTCCGCCATTTTTTTTGGCCACTGGTTAAAGTGTGAATTTAACAGGGAATCTAGTTCAGTAGTTCAGTGAAGTTTTTCGACTAACAGTCAACAGCATTACACGGTAAAGTTGAGACCTTGCTCTCTTGCCACAGGCACACCTTTCTTTCCTTGCATGCCAATTAGAGACCCGTGTGCAAGCGCTGTGCACGTACACAGGTCTGATTCTTGTGGTTTGATTTCCTGACATAGATGCATTCTGTATAAAAGAGAAAAAATTAAGGCTTTTAGAGCATCCAATGCTCCTTCTTAGCAGATATTATGGGCTAATATAGCCAAAATTACAGCAAAGCTGTTGTCTTGACTGTCTTTATGTTTATGGTAGCTTTCTCAGAAAACATAGTTATAAAACTCAGGGCAAGACCTTATGAGAGACTTCCCTTATGACATTAGTATATTAAATGCTTATTAATATTATCTTGCAAATGCATAAAATAAAGTAAAAAAATCTACCAAAATTTCAAATTCCAAAAACTCAGATCTGATCTAAAAGCATTAGCGGTCCGTTGTCAACAAAGATGTGGAAAACCTGAGTGAATATCCAACTCATCCAACTTTTAAATAGCCTTTCATTTGTTGGCATTATAAAGCAGCACCTCATAATAATCAGTAAAGATGGTTATATGACCTGTAGGTCACCACACTGAGAGGCAGTACACCAGGTTCAAAATAATGCAAAACAAATCTAAAAGATCCCACAACTGCTCCACCACCTAGGTAGTGGCCATTTTGGCTGTAAACAGAGGCTTTTAGTCAGAGTTATCAGGCAGAAACAGGTCACAGATAACATAATGAAGGGGCCTTTGTACAAGATGCAAGCTAGTGCTATGTGGAAATCAATAAAGGTGGAGTCCTAGGAAGGGGGGGGGGGCATGAAACCCATCTAAAAACGTGACAGATCCTCCGACCTTGGAAATATGACTGTGTGTACGTGTTTGTACTCACGAGAGTTTAGCTGAGCTCCAACCTGAAGGTGGGAGAAAACTAAAAGACTGTGATGAAAAAAATGCTCCTGTTGATTTTTCACACACATAAACGACACCTATTGTGATATTAACAGTGTGAATAATTGCAGCAGCATCGAAATATTTCTGGGAAATAGAAAGTCTGTAATGGTGAACTGATGCAAATTGTAAATCGAGGCAATGGTGACTAAGCTGCTCAGATATCAGTCTGATCCTGACTCAAAAAGCTTGATCATATATTGGTGTCAAGTCTGTTCTCTTCTATGTTTTGATGCACAGAATGAACTTTTGGAGATGTTCTCTTCAATGTTTTTCTGTGTTTACGATGTCATGGGTCGGCAGCAGTACACAAGCACTCATAAGAGGGCGAATACTGTATGAAAGAAGCAAACATCAGTTTGGCAGGATTTTAAACACAGCAGCTTTTCTTCTTGTTTTTGTAAAAAAAAATTTCACTTAAGCACAAACTCTTAAAGGCTCTACACCAACACTTCTCTCGCTCGCCTTTTCACTCCAACTCTTATTATGTTCAGTTTAAGGCCTGATGGTAATATATTATTATAGTTCGCTCATGCTAACATTATGAGTTTTGTAAAGTCACTAAAATGTGTGGCTGACAGTCAAACTGAGGGCAGGGAGAGGAGAAACTTAGCAAAAAAACAACAACACAACAAGACTCTCACATTAACCTCCTAAGACCTGAACTCTTTCACGGCATGCATTTTTAATTTCTCCTTGCTATTTGGGCTGATTGGGACCTGATGAATGTAAAAACAAAGAATAATCTTTTTACCTGATTTTGCTTTACAAGGGTATCTACCTATGAGGACATTTGTTTTAAATTTCAATAGAACAGTGGTAAAATAATGTCCTCGTAAGTGTATATCAGGCCTTTGTAGAGCAAAATTTAGTACTGTGGTCTAGACAACCCACATATGTGGACGCCAGGTCTTAGGAGGTTAAGCTGAAATCCATGTAAGTGAGATAATTAAGATAAATATATGATGGTAATTTCCCCCAAAGCCAAGTTATCAGTATCAAAACAGAAAAACCAGAATCAGGGCAACACTAGCAGTGTTATTACCACATTGGCATTTACCCATGAGACTGAATATTTTAGAGAATTTTCTTTTATAAATCCCCAACACCAGAGGATTTGAACATAATGTCATTTACTTAAAAACTCACACAAAAAAGAAGAAAAGCCAAGAATTCCATTTGATGCCTGCTCTATAAAACAAAATGGATCTGCTGTTATCTTTTGTCGAGCAATAACTTTTCCTAAAAGTGAGCTTTTCCTGCAGATTTTCCATCTGGATTTTAGCTTTAGCCCTGTGGTTGTTGAGTTTTAAAGGATGAAGATCACTGGCAGTTACGCAAATATGACTGATATAACACACAGGAAACATTAAGCAAGGTGAAGCTGAAGTAAGCAAGGCTACTAATAACATCTCATCACTTGCCAGTCCTAGCATATGACGTATTTTATGGGCTGGATCATAGAAAAATGGATTCTTGTGCCTATTGTGTGTCTATCAGTTTGTCAGCGTGACTGTAACTGAGAACAGAGGAACAAACACAAAGGGATATCTGTTCACAACAAGACCTAATCAGCCTCCTCACACTGACAAACAACCGCACCACCTCAGCTTTTAAATTACATTTGGCCTTCTTATCGCTCTCATCCGTAGATACTTACAGTAAGGACAACTGAGGCTCACTGACTCTAACGCTGAGAAGAGAAACAACACAGCACAGGCCAAGAGAAGCACATACAAGAGATTAAGTGGATGTTTTTCTTTTTAAGGCTGGAACAACAGTTCGAGTTTGACTGAAAATAATACAAACTAATGAAGGGGTAAAGTAGTTCAAACCCTCTGTAGACAGAGGTGTAACAGAACACTGCAGCAATATATATCAGCAAATAAAACATATTACACTAAGGGAGAGCAGAGGAGGAAGAAAAAGAGGAAGGGGAAGAAAAAGAAGAAGTAACGATTAAACCTCGTGTCAAACAGGTGGAGATATTTAAATAAAGCTTGCGGCTCAGAGTTTACATACCCACATGGAATCTTTTTATATTTAAATATTCAAATTATGCTTTGATTTTTTTTTTTTTATGTACTAACTGGAACCCGATGCAACCTGTTAATAGCATGCGTGGAGACTGCCTGGCCTCTCTGGGATCCACGCTGAACGTCAGTGAAAATAATAATTGGGGACTTTGCCAAACCCCATGCTTATGCCAAAACCTGACTTTCAATAACACAATGATGCACTCTGAGACGTTACCATATCTATAAAAAACAAATTACAAAATAAAAATGTGATTACAGAGAACTTTAAGCCTGGCCAGTAGCTCCATGTCAGATTTCAGTACATGGCAGTTTTCAATCTTTAATGCTACAGATATTTCAGTCCATACCAAATGCTGCCACGGTGCACTCATTTACAATACAAAGGCTCATTTCTTTTGTTACTCATTTTCGGAAATGTACAATCTACAGTTTGACACGGCACACAGGCAGAGCTAATGCTCTCGACAAGCCATCTGTTTGCACTGTCTGCACGCTTGCATCCATCCACCTAACACCGCATACACACCGTAGCTGAGTGTATTATATAACAACCTTTCCAGGAGCCAGCAGACACAAAACCAAAAAAATGAAAGAGGGCTATTTGTTAACTAAGATGGGTTTTTATAGACATGCATAAGTGAAACAAACACAGCTGATGCTACTGTCTGGATTTACATGTGACATCTCAGACATTTAGCTGAGCCAGAGGAACAAATGGGGAGTTTAAATATAGTTTAATCCATCTAATATATCAAAGATCCTCCTCAGAGGTATTAAAATATGAATCAACACAAGATTTTACATTGTCAGGCCACTCATGGGTCTATTAATGTCAGTCTGAGTGTATTTGGTTACTCACTTCAGGAATGATGGATTTACCAGTAGAAACCCCTCATGCCCTAATTATGAAAGTTTTTTGAAAAATATCTGTCCACATGAAAAGGCAAGAAACCATCTCAAGCACTGTCAAGGGCAAGTTAAAGAAACAGGAGGCAATATGACCCTAACCAGACAGAAATATTGCCCAATCAAAAGCTTACAAACAATAGTTGTAGAGTCCAATGTTTTAAAAAAAAGGAAAAAAAAGAGGAGCTGCACACCTGTGATGTTGCAAAATGAAATCTCTGTAAACACAGAAACGGAGTTGGAAGGAGGTTGTTTTTTTTTTCAGTGATCCAAAACGCTGTTTACGTGTGGACGAAAAGCCAAAACACAGATACAAAGCTTCCCCCACCACAGTCCCGCACCAAGAGTGTGAACATGGCTCCATTGTGGGGCTCTGCTTAATGTGGGCAGCCCACACAATGGGCTGCCCAACAGTGCGGGGCCAAGATGTGCTCTAAATTTCAAACCAGTAGAGGGGCCCACTGTGGACTGCTCACTGTGGACCCACGTGGGCCAAAAGATGGCATCTTTGATGGGTATTTGTCTCGACTTAAAAAGCATACACACACACAAACAAGGAACCACCTTTTTTTCCACAGACTAACTGATAACAGCACTTCAGAAATTTCAGGTGATTTCATGAGAAAAGAAACTTTTGCTTTGTGAAAAACCTTTTAACAGAAACATAAAATATGTACTTAAAGGCACAAAGGGACTGATACACAATTACATCTCTAAAACTATAACTAAGAGATGAACGGCAGCAAGTGTAGCCTCTTTTTTTCTGTTTATCCTGATCAGTCCTAAACTTAATTCTCTCTCTCTTTCCTCCATGCCATCTCATGCTGAAGGATTACGAGGTAATCACGCCAAGGTTTTCCAGTTTTGGGTCAACCAACACATCGGCCGCAATGGTCCCCCGGTTGACTCACATCAGCAAATAAGAGGAAATTGACTGAAGGCAGTTACCAATATTCACCTGTGGGGTCAGATGAGTTATGTGCTTGAAATTTTTTTAAAAACTAATATGATAAAGAACTGAAATTAGTCAGATATTTTACAATGAAGTTCTCTCAACTGATAAATGTATTTCAAACTATTTAAATAATAATAACATTAAATACTTTAAATAATCACTGACAATTATGATAATGATCATATAATATTATTATTATTTTATTATTTCTATTTATAACTATATTTTATTTTCAGATTCATTAAGTACAATTCTTGAAGGCAACTTAATTCCATTATATTTCTTTTACAATGACACTAAAGAATCTTGACTCTTGAATAAACCACTTTCTGTCTGAATACTGTACACTCAAAAAGAAGCTGACTTTATGTAATTTGATTACATCTAAATTTCCCATGTAAGTAAAATGGATACAATATATTTAATAGAATCTGGTCAAATTTGATTTACTTGATTGGTATAAATTCAATTTGTAACAAGCACATTTCCCTTAATGATCAATTATTTGAACGAATAAGCCTTTTATTTTTATATTTTGGTTACATTTTACTTTAATTTATTGCTTTGTGTTTATTTTCGGTGAAAAATCAATATTTTTTAGCACAGACAGAGATCTCATCTTTTATATTGTTGGTTTTAATGATCAGTTAAACTGCAATCAATGCTGTACTCAAGAGAACACACAAAAAAAAATAAAGATCAATAAAAGCAGTGAGGTAAACTGCGACTAGAGATTCAATCTCCAGCAGAGTTAAAAGTGTCAATCTTGTTCTGGTGACAATGGTGTAAAAATGAACGCAACAAATGGAAGCAAATGTCATCCATGTCAAAATCTCTTCAAATACAAAAGAAAAAACAAAATCTTTCTGCTGATGGATGAAAGGATCCTCGGAGATTCGCCAGCAGAAGCAGCAGCAGTACAGTCACTGCATCAGTCCACACAAGTGCGAGCATCAAAGAACATGACCCAGATACTGTCTGAGGCTTGTGGCTTATTTTTAGCTTAACTTTAGCTAGCAGGCACGGTTGGCTACTGCTAACAAATTCATTAACAACAGTAACAGTGTCACCTTTGTGTCAAATAAAAAAGAAAAGTGCGTCTAACAGAGAAAGTCACCTACATGTTGGTGTGTTGAAGCACTTTTATGGAAACCTTTACACTGAAAGGCTCAGGAGCAGTTCCATCAGGTGCAACTTCTCCATGAAATACGGTGACAGAGTTGGGTTCCTGTTACTGCTATCAGTGGCACAGCTTCCACTTCTTCTGTCTGGAAAGGTCACAGCAGATAAGCGCAGCTCTGACTGTAAAGAAAGTTCCCCATAGAGAGGTGGCAGGCTTTTGCTGCTTCACTTCCTGTGCTGAGAAAGGTCGCGGCAGACAAGACTAACATTCCAGTTTGAATAGCCGGAAGGCCGGTGAGCCAGCTTTGCATGAGCCTATTCCTTCTGACAGCTTTGTAGTTCCTCCACTTTACAGAGCCGGGGCCCCGGCTATAAATAGCTTCACGCGTATAAGTTAGAAAACAAAAGAAATTAAGGAGGAGTGTAATAATAATAATAACATGCTCCTGATGTAACCTTTTTTTAACAGGTTTAAGCTCATACACCATTATTTCTGTGGATATTTTGAGTCACTGAAATGAAGATATTTATTTTCCAACACATTTAAACATCCAGCCTTCTTTAAGGAAGTGGCTTTTGTCAAGATTGAAGATTGTAGTGACGAAAAGACACATCAGTGGAAGTTTCCACTTGGATTAATCATCACTTTGAGTTGTTAGTTGATAAAAAATTTATATTGTCAGTCCAATTATTTTTGGTTTCAGTTTGTCAAATCTGTGGATTCACTGTAGGTCAAGTACTCTGTACACTCATAAGTCACAGTCCTAGTTTGTAGCACTACTGGATACTAAAAGTCAAGATCCTTGATATTATTTCAGTGACAAAAAAAGCCAGATATACCAGCTACCTATGAGGTATGGTGACTCAAATGAACTGGGTTTTTTTTTTTTTTTAATGAATTACTTTAAAAACATTTAAAGAAAATCCAATTGTTCTGCAGCTATGTGCATTACTAAAAGCAGTGGGGCAATATTTAGTATTCAAAAACAACACTGCAGTCAGCTCATTGAAACATACTGAACCTCCTGGAAGATGCAGATGCTGATGTAGACTTGCAGCAGGTTGAAGGAAACCTGAAACAGAGCCTGAGTACTTAGACATCCATGTATCTGACAGATCAGCTATGCATTCAGTCATACGCTGAGGTGCATCTCCTCTGAGGCACTAGCAGTAATGGTGCTCTACCCATCAGATGACAGGCAGCTGATAGAGAGCCACACCCAGCTTCACTTTATCAGCAAAGAGAAAAACAAGCATCTTTCCTGTTAGAAAGTCAGGATGAAAACTTGCACAAGAAGTGAAACTGCTTTGACGGGCTGTTTATTATCTGATCTATCTAAACAGATTTTTTTTTATTTCCAGCCTTTAAAGAGATGATTTAGTGTTTTATATCATAGTATTGCACATTTTGCAGGCATTATCTTAAACTCCAGAGAGATTTATTATCAAAATGCAACAAATCAAAAAAAGGATTGATTTTTGCTGACAGCAGCTGTTAAAATTGCTGCAACCTAACATTTAATCAAGTCTAAAGGTGTTATCACATCTACACTTAATTCTTTTCACTGGCTTCCTGTGAAATAAACCAAATTATAAAGAAGTAGCAGCATTCATGATGGTTCCTACTGGGGGATAAATCAATGTTATAACTTTAAATCCGCTTCATCTTTCCCCATAACGTGGTGACAAGATGCAGGTGAAAACTGCAGATGAAATGGAGAAACTTAGTGCTGATGCTTCTACGTCCAAAAACAGAATACAGGGAACACTTGGTCTTGTTAGCTGCACAGAATCTCTCTCACTGGAGTTCCACTGGTACACTATATATTGGAAGCACTACAGATAAAATCCTCACATACCACAGAAATGGCAGGTTAGAGAACGATGATTACAAAACACTGCACCAGGGTGAGGCGGTACATATTCCACCTCTGATATGAGGAGAACAGCCTGCCGTGCAATCTGGCTTTCATTTTATTCACATCTCTTTCTAATTATTCACTTAGAGTTCAAGTGGGTTTTTTTTAACATAAAAGTCTAATTACCTTAGGTTTTTACTCATTTTCCAATGATCAGCCACAACAATAAAAAAAATTAAAATAAAATAAATAAATAAATACATACTTCTTTTTTTTTAAACTCACACCTGTCTAACAGTTTGCAGGTCCCCTAAGTGCCTTTAAATAAGCTCTGACCCATCGAGGTGGTGGTAATCCATCCTATGCTGTCTGCTGACACCAGGCTCATGGGCACTGGATCCTCTGAGGTTGGGATGCTGGGCAGGTCTTCCATGGATCAGGCCTGTCCCAGCGTATCCTGCTCCATTTGCATGGTGTATACTTCCTGCAGTTTTTGCAGTATTTTTGAGGCACACTGAGGCGGGGTGTTTAATTTGCTTTTTGATTTATGACTTAAGGTGGCACCTGCATGAATGCCAAGTTTCCCAACAGAACACGGCACCATAACAAGATGAGCCAAGTTACCCACTGTGCCTGTCAGGCATTTTAATCTTGTGGCCCATCTGTACTTTTTAATGAATACTTCAGGGTGTGTAAAGGCCTTAAAGAGTATAAATTCTAATTGCTCATGTAAAAACTGGATATTTCCAGGCTTTCCACATTTGTGGAAATTATGTTATTTCAACTGATATTTTGTACTCCCTCTAGCATGTTGATAATAAGCTGAACATGATCCACAGTGTGGTCTCCTACTCCATTTTAAATCTCATGTTATTGCAGAATTTTTATATATCAGAAACCTCTGATATACATTGTGTGGATACATGACAGAACAACAGGAACAGGGCTGTGGTTTTTCTAATCTAGCCATCAGAGCACAGCCACCAACTTCTCCTCACCATGCTGATGACTTCCGCCGTTTCACTGCTTCCTCACAAATTTCCATTCACTCTACAAGTGAGGTAACAAGCTTCATCTTTTGGGAGTAAAGCCAAAAAGCTTATTCGTTTACTCGACTCGGATACTTTGTTACAACTTTATACGACAGTGTGAGCCGGTGAGCCTGAAACAGTGAGTAAAGGAAAGAAGCGCAGCGAAAGCTCAGCAAGTTATAAATGGGTTAAACCATTTCCTCAGAGAGAGGGGGATTCCCAGCCCCACATGCTGAGTGCGGCCTTACCCCGGAGTTTAAAAACTTTCCTCCAGCCCCTCTCTTCAGCTTTGATTGAATTTTTCCCTTACCTCCCACTGTTTAAATGGAAACAGAAACACTGTGACCTCTACATATTCATTTGTTTCTTTTCATGTTTTCTGCAGATGTTTCAGCTTTTCATTTCAAGGAAATCCAGTGAAACCTACACATTACGCTAAACTCGAAACCCCATCGTGTGGAGGCAAGCTTGTCGTCTGGGATGTTCGATTTAATACGTGGCTCGCACAGCGGTGTGAGTGATGCACTGAGGCCTTCGTCTTTATTTTCTACAAGCAAATTAAAACACTTTGGTACCTCAATGGTGAAATCTTCTCTCTTGCGTATTTCATCTTCTCTGTCTCTCTCTCCCCAACCCCTCTACTCCCTCTCCTGTTTTTATTTCTCTGTCCCAACAGCTGTTGTCGGTGCACACAGCTGCAACACTCCTCACTCCGTCATGCTCTGCAGCTACTCGCCAGCCTGGGAAACCTGACCAATCGCCAAGTGTGGAGGATCAAGTGCACATGTGCAGACCCAAACACATACACACATGCAGACACACGTAAGTTTTGGGGTCAGATGTTAGCGAGGCAGGCGGCGCAGACAAGCACAGGAAAAAAAAAAGCCTCAGCTTCACTCGAACCCTGGTTGGCACACGTAATTATGATTCATTGAATCCTGAGGAACTAAACTCAAAATGTCAAGGTTAATTTGTGCTTCAGTGCATCAGAGCATTTCCAAAACCACTTGTCCCCTGCTCTAATGAAACGTTTACAGCCACCGTCGCCGTCCACTCCCCGCCAACCACAAAGAAACAAACAAAATAATAATAATTCAAAGTAAACCGAGATCTCATTCAGTCTTGTTTTTCTTGCAGCACCGAAAAAACAAAAAACAGCCAAACAAACACACCCACTGTGTATAATTACAAGGAGAAGTTTCGCTGTACACACCGAGCGTGCATTTACAGAGGCTTGCCTCAGGGCCGGCCTCGCCATCCACGACTAGAAATTCAAAGTGACGCTCCTCTCAATAAGAGGAATCGCTCGGTGCTGCCAGTGACTTGTGTAATCCCCAAAAGCAAAGATGCAGTAGAGCCTTGTACTCTTCTGTGAACACCAACGCCTAACGTACATGTGTAAATTCAAGAAGTCAGACGAACATAAGCTCATGATATATGCTTGCATAAGACTGGATTAGACCCCATCCAATATTATTGGGTGATATTAGCCTTTTGCTGATGTGTCCTTATTGACATTTATAATGGCCGATAAGTGAAAATTGATAATAATATATAAATATATGGGAATATTGGATTTTATTAAAATCAGGCTTAAGAAACCTTTATTATGGGTCTCCATTCACACTTTAGGACTGTAGACACTAGTAGAGCCAAAGCGACTCTTTGTCCACAGTAATTGTTCCATATGGACTCTATCGATGCTTTAAGATGATCTCATACCATTGCTACCATATGGACCATGTTAACCAGCTATACATAAACAACATAGCATATATCCATCCATTATTTTTTTCTACTTATCCACTTCAGGATTGCAGGACCACTAGGTGGTGTGGACAGTATAAAAGATGGACATGGCTACAATAATGTCACCCACTAGATTCTGAAGTTCCGACTGAAGCCTTGAGATAAGCATTTCTTTATCTTAGTAGCCAAGTGGCTAATGACTGACAACTTATTAGCCAATGAGCACGCAGTCCTTAATTTTAAAACACAGGCTTGACCAAGATTTATAAAATAGACTTATTCCGTTCAATTTGAAATGAGTGACTGAGCCCATAAATTCAGGAGGAAACATTTATGGAGGTCAAGTAAAAGGACATTTTCCCGCAGACATCTACAGGACCAGAAGCCTTTTTGGCAACCACAGCTATCGCCATCAGGTGGCCTTGCAGGTTTAAGGCACTTATGTATCAATTTCATTTTTGCGATAGGGAGGCAACCTCCATTTTTTATACTGTCTACGATTGGAGCCTGTTCCAGCTGTCTTATATGAACATATTTATGTATAACTTTAATCTATTTTTAATCTTCTTCATGTCACGATTTCTAGCACATGTTACAACCTCCATAACAGCAGTACTAAACATATTATGAGGCTGATGTAACTCTTTGTTAAAGTCTTTTGGGCACCGGAATAAAGGCAAACCCTAAAAATTTAGTTTTGTCATTTGAGATATTGCTGCTATCCAGTTCAAAAACACTGGCTGACAGCTGCAGTCATACTTAAATGACAGAATTACCCCCTCCCTCTGTGTACTGTCCAAAAACAATTCTGTCATCCAAATTAAATCACGATTTAATGCTTAGTAAGAGCTGATTAAGCTAGCTGACTGTATTAAACCCCTGCCTAGCTTACCTTATGCATAGCAGCGCCGAACTTTTCCCAGACATTCACCCATCACACTATAACCTCCTAGTTCTCTACTATAAAATCTGTGTGACGTCCAGATGAGCAGATTTAAGAACAGTTCATGTGATAAGACTGGTTTGTTCACAGCTAGCAAGTAAAGTCATGCCTCCTGCACGTACCAGAGAGGCAACACACTTAAATTAACGGTGTACTTGCAGCACTGAAATCACAGCGCCGGCACGCACTCCTCCCACTGTGCGTGACATATAGGAAAGAACAACTTCAGACAATGTCATGTGTGTTCACGTGTGAAAAGAGCTCGACAAAACCTAAAGTCAGTGTTTCAATTAATCCTACAAAAAAAAACTATTGGCGAGAGCATGTGCACCACAAATCTCAGTCAAGGTGTTTTGTTGTTCAGTGAAATTCAGTTGGAGTTATTCCAAAAGGATTTGGGCTGGGCCAATGCCATTGCTAGAATGCAGCACAGAAGGGGAAAAACACACAAACATACGGGGACTATTTTCTAGCTTCAGGAATATAAGAGTGGGTCACAGATTTGACTTGCAATTTGTGCTACACAAGTATTGGATGTTGCAAATGACTGCAGGTCACAGCCACCCAAGCCTTACCTGCTTTGTGTTTTACATGATATTCATGTGACATCTTTTGAAAACAAACCACAGCAACATTCAGAAATGCAAAAGCTTTATACGATACAAAGCTGCATGTGTGTGACACACTATTTTCCAGGAGCCAGCTCAACAGAAGCTCTGGCAGATCCATCAGCTGTAACCCATTCCTCCTTTTTTTCCCGTGTGCTCTCAGTTTTGCCAAATAACAACAACAGGGTGATGTCGCTGCTCTGCTGCTCATCTCTGCCAGGCTATGGAGGTGGAAAACTGGGCTGCAAGAGCACCAGGTCTCGGTCAAATGCCTTTTCCGCTAAGTGTGATGGGATGAACAGGCCTACCTCCTCCCCCCCTTCCATTAATGCAGCACAGAGCCGCTCCAGCAGAAGGGCCTGCCGGGCAACGGTGTGCACAAATGCGCAATGAAACACCGCCCACCCAATGGCGCACAAGTCGGTCAGCGTGGTGAAGCCTGTCATGCACGGATTGGGTTGGCCCTGTCAGTGCGAGGCAACGCGTGCACTGTGCAAGGAATATTTCACTGGGGTGTGGATGAGGAGAGGAGGAGAAGAGGGAGGAGGGATCTCTTCAGGACCAAAATAGGCCTAACGTTACCGGGATGCTGTTAGCATCGTTGAATAACATTAAGATGAAATAATTAAAATAAATAAATGGATGTAAAACAGAGAGGGAGGTCAAAACGCTATCAGAGATAATCCAGTCCAGACCGCACTGGTCCCAAGTGAAGGAGGGGAGGGGGTAATGTTATAATAAACGTGTTCCTGAGACCGTGAGAGAGGAAAAAATACATAAATGCATGTTTGTGCTCCAGTTTCCGCCGCCAGTTTGTTCTCAGATGGTACTTAAACACACACACACACACACACACACACACACACTGAGAGAAACAGGGAGAGAGATGGAGGCTCAGACCAACCTTGTAGACTTGTCCATATGTACCATTTCCGACCACTTCCACCAGCTCGAAAATCCCAGCAGGATCCTGGATTTAAAAGAAAAAGACAAACAGCAGAAGCGGATTAATTGATTCCCCGTAGCAATTACAAGCGGGTTCGTTCGATGCAGGAGCCGGCTGCGCCCGGTTCGCTTCTCATGCCAGCGGATATAGACAAAGAAAAGCTGCCGTAGGGCTGTGTCAACAACAGCACTGCCTCGCTGTGTGATTGTATTTTTTTGTAAAAAGAACAGATGGAGAAAGAGGGTAAACGCGAGCGTGAAAATGTCACTGTGAAACACACTCACCCTCAGGGATGCCAGGTCTATGTCCACCAGACTTTTAGCCGGAGAGTCGTTCGCCATTTTCGTTTAAAAAAGGTGGTAAATTAGCGGAATAACGGCGTGTTTTAGTCTCCTTCAGGCGGACGCCGTATGTCTCATCCTCGGGTAGTTTTAATTTTAATCCCCTTACTAATATTTTCAACCCAAGGCGCGTTTTTCTCTCGCTATAGTCCCAGACAGAAGCTCCGCTGCTGCTGCAACATACCGACCAAGTGCCGGACCGCTGCCTGCTGCGCGCTCTCTCTCTCTCTCTCTCTCCCTCTCTCTCTCGCTCTCTCTCGCTTCTCTCCGCCCTCTCTCTCTCGCAGTCAGTCCCTATGTCTCTCTGCCTCTCTTTCTCCTCATTCCCCGCCCCTTTGTCCCAGGGACAGCACTAGATTTTCTGGGGCCCGGAACCAAACTCACCCCCTCCTCACCACCCCGAAACATTTCTGCACATGCGCATTCACACAAGTGCGCTCAACAATATATAGCAGTTACAAACACAACCCAACTCATAGGATTACTTATTTCTTCTTGCTCCCACCTTACTAAACATTAGCGCTGGAGCACTGCCTGATTTAAATCTCTGCAGGAAATGCCTTTTAACCTTGCTCCATATGCTTCCTCGTAACCCGACGTGCATCTCCTGAGAAAAACTAGATGTGAAAAAACATTTTAGTTGTTAGTTTAGCTTCTGACATATGCATTACATGCAATAATACTTAAATTGTAATAAAAACCAAAATAAAACAGAAACATTTTTAAACAATAAAAACTATACTTGAACAAGAAAATCCACTCTGGAAACTCACTGAAACTAACCGAATTTTAAAAAAAACTTAAATTAAATAAAAATAACTAGAAAATACAAAACTAAAATAACTCTTGTGTATATTCAAGTTTGCTAGAATGAGGATGGAGTTGATACTAGCATGGCTGATAACCGTTATTGCTATGCAGAAGCTAGCACGCACCTATCAAGTAAGTAGACACAAACTAATCACACATGGTTAGTCCATGCAAAACATAGCTTTTTGGACCCTTATGCAAAAAGCAACAACTAATCAGAGCAATCAGATAAATGACAAATCTAGTCAGTAGTTACAATGTAAGTAATTGTAAATGCGTACCTATTGGGAAGTCTAGTTTATTGCCTTTACGCAAACAGTTTTCCTACTTTCTTCTTTTCTTCCAGCTTTTGTTTGTATCCCCCCACTTCTCAGACAGGGATACAGGGCAATTAGAGCATGTGAAATGGAAACAGTGATAAATATTTCAGTACTGCTGTCACTGCTCTGCAGACGGGCTGCATTATTTCCTGCTGCCATCCCTCTTACAGTACCTGTCAGCAGCCATGTCTCTTGTTAGCTGCATACTGATAACATATCACATCACGATGATATCAGCATCCTCTTTTACAAGTCATGTTGTATAATTTGTCCTCCAGCATCCCTGAAGACTAATGCTGGATGTGATGTGGATACTAATGTCTGAAGTAAAGGTCTGCTGTTTTACGGCTTCAGTCCAGGCTGAAATGGGTCAACTCAACAATTGATATTACCATGAAAAATGCACTAGAGACAATAAAGAGAAAAATATCCTGTTTGTGGTAGTTCTCTGGGTGAAATGCACTGCTGATGGTGAGTGGTTGGACTGCTTCAAGCTAATAGGAAAGCATCAATAACTCAAATAACCACCCACCACAATCAGCGTATGCAGAAGAGCATCTCTGAATGCACAAGACGTCAAACCTTGAAGGAGATGGGCTACAGCAGCAGAAGACCGCAATTGGTACCACTCCTGCAAGCTAAGAACAGGAAACTGAGGCTACACCAAAATAAAAATGTAGCCAGGTTAGTCTTAGTTTCTGCTGTGACATTTGGATGGTGGGTGTAACAACATGAAACCATGGATCCATCCTGCTTTGAGGTCATCAGAACAAGCAGCTGATGGTCTAATGGTGTGAAGGATATTCTTTTTGCACACTTTTGGCCCCTTAATACCAGGAGAGCACCTGTCTGAGTATTATTGGTGATCATGTCTATCCACTTTTTACCACTGTGTACTCCTCTGAGGGCTGCTTCCAGTGGGATAATGTGCCATGTCACAGCCCAGATAATCTCTAACTGGTTTCATGAACAAGACAGAGAGTTCACTGTAGTCAAATGGCCTGAAAAATTACTAGATGTCAATCCAACACAGCACATTTAGGATATGGTGGTAGAATGGGAGATTCTTGACAAGGATGTACAAATGACCAGTGAGTTTATAGTCCTTTTGGCATGGATGCTACTTACTTGGTGACTCTGGGACTTTTCCTGCACCTTCTTAGGTTAATACCTTTACATTTAGGTGAAATATCTTAACAGTTTTGTGGCTAATTGCTATGAAATTTGCTAGACCTTAAAGACACATGCTGAATCTATAACCTTAGCTCAATCAGGTCGAAGTTCACTCAGTGTATAAGTTTACCATTTAGCACTTGGAAGAACACACTAGTAGGCTGAAATTTAATGACAAAACTTGGTAGATGCACTGTTGTGTCTTCACGAGCCACCAACAGAGTCCCAATAATGACAACTTTATTTGCAAGTTTGGATAAGACAATTCAAACAATTTTTTAAATTGTAGCCCTCTATTTACATCTGTTGTTTTTATCCATCCGCAGCTCTTCAGCCAGTCAGTTCAGTATTTACTGTTTCCTGATTCTTGTTCTGCAATTTGTCCTCAGTCTGTTTTCTGCAGCAAATTCACAGTTTGTTTGTTTGATTGTTACTTTTGTTCTCTTTTCTGTATCCATGCCCATCACTATGCTACAGTTTTACATTTCTCTGGTAATCCAGATGCTAAAGCTTTGCCTCGCTCACTTTAAACTGTCAATCCACGTACACCAGAAAAAAGGAAAACAAAGAAAAAAGGAACATCAGTCAGCCCACATGGAACTAAACCACAGGAATCTGGAGTACAAGTAAACATATATAAACATACCTTCAGTATAATATTATTGCCATTGTGAAAAGGGGCACTTTAAATAAAAAAGCAAAAAACACAACTTTGATCACATCATTATAAGAAAATGAGGTTCACAGATTTTTACAACAATTACATTTGGGGGAAAAAGGACTATATGGGAAGGAACATAATGGAGTAGCAAGGACAAAGTATGAAGACATCAGAAGGCAAGAATTGGGTCATATGTCTTTATTGTAAGAGCTGCTGTTTCACATCCTGTTGGGGATAAAAATAATTTTGCACTGTGCCCTAAAACTTACGGTCTTGCCCGCTTGATTGAGTCTTTCCTTTGAAGGTGATGATGGGGGATGACCGAAAGACATCAAAGTATCAACCACTGGGTGTGCCCTGCTTTCATGTGTTATCTATAGAAGGGATATTTTGGAGATTCCAGGCTGGACATGTAAATTAGGCTGCTTAGTTTATTCTAGACCTGGAAAATATACTCAGACTCTTCGTGAGCCTGCCCAGAGTGACTCATGGAGGGCACCGCTCAGTGTTTGCTGAAGCTCGGCTCCTCAGTGTTTGCCCATTTGCAGGTATTTTCTTTTTCATTTTTCTCTCTTAGGTTTTCAAAATGCATGTTTATCTCAGACGGTTCTTCACCAAAGAGCTTGTCAGATCGCATCAAAGACGTGTGTCTGTGTGCTTTTTTAGCAAGCTCTTCTCACAAGGTAATTTTCCATGTGTCAGGTTACTCATCAGTATCATCTGTATCTGAGTTTTGTCTTGCTATGAAACATGATGATGAAATCAAAAACAGCGCCGTGGAGGGGAAGTCAGAAGGAGAAGTTTCTAACGACGCACACGACCGGGCTGAACCTGAAATAACAAACAATACCATTTAATCCCTGTGACAAACACACCCACTGCCACTGATCCACACCTTGGAGGTGGAGGAAGTGGCTTTTGTCACTGGACATTCATGTTTGTGTTTCTAATGTCATTAGATGGTACTCACACACAGTGACTCAACACCTGTGGCTGTTAATCAGGTAAAACAGGGACCAAGAGCCAGATTACAGAAAAGGCTTTGGTCCAGATATTTTCCTTTTGTGTGTGTATGTAGCTTTTTAAAAAGATCTCAGTTTTAGCCTGAACAGTTCTAACTGTTCAGAAAGTAAAAATAGTTTATAAGATGAGAATAAGAGTAAGAACAAATTGCAATTGTAAGCAGGTTTTCCAAGTTTTATTATAGGGTGAGGCATAACCATAACTCCATTCACGGAGCGTTAGCTATTAAATATCTTTAACACCAATCATCACACTGATATTTTTAAACTTGTCACACATTATGTACATAATGGCACACACACACACGTCTGGTTTGCTATCTTTGTGGAGACCTCCCATTGACATAATGCTTTCCCTAGCCGCTTACCCTAACCCTAATAATCAAAGCTGAATGCCTAACCCTGACCCTGACCCTAAACCTAACCATAACTCAATTGTAACCCTGACACTAAAACCACATTTTGAGTATGAATTTCATTGTATTTGTATTTGTGTGTGTGTTTGGTTAGGCTGTGTACTCGGATGGGTCAAACACTGAGCTAACACTCTGCTTGTGTTTGATCTACCACAGCTTCCTCCTTCATCTTGTGTGACGTTGGAGCTGTGATGTGTGACTGCATGTCAGCATGTCGATGAAGCTGGATTTGCAAGATTTGCCATTTTGTCGCATTCGATGGTAAAAGCAGGATTGTGAGTGACTAGTTCTTCCTCAGCCTAGGCCTCAGTCCCACTGATTACCTGAAGCAGGACATGTAACTGTTGGAAATGCTAGTATGGCTTCCCACCACTAAAGGCGTGTTGGTGTATGGATGAAAAAGATGCCTGGGGTGGGAAGAAAAAACACCTCATGCTCTTTGGACCTAAAAAACAGGAGGCAGAAATTACATATCTGGACAAAAATCAGTTTGCTAAGCATATTTATCTTTTTTAGCAGAAAGTGGGAGGCACACCTAGTTTTCTTCTAAAATGTTGTACTTAATTTTTCCTTTAAAGGAAAATGTGTGTTCAGTCTCTGTATGATGATTCATATGTGCACTTTTGATCCCTTTGTCCTGAAGATAGCACAAGAGAAAGATTGAAAATGAAGTTCATCCACATCTCTTGAAAATACCAAAAGCTGTGTGCATACTGTGGTTATTTGTGTGGCTGTAAACGATGCTGTTTATCGGATGGCAGTGCTGTCAGGATGCTTTTGTAATGTTGACAACATGCACTTTGTGTAACATCAAAGACGTGTCAGAACATGATGGATGTTCTACATGGATGTGATGATGATGTTACCATATTCTTCTGCCTCCTCTCAGCTGGAGGCCTGTATGAACTCAATGCCCCCCATGATTCAGCTCACCTGCTATCTTCCAGCAAACACTGCCCCCCCTGTGGCGCACAGCTGCTAGACCCAAGCACATCCACAATTCATTTTGCCCAGTAACAGTCACACTGAACAGACTATATAAAACACCAGTGGAGCCTAAGAGGAGAATGAAACAGGTAGATGCTTGTTGTTTGGATTACACTGGCTGAGTGAGCCAAATCTGCAGTCTCACTGAGGGAGGAGGAAGGCAGCACCACACCAGCATGTTCCCTCTCTCCTTGCCTAGTCTGATGAGCTCACATTGGATGTCTCAGGCCTCATCCCCGGTTACGACTAGAAACTGGGATTCTCAGGAACCTAATGGGATAAAGTGCAGATAAACTACACCCTCTAAGGTTTTAAATATCAGGGCATAATACAAAAATGATCTTGTTCGTAGGAGGAGTTGAAATTGGGTCATCTTCATATGAACAAGAGCACATGTCATATTACATCATGTCATTTATTTAACAAAAAATTGAACCAAGACGCAAAGGCAGTGTGTGAAAAACTAAGCACATCCCAGGAGCCAATGTAGAACCACCTTTAAAGGCAAAAACTTGAAATGTTCTTAATGACTTGTGAATTGTGGAAGAATTTTGGATTATGGATTTAGTTAAGAATCAGTAAGTGCAAGGTCCCCGGATCCTGCAGATGCACAAAGAACTTCAGGACAGAAGTCTTGAGGTTTGTTCAGATGCGACTTTGCAAACATTAGCTGTGAGCCACCTTCTATTTAGAGAGAAGAGGCTTTCTTCTGGCAATCTCTCCAAAAAAGCCATACTTGTTCAGTCTTTTTCTAATTGTACTGCCATAAACTTTAACATGCAAAACGCTGAGGCCTGTAGAGTCTGAGATTCTGGGTAGCGCTTCTGTGTTTTGCACTTTCTCTGAGCATTGCACAGTCTGACATTGGGGGGAAGCTGCCGGGAAGCCCACTCCTGGGAAAGCGGTCAAACATCTTAAATGGTTTCAATTTTATTCATTCATGAATAATTTTTCTCCTTCAGTTCCCTAACCGTTCCCCGATAAAACCTTATACCTAAAAAATGGTGCACTTGCTTTTCATCATGACCGTATAAACAACATACCTGCAAGTAGAAAAAAAAATCACCATCGTAGGCGTACATAAACTACATGCCTCTCTACCTTACTTTTATGAGATAACAAACTCAGAAACGGCTACAAAACAGGTGGACACGACTGAATGTGCTTTCCTTTATTTGCAATAAAAAATAGGTATAAGAGCTCCCTTTACAAATACGCCAGGGAAATGCAGCACATTGTGAACACTGCTCCCATGCAGAGAGCACGTGACTGCAGTGGAGTCACAAACATTTGAAAAGGAAACAGCAACACAGAGAGAATATGCATTTATATGCACACTGACAATGCAATTATAGCCACGACCTAATCTGCTTAAAAGTCTGCATAAAGAGACACAGAACGCTCTTTATTATTGAGAACTGCTGAATTCCATCCGTAGGATAAATATATAGAAATCTCCTTTCAGACATTTAAGTAGAATTTTCTCATTTACATTCATTTTCTCACTAAGAAAATCCACACGTGCAAAATTATGTCGTGAATTTTTAAAAACCTCCATTGCTCTCGTTTTCTTCCCCCCTTTTTGGCACGCTTCATATGTTATTGCTAACAGACACTGTGAGAGCTTGAAATTGTGGGTATAAACCCAAATTTAACAACCAGATACAAAGAAATTCAAGGCCAATTTAAAAACAAAACAAACAAAAAAAACACAAACAAAACAAAAAACTTTATACATTATGAAAATTTGGCTTATAGGATCATTATTGTGCGCCGATTTCAGGATTTTCAAATCAACAACTGTTGATGTCAAGTGCCAACAGAAACAGATCTGTAGCAGCAAAAACGTTTACAAAAGAAGAAAAAAATAAACTCTTTGCAAATGTTCACATTGGCATGTCTGTCAGGCATCAGAGATACATATAAAGTGCTTGGGTGACTTCATATCAACATATCCAACAGCTCATTAGAAAAATCCAGGAATTGCATTACAGTGTGCATGTAAATGAACAGGAAGAGGATGAGAGAGAAAGGTTGTTGAAACGTTCCTTAAATAAAACATTAAAAAGGCCTCAGAGTTACATTTATACACACAGAAATTCACCCAAATTAAATTTTGAACATATACGTACACCTAAGGGCATAGCAGAGGGAGAGAAACAAACAAAAATACACAATCAGCCCCTATAACTACATCTGTACTTGAAGTCCCAAAGATATGCTACATTTAGGACATTTAAAAAAAAAAAAATAATTAAAAAATATCCAGATCAACATTATCAGGATGCATTGTTATCTGCTCTTTCCTAAACACTAGCACAACTTGAGTGATGGAGGTTTAAGCTTTAGTCTTACGCTCAATCGCTCTTCAGAACGAGTAGTGCAGATGTAGAGTTGCACTTGATCGTACACACTGTAGTCTGTGGTGGTTTTTAGTGTTAGCATGAGTGAAATCACAATCTCAACACAAAGGCTTTCATGGCATTCATTCCTTCCTTTCACACAATCTGAGGTACTGATGCTTATGCACAAGTTTCGGCTCAGGAAGATTTCAAGCGAGGCATCAGCTGCTTGTCCGCTTACTGGACATCTTTTTTTTGCTTTTTTAAATCCTTACCAAGTGGGCCGGGCAACCTGGCAGAAACCCCCGTATCTGTCTTTTTATTGAAGGGTGGATGGAATCACAACCCTGAATCTGACTCCAGAGTAATTTAACTCCAGGGTAAACGGCCAAATTATAAATATAAGACACACTGCTTTTATTCTGAAAGCTCTGAGAGGAAGTGTGGATTTGTCTCTCCTGCTTTATGATGCTTTTTCAGGGTGTTGGTCTGCCCGAGTTGTTCCTAGTCCACCATGCTGTCTTCATTAGAAAATAAGCTACACCTTTCATGATAAATACTGCATTGTAGGAGTGTTTTCCTAAATGTCACAAGCAAGCCAGATGAAATCTGTATAATATAAAAAAAAAAAAACCCACAGAAAGCCGATTCTGTCACATCACTGGGGTTTCTTCCGTTTTTTGGTTCCCAGTTGTGAATCCTGAAGACTGCACAGCTGTGTTCCCATTTTGTTAAACACTGCTTAAAATGTGTAGGAAAAATTCCTCTTGAACCTGATCACACTGCTTATGTGAGAACAGGTTTTTGTTCCTTCATAGAGAGAGCCCGTCTTGACCCTAATGAAAGCATCCCTGCTCAGCCCGATCGATTTTTCCTCCAACAAGACTGAGAACGCCACGTCAAATATCACTGGTTTAGAAGTGTGTTGTGGTCTGGGTCACTCGTGAGTAGTGAAGCTGGTTGGGAGATGCTGGATGAAGAAAGAGAAAGCAGGAACACCCTCATGCCAGTGCTGTGACCCAGCTGATGCTCTCAGCAGAACTGACACGGGCGTTCAGGAAGGCTATGTGACACAGGAATGAGCATCTGAGAGTAAATTGACGCAGGAGTAGACGAGAGAATGAACGAGTAAACACATGTACAAAGTGAATGAACCAGTCAAGAAGAGACCCGACGAACGGACGAATGACCGAACACGTTTCTGAACTGCATAGATGCCAGAGCGGTTCTTCCAAGCAGCTCCTCCATCACCGTGGCCTCTTGCGAGTGACAAAGATGAGGACTCTTCGGACGGCAATGAGGCGATCCTTGAGGGAGGTCATGGCCAGGATTGTGAGCTGGGCACGGTTTTCCAAGGGAAGAACAGCGAGCAGCCACCAGGACCAGGCTGGACCACTGGGACTGGCCTGTAGTACAACAAAGATTTGTTCAATTTAGAAACAGTTTACACTGATTAGAAAAACCTTCAGTGGTCACATGACTTAGCAAAGGCCTAGTTTTCTAATGGAGTCATTTTATGTGACTTTGGCTGCCATCTGCAGCCAAAACAGTTACTCGTGTAGGGTATTAAAAAGGTTATTGGTAATGCTAGTTAAATATAAAATCATACCTATATCAATTATAAGTATAAATCACGTATAAATCACACATATGTAAGCTGTAAGCAATCAAATGATGGTTTGTATCAAGGAGTCTTGATCTGAATCTTGCCTGATGTCACACTGACCTAAACTGAATTGAATTTGTCACCCACAGGGCAAATATGTGTCTGCTGACTTCTGTTTTCATTCATCCTTCTTTGCAATGAGGTGCATCTTCAGGATTTAATATCATGCAAACACTGGAAACCTTGCCAAATATAAAATGCACTAATTCATTCAAAAGCAAAAAAATTTTGTGCGGCTATTCCTGAGATGTTGCTGATTTCTTTTCTTTCCTGCCATCACGGTGTTCATTAAACTGTGCTTTTATTTATAAATGAAAATCTGTGAGTCTACACTACACTTTCAGACCTGTGGGTCCGGGTCTTTGCTGGGAAGGTGTCCAAAGTGGCTGAGTATCTGACTCTTCATGTTGTCTTTCAGAGATGTGAACCAGCCGTTGGCCTGATCATACACCGAGTCGTGCAGCTTCAGAAGCTCTGTCAGCTCTTCCCCCTCCACCTGATCAGACAGACATATTTTATATGCGTTTTAGAAAAAACAATAAACAATGACATGTTTTTTTTCTCCTTTCATATGAAAGGACTACATTTGCCAGTGGCACACTAGCAGGGACTCAAGTTTGTTTTTCTTTGCACTGCTGAACAGTGACAGGCAAAAACCCCGAGCTCTGCCTTGTGTCACTCTGTGATTGTCAGTATTGTGATGTAAAGTGTCTGAAATGATTCTACTGACAGAACACCAGCACATCATTCCTCACGCCCACCTTCTTGTCTTCCAGGTACTCAATCTTAGCAGTGTTGTAACCATCTCTCTGGCCATGGCTGAGGACCTTGAACCGTGACACGCCAATGGTGTCAACCACTGAACGGCCATCGGGAAAGAACTTCACATCTCTCACCTGAAACACAGCATTTCATATCAGCACTGATATGATTTCTATTTGACTGCTCACGGAGATGCACAAGAAAATCTGTGAGGGAAGTCATACCTGCAGCATACAGCCATAGTCAGCAAAGCCTTTGAGCTCATCAGTGATGCACATGCCAAACTGCTTGGTACCAGTTTCCATTGAGCGGCGAATCATCAGGCGGTAGCGTGGCTCAAATACGTGCAGAGGGCAGGGGATGGTGGGGAAGGCCATGGTACACACAAAGATGGGCACTTCCTGGTTTAAACTGCAAGAGACACAGTGAAGAAACTGTTACTTTTTGTGCATGTGTTTGAATAATCAATAGCTTTGAAGAATTTTGTAGAACATTTGTGAATGTGTGCACGGGTGTGTTAGTACAACTGACTTGGACAGCTCCTTCATCTCCTCTTCATGGATTTTCTTCCTCTCTGCCAGCTCATCTCCTAGGTAACGCTGCAGGACTTCCTCCATCAGCAGGGTCTTGTTGTAACCCCTGCTAGCTAGATACTGTAAAAATACACAATAGCACATTGGTTTGCTATTGCCTGCACATGAGCATTACAAAGAAAAATATTACCGTCAATTTATTATTAAAGATTTTATTCATTCATTCTTTTCCTGAATGAGTGAAACCTGCATTTTTTTGTCTAATCGACAGTTCAAAACACCTTCCATCACGTTCACAACACATGCTACATTAAACATTATGAACACAGAAAAGAAAACACTACACAGGAGTCACAGTGACATCACTACCCTCTACGAACAAATGTACCTCAGACAGATTCTCCTTGCACAGAGGACAGTTGGGGTTGTGGTCCAGACAGCGTTCCAGACATTTGAGGCAGAAGGTGTGTCCACAGGGAGTGGCCACAGGCTCGTAAAACAATCTGGACGACAAATGAGCAAAAGCACCCGGCAGAATGCCAACATGACAAACTTGCACACACTAATTTAACAGGTCTTAAGCTTAAACTGCAAATGCTGAAACTGAACTGGGTGAGCTCACCTCATGCAGAGTGAACACTCCAGGTCTCCACTGTCCAACAGCTCAGCAGGAACTGATCTCCCGCCACAAGCAGCAGTCGTCTGACAGGTCTCTGCCTCATCTGCACAATAAATCATCATCCTCAGCAAGTTTTTGAGCACAGCAAGATTCCTCTTTACCTCAGCAGCACATCAAGTACAAACTTTAACATGTGTATTGTTGGCAAAAGTAGGCTCGGGGAGTTTTCTTCAATAGTGGAATAAAATGATTTATTGAAATAAATCATTTTAATTAATATGGAAAATGCAAAATTTGCTTTTCGTTGTTTTCAAACAAAACTAAAAGACCAAAACTTATTTCTGTAGAGATGAGAAACTGTTTCTAAATGAGCCGATCAAATGTAATGCCTCATCTACTGAATAAGAACGGCCCCTGGCTGGTAAACAGAACAGCTGCAGTCCACCATCGTCATACCCTCTAGAGCAGCTTCTGCTAACACCAAAACTAAAACATCTCAAGAAGAGAGGAAAAAAAAAAAAGCTCTGTTGTTACCAAGAGCAAACACAATGCACTCCTGCTATATGAGGAACTGAGACAAAGAGACACTTATTTTGAAGCCAATCTCTTCACAGCAGTAGGCAAATCATTAGTGTTAGCACGCTGCATGTCTAATGTGTCTTAAATGTTACGCTCAGAGGCAAGTGTTATGCTGAAAGTCTAATTCTGCAGGACAATCAAACACTGTGAAAATGTTAATGAACTCAAACGTGTAAAACGCGGTGTAGAAAAGAACTGTGCAGCAGAAAATACTGTTTAATAGTGATTATATGACCAAAAAACTCCCTCTGAGGAATTTCTCAGCTGTGGTGTTGTATAATGATTATGTAAGCATCCAACCTAATCATACACACCATAAATCCCATATCATAAAGCTGTCATAAATTCAACATACCCCTGCAAGATGTGTGTTTTGGGGGCATTGCACCAAAGATGGGGATTTAATAAAATGCCCATCTAGATGAGCTATACTGCATAGTAACGCAGGTATCTGTAGATACATGTGAGCCTCATGGAACAGCTGTGCGTGGCTGATGATGATTGAGCATCTTAACGTTCAAGACCAACATAGCTTTCTAGTCCATTACCTAACGAACCCGATTTGCGTGACCTACATTCTGAACATCCGTTTTTCATTTTCTTGACACAGATCTTGTTTTAAATAGTAACACTACATGCTAATGCTATTTGGAAAATTACATGACTGTGACTCATTTTCCTTTCATTATGCAGCCAAGATTTGGGTAAAATTACGCCCTCGTATTTTGCTGTTACACTTGAAATAGAAACCAGCTTTTCACAAATTATCTGGACAGATGTGACGACTAAGGATTTCTCAGTGTACGTTCAAATTTAACGCCTCTGCACTGCTCAGAAAAGAGGGAGAAGAAACAACAAAATGCCAGCAACCTGCTGTCCTAATCAATGATCAATATAACAATAAGAAAAACATAATATAAACTCATCAGTTTAACTGAACTATTCAGTATTTCACAATGTCAATGAATACACTAAATTAGGAAATTAGACATTTTGGTCCTGAGTAGTCAGAATATCTCAAGTTACTGGAGGCTGAGTCAGAATCCTAAAAACCCCATTAAGGACTCCTTAAGAAATTTTTAGAATCCTTCAATATCTGATATCTTTCAAAGAAACCAGAGAAATTCTCCAAAACATCATTGCTATTCATGTCTTTATGTATGCGAAAACTGTTCTGCAGTGCAGGTTTCAGAGGGGATGTGACGTTCAGTGATTTCAAACCAATAAGTAGGACTGAATGACTCTGTTGCTGATCCTGTTACCTTGTTTAATTTTACCCAAGTGTAATTTGCAGTTAGCAGGCTTTTTGTCAGTCTGTTAAATCCATTTTCTTTTCCTACACATACTGTATTTTTGTCCTGTCAAATTGGCAAGATTTGAGAATTATCGACGCAAGGTCATTATGGTAAGTAACAACAGAATTGGGTCACTGCAGTTTAGTGTTTTTTTATATCTATCTATATGTATATTTTATAGATATTTTACCCTTTTCCAATACAGGGGTCAATATAAAGAAATTACATTATATTTAACTGAATTATTTTGGTTTCATACCAGCTCTGAGAAGTTTAGAGGGAGGGCTGAAGGTTGCTGAAGGTCCATCACTCTTGTGTTTCCTCTTAAGGCCACCAGGGGGTGCTGGTAGTGCAGCCAAAACATCAGCCAGGCTCTTAGTGCTGCCCTCCCCTGGAGAAGGGTCCGATTTACCAGCAGACAGAGCACAGAGTCTGGAGGATGAGTCGTCCACTGGAGGGCTTTTAGTCACAGTGAACTCTGAGTCCTGGAAACACAAACACACACAGACAGAAATACGTTAGCATATCAGGTGGATTAAAAAAAAAAGAAAAGTATGATTAGTTCAAAAGCGCCTTTGTGGAAGATCTATACATATTCAGAATTATATACATTATATATTATATATTGTATTAGATGCTACTACAACAACTGTCACTCGAGTAGTTATGGGGTTGGTTGCAACAGATGTATTTGTTAAGACCACTTGTATATCCATGTATCAAGATACCGTCAAACACCTTATAAATAGCTACTTTTGCCTTCTTCCTTATTCACAAGCGAAACCGGAGCGAGTATTTCTGCATGTTTGATTTGGCAGATTCTTATACGTATACAGTTACCTGTGAGGAGGATGAGCCTGGTTTCTGTGGGAGTGGCCTCAATGAACTGAGCAAGGCAGGAGGTTTGATGAGACGCGTAGCCAGGCCTCCCTGCAGAGGGTGCAACGGCGTTGGAAGATCCTCGTTCTCAAATACAGAGGAGAACAGCTCGCCCAGAACCTTCAAGGTGAAACAAAACAGGGGGCTAATTAACAATCGCAAAGAAGCAAGCACAGGAGAATTTACCATAAGGAAGTCACCAAAAACAGGGTCAAAGACAGCTGTATACTCATTTGTATCACTCTCAGGAAGACTGAAGAAACCAGGCTTTAGATTAAAGCATTTACACTTTCTTAAATCATATTTTGAAAAAAACTAAACAAAACCCAATCTATATTATTCCCATTTCCTTTAAAGGGTGGAGCCAAATCCAGAGAGGCTTTATAATGACGCTGGCAACAGCAGAATTTACAAATGAGAAACCTTCTCTTTCAGCTGCAAAATTGAGAATCAGCAAAACTAATTATTCTATCATGTAGTTATGTGGGCAGCACATGGTTAGCGCTGTTGTGTCACAGCATGATCTCCCTGTGCCAGTTTTCTCCAGGATCCCCAGTTTCCTCTCACACTCCCAAGACATGCAAGTTTATTTAAAAGCTTACCCGACTGTAGTTTGATAAGAGGTTCTGAGAATTATGACATGTTTTAGTCTGTATCAAATTACATATTTCACACCAACAAATGATTCTCTTACCTTCTGAGCCTCCAGTTTCACTTTGGCCCAGTCGGGCTTTAGTGCCACACACAGGAAATACTCTTGTAAGGCCTCATCGTTCCGGCCTGCTTTACTCAGTGCTGTAGCTTTCAGATAGTGAGCCTAAAAATGACAAAAAAAACGAGTTTGATTTTTGAGGCATGGGCTGCGATAATGACATTTCTATTAATAACAAGTTTAAACCAAATGTCCCTTCTTTATGACATTTTCAAATCTACAGCTTAGTGAATTAGTGACCCAGATACACAACTATTACTGGTACACGCACTGACCCCTTGAATAAAGTAATAAATAGGAACATTTTTTCCTCCTTGTTACACGCAAATTCTAAAAATCTCACCACACGATAATGTGTGTTGAGTGGTTAGACACTGGTCCAGGCTATCTGACTATAGCAGAGAACCTGCATGTCACAGGTCGTCAAGAACATCATTGCATCATTGTTAGTTTCAGCATCTTTTTATTGCCAGAAATAATGACTGGTAATACAGGAAGCAGAATATTTATTCACGGTTTATTTTTATACAGAGAACAAGGTTAAGCAAACCATGCCACACACCACAGCATTTATAACCTAAGCTAGTTTGCATTACCTGTTCCTAGATGGGCTTTTAAAACAAACACAAAACTCTCCATACATCAATAAAATAACTACACAAAACAAAACTTAAACAACAAATTATAGACACCAACAGCACGGGGCAGAGACTGCAGTATAATAAAGTAAGGTAAAATAAAAGAAGCATGACTGCATGCCCAATTCATCTTTAAAAACTGTTTTAGTTTAAGTTTATAATGATCTCAATCAGGTTCTAGTTTGAGTCCTGTAAGCTAGTAGTTCCACATGTTAATAAGACAAATAGAAAAATGCCATTTGCCAAAATGATTTCTGTGCCCTGCAGTTTCTAACAGATGTGCTGCACGTTACTGAAGCCAAACCTCGAACAGGAGCACAAAGTCACAGCTGATTATGTGAGCATTTGTATAATAATTGTAGATTAGGAAATTGCAACAAACATTGCAATGCTGCAATCTTGCTGGCTTCCTATTCAGAATTTGCCCATTTGTATTTCATCATAAAAGGCCTGACTGTTGGGAGTGATGCTTGTGAACAAACGGTTACACAATAACTAACAACAATGAGAATGTATAAAAAGGGATTGATAGTATGAAATAGCAAATATAAGCAAGTTTGCTTTTGCAACTTTGGTCACATTTGAGATGCTGCAGTACCTAATATGAAATGTGACCATTATCTTTTGTCTTGGTCTTTATTCTCACTCGGGTACATTTAATTTTGTCCTATAAATCACTTCAAACTTTTCCCATTTCAAATTTTTCATCTTACCTCTGTCCACAGGGTTTTTAGCCTGCAGAGGCTGCTGGCATCCTGCACTGCCTGGCTGAAATTCTGCATCTCCAGGTGCAACTCAGCCCGCTGATGCAACAGTCTGCCTGAAGAGGGCACTGTATACACAGGGATGAACAGACATCAGTTCATTGGATAGGTCTCCAGGCAATAGAATGGTTTTTCTAGGTCTAGCAGAAGTAGGGCAATAATGTAACATGTGGCATGAGACCAGTTTCACGTGTTAGAACACCATGTAACTTACGTAGCAACTCTAATAACTGACATCAGCCACACCAGCGGACATTAACATTTAGTCTCATCTGCTTGGAATGCATGCCTACATAAACACACTGCTTCATGTATCACGTACGCAAATTATGCACTTTACTAATGATCAGATAAAGTACACACTGTACCCAAGTTGGACTTGCCGTGCGTTACTTAACCAAACTGTCATCACTGGTTTCTTTGAGAAGGATGAAAAAGTTCCAGCCTAAATGTATTTAACCCACTTTGTCTGCATAGTTTTTAGTTGTTTGATAAGCGAAATAACACTCGCTGTCATCTTAGATTTCAAAGCAACCTGATAGTTAGTTCATAACATAATATACAAGTTAAACAGGTATTCAGAAAGAAACAAAGACATTTGTGGAACAGCTAAAAATGGCACATGGTTTTAAAGAAACAGGAAGAAAGGTTTGCAGAAGTTTAGATGCTCAGTTGCTACCGTCTTCTAGTGTTAGTTTCATTACTAAGTGTGTGTATGTGTACACAACAGAGCCAATGTTTCAGTGCAGAAAAAGCAATGCAGTGTCTACAGTTTCCGTGTAGCTTAATAAGGGGTTCAGAAATCTGGTGTCTGAACCTCTTGGGCAAACTTTCCCCATAGGATAAGGACAATCAACCAAAGTATGACAGTAAACAAACAACAGGACCAGCCTATCATCAATATGTGTGACATAATAGTTGGGGGAAAGTATAGTATAGAAAGAACTACATGGCTCCATTACCATAAAAACTGCAACTAATAACATTTTTTGAGACTTCTCATCATTTATCTGACTCTGCATTTTCTCCATCTCTTTAACCAGATGGAGACCATTTGCAAAAATTTAAGACTACGCTTTACATGCCGTACCCTTGCAAACCACACATATCAGGACATATTATGTGCTAAATTTATAATTCAATTACATGCAATCCAAATGACAGATACCAGACGGCCTCCTCCTGTCTTTGTTGGGAAAACACTGGCTGGCAGTGACAAAACTGTGAAAGCACTCTGTCCTCCCATCATCCAGAGTCATTCACAAGACAGAAGGCATGAATCAGTATTGATCTGGGGAGAGAAATGTCTGAAAGGATGCCACAGGGACGGTGCATAGTCCTTTTATCTCAGCTGTGAATTCGGGATTTTCAGCTGAATCAGGCTGATCAGTTTTATAAAATGCCATTAAAGCGAGAACAGCAGAGAAAACTAAAGATGAGTCTGAAAAAAGAATTACAGTTAAAAGTTGCTTTAATAAGTAGACCAGATGTGGGAGGGGAAGGAGGAGTCAGTTTTAACTTCTGAGGATTCAAACTGTGCAACATGAGACTTGCCATGGCCCATGATTAATGAAACACACTGGCAGCCTTTATGTAATGTGCCAACATAACAGAACACTCAGTTTTATAATGTTTGGGACAACCTGTCCTTAAAGTGACCAAAAAAATTAAAAAATAAATGAATAAATAAAGATGAAGCAAATGAGGGTGTTAAAATAGGCTGTTGTTTTTCTGTTTAAGTACAATTAATGACCAACTACCGTTCACCCAAACGTTACCCAACACTGCTTATCCAACACCATATATAAGGGGAGGAGTTAAAGGTTATGTCAAACCAGAGACAATACGATGGCCTTCTTCTAGAAGGAGACTGGCCCAACCCGACCAGACAAATCTGATGAATGTATTCATACAGCAGCGACTGAGCAAATAAAATTTTCGGTTTACATAACGGAGATCACATAACAGTGGAAAAACTAAGTGGGGCATCAAGTCCAGAGAACTACATAGAGACGTCCCCTCTGCAGCTCTGTGAAAACAGCACAGCCCTGCCAAGTATAAAGGGAAAAGCAGCACTAAACAACCGCTTTGCTGTTTCTTTATGTGCACGGGTAGGCTGTGTACTGGCTTTGGTAACGAGGGACGGCGCGTCACGTAACACCACACCTCGGTACAATCTAGATAGGAGGGGGTGGCGCCCCTCATTGGTGACACTGAGAAGTTAAGACTGAAAGAAGTAGGTCATCTGCACAAAAACTTTACACTTTTAATTGCAATCTGTCAAGTTAAGCACTGGAATTAGCGCATGGATCTCTCTCGGTGCGCATGTAGAGGCTGTGTGCAGTCTTACCTAGATCCACTGCTCCGTTGTACTTCTCCAGAGCCTCTGAAAGATTCTGCTTTTTCCACGAATCCTCTCCTTCGATCCATAATTTCCTAGCTTTACTCTCAGTTGCAAACAGTTTGTCCAAGAGGCCACTGAGTACAACGTTTATTCTCCGGCCGTTCGGCAGTCCTTCTTTCCTGCTCAGATTTTGTTTGCAGTGTACACAGTTTGTGACAGAGTCGTCATCCGTGCAGCGTTTGCAGAAAGTGTGTCCACACTCCACCGTTGTGGGCTCGTGGAGCAAACACTTGCAGAGACGACAGGAAAACAAGTCCAGGGCTTCTTCATCCTCACACTCCCCACTACTTTGAAACCCGTCTTCCCCACTGCTGCGTTTACTGCTCCCGTTTACCGTGGCGTGGATGCCCAGCTCTTTCTCACGCAGAGTTCGAGCGATGGTTTCCACCAGGAGTTGAAGCTCCTCCGGGCGTAGCTTGCCAAGGTTGGCCGCTGTACAGTACGAGTCCAGCGCTTCAGATATCCGGCCAGCACGGGATAGCGAGTCGGCCTTCCTCAAACACAAGCCCCTGTCAGGCTGCTGGAGATCTGCGAGTTGGGAGCTATAGATCTCCACGGCCAAGTTGAAGTCCCCGGCCCGGCTGGCCTCTTCTGCTACCTCCAACATTTCAGGGCAGATCCCCGCAGCTCCGGGATTGGAGAGCGAGTGGACGAACACTTCGCCCTGGTGAGACCTTAGTCCGGTCTCCATCTTCTTCTCCCGACTGGAAAATCAGACGCTTAGAAGACTATAAGAGTCACTGAGAACATGGCACAAGCACACAAACTCTCCACCACAAGAAATAATTCCCCCGAGTTAATGCACACCATCTTTTGCGTTTTTAAATGTCAACCCAGACTTCCAGTTGTGTCCAACTCTCAGTGATGGCCATAAGTCCGATGCATAAGACCTCAACCCAGATAAAACGGGGCGCCTGTGTAGCATGGCTGGTCCCCGATAAGTCCCAGTATCTGATGTAGATTCACTGCAAACACCTGGAGGTTGAAGGTCGGGGTTATTTATTACACAAACTTTCAGCGTATCGGGGACCTCAGCGCTCCCTTTACATAGCGGAGGTAGTTTTATTTATGTCCCGTCTAAAGACAGAAACTTCTTTAGAAGAAGAAAGAAGAAAAAAGAAAAACACAAAATGAATCTACGGCATGTTTAGGTACGAACCGGTGGGTAAAATCCAAAGAGCTAAGTAAATAAGCAGCTTAATTTCCATGGATCGTGCTAACTCGTAGTTACGATGGTAAATATCCGCAATAAAGGTAAAGTTTCGAGCCTGAGAAGTCCCATATAGAGCGGATAAATGCTAGCCACAGACCCACAAGCTCATCGTTTCTCCAAGAAGTCACAGCGGATCGGCCGCGTTTATATAAGAGAGCCCGGGAGCAGTTAAGTCCGGGGGAGCCAGCTAACGTTACTACTGGTTAACTGGTCAACATATACTGCCACTTCGCAGTTTGTTAAACTCCGGAACTCTTTCCGAACCGATATCCCCAAAAAATGTGCGTTTACAAGACCTCGAAAGTCATTTCTTCGTCTTTTACGGCGAGGAAACCCAAACAAAAACAAAGCCCTCACCGAAGGAATCCATCTTGGTTGTTAGCCAGCTAGCTTTGAGCTGCTAAAGGTTCTGCTTTGGGATTTCGCATACAATTCGCCGAAGCAGACGCATGGCGACACGTGACACACGAGACAAGCTCCTATTGGCCCTTTATGTGGCTCACTTATATAACTCAATGATATTGTATAACCTTTGCAGACAACGCTGAATGAGTGTCTGTGTGCTTTACCAAAAAGACACTTCACGTTTTTTAAATTTAAACGAGGTCTCACACATGATATTACAAAAATAGCCTCGAGTAAAACAAGAGATCGCAGTTTTCGGTTCTGGTTGAGTTACTTTATGCCCTTTAACTTATAGTTTCATCTGTGGGAGCTGATTCATTGTTTTATGTAATGCTTTATATAAGCAGTGTGTCAAGTCTGGTTTTGGATTTAAAATGTGAAAGACATGTTATAGTTAAGAGCTATTGCTTTAAGCCAAAGGGGGAAAAAGTCTGGTGTAGCCTACGACCTTATCTTTTGGATCAAGTAAAGCTTTTGTTGTGCTGTTAAATACTCCATAAAGCTGTGACCCAATTTAGGTAATGGGAATCCACACAAGGCCGAATTCTTTTAAACGAAAGAAAGGTTGTACAGACTCTGCTGCTAAGTATATGCACAGGGACACGGCCAAGAGGGTCTCCAACAGCTGTAGGTGCATTGGGTTTATATAATATATCAAATATATAACGATAAGCAAACTTAATTTGTAACCTTTGTTTTGTTTTGTTTTGTTTTTACCTTCCTCATACACACAGGGAGAAACGAGGTAAATGATTATCAGTGGATGAGACATACACGAAAAATTAGGTCTTAAGCTTGGTTTGCATTCCAAACACAAATCCAACCTGTCTGCTCCACCTACCAAAATTAAACGACCTAGTTGAAAAACGTGTGCCCCAGTTACTTCCTGTATACCAAATGTAGCATGTCAACATTTATTTCGTTTTGGGTGTGTTGTTAATGGACAGGGCTGAGATACCTACAGGAACAATTAATAAAACTAACACCAAAACATGTTTGTAAGTTGTTTAGTGCTAAATCAGTTGTATTCAACATGTGTGCACTAACCACCATAACTCTGCGCATATTATTGTCTATTTACTTTCTAGAGTTAGATATGAAAATGTGTCACAAATAACATGCAAAGTGAAAAAAACAGGTGAAAGGGGACAAGTTATATACTCTTTAAAAAGATGGACACAGATGGAAATATTTGGAACAAGTTCTATGTCAGCATATTGAGTACAGCTTGTATGATACTGCTGATTTTCAGTTTGGGGACAGTGTCCTATAAACTGTCTCTACATGTGAGATTCAAGAGTTTCAGCTCCTTTATTCGTCCTCAGTGTATTATGTTATGTAGACAGTGAGTTTTCTGCTTCTATCTAACAAAATCAAAGTAAATGGGATTATGTTTGTTCAGCTCAGAATACTAAAAACATCTACTTAAAATATTGGTGTCATTTTCCTCCAGAAAACGAGACCCTGGAAAGAGAAAAGAGAAGATGATATAAGATGTATTTTTAATGATCACTATTAATGTCTGTGCATTATCCAGAGAAACCCAGACTGTTGCTGGAAATATGCTGTATGTTCTGAAACAGCACAGACTCAGTTATATTCTTTTCTGTTTCAGACAAGGAAAAACAAATATTTGAAAATGTAGGTAAATGAAAGATTTTCTGTTTGCAAGGAATTGTTTCAATTAAAATTTATTTATATAGCACCGTACTGCAACAACAGTCCCCTCATGGTGCTTTATATTGTAAAGTAAATACCTACGATAATAGAGAGAAAACCCCAACAATCAGATGACCCGCTATGAGCAAGTACTTGGCAACTGTGGGAAGAAAAAACTCCCTTTTAACAGGAAGAAACCTCCGGCAGAACCAGGCTCAGGGAGGAGCGGCCATCTTCAACAACTGGTTGGGATAGACTGGTTAAAAGACACACTGTGGAAGAGATCTAGAGATGAATAATAACTAGTGCTTAAATGCAAAGCGGTGTATAAACACAGAAAGTCAAAAGAAGGCAGTGTAGAAGAAATACTTAGTCCATCATGGGAAAGCCCCCAGCAGCCTAGGCTGGTTGCAGCATAACTAAGGGAGGGTTCAGGGTCACCTGATTTAGCCCAGGGGCCTGAAAGCTGAGGGCTCTGCCTCTCATTCTACTTTTAAATACTCTGGGAACCACAAGCAAGCCTGCAGTCTGAGAGCAAAGAGCTCTAATGGAGTGATACGGTACTATGTGGTCTTTAAGATAAGATGGGGCTTATCTTAAAGATATTCAAGATCTTATATGTGATGATAAGGATTTTTTTTCTTGGATCAAGTGAAGGCTTTTCTGGGAGTTTTTAAGATAACCTGATCATAATTGATCACAGTAGTCCACCTTTTGAAATAAACGCATGGACTAAACATAAGTAGAAATACACAAGAAAATATTCCCTGTTGGGATTTTAGTGAAACAAACTTAAAGCTGTAAATGTCACATGTGTAACAACTGTCTAAGCTGTTGTTTGACAGCAGCAGTGTGAGTCACAATGCCATCACAGGCTGGTTTATTGTAGTCATCGCGGTCAGGGTCACATACAATGATTGTGCAAAAGTTGGATTGTCTCGCAGCGAGGGTACGTGGTTTAAAAACAACACATGTTGATCTAAGTCTGGTTCATAAATATTCTCATAACTTACCACATCCACAGTTCCTGAACTGTTATGAACCTTTAAATAAAAACCCACGCAGTAAAATCAGACTAACTTAGACTACTTTACATAAAAACTGATTTGCACATCTATCCTGATATCACTTTTCCATCGTTGCGTCAAAGATCCGCATCACCTTGCGGATCAGATAATCCTAATGATAACACTGACGCTGAAGCTGACACATTTCCCAAAGAGCTTTTACCATAGCTGGATAAATTGTTGATCATGTTTCCTTCTACACATTTATCAGAAAAAAATGAAGTGATGACACAGTCAGCACCGTGCAGAAAAGAACCACGTAGCAAAAAATATTGTTGGTTTATAGCAAACCGAAGAAAGAATTGCCTCTTGAGAATTTTCTAAGTTTAAAGTTGAATAGGGATTGTGTAAGCCTCTGTGACTCAACCCCCTGAAGCACCACGAAGCAGTTCTATATGCTCAATACAACTTCCTGTGATTGCACGTGTCTGATAGGGTATTGTAAAACAAGGGAGACTTTTTAAGAAAATAAATGTCTTTATGACACTGTAACCTTACACCACTCTTGGCCTTTTTAAAAAAAAAAAAAAAAAAGAAAAAGCAGAAAAGCTTCATGCCAAAACCTGTTTTAAAAACATGTCAGCACATAAGATATCAGCTATGAAACATTTCCTTTTTATTGTGCAGCCAAGATAAGGGTAAAATTATACGCCGCCACATTTTTGGTTTAATAACGAGTGTGTTTTTCAGTAATTATCTAGAGCAGGGGTTATCAAAGTTCAAAATCACACATCAGACACGCTCAGTACTTGTTTACAGTTTTCTAACCAGCAGAAAGACAACAGCTATGTCTGTCAATATTAGAGAAGTTTGATCTGCTTGGGTGGTTAAAACAGACAAGAAGAGTTTAAACTGAATACAAAAGCTCCCTTTGTGCCCCAAATGTCATAGTATGATCATGCACGAGTGTCCTCGTTCCTCTTCACGCTTGAAATTTCATCAGGAGCTGCTGCTGGTCTTTGGAGCCCTGAATCTAGAAGATGAAGTGGCAGCGGATGTTTTCTCAGTGTACATTCAAACTTAACACCTCTGTATTACCTAGAACAGAGGAAAGGGAAGCAGCCAGCTCCCAGCATCCAGTATAACAACTCAAAGTGAAATATTCAGGGTCAATCACATGTTAATAAAACCTCCAGAATTGTCTTTTCTTTTTGTGCCCTTTTGCAGTTCTGTTAATCAGGTTCACATTTACGCAAGGACAATAGATATTTGACACTCCGCTAGACCAGTTAGCTGATGCCCTTGGCCAAAGCAAATCCTTGTCTTTGGCCACATTAGCCCAACATGGATTCAGTACTGTAAATTGAAAATATGAAGGGACACCTCAAACATAGGTTCATCTCTTTTGTCTGTGTTGGTTCTCAGTCATCCTGGTCATCGTTGTCTAAGGAGCTTGGAAAGAAAAGCGTCTTCTCGGATGAGAGGTGAAACGTCTTCAAGCAACTTAAAGTCCAGACGCTTTTCTTTCCAAGCTCCTTAGTTCATCTCAGTTAATTTTGTTAAATCGGGTTTTCAGACTTCACTTTAAATACATGCAGATGCTTTTGTCAAAAAAGGGGAATTAATGATTACAAGCAAAGTTATAGTCTTTATTTTTTGATTATATCCACTAGATGGTGGCACTGGCTGAGCAGTGGAGATTTTGGATGGTGAGCAGAAGGTATGATTTAAGTGTTTAGGCTTTAGAAAACTTCTCTGTATCAAAGATGATGATCACACAGCAGTTACACTTATCCACATTATATCACAAAAATCTTAAAAGTATTTAATGTTCACTTAACCTAAATCTATGTAAATCTACGCTGTGTCATGAATGCTTTTGGCCCAAATCAAAAAGAAAAAAAAAAGACACTTATGAATGATTTTGTAATTGAAGGTTAAGAGTGGCATAAGGGAGAAAATATGAATGAGCCACAGTATCCTTCAGAGTTAGGTTTGAAAACTATCATCAGCTGTTGATGATCTTAATCAAATATTTTTCAGAAATCCAAAACAAACACAAGCATATATGATCATTTGTACTGATTTATTTTGATGAGATAAACTTAGAAACACAGTGTAGCCATCTCACCCCCTGCTTCATGAAGAATAGGCTGCTTACATTATTTAACATGACCTATTTTACACTGTAAACCCAAACGCTCAAAGAAATTAGATAAATTAAATAATGTAAACTCATTTTGAAAAAAAAAACTCCCCCAAAAACAACACTCCTACTAACTCAAATGGGTTAAGCTAATCAAAAATTTTCTTCCATTTGAGTTAGTTCAACTTATTATTTTTGATCAACTATGAAATATAAATATATAATTTAATTTTACTTATTTATTTAAATTAGTTATTAGGCATTTTGGAAGGTTTTGATTCCTGGGGTCAATTTGACCCCAAACAGAATATATTAGTTTTTTTTTTTAATGTAATGTTTTAAAAAGAATTAAACATTTGTTTAATACAAAAGTGAACAGCAAAAACTGAGCTTTGCTAAACTGAAAAAGTGACTCTGTTATACCCATAACTGTTAAGTTATGTCAACTTATTCCCACAGGATACACAGATGAAAACTTGTAAGTACGGCTTACTACTTGTAAGTAGTATTTACTGAATATTTTTAATATAATTTTTAAATATTTTACTTTTTATTTTAGTCAAAATGTACATCTCAAATGCAGTTAAAATATTGGAGTTCTGATAAGCTTCAGCTTTAAGTTCTTCAACTTAAAAAATGTGAGGCAATCGGGTGCCTTACATTTTTTGAATTCTGCTAACTTCTTTGGGTTTACAGTGTAGGGTTACAAAATGTAATCAGTTTCAGTGCCTGTATACAGTCAAATAACAGAAAGTACAATCCAAAACTATTTCAACGATGTTTAATATTAATTTTCACACTGACCGGGAAGATATTCTAAAATGGTCTTATTTCGTTTCAAGTGAAGCAAGGTTTGTATAAAAAATGAGCGTTTTGAAAAAGTTGAATTCAAATAAAATATTTAATTAAAATAATAATGCCAAGCCTTAGTTTTCTTCTCCTTAACTACATTACACTTGTAAACCTTTAACTCTGCTTTTCTCTTAGTTTTCCTTCTGCGAGGTTTTTCGTGTCTTCTTGCGGAGGTTTGTTTCCCCCACGCGCTCTGACAAAAATTATATGATTGGCTGAGAAGTATCACGTGGGATAACAATACATGTGATTGGTTTGCTTTTTCTGTGGACGTACATCGACTACCGTAAAGACAAAAGAAAAGGCTGCGCAGGTTAAAATGACCTTACCGTAAATACAGAAAACGTCGCGCACAGTAAAATAGAAACTGTACGCCAAAACCTAGTAATAAATCTGGGTCGGTAAAGAGAAAAGGTTGGTGAAAGCCTAGGCCCTACAGTATGGCCAACACCTTATGTCCTAAACCCTTCGGTAATCCCAGAGCTCACCTGAGGCATAATCTGTGAGATTCCTAAACAGTCAGTCAGTGACTCAACGAGCCATCATATAATTTCAAGCCAGTCCCCGCCTTGTCAGGTACACCTCATGTCAGAAGCACACACTATGAAGAACCTTCGAGCTGTTTTCAGTTCCTCACGCTTACACCAGTAGTGTAACACTTTAAATATAAACAGAGGAAAAATAATGTAAAAAAGGTTCAAATTGATGTCACCAGATAAGCATATTGAGATATTATCTGCATGATTTTTCTTCTTCTAGGTTTCCAGCTACATATTTTGCCTGTTAAATACAAAAAAGAACCCACGCTTCACTGTCACGTTTTCGGGAATGAGGAAGTCTTAAATGAGCGTTAATAATAAGAACCAAGATAGAAACTTCTTCTAAGAATCAAGTGGTGAATGTCGCTTTCTCTGTTCAAGACATTAGCTGCAGGACACGAAAGAAACATGCGGTTTGTATAAACTGCTGCTTCATTGATTATGTCGGTAGGTTTGTGTAGTGAAAAGGAGACGGAGGGATGAAGCAGTTGGATTATCGAGGCAGCAACATGTGACAGCTTGCTCTGCTGTCCTGGCGGCTGGTCAGATGGCCTGCAGTCAGTCTCCATTCTCAGTGCAGTATCCCTTCTTTGTCCCGTGTGCTGCTCTCAGTGACACACAACACAGGCAGGGGACAGCCAGAGAGAAGCAACACTTGAGGAAACGTGACAGGCAGCTTTATTAATTCATACAGGCTGATTTTATATAAGATCACAGCTCTAATTCACCGAAGATTGAAAGCGGAATGACCTCGATGAGAGATCTCATTTTACAGAAAAGAAAGGAAGAAAGAGATCTAAAATAGGTTATGATTACTGTGAATGAATTTATGTGCTATTCCTGTTGACTGGTAACCTTTGCAGGGCCTATCTTGCCTCATGATGGGATAACGGATCCAAAATAAGACTGAAGGAATTATAAGTGTAGTAGAAGAAAGAGAGTTTGGTATCACGATGTCCTCAAAGCAATGAGTCATCTGTCCTAATCTACCATTTTTATTCTGTAAACTGAGTCTAATCGACACAATGTGTTCCCGTGTTTAGTACAGCTGTCAGACCACGTCCAGTTAATGCAAGCCTTGTATAACTGGAACTTACCTCTTCCTGTCGTTCCTGCCAAGTGCACAGAGTCCGTCATCACCGGCACGTGGCCCCGATACTATTCAGAAAAAAAAAACAACACACACACACATGCGCTCAGGCTACTGACTGCCTGGAACACATACGCACTCACAGCACCACCTGTCTTCCTGCTCCGGTGTGCTACAGTTTATGTGTGGAGTCAGTAGGGGTGAGCTATGAGAGCGGTGAGCGGCAACACGTGAGGTTCCTCCCGCTGGCCTTCACACATGCAGCAGGCTGTGCGTGTATGTGTATGTGTGCGTTTGTGTTATTGGATTGCTTAACCGCTATTAGCCCAACTCCAATTCAATAACTGGGGTTCAACAATTAATGGTTATTTACGTTATTATTTCATAGAAGTATTGTGAGCCCCACCACACCACCACAGAGACACGCGTATTTACGCATACGTGCCTTCCACAAAAGGCGAGGACAATGAAGAAAAAGGACATTTCCTCATTCAGTTTTCGGCTGAACAACATCCTTGAATGATTTGTACAGCGACACAAAAATGGGAAGTATGCACTAATGATGTTTTCATTTCCGTCTGTTTACATGGAAAGGTGATTACAGGCACTGTAACAGCAACACTAGTTTCTGGCTTCAGTCTATCAGACCGCACCTTACTCTGGCAGTAACTATGTGGTGTTTTGTTGGTCCTTGAAATGAGCAGGGAAATACAGTATTTTACAAAACAATACATACCAAACTGAGGGTTTCTTTCTGAGTTATTGATATGATGAACAGTTCAGTAACAAAAACACTGTGATAGTCAGTGTCATGGCACCTTACTTATAAACTCTACTAGTTTCCAGATTTGCTTTGCCTTGCACGCCTTTCATCATCTTGTTAACATGAATTAATTTAATATGTAATATAAATCTAGGAAAAACTTCTGTACAAATAAGTATTTACAGTATAATACATTAGTTTTTAATTCAAATACGTTTTATATTTGACATTATAATACATTTAAAAGAGATGTACTGTATAGAACATGAACTACCAGTAACTGATATGAATGCATTTCCTGATGAGTGCACTTAAAGAGGGCGTTACGTTGTACATGCAGATTTAGATGGATTTCTTTTCCTGCAAAGGGATTCAATTATGCTGTCTGAATGCAGCAAATTAGAGTTATTACAACATTAGATCTAGATTAGATATATTTGGATTGGAAAAACTCGTCTTAAAACCCTGCAAACAGGATGATACTTCAATCTGTCACCCATTAAAATATTTAAATCACACTTTACCTGAACACACAGAAACAGCACAAGGTATTCAAATGACTGAAACCATTTAGAAAGATGAGGAAAAATGGACTAAATTAGAAACAATTCAAATATAAATCACTTTTGTGTGTTAACTGGGTATTATACATAATTACTGTCAGGTTTGAATACAAACACAAGACTCAAAGCTGGCTGAAATAACCCAAACAAATCTTTATTAAGGCTTAATAATGCAGACAGAGAAACAAAGTCCAACATGCAACAGACAATAGAGAACTGGAAAAACATTGCCTGGTTTGATGAGTCTCGATTTCTATTACAGTATTTGGATGGTAGGGTCAGAGATCGGCTAATAGCGTGGGGGATGTTTCATTTGCACACTTCACCCTCCTTGGTACAAACTGAGCATTGTTTAAATATCACAGCCCACATGAGTATTGTTGCTGACCATGTCCATCCATCTGTGACCACACTGTTCTCATCTTCTGATGACTGCTTCCAGCAGGATAACACACCAGCTCACAAAAAGCAAATCATCTCAAACTGGTTTCTTGATCATGACAGCGAGTTCACTGTCCTCAATTAGCCTCCACAGTCACCAGCTCGAATTCCCATCATGGGAAAATCACATTGTGAATGTGCAACCGACAAATGTGCAGCAACTGTGTGACAGCATCATGTCAATATGAAGCAAAATCTCTGAGGAATGTTTCCAGCACCTTGATGAATCTGAGTCACAAAGAAGTCTGACGTTCTCAAGGAAAAAGTAGGTCCAACCCAGTACAAGCAAGGTATGAAGTGGGCAATGAGTGTATGTACACACACCGAGGCTAGTTGGAAACTGGGAATAGGAAGGAAATGAGACACGGTTGAAAGTCATCAAGACAGTCACAGGGAAGGAAGCAGAACTTAAAGCAGGTTACAAAAGACAACTAACTGTCAAAGTAAAACAGGAAAAGTGAACCCGACTAAATACAGAGACACGTACGCTGGCGAAGCAGGAATGAACCAAACACAACCAAATCATAATAATTATAATAAAACTGGCAAAAAAGCCCCAATATAAAAGAATTATAAGAAAAATGAAACACAGGCAAGACCCAAAATAAATCCATCCCTTAAAAAATAAGACTCAAACCTAAACAGAGCTCCAGATTCAGATGTATTAACTAAGGTTACAAACTCAAAAACACAGCTCATCCCAGGGATCACGACAACTACACTGTTGCCTGTAACGATGGCATACAACCAGAAGCTACACGTGTCTTTGAGTATGAAGCAGTGAAGCACAGTTTACCACAAGATGGCAGTCTGACTTCTGAGGACGCCATCTGGTTCAGACATAGTAGGCAAAGTTTAGTGTTGTGCATGTTCGGCTGTCCTGATATTGTGCATGTTTACATCATAATGACTTATTATTCCTATTGAAAGGTGATCAATAAGTAAATCTATTACCAAATAAAATATTGCAGGCTTTATTATTAACATTGTTTGATCAGACTTGAAGTTTCCTACATTCAAAGAAGTCCAGGTTTCCTCTTATATTTTCTCAGACAGATGTATAGAAAGAACATTTTTTAAATATATATTAAATCACTAATCAAAAATGTCTGCAACACAGTTTACTTACATTCATCAGTTTCCCTATTTTTATTTTTCCCCCCCTTTTGTCACGAGTTATGGACATTTTACCCCTTTTTCTTTGATTCCTGCATCATCCTACCACACTTTCTTTAAATATGATAGCTCCTTGAGACCTCTGATCTTGAATGTTACTGTAAAAAACAAAATTAATTGTTATTATTCTGAGGAAGAGACACATTCATGCACATCAGACAAATTGAGGGCCATTATTCTTGTTATATATTATTCATGTTTCAACATCTAGAAAGAATTTCCATTGAGCTTTCACGGCCAGGTTACTATTTCCATAAATGCATCTTGAGCATAAAAAAAATCCCTCTAAAATATTTAGTTGAAAGAAAGCCAGAGCCCCCGGAAATAGCAAACCCTCAAAGGAAATGAATACATTATGAAATTATTCCATTTTCTATTGCAGTTATAACATATTTATAATAAAAAACAATTCACAAATAGAACAAGTTTTCTATTATGCTAACTTTGACTCTGCTCATACAACAAAAAGAAAAAACTACTACTACTGATGTAATGAGTGTTTTTCTATGTTCCTACGATGAACTGTAATGGTGAGTAGTGGATAGAGTCATTGAGTTGCCAATAAGCTCTCGCACCAATAAAAATACTCAAACTTTTATTGTGCCGTCTGTTATTGATCGACAGAAATTGCTCACAGTCGATTCTTACCAGACAACACGACTGATTCTGGGAAAGTGCTGTTCCTGATGAGGATGCTGTGAGTCACTGTGCTGTGACTGTGTGTACCAGCAGAACTCTGTCAGTAATGTAATGTCTGAAGCTCTCGGCTGTAACTGTCCTGGTTAAAAACAGTTAATACTTCACAGGATGATTGGACATGATTAAAGGGAGATGCCTTTGAGGAGGTGGCTTTGGCTTTCACATTAGTGAGAGCGGGATCTTGTTACTTCAGTGTTAGCAGCCTTGCACTGGCTCCCTGTGCATTACAGAATCCAATACAAAGAGGCACTGTTAGTATTTAAATCCTTAAATGGTCTTCCACCTTCATATGTGGTAGATAAGCTGTGTCCATGTACTCCTTTAAGACTGCTTGACTGCACAGTGGCAAGTTTAAGCTTTAATGGATGGGAGCTTTGGGCTTGTTTTTCTGGTATTTGTCCAGGGTCCACGGTTCCATGCTTACAACTTTATGGGAACATTTTGGGGAAGGCCTTTTTTGCTCTGGCATGACTGTGCTCCAGACACACTCCAAAATCTCGTAGAAAAACTGCCCAGAAGAGTGGAAGCTGTTATAGCTGCAATGGATTTAAATAACCCATTGGATCTATAATTGGGTTTAAATTATTGGGTTTAAAAAGATAGGCTTGACCTGGGTTAAAGAGAGAGTGTATCAATTATTCATCCAAAGCACACTACATCACATGGAAACTCAGTACACACAAAACAACAGACACCAAAAATGTGGAAATGAATCATAAAGCAATTATCTCCTATGTGCTTAGCTTTCCCCAAAGTTTCCCTGCAGTCAGATTTTTAAGAGAAATTTTAATAAACCAGCCTTTTACGGTTCAGATAAGGTCTTTTTTTCAGGGAAGGGTGAGCCGCTAGTAGAGATTTGTCATCTTTGTTGGTGCATTGAACAGTTAGTAAGATTCAGCCTAGAGTCAGCCAATAACTATTGTGTGAAAGGACCGTAGAGTTTTGAATCATGACAGTACAGGCTGGTGACACATCACAGCTAATGCCACCGCATTGTAGCCAATCAACTCTTCCTTTCTGAGCTCCCACTTTCCTTTCATTAAATTTTTAAAAAGTTCTGCCAGAATGGTAACATGTCTGACTGTCATCAAAGTGAGTTTAACAGGCTAGATGTGGCACCTGGGCCACAGGATCTGGAAAAATCTGGAAAGAAGGAAACCCATCTTAATGCATGCTGAAGATGTGTACACGATTCACTGAAACTGGAATGCTTTAGGATTCTGACAAAACAAAAAGAAAATTGAGCATATCATGATGCACGCTCAATCATCCAGGTAAGGAAATCCCAGAAAGTTGATTCTGTTCATCTGGATGTAGAGTTTTCAGTCGGAGAAACGTTTTGTTACTCATCCAAGTGACTTCTTCAGTTTCAGCTGACTGCAGGTTTCCCCAACCTGACTGTAACTAGCACCACTGATAAGAACGGACTGTCAGGTCAGTTTCATTATAATTAATAAACTGATCAGCTGGTCTTTGATCAATGTGCAGATCAAAGACCAGCTGATCAGTTATCATTGATAAATAGTCTTTGATCACATTATTGCAAAATTTCATGTACAGTATCCTTCTATTCCTATCAAACAGATGAGGATCAGTGTCACACAGAGTGAGGGAGCTTCCATTATCGTTTGAATTGTCCTCCAGAGTATGTTTCAGCTTCTATAATAAAAGTGCTTTTTATTGAAGCTGTAAGCAAAGTGCTTCATCAGCTGGGCCAATATAGTGTTTATGTGCTAACTTACACAGCTCAATCCAGCAGACTCCAAAGATTTGCTTATTGAAAGTACAAATCACACAGCAGGTTGAAGATTTGTGTGATCGCCAAGTCTGTCAAACTGAACTTCAGCCCCCAACCCCAGAATGGTTGCTGGGATATTACCCAAGCAAAATCAAGATGATCACACATTTCTTCAACGCCATCATCTGCAGAAGCTAGTCCATGACTGGTAGTGTGTTTCTATCCAGGTGTTCTTTTACTGTACTGGCAGTGTGTTTGGGATCATTCCATACATCCGTCCTATTCTGCTTATCCAATTCAGGATTGTGGGGGTGAGCTGGAGCCTGCCCCAGATACCACAGGGTAAGAGGCGGGGTGCACCCTGGACAGGTTGCCAGCCTGTCACAGGGCCAACACACAGAGGCACATAACCATTCATACTAAATGGAAGATTGGTGGTTCAATCCCTGACTGCTCCAGCCTCCATGCCAAATATCCCTGGGCGAGATACTAACCCCAGGTTGTGAATGTGTGTGAATGTTAGATAGAAAGCACTTGAGCATAAAAAAAAGTGCTTGTATGAATGGGTGAACGGGGCATGTTGCACTTATGCACTATGAGTGCTCAGGTAGAGCAGAAAAGTGCTTTATAAGAAGCAGTCCATTCACACCAATGGGCAATTTTGAATCGCCAAGTAACCTAACCCCACTAACAGCATGCCTTTGGACTGTGGGACGAAGCCAATCAGATGCTTTCAGCCCTCTACCCCAAAATGATTGCTGGGATGTTACATGGTGGTGTTGCATGGTGAATCATTTCCATCAATACCACTGACTGAAATGTAGCCCCAATCCATAACACAGCCTCCAACAATGACAATCTGAACAACATCATCATATATAAGGCACCAAACTTGGATTATAAACAAACATGAGGATGAAATTGTTCCGCTTATTCTCACCTGCTGATGTCAAACTCAGCAGGTGAGAATATGTAGAGAAATATGGAGCGTGTTTAGGTGAAATATTCTTTTGTAGTTTATATGTGGGGTGCTAACCACTTGTTAAAAGTAAAAGAAATAGTATTTTTATCTTATCCTATTGTATATTTTACTCTATTTATTCTACTGTATATATTATTCTATTTTTATTCTATTCTGTACAGTTGTGTACTGTATTTATTCTTTTTTATTTTTTATTCTAATTGTCCTTCATAACTTTTGCACTGTCCACTTCCTGCTGTGACAAAACAAATTTCCCACGTGTGGGACTAATAAAGGTTATCTTATCTTATTACATAGCTGTGTAATATTTGTCATAAAATGTTTCATTTATCATCTGTTTTTGTACTAGAGTTTGGTAGCCTGTTCTTCAGATCCTTTACACTTTCATGAACAGTGAGTTCATGAAAGTCCACATATGTAGTGATACTGTATGAACACACACACAGAAAGTCTCAGTTTTTTGCTGTTTAGTTCTTTCATCCAGCTACTGCTGGTATGTGAGGTAGGGTTACGTCTTCTTCCACATGTGCCTCTGTCTCACCAGTGGAGGGTGTCCTGTGACTCTTGCTGACTAAGTTGCATTGGTCACTGTGTATTAATAGATGGCATCTGTCAGAGGTGCTGCTCGGCTATTAGAGTGATTTACCAGTGTTTCTAATGCACCCTGAGTTAGGTCAGTGAATTGTGTACTGTTCTGTAACTTGATCAAGTATTATTATTCAGATGTTCAGCCACAGCCACTTTGTAAAGGAGGGTAATTAGGTTTGTTTTAATAAGAACCACACATGCAATAAAGAATAAACATCCGCTCCCCTGTGGTGTTGAAGTAATTGTATGTAAATGTGTGTGAAGCTGAATGGGTGCTGAATCCACTGAACTGAACCTCCAAACATACAGGTGTTAATGCCTTGCTTTTGCTTTGTGTCGTCAGACTCCAATGCTTGTGTAATTTTCTTCATAAGAGAGATGCAAAGCCAGTCAATGAAATAATCCTTTACAACATTAAAGGATATAACAGTCCATATAAACTCACCCTCCACTTTGCAAGCCATATTTTTGTAGTTTGACCTTGGTGGCCTAGTGTACTATTAAATAGCCAAGTGTAATGTCTTTGTATCAAAGCCTTATAAATACCTCCTTTCCTTCTCTGACTTCAGTGATCAAGGAAAAGTGTTTAGAAAAAGCCAAAGGACCTACATTTTTTGATTAGTTATATACTCCCACTTTGTTAGATACACCTGCTTAGCCGCTTGTCGAACAGGTGTACCTGTACCTGCCGTGGCATGGTGCCTGTTAGGCCGGTCTGACTATTTCAGACCAGCTGATCTACTGGGATTTTCCCACAGAATGGTTCAAAAAGAGAAAGCCTGAGCTTGTAGGTGGACAACAGTAGGTCAAAAAACCACTTGTTACAACCAAGGCATGAATGCACAACACATCAAACAACATTTGAAATACTTGGGGTTCAGCAGCAGAATCTCATACTGGATGCCACCCCTGTCAGCTGAGGCTAAAGTTAGCAAAAGGTCATTAAAACTGTGCAAAAGACAGTTAAAGGGATTTAAAACTATTCTTCCAAAATATACATTTATTAGTTGGATGATTGGGACTGAGAGCAACATGTCAGTCTCAAGTCTCCCTTACATATGCAGCTGGGTTGAGAACTGCAGACTGCATACGATTCACATCATTTTCATTCTCTTCAAACTCTTTAGCCAGCCTTCAGCCGCACCCTATGGATGGGCTGTGTCGCTAGAAGAGACCACTACAGACATGATGAAAATGTTTCATCACAGGATAAACACAATTACCCTCCTTTTAAGGGGACAAGTAGAGCCAAACCATGTGAGCATAACAGAGGATCAGACCCATGGTAGAGGTTACGGTTTATGAAATTCCCTTTTTCTTGTTTTCTGTGTTCAACCACAGAGTTTACAAACTAAAACCAACTGCTTATATTTCATTGTTAGATTCTGATGACAGCTCCATTTAACAGTGATAAATGGGTCAAAGTTTTCGCTGTGAGTCCCAGTTTATGCTGCTAGCCAAAGAAAAAAAAATATATTTTCAGTATTATGGATTTGATAACTTTTAGAAAATTACTGTAGCTCTGCCATGTCCCTTGAGGTGCCATCAAACACTTCCAGCTTCATGATGTTTTTATCTCTTGTGATAAGAAGTCTCTTAAAATCAAAAGAATAATAGAAATAATAGCAGCTTTTGTCTCCTTTCTAAAGCATCAAATCATGTTACTGTGCACATCCTCGAGCAAAATATATATATATGTATAATTTGATCACAGGTCACAAAAAAGTGTTGAGCAATGCCCTTTAAAGTGTATGTGTTTTCAGGTTCCCCGAGGAGTACTTGCACTGCATCGACCATGTGAGATACGACACTGTGGGTCATTTTAAAGGTAATGCCTGCTGGCGGGGCAAGCTGAGTTATGGGGTTAATAAGGAGAAGAGCATTGATGTGCCTTAACAACAGTGTGATGTGAACTTACTCGTTAATGCCAGCGTGTGGTAAACACCCCAACAAAAAACAATGGAATATCAAGAATCTTTTTTTCTGTTAAAAGCTGACTCTGGAGAGGAGCTTCCTGTCGTTCTGGTTGGTTTGAAAGGCACACAAACAATTTAAAAGACTTTAAAAGATCTTTGGAGCCTCTTAGCCCTACATCTTTATTTCTTTGCAATTACACTGTGTCGATAAGTAAAAGCAGAAGGGAAGCTCAACAATGGTTGGCAAATTCAGTCTCAATTTGGCAACCATTCTGTTTCACTTTTGTGACCAGCTGATCACACGCAACCAATCCAATCCATTTAGGCATCCAGACACGGTGAAAAGACGGCCTGCTGAAGTTCAAAATGAGGATCTTCATGAGGGAAAAAGAGTGATGTAAGTGACACTGAACAAGGTTGGTGCCAGATGAGCTGGTCAGTGTATTTCAGAAACTGCTGCTATGCTGGGATCTTATATATATGTTGTATAACCATTTTTACATTAACTTAAAAGAGAAAATATCCAGTCAGCAGCAACTGTCTTGTTACCTCATTGATGCCAGACTGCTTTAAGCTGCTGGAAAGGTAACTGAAACTCAGGATATGCTCTTCTGTTGTTACAACCAAGGTATGCAGAAGAGCAGCTCTGAATGAACACGAACAGAACATGTTGAAACTTGAAGCAGAATATTTATGTTTATTAAAATATATTACTTGTATGTTTGAAATAAAGATGTGGTTTATATCCAGATTCAGATGCATATGGGCTACAGCAGCAGAAGACCACACTGGATGCCACACACATCAGCTATCATCAGGAAACTGAGGTTACAGTTCATATGGGTTCACAAAGTTGGACAGTAGAAGATTGAATAAGATTGTTCTGATGAATTTCTGCTGTGACATTCTGGTGGTAGGGTCGGATTTTGACATAAACAACATGAACACATGGATCCGTCCTATCTTGAATGGTGAAACATACACAGCACGACCCTTAGATATGGCCCAACTGTGTGATGCTATCATGCCAATAAAGACCAAAATCTCTGTCAAATGTTTCCAGCACCTTATTGAATCTGTATCACAAATAATTTTGGTAGTTCTGAAGGCCAAAGGAGGTCCAACCTGGCAGTAGCAAAGTGTAACTAACAAAGTGGCCAGTAGGTGTAAACAGAGCACACTGTGAAACTGGCGCAGAAGTCGGTGGACATCTGGTGAGTGGATGAGGTTCAAGCTTTGCTCTCCATTCTGCTTTGCTCTTTCTAGTCTCCAAGTGATACAACGCAAGAAGGGTGCTCTGTCTTTGTGCAGTCATATGCAATCAAGCACCCATAACCTTTAGGAGGATGTAACGATGTAGCAGCAAATCAAACACATAGCCACACACACACATACACAAACAGAGGCAGCAAGCTTGGGTTATCCAATATAAAAGCGTCTCAAGAGATTCATAGTGGTGAAGCAGCTGTTGCAACAAACCAATCAGCCTAAATGCTATACTGGGAACCTCGAGACTGCAGGACACTTCTTCATTGGATCACACCGCCGTGTGCACCCATAGGCAGCAGCTGTACCGTCATGGCACAAACGTCAACCTACGACCACGGGGAGTTACATCACTAGTGTTCGGGATGCTAATGGGCAATTTTTGTTCAGGGAAGCATCATGCGCCATACTGCCATGAGAGTGTGACACTAATATTTCTGTCACGTATGTGACGGGAGGTGTTCGTAAATCTTCGTGTTAGTGCTGAAAATTCAGCTCTGATGTTTCTTAATGGGTGGAACGATAGAGAGCTGCATTTAATTCTCACCTAGACTACCTCAGTGAGGAGTGAAAAATCAGATCATGTGGTGATACAGACGTGAGTTCCTCAGAGGCTGAACGGTATCTGTCTCGCTTGTTTAATAATATTCAGCGGATCATGTTACTCACGGTTTGCTTTCTACAGAAGGGCAGTGAAGATAACAATAAAAGGCTTGAAAGATGGAAAGAAAATGATGAGCTATAATGTCTCCTGATTCACTGGATCCAGGTTTCAAATGTTCTAATCTTGCAAATAGTGGCTGTCAGAATTACACTGTGAAGCTTTTGACAGGTAGCAGCACTCTGGAGGCCTCCTCTTTACTGTAAGATTCACACATAAGAACATATTCAGTGAGATTCATATTCTTGAATTGGTTTCACCTTATTCCACCGATGATCAGTTACAACAAAGGCTGAACACAGAGTGACAGCAGGCTGCTAGGGATGGATGGGTGGAAGAAACAGAATAGTTTCAATAATCTCACATAATCGAATAGTTTATGAGGAAAAACATGCTTTTGAGGCTTCAAGTATACAAATAATGCACAACAGTCACGGTAAACTGGAGTTTCATTTGTTTACAAGAAAGCAGTGATGCAGCTTTAGAGATCCTGTGAAATTTTTAATTTTGACTTCCTGGAAGAAGCAATCCGTATTAGTGGTGACCTCATGCTGCAACGTGAATTCATTTATTTTAATGGGTCTGGTGTCGCTGACAGGCATGTCCACAGTTGGAAAAACAACTCAACGCCCGTAACATGGAAACTGATTTTTTAATTTTTTTTTCAAACACAATCTATTCTAAATAAAACTGGCAACAGATAAATAGAAAAAGATACCAAACTGATTGAGTTTCTGTAATCAATATGGCCACAAGCACTGAGTTTAAAGGGTTTCCTGAAACACAGAAGAATCCAGTAGCCGAGGGTTTCAAGTGAAGGTGTCCATGGAGTCCCTGGGAGGGCAAGCCTGTGGTGGACAAGGCCTGTGTACACCACACAACCAGTGATGAAGACAGTTAAGTAGCTGCATATTTGGGACTTCAGTGAATATTTTTCTAATGGAACCAGTGGAACCATTTCTCTGTTTTATCTGCTTTTCCTACACTGACACATTTCAATGAAATTTCTAACTCTTGAAGTTTGAATTTTAATGTTTGTTACATTCCTGTTTCTGTTCCTCTGTTATCCTGGTATGATATCATTTTTAGTCCCTTTGAGTTTAGCTCCTACACCAGTTTTATAATAATCATCCTCTCCTGTGCTTCTAGGGCCCTTTCTGCCTTATTCAGCACATCCTTCTTGCCCTCTTGTGTTCACTTTTCTCCAATTTTTTAGTTTGAATCTTGTTTAATTTATTTCCAGCCAAGGGCTGCTCCTTCCCGTGTCTTGCTGAGTAATTAGTAAGTCTATATACAGTCCTGTCTTCCATACACATGTTATAGGTTAAGATTTTGTACTTTCTTTTCAGAATGATTAAAATACATGCCTTCAGTTTGTCTGCATCATGCAATTAGATGCCCAGGATCATATAAAAAGAAAACCCAAACCTTCTTATGGTCTATTTCTAGGCGGCAATCTAACAATTTCTTAACATAAATTTTAAAAAAAAACTCCAGTAATGTCACAACCTGGCCACAACTATATATAAAAAAAAGAGATTATGGCAGACTGAACAAAGAGAGCACCTGACTGGCACATGCAGCACAGAGTCAACGTTGGAGCGCCACAGATCACGAGGGAATTCATTACAGAAAACTTAAAACAACAAATGAGGAGGCTGTTTCTATAGCAACTGGTAAGAGGTGATGCAGTTGAGAGAGGGTGGAGGATTGGTGATACTGTGATTGGAGCCAGGTGTGCCAGATAGGTGTGCCAGATGGGCAGCCAAAGACCAGCCATGGAGCACAAGCAAAGGAGAGAGGATCAGAACTGGAAGCACAGGAGACCATAGACTGAAAAATATGTTTTTGCCTTGTAAGCTGCTACATTATAGCTACAGCTCTACTTTAATGGATATGATTTAACTAACATATCAGTCTCTACTGCTCATTTAGGGAAAAACACTAAACCCCAAACAGAAAATAAGAACTATCTTCTGACTGTAGCCCACAAATGTAGATTACTGAAAAATGTGATGATCATTATTTTCTGACAGGGTGAAAAGCACGGCCACCTCAGTGAGACTTAATGAAACACCTGTCTGTTAGCACAAAGATGTGTGTGACAGATAAAAGCTGTACAGAACCAGAGAGCAATCACCTTGGCGGTCACCGTGCCAAACCCCAGCATCCTTATTTTATTTTAAAAGTAGTAAAAGGCAATATTAAAGTTACATAAGTCATCATTTTTGCAAATTTGTTTATTGCTATATCAGTGTTGACTTCTCAAAAACTTCACTAGCTTGGTATCATAGTTTTTTGTGTTTGCTTTGTACAGCAAAGGGATAAATGGTACGTACATACATGTTAGTTAAACTGAAAGTACAAATGAAAAAATAACCATTTATTTCCCATCAGATCCGTCATTGCTGTATGTTTTAAATCAAGCATTTGGTTTTTGCGTAAGTGCCGTGGAATGGAGCATGTCTATTTTTCAAAATGAGAAACAAATCAACTGTTTCTCTGTGATTCAGTCATTCCAATTTCCTTTGTTTTTGTACAAGGCAATCACACAAGATGACCCCTGATTACCAGATCTTCATATACGCTGCAGACTTGAAAGATTCAAGAGTAAACAATGTTTGAGTTTATTGCTTTTTTCTCCTTCTCTTTGCTGCATGACAAGGAGGCTCAATCAGCAGGTTGAATAGACTTTTCATTTGATAATCACTCAAATTATGTTTAAGGTTTAAGCTTTTTAGTTAGGGTTTACGTAAATGCACTGATACCACAGTCATGCAAAACAGAATAAAAGCAAAGCTACAGAAAGATAAAAACATAATGCAAAACAGCAAAATAGGAATGCACGAAATTAGTATTTGTATCCATGTCTTTCTTATGTAGACTTTTAAGCAAAAGGTATTAAAAACACATTTTTTGAATCCTAAAAAAAGAATAGAAAAAATTAGAAAAAAGAGATTAAATTCTTATGTTGTAATAGGAGATTTTTAGCACAAGACACTGACAAATGATACTATCATATTCAGTTCAATTCAGTTTTATTTATACAGCGCCAAATTACAACAACAATCACCTCAAAGGGCTTTATATTGTAAGGTTTACCCTACAATAATACATACAGAGAAAAACCCAACAATCGTATGACCCCTATGAGATAGATAACAGATTATCTGCTTCTTGTGGGACAGATTTTTTCATAAAACCAAAACAATGAATAAAAAGAGGTTAAAAAACACAGCAGAGGTTCAGAATCGGGTGTTAATCACATGTGAGTTGATCGCTGGAAAAAAAACAGGAAAACCAAAACAATGAATAAGAAAAAAATAAAGTGTTTCCAGGGTGTAACAATGCAGATTCCCCTTATTAGTAGGTTTTGGTACAAAATCTGGTGTCAGTGTCAGGGGAAATATGAGTGCGGTGCTCTGCCTCCAGTCTACCCGATCAGAACAGTTAATCCCTGAAAAGAATAACATACAGTGTCCACATCACAGCACCACCTAACACAAGGTGTGCTGCTTAATCTGTTAAATAAAACAACAAGGCATGCAGGCTTCAGGTCAGCCTGTCTGATTTCCATATAATATCTATCTATCTATCTATCTATCTATCTATCTATCTATCTATCTATCTATCTATCTATCTATCTATCTATCTATCTATCTATCTATGAATGAATGCTTACTTCAGGAAGTTTTAGCAAGCTTTAACTTGCCCTGTAGCTTCTCATAGGGTTTTCAGTCTAACAGATGCCAGGCCAGTCTTACTTTCTCAGAATAAGATTTAGCTGAAAAATTAGACTTCCCTAGTTGATGAAAATCTTGTGTTCAGAAACTTTTAGAAGCTGCTGAGGCTTCTAAAGGGGTTTGAAACGAGTTAAAGCTCAATTCTTGGTTTTCCTGAAGCATAGACTCATTGGCTGACATTTCCAGATTATCTTTGAAGTGACAGGAACATTGCAAGTCCAGGGTTGCCATTTAGAAATAATGTGTCCTGTAAGAACATACTACAGCATGTGATAACCCAGCAGAAACAACAACATGCCGTTTTAGGTTGTTTTAAAGCAGAACTTTTTGACTACAGCAAACATACCATATTACTCAAGCTCATACAAATCACCTCATACAAAAATGAATCATCGTCCAATCACATCCCAGTAACATTTACATCAACACCAGAACAAGAGAGCATGAATCTTCATATTCATTTATAGTTGCAGATCTTTGTAATCACCTGAGAGTGTCCATTTGTTTCTTTATCTTAATTAGGCAATATGTGAGTACCTTATACAGTAATCATTCCTTAAGGAACAATAATGATTTCCCCTCAGGAGTTCACATTAAATGCTGGTGATCTTTCTAACATTTAATGCAGTTTATTGGCTGTTTTTCTTAATTAGATTCACCATCCACTTTCCTTTCCCTGGAGGATCCTCCAGTCATATCTTTGTTATCAACTTGACGTCAGTCCACACAGCAAAACAGCCCAATACTCCCAGAGCTCAACATTCCAAGTGCTCTGTATTTTTCCAACTCTACGCCCTGTGAGTGGAGAGAGAGAGAGAGAGAGAGAGATGGAGGGAGTGCAAGGTGCGTTGGGGTTTGCGCAGGCGGGTTTGCTGATGCTCAGATTGGTGTGTTTGTGATTGGCCACCTGATGAGATGCATGTCAGCGAGCAAAGTTGCGTGCTTTTAAAGTGCTGCGGGCAGAGGGCAATGCATTCAGAACACTCGCAGCTGTTAGGAGACGAGACCGGAGAGCAGAGCCACGTCAAGCAGACCTTCCTCAAATACAGAGAGAAAAAGAGAAGAAGAAGAAGAAGAAGGAGAAGAAGAAAGTGGAGATATGACTCTGTCAGCTGTGCAACAACTTTTTCTGCTGTGTTTATTCATTTGCTTTGGATGTTGGAGCACAACAGGTGGGTGAAACATGACACCGAGTCAGATACATGTAAACCAGCACCATCGTCAAGGTGGATGAGTTGTTTTTGGCTGCTAAAATTAATCACGCTCTAAAAGTTGTTTTCAGTGGCGATCACTTGTAAACAAAGTGTAATTTTGAGTGCATTTTTAAAAAAGTTTTACGTCTTTATGAATGCGCCTGTAGGTTGTGAAGCCGGCCGTACATTTAGTGTAACTTTGTAAAATAATTATTTATGGTATACTAATCCTGATGCAAGGATTCCTCACTATATTCCAGCTCACTATATAACAAATAGGCTTCATCACTAATTGGTTTCAGGAAGCAATGAATATCTGAGTCATAGTTGTAGGACTATTTCAGCTTGCACTTAAACTCTCAGTATATGTTGAAAAAAAAAAAGCAATGCAAAGGTGGATTCAGAGGCAATTAAAGAGGGACTAACACCACAATGTAACACAACGTAGCCAACATTGAAATGGTTAATAAGTTCTAACTCAATCATTCATTGTCACTGAATGATTTATCAGTGTTTCATAGATCTATAATGAGCTAATAAATATAGGTTGATGTGCTTTGTACTCAAAGATGCAGTATATTGCGCAGTCTTTCTAATTAATAAGATTTCTTCACTGGATATTTTAAACAAAAGTATAAAATTGGTATGTAGTGAATGGATTGTGATGTAATGAATGGTGACTGGCGATACACCAAGGTGATACACCATTTCAGATGTGATAGGCATAATGTATGATTCTGATTAATAATAATTGTTCATAAAGACCCCTATAGGTGATGTTAGCTCAGGGTCATCCCACTTTAAAAAAAGTCACAATGTGTGCAAGTGCAAAAACTGGTACAATATGTACAGTCTTATTCCAGTCTGGGTGCTCTGCTCAGACTGGGGAAATCTTTTATAAATGACTCATTGTAAGAGAAAAAAATGCATTTATTATTAAAATTTAGTACCAGTAGAATTATATCAATGTAAAATGTACTCTATTACAAGTACCGATCCACTATAAAAATGATTTATCAAATAAATTTCCCTTCTAAATGAAGGAGTGTGATACCTGGATGGAAAGCATTTACCTGACCTCATATTAAAATGTTGCGCTCTGTTGTAACTCTGAAACGCACAGCGACAGTGACGTAAGCACATCTATGCAGACAGCAACATGTTAACATGGAGAAAATTGTAAATGAAATGACACAGAACCAGTGGATGTCGGTCCAAATAGGTTTTTAAATGAGATCTCTGAAATTCATAACACTCCATCTCCAACCTGCGTGTTATTATTCTCAAATGTTCCTTTGACAGCTTAAAGATGCAGACGCTTATTGAGGAAAGCTTGAACGTTTTCAGCATGTCGTTGGATAACAGTCACTCATGAGTAGCCCGAGCCTCACAGTCGAATGTAGCATCGCATCAAACATACACCAGCAGCCTCCTGATATTAGAGGCTTAATATTATTATGAAATTTGAACACATAAAAATACAATAAATGATGATAAAGGACTTCCAAATTATTATTTTGGACTACAAATGCATGACGTTGTGGTATCAGTCTAATTACAATATTATATTTATTGAGTATTAACATTATGTGTATCTTTATCCAGATGCCAGTCCTCTTGATCAGTGGGAAGACGGCATAGCGTTACAAAAGGTAGTGAGACATCCCTTCATTTACAATCATCCCTCCATCACTGAGGCATTTTTCAAAGTCTCTACAGTTTTTTTTTGCTGTTGTTATTTTCCTCCTAACTTAGTGGATGATCCACTCATTCTGGTCTACATGTCTTGTGTAATTATCACTACTTATTGCCAATTTGATGACCAGTATCATCTGCAGTCAGGCCACACATTCAGTGCTTTGAGCAACACTGTGACAATAAATATACAGACACTTACAAGTTTGAGTACAAATGTTCTATGCTTACTTCTAAACAGTGTTGATGTTGTGTTTTGTGGGAAAATAAGAAATAAGAATAGAAAAATCAGTGGTCAAAGGTATCATGTTGCATTCACTGCCAGCTTTCGAGCTGTAAATAAGTGTACTGTTTGTCTGCAGGTGCAAGGGATCAGAAGTGATGATTTGAGTGGTGTGCTGCGGAGAGACCAGAATGAGGTAGGCAAACATTTTAAAGCTACTTTAAAGGTTTCTATTCTATTCTATTCTATTCTATTCTATTCTATGCTATAGGCCTCATGCTAACACTTTAAAGGGGTTTTCCACATATGATCACAAACTATATGATTGCTTTTAATGCTTGACTTGTGAAAAACCATACCTTCAAACCACAGCTGACAAACTAATAGATCTTCACATGTCAAATTTCAATTCTCTTCAGCAAGCTGTGTCAGATGCACGTCCTTTAAATGAAAAAACATGCCATCACAGCAGAGGCATACGCAAGTACAAAGAGGAGAAATGACGAAATGAAAAAAAGTGCGTCTGTAGGAAAAGAGAGGGAAGAATAAAGCTGGTTAGCAGGATAAACATGACTGTGTTTATCTCTTTTTGAAGTTATGGAGTGGGCAGGTGAGCCACCGAGTCAACAGGAAGACAACATGACATGACACCACAATACCCAAAGGAAGTAACAGAGCTGGAATCATTGTGTGGTCTCTTACGTTTTGCTGAATTGTTGCTGTTTTGCATGTTTACTGTATTCAAGAGTCAACGGAGGCAGGATAGAGTATGAGAACTTTAATTCTGTTATTAATGCCTAATTGTTTTCCTTCCCCCACAGGAGCAGGTTCAGAATGTCTTCAAAAGAGTAGGTTTTCCTCCCTAGTTGTCTTTACACTGTATCTATAATTTCTGCTGTTTGTTCAGCACCAGCTCACTGACTCTGCTCCTTCCCCCCCAGTTCCTGTTTCATTACTCCAAAGCACGCAACTCTGTTGGAGCTGTACAAAAAGAGGTGAGCAAATGAGCAAACCAATCAAAGTTAGTGCCCGATTTTTCCATTAATTTGTCATTTTCGAGAGTTATTGCTTTAATTTAATGCAGTGCTTAAACTGCTTTTGGTCATTTCAATTGGCAGCATGGGTGGAAAAGGAGAACCCAAAACATCTGCTTTGAGGCTTTCAGGTTGATTATGAATTTTTATTCAAAACCTGTTAAAGTGAACAACGAATCTAAAGACTCTTTTTTCACCCCCGAAAACAGCAAACAAACCTAAGTAAGTTTCAGTTTCAGAGCTGGCCATTTGGGTGCTGTCGGCTCCCTCACAGAGCTGATACAGCATGACAGCAGGTGGCAAATGCGACTTTAAATACTGAAATCTGGAGCGAAATTCTGGTCTTTTGGCCTACTCAGCAGACCCTCATGAAGCTCTCTCTCCTTCTTCCTCCAGTCTCATTCAGTTCACCCTCTCATGCGACTTTCACCAAAGCTTTCCCAGAGGAGAAAGAAGAAGGTGGTACTTTTGGTGAGAACGCAGATCTGAATGCTTTTAACTGATTTTTTTACTTAAAGATTTCAGAGCAGGGTTATGAATGAAGAGGATAGAAAAACTGCAGACAACTGAGGTCATCTCTCAAGCTTAGGGACGTTTAAAGCTTCCTACTTAACAATTGGAGGTAGTAAACTATTTTTGGCTGGTGAGCCATTCACGTTAATCAGTGCTTGCATGTGATCATTACAAGCTGAAGGGGTTTTGAGCTGCTCAAGCAGGAACTGTTTATTGCTCCCATAATTCATTTCATCTCACTAAAAAATGTCTAAGTAGGCAAAACAATACAGTTAAGAAACTAGATAAAAATTTGGGGAAATAAATGTTTTTACATGGCACAGCACACATGAAAAAGTTGCCCAAACTGTCCTTTAGCACCTCTAAAATTGACTCCATACACTTAAGAGATATAATAAATGCTAAAACTATGGCACCAAAGTGAAAATGTGCATTTTTTTTTTTCCATTATTGAGACTAAAAACAGAAGAAACATTTTCATCTCTTCTGTGCACACACCCCTTATTTTCCACTCATTTCTCTTCTGCCTATAAAGATTTAACCTTTTCAGGTAGTGAAGAAGTAGTGAACCAGTGATTAAGAATTAGCCAGCATGTATCACTTTTAATTGCATTACTACTCAGGTTCAATGTAGTGACTGACTCTTTCTCTTCATCTCCTGCTAATTAAACAGAAGATTCGAGGTCTGCCAGAGGGGATGTTGTAAAAGGGAAAAAAAGAAAAATCTGAAAACAAACACACACCTATCAGAAGAAGAGCAGCTGGCAGCTCCACCTGCGGACATCACACTCAAAATCAACTGATGGACCACGCAACAACATCTGTAACTTTTTTGTTAACAGAAACAATTTGATTGTACAGCTGGAAAAAAAACTGAAGTGTGTTGCTAAAGCTGCCGTGTGTCTTGTTGCTTCCAAATGCAAAAAAATAAATAAAAAATTGGTGTCACCGGATGGGAACTGTCACCAAGCAAATTTGGCAGATTGTTACACAAGACATGGGTATCTAAAAGAAAACACAAAATTGTCACCGATCGCTGTGGCAAAGAGGTGAACTCACATTTAATTTACCAGAATTAAATGTACATGTACATTTTGTGACATAATTATCATGAAACGGTATTAAAAAAAGTTAAAACTCGTCTGTGATGCTTTTGTGAAGACGTAGTTGATTACAGTTCAATGTTTATTCAAATTACAAAACAGTGATTGTAGTTTCCCCCTGCTGAAATGTACTGTAGGATGATCATAATGTAGGTTTGACACTCTCCAGCAGCCCAGTGGCCTGTCCAAATACAGGACTGATCCCAGTATAAGAGCGCCACCTACATGGTTACAACACACAACGCACATGCTGACAAAGGAGAAGCCGCCCCCTCTGCTCGGTTTTAAGGTCTTCGGAGTGTTTTCCATGTAGCTGTCACATGGCTTTTGTGGTTTGAAGTTACAGGTGTTTAATTTTTTTTAATCCTCATCCTCTGAGTCACTGTCTTTTCGTGTAGGAAGTGAACTTCTTATCGATGACATTAGCTTGTCTTCGATTTGTTTCTTGGGGTTTTCCTCCAGGTCTGTCTTCATGGCTCCAGTTTCTGATAACCTCCACTCCAGCTCTGATTGGGACACACGACATGAATTATAGACACTTCAATCGCATAAAATGAATTATAGCCGATGCAATATCGCTCAACAGACTGACAAACTCCAGCTTCCAAAATTACATGCAATACACTGAGATGTACTGAAACTAAATTCATACCTCTCAAACCAGCTTTGGTGACTTAATAGAATTCTAACAGTACCTATTCATTAAAACCAAACTGCCTGACTAAAAGTGCAACTACTGAAAAATGAAAACATGACCAAACAAATTTCAGATTAAATGCCAACACCTGTGTACCTACTTCCTGATATTTTCCAGTTTAAAACAACACAAAACGATCATTGTATCCACTCAGAGATAGGTCTGTTAGGCCTACAGTCACAGTTAGTTTTGTGCTAGCTTTGTGCTTAAAAAATGTTCGGTTTTGTCAGCAAGTCGCCTCTTACCTTCAACTTTCAGGTTCATGCCCCCAAAGACCAGAGGACCGATGAACTGGGCCTTCATCTCGCCCTCGAAGTAAACAAAGATGGTGGGCAGGTTGCGGTCGGGGTAGTTGGGGATGCAGGTGGTGGAGATGGACTTGAGGAACTTGGTCTGAGGGAACTTCCTGGCTAATGTGCTCAGGTGCTGGTTGATGAGGGTGCACAGAGGGATGCTGGTAAGGGAGATGAATGGAGAGAAAACATCAGACTGACCTGTTGGTGGTAAACTTTGTGACAACAGTTGCTCATTTTTAATGTCAATGCCAGTAATTGTTTCCTGCCCCAAGTGAATGTGTGTGGAATATGAAATACACAGCTACACAGCATCAGCAGTACTGAATGCAGTACTAATGTCCCTTACCCAGGATCATTAGCTTACTGCACCCTGTTGTGATGAGACATCAGGGTAAACCTGGAACTCACCATGTTAGAACTCACTATGTTATCCAATGGATGGATGAGGATTTATATATATATATATATATATATATATATAATTTTTTAACTAATAAATTAATTATTTGGCCAGTTAGTTAATTACAAAATCTCCATATTGCCATTGGCTAACTGATCCCTTCTTATTTTATCCAAACTACAAAAAACAAAAACAGATATTCAAACAGCAACCATGTACATGAAGAAAAGAATAGAAATACTCATATCTGAGCAGAAGCATATAAAGAATGGAAATACCTGAAATTAATTTGATAATGTGTTAATTTAACAAATCAAAGAATTTAATTTTAAGAATTACAAGACATTGTATTTTAAACAGCAACGGTTTGCAGTTTACCTGCTCAAAATACAAGGATCACCTCCAACCATGAAGTGTTCTGGACTTAGAACAGCTTTTCACATCACCAAAAATAAATTCTCTCTAACTTTGAAAGAAGATTTGTTTGAGATTTTGTTCAGTAGCATTTTAATTGCTGCAATATATAAAACTGAACAAACATGATCTGACTGTTCAATTAAAACATTTTAATGATAACAGCAACCTGGAAGTGCTAAGTCTATTCAAAGAAAAAGCATGTAAAATAACTGAGATAATGGTTAATATACCCTTATAAACACGACATGAAAAACATCACTCAATATTTTCCTCATTCATGCTTACTGGATGACCTACCCCTGCTTGTAGAGGTGCAGCACCACCCAGATGCCATCTCCAGCCTTGTTGACCTCTTTGACGTAGTCCTGTCCAGAGATTTCTGCCACCTCACCGAACACATTCTTCATCTGAGTTGCTTTCCATTCTGCAAGACGCTTCTGTCTGGAAGGAGACGCAGCCTACATCAGTACCCCAACAAACTCACATGACTATCAATCCACAATAAAAGTTTAAGCCAGAGATTTTGTGACGACAGAACTCTTCTCTAGCAAAAGAGAATTTAACAGTACCTCACCGAAAAATAACAGATCAAGAGGTCTAATGGGTGCAAACAGAAGGTGTAACCAAACAGGCAACTAACCACCAGCATAAAGCTGAAATTATTTATTCTTGTTCCGCTCTACTGAAGTTGTGCTCTCACGCCACTTAGGTAGTATGGTTTACCTATACATCTCAATGGCTGCTTCATCTTCCTCACTGAACTCATCTTCATTTTCCTCTAGTTCTTCCAGCGTCATGTCCTCATATGTTTTAACTGATCAGAGAAAAAGAAAAACATTAACATATCAAATAATACATTTCAATATTTCATGTGCATTTAACTGGTATTTGCAAACTATGTTAGTTTGGGTAAAAATGTGCCTTTTGCAGATTAAGTTACAAAGAATGACTGATCTCTCTTACCAACAGACTGCTGTTGGAGGGCCAGCTCCTCCTCTTCATCCTCCTTAGGTGTCTCCTTGGGAGGAAGAATTCCTTTCTTTCTCAGAATATCATTCCACTCTGTATCTTCATTTGGGTCCTAAAGAGAAAAGAAAAAGGTTTCTTTTAATCTGGGTTTCCATGTGATGTGAAAAACAACATGAAGTTTCCAAGGTCAGTCTTTGTGCAAACAAATTACTTCCACAAGTTAACTTGATCTAACAAATAAGCTAAGATAGCGCTATGGAATAAGATAAGGCATGTGCACTCTATGGGTCTGGATGTGTTTTATGCTTGCTTAAAGTGAATGTATAAGAGCTCTGCTATACTCCTATTTTATCACAAACTGAGTGGATTTGTTTGCAGATCATTTTTTTATCGGCATTCATTGGGATAATTTTCTGCGGAAGAAAAGCCTCATGATCCGTGAAACGTCCCTACTAGATTGGTCAACAGAACCCCTTTGATGTGAACAAACAAGGAAAACTCTAGATTAACTTAGCAAGCTGATACCCAGCTTTGGGTGACTGCTTATCTTGATAGCCAATGTTAGAATGAGTGAATCCAGATAACGGAAACACAGCCCTGGGTATGTTGAACTCGCTTCGTAGTATAGGCTCCAGGTCGTTAAAAAGTTAACATCAAAACATCATTTGTTATTTACCCTATTAATGAACACTTATTAAACTCGAATAAACTATAAACATTTTTTAAAAGACTACAGGTCACTGGATTTATCAGTGGTTAAAAGTTTTTACATTTTTTTATCGTTTCCACAAAATATTTTAGCAAATCTGCTACCATATAAAACTCTTCGTGTGCCATCGTTTATTTTTAGTTTGACAGTAATCGTTTCAACTCTGGTCCCAGACTATCCCGAGACCTTTTATCTGGTTTGGAGTATTATAGGGCTAGTTTGCTAGCTAAGTGTAAAGCTATTGAGTGCTCAGAGACACTGCTGGCTAAATATCTAGAAAATTACGTCGTCACGTTACACGGCTTTAAATGACGTTAAATATTCTCATTCACAGCCGGTACGCTGTGACTTTTAACAAACTAACGAAGGTTTACCAACCTGCATTTTGACAGATAAGAGTTCTCTGAAATCACACCACTGTTCCCCTCCCAGACGCGGAAATAGAAGGAGCGCAGCCAAATCGATTCCGACAGAAAACAAAAAGCTGTGACTGTTTCACTTGCGCACAAAAAATACCCAGCATTAAAATAACCCCCTGTAACTATCTATATAATGTCTCAAACATTTACTGCACTTATTTTTTTTACTGTGGTATAAAAAACAAAAATTCCTGATTTTAGAAGGACTAGGAAAAAAACGCTTCACGGGGAGGACAATAATAACAGAGACACCAAGTTCCTGTTGAGGCGCAATATGCCCATATAAGGAATGAGAGCGGAGCATTCCATTTGTGGCTGCTGAGAGCGAATCCAAACAGGTGCCACACACACACACACACACACACACACACACAGTGTACAATATTTACTGTGGGATGTAAAAAGGGCACACAACGCAAAGCCTCAAGTGTAGCACATTACTAAACAATTAGTGAATAGGTTATTAGCGATTCATATACGGATAGGTGTCACTTTATGCACACAATAACAGTAAGTACTGGTGTACATATTTTTTTATTCACAGATTTTCATAGATGTTTGCATGAAACTGGTGACACACTGAGATCCTTCCGCTTGACCGCGGTCATTTTGTTTACTTAACTTCCTCTTTTTCTGCTTTCCCTTCTTCCTCAGCTTTACACCACTGCCATCCATCCGAGCTCAAAAATAATCACATGTAACTATATATGAATATATATATATCCTTTTTGCTGGTCTGTCACTGTTAAAGGATGGTGGAAGGAGGGCGGAAAACGAACTACTCAAAGCCCCAGATTCACCCTATAGGCTATCATTTTATTTTGGGAGCTTCATTAATGGCAGCATTGCCTGTCAAGTTGCACCATTAAAATATCCAAAAATTGAAGGCCTTATAGGGTGGTATTTAACAGATGTGCCTTAGAAGAAAAAGGCCCCAGGTTTGATCACAGGAAAACCCTTTGGGCTTGCCTCAGGAAGGGCTTCCGGTATAAGGAAAAAAGAAGAGAGTCCCCAGTCAAAACATGTCGAGCGACCCCTTGTAAATAAAGGAGCTGAAGTTTTATTTTCAAATGAATGGGTTGGTTTATTGGCCCCTTAAAAAAATCTGTGTTTAATCGAGTTATCATAAAGGCCGGTTGTGCTGTGGGGGTGGTTCGCTTCAAGCACATTCTGCCCACTAAAGAGTTAATTTTATGTCATACTCTGTTAATTTTTAAAAAGGTTTAGAGTTATTTAGATCTGTTGTGAAACTGTTCATTCAAACGCCCACTGCTGCAACAGGTTTTGTTCATCCTATGCAACCTACAGTTAACCTTAAGTTAAGGATCCAGCAGATTGTTAGATAAAACAAGTACAAAGCACAATCGCAGTCTGCAGTGACACAAAACAGGAGTGAAAGTTTGGGTGGTTCAGTTTCAATCCACACTGTGGGAGTCTCAGAGAGCGTGGGTTTGAATGGAAGCAGATGTGAAATGCACCTGCCGGTGGATCTGTTGGGATAATACAGGTCCTTCTCAAAAAATTAGCATATTGTGATAAAGTTCATTATTTTCTGCAATGTACTGATAAACATCAGACTGTCATATATTTTAGATCCATGACACACAACTGAAGTAGTTCAAGCCTTTCATTGTTTTAATATTGATGATTTTGGCATACAGCTCATGAAAACCCAAAATTCCTATCTCAAAAAATCAGCATATTACATCCGACCAATAAAAGAAAAGTGTTTTGAATACAAAAAAAGTCAACCTTCAAATAATTATGTTCAGTTATGCACTCAATACTTGGTCGGGAATCCTTTTGCAGAAATGACTGCTTCAATGCGGCGTGGCATGGAGGCAATCAGCCTGTGGCACTGCTGAGGTGTTATGGAGGCCCAGGATGCTTCGATAGCGGCCTTAAGCTCATCCAGAGTGTTGGGTCTTGCGTCTCTCAACTTTCTCTTCACAGTATCCCACAGATTCTCTATGGGGTTCAGGTCAGGAGAGTTGGCAGGCCAATTGAGCACAGTAATACCATGGTCAGTAAACCATTTACCAGTGGTTTTGGCACTGTGAGCAGGTGCCAGGTCGTGCTGAAAAATGAAATCTTCATCTCCATAAAGCTTTTCAGCAGATGGAAGCATGAAGTGCTCCAAAATCTCCTGATAGCTAGCTGCCCTTGATAAAACACAGTGGACCGACACCAGCAGCTGACATGGCACCCGAGACCATCACTGACTGTGGGTACTTGACACTGGACTTCAGGCATTTTGGCATTTCCCTCTCCCCAGTCTTCCTCCACACTCCGGCACCTTGATTTCCGAATGACATGCAAAAGTTGCTTCCATCCGAAAAAAGTACTTTGGACCACTGTGCAACAGTCCAGTGCTGCTTCTCTGTAGCCCAGGTCAGGCGCTTCTGCCGCTGTTTCTGGTTCAAAAGTGGCTTGACCTGGGGAATGCGGCACCTGTAGCCCATTTCCTGCACACGCCTGTACACGGTGGCTCTGGATGTTTCTACTCCAGACTCAGTCCACTGCTTCCGCAGGTCCCCCAAGGTCTGGAATCGGTCCTTCTCCACAATCTTCCTCAGGGTCCGGTCACCTCTTCTCGTTGTGCAGTGTTTTCTGCCACACTTTTTCCTTCCCACAGACTTCCCACTGAGGTGCCTTGATACAGCACTCTGGGAACAGCCTATCCGTTCAGAAATTTCTTTCTGTGTCTTACCCTCTTGCTTGAGGGTGTCAATGATGGCCTTCTGGACAGCAGTCAGGTCGGCAGTCTTACCCATGATTGCGGTTTTGAGTAATGAACCAGGCTGGGAGTTTTTAAAAGCCTCAGGAGTCTTTTGCAGGTGTTTAGAGTTAATTCGTTGATTCAGATGGTTAGGTTAATAGCTCGTTTAGAGAACCTTTTCATGATATGCTAATTTTTTGAGATAGGAATTTTGGGTTTTCATGAGCTGTATGCCAAAATCATCAATATTGAAACAATGAAAGGCTTGAACTACTTCAGTTGTGTGTCATGGATCTAAAATATATGCCAGTCTGATGTTTATCAGTACATTGCAGAAAATAATGAACTTTATCACAATATGCTAATTTTTTGAGAAGGACCTGTATATCCTATATTATCTCTCTATGTGTTCCTTATTACACATTTCCAGTGTTTATCATCCAGGTCCTATACAGGATACAGGATACATTACAAGTCCTATAACATAAAAAGCTGTTTTCCAGTCTTTCAGTGTTTCACTTTTCACAGAAACTCTTTTGTTATACAGTCAAACACCTGAGGGCTGTTTCATGCGAACGTCCAATCACAGAACGGTCACTGGCTCACTACCGGAACTGGCGGAAGGGAAAGTTGGTGAAATGCGGAACAGGAGAAAACAAAGTGAAGAGCTCTCACTCTGACCCTGTTTTTCACAAACTGCGCACTTTAAAAAAAATCAAAACTTATTAATAAAAGTATAATGTGTTATAGATGTGTAAGTTACTAACAAACCACAACTACTTCCCACTTTCCAGCTTTTACCTGGCCACTATTCACAAGTTAGACTCTGCAGAACACGTTACAGTCATTTTCACTTATTTATTAGCTCTCTAGCTCAAAATCTGCTGCTGCTGATCTCAGCAAATTTAAGTTACTTATGCGACAATTGGCAGATGTGGTTAAAAGAGTTGCAGGAGAGCCAAAGATCAAATCTAAAGCAGACTGTTTTCATAGGAATCTACTGTAGAGCTTTAAATTATTATTTTTTAAATGAGAGTAAGTTTTTCCTATTGAAATTGTTGAATGTTGAAATTTGACATTATTTCATATTAAATATTGAAGTTACATGGCACAGCTGGCCAAATAAAGCTGGGAGGTGAGTTTAATTCTGGCATGTTAAACTGTTTTTATTGTTTCTTTGACTGGATCATGTGAGTTTGAAGAGGAAAACGTGACTGAGAATATTCTGCATAATAATGTTATTTCTTTTTTTTTAAGCAACATTCTGGCTGTGGCTATAGTGGCTAGTTAAGTTCAAAATTATTCCACAAACGTCACATTGACAGCTGCACATTAACAAATACTCTAAAGCAGAGACGTCACATTCATTTTACATCATGGCACACATACAGCTCAGTTTGATCTGAAGTGAAAAATTAAAAAAAAGAAGTGCAATTTCAACTGTACATCTCAGTTTTTCTACATGATAAAAAAATGCTGCTCTTGAAGCTAAATGAAAGAAATCTGTCAGTGTGGCTCTTTGGGCTTAAATTGTAATAAATAAATGTGTAAAATTACACCAAAAGTTCTGATAACTAATTCCTGTAAGTATATAAAAACAGTTTCTAAGAAGGTTTCTGTTAATTCACAGAAATTATTATTATTGTTACTTTTTTAAACTTTGTTTTTTCAAAAAACAAACAGAAAACTACAGAAATTTCTATAGTAGAAAAAAAGCTGGACATTCTGTGTCATTTGTTTTTCTATGAATTATTTACTTTGGTGTAGTATGAATGGCCATGAGTAGGAAAAGCTGTAAAATCTGTGAAAATATAATCAAAAGTAAAAAAAATCTATGTCCTCCTTCATTGTTCCAAAGCCATCCAGTGGGCCGGATTAGGGTCTGTGCCGGGCCCATTCTGGCCCCCGGGCCTTCTGTTTGACACCCCTGCTCTAAAAGCCTCAGGCTACATAGGACCACTGTGGTCCATGAGTTATATTTTTTATGTTGTTTCATTTTCAATCGTAACCGCTCCGCTCTGTATGTAAAGCCACGGGAACTCGATTCAGCCACAGAGTGAGTCATCGTCTCTTATAGGCGATCTGTGAGTCGTGTGTACAGCTGCTGTGTGTCTGGCGTGTGGGAGCAGACGCGGGGCGAGGAAGTCCGAAACCTGCAGCTGTCAGGAGCGCAGGATGACCATGGATAAAGCCGAAAACCCGCCGCTGTAGGAGCGATCGGGCCACCCCCGAGCCGAAAAACAGGCAGATAAAGTTTATACTCCCCCGCTGCTGCAGAGACCGAGTCGGCAGAGGGCTCACTCCGGTCCCTCCCTGTTAGAAGAAATGTGGCTAAACCCCGATGAAGTTCTGCTCAAAAATGTGCTGAAACTCTGGGTGACCGAGAGGAGCAACGACTTCTTCCTGCTGCAGAGGAGGAGAGGCCACGGCGAGTCCAACAGCAGGATCACAGGTAAACAATAAAACAGTCCGCTATTGGAGCAACAACACCAAACAAAGGGGAGGCCATGCTGCCAGCACAGGCACATACACAGGGACAGGTAAAAGCACTGGTGTGTGGCAGACAGCTGTTTAAAATTAAACAGGTACAGTAGGAGCAAGCGTGGACAAAGAATGGCAACAGGCGGGGTCACAGGTAAACAACTGGTGTCCAAAGAAGGGGTGTGTTCAGGACGGTGCTCTACAACGAAGGATCAGTGTACACGTAGATCTGTTAAATCAAAGTTCAGCACATGCCTGGATTAATAGCAGCCACGAGTAATCAGGAATGCCCCCGAGCCGCATACCTGTAACTCACACCTGCTCAAACTCTGCATCCTCTGAAGGTGACGATAAACTAGACCCACGAAACGTGCGGTTAACTCATGTTTACCACCAGACCACAAACGCAACAATTTAAAACAGAGCACTTGTGTTACATTCGGACAAAGACAAATGCCTCACAAGACTCTCACAAATCGCACGAACTGCGATCTGTGAGAGTCTTGTGCACGAACTGGTGAGGCAGACTTAACTGGTCAAACAGTGAAAGGAAAGAAATTGGGACAAACAAACTGATTCTGATGTATGATTCTTTCTTACGTGATTTATTTATTTTTTATCATTTGCTAAATATCTCTGCTATAAAACATAAAAACACACGTTTGTTTCAGTGTTTGTCAGTATTGTACAGATCACAGTTGGATAACCCATTTCCTGCTATTCCTGGCGCAGTATTCTTTGGATTCTTGTGGTGACAATAACCATAAACATCACAAGACCATTGTTGGCTGTTTTTAAAATTTCTTTTTTTATTGGACTTGTGTTCTACCCTGTTATGAAAAATTCCCCAAACAAAAGCCAGCTGAATTTGAACTCTGACCTATCACTGTCATTTCCTGTAGGAAACAGGCTTTGTCATGCTGTGGGGTCCTATTGTGTTAGCTGTTACAGAGGTGGCATCATGCTGCTGTGACACTGTTGTCCTTTCTATTCTTTAGTGATTTTTTTCTATAAATTTCTGACCCCGCGCTTGTTGCAGCGGCTGCAGCTCGGCCTGTTTTCTGCTTCCTCTCTCTGGTTTTGCGTCTGTGTAACAGGCTTTGCAGGCGCACTGGACGCTGTTTTTACAGTAGTTTGATGTTAATTACATTAAAGCGAGCATGTGCCTCATCCGCTGTCTCCTTTTTACGATCTGTCTTCTTGCTTGTGGAGCTCTTCTCATAAAACGGAATAAGTGGACTTCCTGGCTGGAGTTTACTTTGTGTTTGTTCCTGCTGTTCCCATAGAGAGAAGACAGGGGGTCAAAGGGTCAAGTCCTGCTCTCACGTCGTTTACCATTAACTAATTCAGGGACTGTAGAAAAGAGCCACGCGGCAGAGTTGTCTGTTTAGTGGCTCAGATTGGATTTGCTTCATGTTTCCACCTATTAATTAAATAGAAAGCTGAGTTGTGCATGTGGTCTCAGAACTCAGCTGTAAAAACACACTCTTCTGCTCTTATCACCGGTGACTACACTCTTCCAGCTGGATTTCTGAGAAGGGCTGGGTAACATCTGCAGCTGATCAGCCCGTTCACATGTTTCTATTTCAAACTAATGCCTCTCTCGTGTTGTTTTTAGTGTTTCCTCATCCGATCAGCGAGCCTCAGTTCACCACTCCAGCCCGAGCACAAGAAAATCATGTCCTGTTTATTAATTTTGATGCGTTCAAGAGCGGACCGAGATCACGGCGTCGTGGATGTGAAAGCAGACGTCTGTTTTGCTTTGCTGCGAGCCTCATAAAGGTCGCCTGTAGTCATCACGTCTCCACAGCAGTATTCCCCTACAATGTGACCGTTAGCAGAGAGAGGCAATGATTCACCGTGGCTCCATTTTTTTTTCTGGAAGCTTCACCAGTGTAAACCCCGTCTGGGTTTGTGGTGACAGATGGATAGTTTTGTGTTGCCAGGCTGCCGGATTTGCAGCTTCAGGCAGGTCAAGTTTGAGGCTAAGATGTGGTTTACATTTGGCTGAAAGTCACAGCTGTCTGCTGGAAAAGACTTATCTTTACACTTCTACCCCCTCTTCTGCTGAGGGTTTCACCAATATGGGCTCTAAAGGGCTGAATTTGATTATTATTAATCAATTAACATAAAAACAACATCGTTTCTGAATGTTTCTCAAACATGTCCATTGAAATACTTTGAGGATTTATGACTCTCTTTGGCACAGTCATGCGGTCTCACAGCAGGTTTTACAGGCTGACGAACCTGAAGTTGTTAAATTAAACTATACTGAACCTCTTATAAGCAAGCATGCAAGTTCCTTTTCTGTTCATGCAGATTTGTGTCTGCACATCTGCGTGTGTCTACCAAACCAGAGAAGACACTGCTAAACACAGAGATAGAGATCTGGTTGCCCTCATCTTTTTCAGTCATAGCTTTGAAAAGCAGGGCTGTGCTCAGCTGTGCTCGGGTGGGCTGATCTCACTGATAATGGCGTCTTTGAAAGCTAAAAATTGTTTAATAGATTAAAGCAAAGCTGGGTTGTAAAAGTACTTTAAGGGGAAAAGTCCCAAACTTTGACTTCTAATAAACATTTTAAAAGTATTAGAGAAAAGTTGGACTAAGGGGCTTTTGGGGTACTATGAGCCAGACATATTGGATTTGTTGGTTGGCCGGTATTATCGGGGGTATTGACCTATTACAAATGAAATGCATCCATTTGGTCCTAGTTGCTGAAAGTGTCATTTTTAAGTGCCGACTGTCCTTAGTTGACTATGGTTAAGTGCGCCTGCAGGCCTGCAGAGAGGATGTGGCTACACAGCTCTGTGCTTATCTTATCACGATCAATACTTTGCATTATTCACTGTATCCAGAGGTCGTGTGCGATTTCCATACATGTTATTTTGGTTATAGTATTCTAAATGGGTTTGATAGCCATCAGTGTGGGTTGTTGACATTGTGAAACCTTAAGGAACCTATATTTTTTTTATTATGTTTCAAGATCCTTGTATGTTCTCACCCGCCCAATGTAACACATGTTCCAGTCTTATCATGGGTGCAGTACTGCTCATGAAGTAATTTGAACTTATAACCCAGTTTTTCATACAAACCAGGTTGTGTGAGTGTTTAGAATGTGTGTAGCTACTCCCTAAGACCTCTGGAGCTCTCTTAGGTCATTTGCTATGTTTATAATGGCGATTAAGCTATCATTTTTTTATTCATCATAATGATTTTATTGTTTTCTGCTCTTTCAAAGCTGAAAGTTTGATGGACTTCTTGATTTTAAGTCAGAATATTGTCTGCCTCAGTGTGTGCTTTTTGCACAGAGGAAATACAGAATAAAAGTGGCACCAAGAGTGTAGTTATTTGGAGAGCATGATGCAGATTAGCTATGGTTCAGGAAGATGAAAACCTGATGACAGTAGCCCTATTGAGACCCGATGAGAGCTTCAGGCAGGACGTGGAACCATGTGTGCCTGGTCTGTTTCTATTTGCCTGACGACTGCAATGCACGGAGTCATTCAAATTTATGAGGGTTCGGGGCTCAATTTTAGCTTCAAGAACATCTGTGGAGTTGATTGCAACTGTGGAGATGCAGATTTCCTGCCGGATTTTGGTATTAAAACTGAACTGAGCAACTGTTTTAGTCGTCTGCTGAAGAGATAGGTGGATATTACATGCCTGATTACATTCGAAGTCCTTCTGTTTTTAAATGAGACTCATCAAAACCGTAATAAGGTTGGGTTCGACCTCTCTGCTGTGCTGGATGTGTCTTAAGTGGCAGTTTTTGCTGCTCTATTTGGCTCTTTATTGTGATTATGCCTTTGAGGAAAGCTAATCTGCATGCTGCCTGAAGTTTCCATTGCAACCAACTACGGTTTCCTCATCATCTGAGCCATATTTTTAATAAGCAAACACGTGTAGTGCTTCTCATAGACAACAGACATGATGGGCTTTATGATAACCAATCTAAAGCATACTAGTGGAATTAAAGTCAACAAAATATTGGAGTTAAAAGCAGCACCAGAATTTAAAAAATATGCTGTGCACGCAGTAATGTGCAGATGTTTTGAACTGTCCCTCATTTCTTCATATTTTTCTAGGAAAATGAAAAACTGGGTGGAGTGATTCATTGAAACTTGTACAAACACATGGGAATACAGTATATAAGGCAAAAACAGAGTTTGTACAATTGCAATGAGATTGAACTCTCTTAGATAGACTTTCTTGAATTTTCTTTAAGTAGTCTTCGGGAATAGTTCTTCAGGCTTCTTTAAGGACATTCAAAGCTCTTCTTTAGACATTGGCTGCCTTTTGTTCAGTTCTCTCCTTCAATAATGTTGAGGTCCAGACTGTGGGGAGGCCCACAGTCTGTGTGTTTTTCTGCACACTGCACTGTCAGTGTGTTTGGGATCATCGTCATGCTGAAAATGAAGCGCTTGCCAGTCAAATTCTTTCCAGATGGATGCTTTCAAACTTTAAATTGGTTCTTTGCTAAGTTTTGCAACATTTGTTCATCCTTTGTGTTAAATGCCCTTTTTTGCATTTGAATGATTAGTCCATAAGGTCAGCATTAAACGGCTTAAGAAAAAAGCAAAAAAAAAAAAAAACCAAAACTTCCCTCCTGAAAATGGTCAGGTAGAAGGACTGGACTGAAAATAAGTGAAAAGCAGCCAATGTCCAAAAGAAAAACTTTAAAAGACCTTTAGAAAGCTTTGAGAACTATTGCTCAAGAACATTTTTAAGAAAGAGGGGTGGCTCAAGACTTTTACACCATGCTGTACAAGCAGAGCAAGTGCAGGCACATTACTAAAATGCTGTGCAAACATATAGATCATTAGATGGCTTTTAAAAGACTCCATGGGAAAAGGCATTAATTGCTCTGGCCCTAATACTGAACTGTTGGCCAAAAAAGATGAAAATGCAACATTTTCATCATTAATATTACCAATGTTAATGATTGTCAAGAAATAAAAAATAAAAGCCTTTGTCATTCTAAAATAAAACAAAAATAAAAATTAAAGGAAAGTGGATGGAGTGAAATCATGCGATGGAAAACCCTCAGTTAGGCTTAATGTGTATCATGAAATTGGATACTCAAAAGTGCCTGCTATATGCAGTGAGTGTAATCCGAGATAAAAACCACAGATGTACAAAACTCACCAGTCTTGTCCTCTTGGTGTTGGAAACAGCCTCTCCGGGTGTTTCCAGTTTCTCCTTCTGTCATGCAGATGTGAAATATTGCTGCCTGTTCGAGAGCTCTTCAACCCCGTCTCAGTCCACTGACAGGGAGACTGAAGAGCGGCATTAGTACACTTGTGAGATTGTGTTTTTCTGGTTGTTGTAGTTGAGGTTTATGTGATATTCAACGATTGTTTAAGGAACAGATGTGTTAGATCTTCTCAGCATGTGAGTTCATCACCTGCTGCTTCACTGCTGTGAGAGTTTAAAAGGCTATAGACACTATTTGAGCTCTTTCACTATTTTTTATGTCCACTGTTGGCTACTTTTGGGTTCATTATGGCTGCAGCAGGTTGCAGTAATTTTGCTAAATAATTCAGAGATAAGAACAAAATATTAACACTCAAAAATAATGGGCATGCTACTGGGAAATGACTTTGCACATGGCAGAATTCCCAGTGATTACTGATTGTCTGTGCTTTGCCATTTCTGCAGGGCTCCTGGTGGGGGCGCTAGACAATGTTCTGGACTCCACTGCCAGGGTCACACCCTTTCGCATCCTCCTCCAAGTTCCCGGTTCCCAGGTCAGCTGGATCATTGCCAGTGGTGAGCTGAACCCTTACGCCTTTTTTTTTAATGTTTTCATCTGTGTGCCTGTTGTGATCTGCAGCCTTGGGAGATTCCTGCGTGCTCGGTTGCCTGACTTTGACTCATTTGACCGGCCGGAGATGTTAAATTCTCTCTTTCTTTGCTTTCATCAGGAGCTGCCATAGAAGAGGTGAACAAGCACTGGGACTGGCTGGTTCACAACCTGCTTCACTCTCTGTCTGTGTTTGAGAACAAGGAGGATGTTGCCAGCTTCGTCAAAGGAAAAGTCAAGGTCTGTAATGTGCCAGCATAGTCATGAAAACTCAGAGAGTTTTAGATTTGAAGATGTGATTTTCTCGAAGATTTTTAAACGATGTGGTTGTGAGCCCATTTGAAAGTAGACTGAAGTAGTGACTCCAGCTTATCTTCTGCAGGGCCTTATCGCTGAGGAGGTTCAGGGACGCCAGGCGGCCCAGGAGGATGACCCGGGGAAGTTCAGGGAGGCGCTCCTGAAGTTTGAGGTTCACTTTGGCCTCCCCTCGTCAGAGAAACTGGTGACGTACTACTCCTGCTGCTGCTGGAAGGGCCGGGTGCCTCGGCAGGGCTTCCTCTACCTCAGCATCAACCACATGGCCTTCTACTCCTTCCTGCTGGGGAAGGAAGGTCTGTACTCCAAAGTGAGAGCTCTCATTTTCAATCTAAAAGACTGCACTTGTTCATCAAATTGGTAATAACGGTACTCAGACTTTGGCATTTGGAGAAACTCACATTCTCTTTTAACAGTATTAGAAAAGCTTGCTGTGTAAACTATAGTGAGGACAAGGTGGCTCTAACCTCATGCACTCAGTGGGATTTTATTCTCTTCTTATTCCCCCCTTCAGTCAAGTTTGTGATTCCCTGGGCAGAGGTAACACGGTTGGAGCGGGTCTCCACCGCTTTAATGCCGGAGGCAATTCGGGTCACCACACGGCAGCGGCAAAGGGAGTTCTCCATGTTCTTGAATCTGGACGAAGCCTTCGGGGTCATAGGTCAGCTGGCTGACATTGCCCTGAGGCGGCTGCTGGACAGCAAAGGCCTGGAGCTGGACCGAGTGCTGCAGCAGCCCGCACGCATCACCAAAAGGTCAGTGCCGGTTCAGGTGTGTGCTAACAGTACAAACAGACAGTGAGTTTCTTAATGCGAGATTAAGCAACATTAGGAATAAAACAAAGTTATCCACAGAAAGAAGTACAAACCTTTGCTCACATCACTCTAATCCCCCCAAAAAGTTAGCAAAAAACTCCTTTTGAATACCTGCTGTATACACTGTTGCTTTACTGCTTATTTAGTCAGGTCCTTGTAGATCAGGGGTGGGGAACTCCGGGCTTCAAGGGCTGCTGTCCTGCAGCTTTTAGATATTACCCTGCGTCAACACACCTGAATCACATGATTAGTTCGTTACCAGGCCTCTGGAGAACTTCAGGACATGTTGAAGAGGTCATTTAACCATTTGAATCATCTGTGTTGGATCAAGGACGCATCTAAAACCTGCAGGACACCGGCCCTCGAGGCCTGGAGTTGCCCACCCCTGTTGTAGATCCTTTCAGGCACGAGTCATTCAAAATATTGCAATTATGCTTCTCTCATAAGCCTTTGGTGAGTCAGCCTGAAACTCACTACTTCCCTTTTTACACAGAGCAGAGTGTTATTATGTAGATTCCTGCCTGAGCTAACCCACTGAGTCAGTAACTCAGTTACTCACTTCACTCACAGTCTCACTGCTTTGCTAGTCCAGCATGAAGGCAGCTGAGCTCAAAGCATCACAGAACCCACGCAGATCTGCTCAGTATGACGGAGCAAGGGGAATATTTTAGCTATCAACTGTAAATTGCTGCTGCAAGCCCATAGCCTCCCTGACACACCTGCTCGGGATGCTGCAGTTTTAACAGTATTACTACAGAAGAAGAAATAGGTAGGTTTTATAGGTATCATTTTTATTTTTTATTGTGTTCTCAGCCTCACAGAGCTGCTGTTTCACAGCACAAGTTCAGTATCACAGGAACAGTGTGACACAGCTCCACTCCTATTGCACTGCTCGTGCAGTGGTTTTTGTGGGGTGTGTGTGCATGTGTGAGTTTGTGTGCGTGCAAGGGAGGGGGCGGCTTTCCAAAGCGACAACAAACATGGTGACAGAAGTTGTGCCGTGTTCTTTTGTGTATCTGTGTTGTTGGTTTTTTTGTGATGCAGGCATGCACTTTGTTTATTTTTCTAAAAGAAAAAAAGAAAGAAAGAAAACCCAAGCAAACCTCAAAACCATTACAGGAAGTCAAGTTCAAAGCTTTATCTAAAAAAAACCCCAAAAATTAGTGCAATGCAGATGCCCGACTGGATAACACACCACATCACAGTAGCTGCTTTATATGTGTGTGTCCATGCATGTGTTTGAAGAAGAAGAGGAGGAAGGAATAGAGCTTGCCGGATAAAGAAAGTACAGAGGGTCCAGAACGGGCACGATGATGAATAGCAAAAGAGGAACTGAACGTGTGGTGATGACACTGAAATCAGAAGTGGCAGATGAAGGCAGCCAAATTCACAAAGAGAAGAAGAAATGGGATTTCCCATGGACTAACAATAAACCTCAATACTGACATACTTCTTAGCTGGGATCCTCTCTTCCTCATTCATAGCCCACTCATAAAGACATCTGCAGTGGCATAGTAATTCAGTTACTATTCTATTTTGACTCTTTCTATATATATTATCAGAGGTCACATAAATCTGCACGCCAGTCGCTGTGCTGTGTTTCACATTTGACTAATGCACATATCGCAGGATGTGAGAAGTAAGCATCTAAACATCCAACTAACAGGCCAGAATGTTAAAAATGATCCTCGTGCTTTAAACAAATGTAGTGTAAAGTGAAAGGATTGTGTTATAGCATATATACAGACAACGAACAGTTATTGTCTGTTGCATTTTAGTTGTGCTGGGGGAGCTTCTTTTTCAGAGGGGAAATAAAAACATTTGGGTCAGAAAATAGAGGACGAAGAGCTGTGTTTAAAATTGAATTCATCTCCTCAGGGCACCACCAGCCTGTCTCTTGGCAGTTTAGAGGTTGGAGGCAGAAACTCACTTCAAATCTGCCTGAAACACATCCGTATGTACATATTCTGCATGTTTCGCATCTTCAAGGATAAAGCCTACGTTTCTGCGAGAGGAGTTAAAAAGCAAAAATAGATTTCTTGCTTTTGCGAAAGGGTGACCAGACATCCCTCGAATACAACGCAAGCACTCTCACCGCAGCTCTGAGGTCTGTTTGTTTTACCGACCAGATGGAGGTGCTTGTCACTGAAGCGTGTAAGTGTAAGACGACTCTCCTACAAACACATGTTCAATAGACCCGCTTCACACCAACATCTTTAACGTGGAAGAGCACAGTCGAATTTGAATTTCGGATTTTCTGTCATCCACACGGTCAAAAGTACACAGACAGCCTCTAATATGTACATACGTGGAGCTGAAGGTTCTACAATGTCTTTTAACTTTTAACTATTAATTTCTCATTGGTGAAGTCACGATTGACTACAACTGGGCGTTTCTCCTTACTGACATAAAAGGAATTTGGTTAACAGTAATATTTGGATTGACCATTACTCAAAAGACTCAGTGAAGATCTGTCAAGGAAAACTGTAGATTTACATAAGCTGTGGAGGTCAGTTGGAGCCATTTATAAACAACTTCCAAGATCATGAGCTCAAACAACTGTATGTAAGTATAAGCTATTCGGATGTGTGACCACTTTGAAGAGGTTTGGAAATTGGTTAGGATGCTCAGGGACAACCCAAGAAACACTAAGGCTCAAGCCTACCATGAGTTGGAGGTGGAACACTAATGTCACTATCCACAGTCCAGCGAATCAGCCCACGGCAAGTTTTATATCACAGTGGACTGAGAGACCAAGTAAGAAGCCCCTCGTCAAAAATCAAGCCATTCAAGCTTGACCGAAACTTGCAGCTGCCCACATGGACAAGCCAAATGCCTTCTGGGGAAAGTTTTGTGGTCAAATGAGACAAAGATTGAACTATTTGGCCACAATGACAAGAGGAATGTGTTGCTAAGCATGGTGGTGGTAGCAACATGCACTGGGGCTGCTGTTGCTGCCAGTGGTCCTGGTGCACAACGTGGATAGAATAATGCAGAAGGAGGACTTCCTCCCAGTTATTTAACTTCAACAGCTAGACGGTTGAAACTTGGACACAGTTGAGTGTTGTAATAGGACAATGATACCTAACATGCATCAAAACTGGTTTTTGAACTGATAGAGTGGGCTAACGTTAATTTTGATGCTTCAGGAATGGGTCTCCTGGCCTCTCTGCAAAAAGAACAGTTCAAAGAAATCACTAAAATTGCAACCACATTCATGATGAGTATATGTAAAATTCTGGCCACAACTGTTATGTTATATTTATTTACAGAGCCTTAAGTGATGTGATTAGTAATGCCAGTCACTGACAAATGCAGCTTAAATAGAAAAAATGAAGGACATTTGCAGCGGGAAAGGAGGTGAGGAAACAAGGCCGCTTCTCTTGTCTTGGAAAATTATAGGGTGGGATTTAAAGCGCTGCAATAAACTCTGCCGAGCAGCACTATACTTAAGTGTTCTATTCTTGCACTGCAGTCGATTATCACGCACATAGCAAGGCCGTGCTACAGCTCCTCTTTGTCTTCGTTTAATGTGACGTTGACACAGTCATGCATCGTTGAGCTTAGCGCAATGCATTTGTTCAGTGTTGAGCGTCACTGTTGCTGTTGCCGTTCACACTGGCACAGCTTCTGTACTCCATTTCAAACAGGTGATACGGTTTTGGTATCGTGGAAGCTGTTAATGTACAAGTTTAAGGCCTCCTCTTTGGCCTTTGAGGACCAGAGCTTTATTCTGTAGAGATTTATCTGTTTGCCAGAAATGTGTTATTTTAAGTGACTGTGAGCACAAAAAAGGAAGATTTGATTTCTCAGCCAGAATAAGTACTGTTTATATTTCCCTATGTGTAGTTTTTAGTGAAAGTGAATGAGACATAAAGATTTTTTGTCCTTTGGACCCGTTTCCTCACTGACTGAAGATTTTGTAATGTCATTTGCTTTTGCTTTCATTCCCCCACCTGTCTCAAACTGCCTCATTGTCTGACTCTTCCTCTAACCATCTCCCCCTCCCAGGATCCTAGAGGAGCAGGCTATTAGGGAATATGTTCTGGCTCTGTTTCGACTCCCACGGAGTGAAAACCTCCATGAGGTGGCCTCCTGTTCAGTTTGGACACCACACGCCCGCTGCCACACAGCCGGGACTCTCTACACCACCGACAGTTATCTGTGTTTCTCCAGCCGAGAGGAAGGCAACCTCGTCCTGCTCATACCCCTCTCAGAGGTACAGTACTTGCCATTTAGCACATTATTAGAGCTATTACATACTCCCCCTCCCTGACATTTATAACTGTGGCCTGCAGTTGGCTCTCATAAAGTACAAAAGTTCAAGTTAAATCTTTAAGTGTCTCATAAAACAATAAACATAACGGACAGTAATCCAGGTTAAAATGCATTGTAAATGCAGCCATGTGGCTAATTAAAAGACTGCGGGTGCCTACAGGAAGTGACAGAAGGCCCAAAAACCTTTGGCCCATGTCATGTGATACAGTTAGTAGTGACTACCTGAACATAGATGCACTTGTTAATGAAAAGTCTGCCTTCATCTTCGCTGTCCTCAGTGATTTCACAAGACAGCTTTCACAAGGAGTCTGTGTTTACTCTGTCTGCTGTGGTTAACCGGTAACACGTGGACTGATTTCATGTGGTTGATCACGTGGCAACATGCAGAAGGACATGAAAACACACTGTATACACTTTGTTAGCTCTGTCAGGAATGTAAATTAAGTGGTTTTAGTAGCACTTGTCTCTTTGACACAAATTAACAGCCAGATTTCAAACTGTAAAGAAAAACCATGAAGGTGACAAACCTTAAGTCATTTTGGGGGAATTCAGTCTTCTAGATTCTAGTTTGTAATAAAGTCTTTGCAGTTCATTGTGAAAGGAAGAGAGTATCAGCCGGTGGTTCAGTCTGTTCAGTAATTCATACTTTCTAATCCTCTGTTTCCTGTGTTTTCTATTGAAGCATTGTCCTTTACAAACCTAATCTACCCCTCTGCTCCTCCTGATTCTGCATACTTCGTACATGGCTGCAGTGTTGTTAGTAATTTCAGCCCCTTGGATTCCCACTTTCGAAGATGTTTCTCTTCTTACGATTCCAGCTTGAGCAACAGGAGCCAGTCTGCATTCCTGCTCTGTTTTTGCACAAAGAACAACTGTGTGTGTGTTATGATGCGTTACCACTTCTTTTGGCCATTTTTGTCACCAGGTGTTGTCCATAGAGAAAGCAGACAGCACCAGCGCGCTGCCCAACCCTGTCATAGTGAGTATTCGGACTAAAAAGGCCTTCCAGCTGATTGAGCTGAACGACAGAGACGAGCTGGTTGAGAACATGAACTCCAGACTTCGAGCGCTGCAGTGGAAGCGGTCCATGTTCCGCAGCAGGAAAGAGGGCAAGAGGAGCGTGGTGAGTGGGATGTTTAATTGGGTGGGACCTGCAATTTATACGGATAATGGAAAATGAAACAGTGCAACAAAACAACAGAAACAGAAATAGTCAGTAATGTTCAATACACTGGGTTGTTGCCAAAATGATAAAGACAAACGGTTGCTAGAAGCACTTTATGATGTTTTCTCTAATCAAAGTTAAAATGACATATGTGGAACTGGAAACATTTCCTGTATGACGACTAAGGGAAGTACTGTAAGCACTGTTCAGCTCTAATTTCAAAGGGATCCAGTCATAGAAATATTGTCTGTAATTATTGACGTTTCTTTTGTTCCTCACATTTTCCACAGAGCTCCCCAACACCTTACTACACCTTCTATTATGACACTGGGTACTCTGATGAAGAAGAGATAGAGGAGCATGTCCTGCGCAACACTGTCAACAGTGAAGCTCTCATGACGGCCTTCCACCAAAATCAACCAGGAACCAATGGCAACAAGGTGGGAGGAGTCTGAGACACTGTTCATCTAAACCTGTAATTTGATATATAAATAACCAATCGAATGAATTCAGAGTCACTTCAGATCTGATTTAAAGGGTCGTCTCTCCCTAAGAGTTAGAAAGGAACAATATCCATCAGCTGAATGTAGTAAGTCAGAATCAGGATCAGGAAATTTGTGTGTGTTTGTGTCAGAGCACGGATCAGGTGAAGGAGCGGCTGTGGGAGGATCATTTCTCTGAGTTCGGACGTGGCGTCCACATGTTTCGCACAGAGAAGATCCAAAAGCTTGTGGCTATGGGGATACCAGAGTCACTGCGAGGGGAGCTGTGGATGATATTTTCAGGTATATATGTATACAGTTGTGGTCATAAGTTTACATACCCTGGAAGAATTTATGCTTTTTTTTTGTTTTGTCCATTTTTCAGAAATAATGATAATACAAAAACGTTACTTTCACTCATGGTCTTTAGTTGGGTTAAATCATTTATCGACAGCTGTGTTTTCCCTTTTTAAATCATAAAGACAAAAGAAACTACCCAAGTAACCCTGATCAAAAGTTTACACATCCTGGAAGTTTTGGCTTGATAACATACGACCACACAGATGGCATCAATATCACTGAGTTACTGTACAGAGAACAGGAAGTGGAGGCATTTTGCAAAGAAGTATGGACAGCTTTATCATCTGAGAAAATAAAGTACCTCATCCATAACTACCACAAAAGACCTCAAACTGTCATTAATGTTAAAGGAGGCAATACACTATAAGAACTATTTCAAATATCATAATAACAGACCGCTGCACACTGTCTGTGCTGCACAAGTGAAGCATTGTGTTGGTTCAAGGAGGCCATGCAGTCTTCTGATACCCATCAACACATCAAATCAGCAGAAGTTAATTAGGCTGGTTTAGAGGGCCTCTCACTCTGTACAAGTCACCGACCCTGGATTCAGCAACACCGCCCCAGACCATCACACTTCCTCCTCCATGTTTGACAGCTGATGCCACACACTGTGGAATCATCCTTTCGCCTACTTGACGGCGTGCAAAGATCCTTCATGATGAACTGAACATTTCAAATTTTGATTAATCATAATACCTTCTTCCAGTCCTCAGTAGTCCAATGGTGGTGTTTCATGGTCTAGGCAAACCCCTCTTTTTTTATTCTGACAGCTTAGCAATGGCTTTCCTTCTGCAACTCGTTCTGTCAAACCTGCAGCTCGAAGTCTTCTCTTCACACTTGAAGCTGAGACTTGCTTACTACGACCACTATTAATACTGGTTGCGGTACTAATAATACTAATGTGCAATAATCCTTTCTGGCATCGTTGTATTTTTACTCAGTTGTATATAGCATTTGTATTCTATTTTTATCTTATTGTATATTTTATTCTATTTTATTCTGCTGTATATAGTATTTTATTTTATTCTATTCTGTACAGTTGTGTACTGTATTTATTCTTATCTTATTTTATTCTAATTTTTCCTTCACAACTTTTGCACTGTCCACTTCCTGCTGTGACAAAACAAATTTCCCACGTGTGGGACTAATAAAGGTTATCTTATCTTATCTTATCTTATCTTATCTTATCTTATTAAACTGTGCTTGAAGCTGTTGTCCTGTGAGCCGCCTATCATGCAAGCTGTTAACTCTCAGAAACTTGCCCTCTGATTCATTTGTGGCATTTCATCTGTCAGACCTCTTCCTGTCAGCATTTGCCCCAGTTCCTGAGAGCCTTTTAATGGTGAAGGAAACTGTACTCACTGACACCTTGACTTTCTTTGTAATTTCTCTGTAGGGAAGACCTATATCTTTAAGTGTTATGATGGTCTGTCTCTCTTCCATTGTTAATTGTGTGTGATACACTGATGTATCTGCTGAGTAAAAACCCAGATGTGGTAGGCCAGCACATACAAAACAAGAAGACAAACTGTGAGATTAAATCTAAGTCTCACTGTGGTCCTGGCCCCAGCAGGCAATGAATGACTATAAGGGTCCCCACAAGTATGGAATTACAGGTGTGTGTGTGTGTCTGTGTTTAAACCCAACTTGGGCTTCACATCCTCTTCTCTGCATCTGTTGTTCCTCAGGCAATGGCACTCTTTCAGTCAGTCAGATTTTATTTTGGCGTGTGGTCCGTTCCTCTGCTCAGTCTCACTTCCTTTTATCCAAACATAGTCTCTTTGTGCCGCAAAGAATAACTAAAAATGAAACTGATCGAAGGTAAAAGGTACAGGTGTGCAGAATAATTTTAACCTGGGATTTTTCTTATAGCATATATATATCGTTGGGGAACAAAACAGGGTAGCAGGTCATTCTCCGTTTACAACTCCTAATTCCTGTGTGGTTTGTGCAGATGCATCCTCTGACCTAGGGTCCCATGAGGGCTACTACGCCAGCTTGGTGCAGAAATCAATGGGCCATAACAACCTGGCCACAGAGGAGATCGAACGGGACCTGCACCGCTCACTGCCGGACCATCCCGCTTTCCAAAACCCAACGGGCATTGCTGCACTCAGGCGCGTCCTCACTGCGTATGCTCACCGCAACCCAAAGATCGGATACTGTCAGGTAAAGGCGTTTAAGCAGCAGTGTTAATCATTTTTGTAATGGTGGCACTTATAGTGTAATACTAGAACCACTTACAGTCACGTGATTCAACTGTGCATCCTGACTTTAAGATGCATGTGTGAATTTTGCTTTCTCTCTCACTAGTCTATGAACATCCTGGCATCGGTGCTGCTGCTGTATGCTAAAGAGGAAGATGCCTTCTGGCTGCTGGTGGCCGTGTGTGAAAGAATGCTGCCCGACTACTTCAATCGCAGGGTCATAGGTAAAGAGCCCAGAGAGCAGCAGTACATTTTAAGCTTTATTTGCTTGCAGCCACGCTTTTAAAAAGAGCACATAAGTGGTTACTGTGTTGCTGCTGCTGCTGCTGCTGTTACTGCGGTGTATGTACCGTTTCTGAGACAGGCTTTCAGAATAGACATTATTTCCTGTGTTTGTAAAGGTGTTTATTTTTGCCCTGCGTGTTGCACTTGTAGCAATTTCCTTTTCCTTTTAATGTCCACATGTTTGTGGGCGTCACTTATTTTTGAAAGAACAGTGATTGTGGTCTGAGACTCTGTAGAAGCATAGATTCACAGCCTTACTTTTTAAAAAAATTCAAGTTAACAGTTTCCACATTTCAAAAGAGGCAAAAAATCCCCACAAAAAACCATTGATATATTTATTCTGGCAGCAACCTGCCTCTGGTTAAAACACTGAAACCACATTAACATTACCTGTCTTTACAGAACACAGAAGCTATTTAGCAAAGAGAAGTAATGCTTTACTATAAAAATCTTGTGTGGAAGTGCAGAACAGCACAGACTGAATAGCATGTTTATGCTGCCATCTAGTGGTCAGAATGATGAAAAAGAGCCATATATTAAGGAAAAATGGGCATCACACATGTGAATCATAACACATCTTGAATATATTTAACTTGGAGAAAAATTTGGACAGGCCTACATCCAAGGCCATTCTTTGCCACCCCAACACTGTCTGACTCCACCACCTCTCCTGCAGGCGCTCAGGTGGACCAGTCGGTGTTCGAGGAGCTCATCAGGGAGCGTCTGCCAGAGCTGGCTGAACAGATTCCAGACCTTTCCACCCTCTCCTCTGTGTCCCTGTCTTGGTTCCTCACCCTGTTCCTGAGCGTCCTGCCGTTCCACAGCGCCGTCTGTGTGGTCGACTGCTTCTTCTTCCACGGAATCAAAGCCATCTTCCAGCTTGGCCTGGCTGTGCTGGAGGCCAATGCTGCGGAGCTTTCATCCAGCACAGATGACGGGCAGGCGCTTATGATTCTCACAGGGTAGGTTTGCAGCTTGCTGGTAAAGCAAAACTCAAAGCATTGTGCCACTGATGGACATGAATGCTTTCTTACATTACTTTGTGCTTTTGTCTGCATTGTATGCTTTATAATTGTATGTGCACGGGTGGAATTTAACACCTCGTTGGTTTTCCTATGATTCCCAGTTTTCTGGACCAGGTTGGAAATGAAGAGTGCCCCGGTTTTCCGTCCTCCTCGCCTGCTGCAGAGGAAACTAGCTGCAGTGTCGCTAAGGGGCACACAAACATCACTGACCTCATCAATGACGCCTATATCGTAAGAGATGCACATTTTTTGCCTGATATTTGCCTTAAATAATTAGTTTGTGCACATTGTGCACCAACTCCTTTACTTGTTTTCTTTCGCTTCCTTTTGTTAGATAAGTGAGCTTTTCACCTCTGGTTTATTCAACTACATTTCGCTCTACCGACCTTCTTCGTAATCCTCATTTAGTCATCACAGTTCATGAGATATCTTTCATGCTGTGCTCTCTGACCTCAGAAATTCGGAGACCTGACAGTGCGGCAGATTGAGCAGCTCCGCTGTCGGCACAGAATCCGGGTGCTCCAGGCACACGAAGACACCACCAAAGAAAATGCGGTGAGAAGTCTGACACAGAATCTCAAACATCCTTAAAGCTGCTCAAAAGAAGCTTGAAGGACACATCAGTAACACATACCCAGCTCTCAGCTGTTTATAATGCTTCCCTCTGTTTTATGCGCCTTTGCAGTTGAGACTGGTGTCGCCAGATGTTTCCATCCCTCCAGAGAAATTGGCCGACATCTACGATCTCTTCAAGGTTATTTTTCTTCCTTGCTGACAGACCAATTGATGTGTCAAAGAAAACCTAAATCATCTCTGTGTCTGTCTTTTCGTTTTTCTCTGTCCTCCTCCTCCCTGCAGACGGAGCACTTCATCACTCTGTACTGGGGTGACAGCAGCGCGGCGGCGGCGGCAGAGGCAGCAGCGTGGCACTACTGTGACTCGAATCGCTCCTTTATAGAACGGCAGTATCGGCTGGACCGACCTCAGTTTAAAAGCCTGTACGGGCTGCTGGTGCCGTGGCCCGACGTCTCCAACCAGCACACCGACACGCTGGCCAACCGCACCTTCACCCTCCTGGACCAGGACTGCGACAACCTGGTCACCTTTAGAGACTTTGCCAGCTGGCTGGGTAGGTCCAGGGAGGACAGGCGGGGAAATGGAAAATGCATAAAGCTGAAATAAAAAGTGATCATAAGAAGAAGTTTCACTTTGCTCTGTCTCCTCATGTTTTTTATTGTTTTTTCCAGACACGCTGTACTTTGGGGAGCTGAATGAGAAAATAAGGCTGCTTTACTGCCTTCACATCCCTCCAGGTTATTCATTATGTGAATACAATGATGTGTTATTGAGCTCTACTCTCATGTTGGCGATTTATTGATTCCTTTTGCGTTTGTTCGCATCTGCAGCTCTCACAGAAACTGAAGATGACCCCTCGGTTATGAAGAGCCCCCTGCTGTCCACAAACAGACCCCTCTATGTTAATCTGCCCCCTCGTCAGTGCAAACACGCTCACTCGTCATGTTATTGCACTTATCAGGGGGATTTACTTGTGAGGCTGAAGGAAATCTCTCTCTTGTTGTTTTAGGTGATGACGGTGAGGTGAAAGATTACCAGGATCAGCTGAAGCAGATGCTCCAGGATCTGGCCAAAGAGAAGGAGAAAGATGTGGAGAAGCCTCTGCCTCTCATGAACCAGGTATAGGAGTCGCATGGTCTCACCTTTTTTTTTCTTAGATGTATGAAAAAAGTCAGATTTCTGACAAAAAGTCAAGACCAAAAATATGTATTCTGCCTTAAATAATCAGACAAACATGCAGACGTTTGATAATTAACTCTCTTTGTTCCTTCTTGTGCAGTCGGAGTTCATCCAGTTCTGTAAAACGCTCTACAGCATGTTCCACGGCGACCCGGAGGAGAATGAGCTCTTCCAGGCTATCGCCACAGTCACCAGTCTCGTGCTGCAGATCGGTGAGGTCGGCCATCGCGGTAAAATCGCCGGATCAGAGGCCAACAGCCAGGAGGGCTCGACGGCAGCGGGCGGGGTCGACGCCCGCAAAGGCAGCAGGAGTTCGGCAACAGCGGACAACGAGTGGACGGTGAGCTACGCTCAGATCCTGGCCTCACTGCTCACGGAGCAGGCGCTGGTGAACTTCTTCGAGAAGCCTCTGGATTTGTCGGCCAAGATCACACAAGCCAAGGAGAGTCAGTATCAGCAGCGGGCGGGTTTGCTCACTCTGCAGCGAGCGAGCAGCTGATTAGAACGTGAACAGCAGACTGCGAGCTGCAGCAGGGTCATGTGATGCTGAAGAGCCTTAATGTAACCTGTGATATTTACAGTGCTGATAACGGGACTGCCAGGTTTCTTTCTAAGCCCTCAAACTGCTCTGACCTCTGACTGAGGACAGAAAGATGTTTTCTGTGAACATTTTTGAGAAGGAAAATGTTCCGGCTGATTCCAGTGGTTGACTCACTGGATCTGGGCATCAGATTTTTCATTTTGGGCCATGGGAAACTTTCCTTATTACCTTCTTGTGTTACCAAAAGGATGCCTGCAGCTCAGCTGTGTTTCAGTCCAATAATTTGTCACCACTTTGTTGTGTTTTAAAGTGTTTACTGGCTGTGAAGATAACACTCTACACTTCGTCTCACTCACTTTCTCATCAGAAATCTGCCTTATTTAAGTTTTACCCGTAAATGTTGCGATCAATCATTCAGCATTAAGGACAAATCTAGCATACAGATAGTGTTTTTTTTTTTTTAAATGACTAATTTTTATTACTTCTATTTCTTTAATATTAAATGTTTTCAAAGACACGGTCTCTGATTAAAGATATTTTTGAAAGCTTTTTCAGATTACTGGAAAAATAAATCAGCGTTTAATGAAAGCAGCAAAAAAGATGACATATTTTAAATATAAATGTTGGGGGGAAAATCACTTCTGTTTTCACTTCTTATTAAGCTAAATTAGACTGGCAGCAGCAGGATTCACATCATTGTTCAGCCTCAGACTTTTATTTATTTTTTTTAAATGTTTTCAATTTTGGGAGATTATTGGTTCACTGCTGTGCTTTGCCTTTCACCCAATAGTGCTGGATTCTTTGTAACTACAAAAATGTTTATCAGCCCATAAAATAAATCCAAGTTTTCTTTGATCTTTACTCATTTTTCTCAGCTCCTCAGTCCTCCTGCCTGTGACCAGGACTCGAGTTGTTTTTACCCTCGATGTATGAAAGATGCGTGACACAGCTATTGCTTTGTATTCATATGATGAAGCTTTCAGCTCCATGGTGAAGTATGTAGGATTTAAAAAACACAAACAAACTGTGATATCTGGTTTTGAAATACATGAAATGAAATTAGCTCTGTTATTAACACGTCCTCATCTGAGATAAGAAAGCACAGCTGTACTAGGCAATAAGTACACACCTCATTTAGTCATTTCCCCGTTTCCTCTCCCATATTTTCGGTCTGTCACCTCCTCAGAGGGGAGGGATTAATGCAAGGGGAGGAAGTGAGGAAAAGAATGAAGGATGTAAGAACCGATAATCGAGAAGGGCTCGTGTCTAACCTGTTTTGTATTTGGCTCAGGGAACTTCTACTGTTCCGACTGGTGCAGTGAAAAGAGTTTTTAGCAGTGATCTAATAAAAGAGTCTGAAAGAGAAAATTGAGTGAAATGTATAGAAGAAGATGCCCAAAGTCAAAACTGTAGTAAATGAAGAGGAGGAGGCAGAGTGGTGCAGGAACTTGGTGTGCTTTATTAGCTACTGATTGAAGGTAGAGGACGTGCTTTAGCCAGGACCTAAATAATCGGGAGAAACAAAACACACATTGTACTAGTGGCCAGCCTTCGTTATAAAGGAGGGAAAACTGAGGCTTGGCGCATTGAGCTTCTCATGATTTCATCATGGAGGAGGTAGATGGTGACTTACTCCTTTCTAACGTTCATATTTTCTCTTCATGGACTCTCCGTTAAAAGGGTTACATGAAACTTCTCGAGCCCGTTGTGTTTCAGAGAAAATACGTTGGACAAAAAAATGATAAATAACGTAAATGAAATGTTTGAAATGTACAAAATCAAAGGGCCAGTTTGTGTGTTAGCCTCGCTTTTCCAGGACAGGAACAGAATAGTTAAAACAATCGTAGTAGGCACATTATGTATAATCAGATCTATTTATATGGGTCATGGCATGAAGCTAATATCACATCCACAGGGAGCGGGGGCAGCAGCATATTAATGATGACAGACTCCACAAGAATCACAATACAAGTAAAATACAAGTACAGAAACTACAAGCTACACATTGCACTAAGCCACAGTTGTGATCACAGGAAGACCGATGAGTTTGCCCTGTGGATGCATCTCGCCCACTACGGAGGGACCGTGGGCGGGCTCTGTCTTTAGATTGCTTCAACGTAGTTGGCTGGCAGCATGCCGGTCTTGCCGGTACGCTGAACAGTACCGTACATCCAGCCTTCGTCGATGGCCTGCACGTTGACGATGACGTCGCCGTCCTTGAAGGACACCTCGTCACTGTCGGCTGCGGTGTAGTCATACATGGCACGCACGGTTTTCTGAAGGAAAGAAGTCCAACTCAGCGTGAGACGGACACACGTGACAAACAAGCAGAAATTTTAAATCCAGCTTCTTTTCTTCAGGCCATAAAATAACGTAACTTATGTACTAAAATAATGATAATCTCACTGAAGGTTTCAAACCTGCTTTATCTGACTACACCAAGCATCACTGAGTTAATGTGGCATTTTTCTGTTAACCTGTAGCATCACTCCCCACAGGAGAAAAGTTAAACCACGTAAAGCGAATGGAGTGTATGTACAATATAAATATATGTTACTAACCCCGGTGGTAGAGGGGTGTGAGGGAATGGAAGAGACTGTGGTCTGCTGTGTGGCCACAGAAGATGACCTCTGCTGCAGCTCCACGGTCTTCACAGTAGCATGCTGGTAGCCTGAAGATGTTAAAATAACAAACAGATTAAGTAGAGGGAAAATTATTCTTCACTCTCAAGTGTATTTGTTGCTGTTTGGTCTGATGAGGGTTACCAATAGAGGAGGTCATGAAGCCATTGCTGTAGAGGGACATGTGGTGGTCAGCATCCTGGGACACCTCAGACTTCTCATCAGCCCCGCCGCTCAAAGCGCTGGTGGAGCGGGAGTGCTCCTTGCTGCGACGCTGAGCTTGTACTGTCAGAACAGCATTAGGTGAGAGACAAAGGCGTCTTTCAGACATTATTTCAAATGCATATAATTTATTTAAATATCAGCGACACACCTGTGCTTCACACACGAGAAGCAATACATAATCCTTTGCCAGTCACTAAGCTTCCATGACATTTTATGATAACTTTGAATAAATCCATCAGGAGCATAACTAAAGCTTTGGCTCTCTGAATCGATCCTCTAGAATTTCATTCACCTGACATCATGTGCAGACTCCTGGACTGGATGTTGTCCTCAGCAGGGTCGTAGTCAAACACAGAGCCGGGGTTTGTGCGCCACACACGCAGATCTGAGGAGATGAATAGATCAGTCGATAACAGTCTGTATTACAGTTTAGCTTCAGGTATGTCTGGTCTGCTGACTAAAGCTAATTATACATACAATTGTGTATAATGATATAAAATAACAGTATATGCAATATGTAATATGTCTTTCCAAACTTAGCCTTTAAAGGCTTTAAATTCAAAGATAATCTGACCTTTTCTTCTTTTTTTCTCCAGAATGTTATTTTGAAGTATTTTGTCTTTCAGTTTTATTTATTTTTTGCTAACATGCTAACAACTCCTACAGCTCAGAGAAGTGCTTGCTGTTGTCGGTACCAGTGATGCCCTCCTGGTCGTGCTCTATGGCACGTCTCCTCTCCATCTCCACCACGCGCCTCTGGATGCCACGGTAGCTGATGTCGCTGAAGTCCTGCGTGTTCTTCTTCACGCGCTCTGTCACAAGATCAGTGGTGGTGGGAGTGAAGCTGCCCTTGCTCTTCTCAAAGTCCTCATGGTATCTCACCTGAAGTGCACAAATACAAAACACGGTAAGTGAAGCTGCAGGGTGGATGGACCCATTTTGCACGAGCCAACCAAACCGGCATCAATGCCAGCCTCCACTTTAACAAGTTAAAATACTAAAATGTGTTGTCTCTGTGTCTTTTTTCTCTATACCAAATCCATTATTTCTTCATTATTGAATCAATTCTAATTTTAGTTTATGTCTTTGTGTAGAAACATTGTTTAAGACTGGTGACCAGATTCTTGTTTTAAATCATTTTGAGATGATGAGGTGTCAAAGAGTACTGAAGCCTTACTCTTCAAGTAGTCAAGTAACAACAAAAGTACTTTTCCACTTAGAACAGAAATGAATCAAACAACCACAAAAACTTACCCCAGAAATGATACGCTGAGTCTCCCTGACACGCCTCATCTCAGGTGTATCCAGAACGAAGGCGGCTTTGCCCTGGACCTGCTTGCGGAAGCTGTCAGAGTACAGAACCTAGAAGTGACAGATCAAAAGTACTAAGGATCTAAAATATTTCACACTCCCAAACCATCATTCAATAGCCGTTAGCATCCACAGCACAAGAGGTGTGGTCAGAGAGACTTAATGCCAAGAGGACACAGGCAGCTGCTGGCAGGGATGAGCTATGGCACTACTGGGATGAATTAGCAGGGAGACTTTTATTAAGTGGGCGACTTATTAAAAGGAAAGTTATTTTCCAATCTTCAGTGGGAGACCGAAAGGAATAAGATCAAGTGGGAAAACAACAGGAGAGGTTAGCAGTGAAGATGTGCACAGGCACACCACAGCTGGAAGTATTAAACATATTTAAAAAAAAAGAGGAGAGTGCAGTCAGGTGAATTAATACGATTAACAAGAGCCAGGGGGACACATCAGAGTTAGAGAAGGGTTAAAAAGAAGTAAGAGTAGAACATTTCTTCAGCAGAACATGTTCTACAGGTTCTGAAAGGTACCGAGCTAATGTTTTCTTGGTTCCTTTTCACCCGCTCCATCTCTGGAGTAAACACCACAGGAGTTCCCTTGGCTGAACTGTCTTTATACAACACCTACAGGGCAGAAGCACAGCACCCCGAGGGGCCAATCAGAAACTCAAACACATACAGACCACGCACACCTATAGGACTGGTTTCATAGACAAGGAGGAGTTTTCTGGAAATATCCGAGATTGATTAAACTCAGAGAGGTCATTTCTTTAGTTGGTGGCTTTTTTTTGGTATATTATTTTGGTATATATCAGTATATTCAAGCAGCGTCTGAGAAATTGGTCCTATAGAGTGATTCATCCTGGTAGCTCCTGCTGAGCAGCCAGGATCTCTGTTGTACATGGAGACAAACATCCCTAATGCTTCAGCAGGAGATTTAGCTGTGAAGTGGAAATTAAGAGCAGCACACAGCAGCTTAATGTGAAGAAAGATGAGCTGCAGGTTAGAAGATAGTAGACTCACAGGCCAAAAAGGAAGATTTTATTCAGTTTAGGGGACTGATGATTGAGGATTAAAGTAATAAAGAGAAAAAGGCAAGGGTGTAAATTAGATGGATGGGCAGTCTGGGCCCTGGATGGAGGTTGATGAGATGAGCAAGAGATGATGAGGAAGGGGGAAGTGTATGATAGGCATTATTATAGGACTCTACTGTTCACAGTTAGGAGCACACGTGGTTCGGTTCCACTACCGAGCTGATGTGCTTCTGGGTTTCTTTGACTCGCTTCACTTCAGGGAGATCCGGGATAGCTGTTCCTCGACCCAGAGAGTCCTTGTATTTTATCTAACCAACAAAAATTTTGGGATTCGTGCAGAGAAAGTACAAAAAAAAGTAAGTAACAGATCAATAACAGAAAAACACGCAGACAAAAAGCCACAACCAAAAATCACAGCAGAGACAGAACATGAAATTAAACACACATCGTTCCCTAAAAAATAAAGAAGCAGGTTTATGTTAGACACACACAACAACTACTGGGAAGATCTACTGGAGGCTAAGGAGAGTTGTTATGGCACTGTTTGAGGTGGAGGGATGAACGGATGCAAATCGGAGACTAGGGGTTCACTGCAGTGGAGTACCGTGCTAATATTTTGCTGATTGCGTTTAACTCTCTCCATTTCTGGCGTCTCTGATACTGATGTGCCTCGTCCCACGCCTTCTTTGTATTGATGCTTTGAATAAAACAGCACAAAAAAGTCAATTATTGTTGTAACACACTCAAAAGATGATTAGTTTGAAATTTAGGAGGGAAGGAAGGAATTTCAAAAATTTAAAAAAGAGAGAAAAATTCCAAAGCGGAGTAATTAGGAAAGGGGAGGAATTTTTGTCTCGTAAAAGGAAATGACGTATGGAACATAGTTAGGATGTAGGAGGGGAAAACCAGTGCTAAATACAGGAAAGGTAAAGTTTTCTAGATAAGTAAGATGAGATCAGAGGGCGTTTGGGGGGAGTTATTATAAGGAAGTCATATTAGGGTCACTGCAGTCTTTTTCCTCTACCAGGCTGATATTCTTCTGGGTTTCTCGGACCCGCTTCACCTCAGGCAGATCTGATATGGCTGTGCCTTGACCCACAGAGTCCTTGTACTGTATCTGCCCATTGCATAAGTTACACAGGTGCAAAATCAGACGGTGACAAACAAAAGCACAGTATGTACTGTAGACACATACACGGTGCAGCTATTCATAAAAACAACATGAACAACTGAGAATTAAAGGTTACTGATCACACTGATTTTCAGACATATTTATGTATATTTAAAGGGACTAATGTAAAAATATGCAGGTTGTTTTCAGTGTGAGTGATGTTTAGTTTAGTTTAACACTTCAGGGTTCAGATGAAATTAACAATGAGTTACTATGCAAGCTCTTAAAGTCCCCTGTGGATGATAAGCTGTGAATTATTTTACAGTGGAAACAAGAAAAAGTCCTCTAATGAGTTATAAAAAATGAAATATTAGCATGAGAACAGATATCTGTAAAAAAAAAGCTGAATGTAAACTCATTATTTGAATAGATTAGATGTGAAGGAAAGTCTGGTTTTATTCTTTGATGCTAGAGGAGGAGGAAATATGGAGGGAGGAGTGGCTGAGGAGTAATGAGGTAGGGCAGGGTCACTCTGTTGAGTACCGTGCTAACGTTGCGCTGGTTGCGTTTAACCCTCTCCATCTCAGGGGTCTCGGGCAAAGCTGTTCCTCCTCCCAAATCCTCTTTGTACTTAATCTTCCACGGACGAGGAATGAAAGCATAAACGAGTGGTTAGCCTCACTGAGTGCTAATTTACTTATCTTGCACCTTTGGGAGCACACGTCAACAAAAGCACACAGAATGACACAAACATCTAAACAAACATTTAAAAAGAACGCACACATTTCAGGTGTTGACCTCAGAACAAGTGAAATGAAAAGGTTACTGATCATATCGGTTTTCAGACGTAGGTGCATGTGGGTGATGTTTAGTTTAGTTTATCACTTCAAGGTTCAGATGAAATTAATTATGAGTTATTATGAGAGCCCTCACAGTCCCCTGTGGATGATAAGATTCAAATTATTTCACAGTGGAAAGAAATCCATTTACACTATATCACCAAAAGTATGTGGATACACAAATAATACAACCGTGTTTGGTTGAGACTGCATTTTAAAAGCATGGACATTCATGTGCTTGCAGGGATTTGCTCCACATCAGCCAAAAGATTCTTAATAAGGTCAAACGCTGAGTCTGCATGATGAGGTCTGGATTCTGTCAGGATCTAAATATAAAAGTTTTTTTTTTTGTTCATGTACCCAAGTCTGTTAAGTCCTCTAAAATGAACAAATGTGAACTAACAGCCCCAAACAAAGGCACAAAAACGTCTCCACATATTTTTGGTCATCTAGTTCTTAGCATCTAGGGATTTTTTCTGGGCTCCAAAAAAGATCCTTTAATAAATTTAAACAATTAAATAATTAGAATGAAAAACAGGTTTCTGCAAAAAACAAAAATAGTTGGATACATAATTATTATTTGAATAGATTAGATGTGATGGCAGGACTGGTTTTATTCTTTGATGCTAGAGGAGGAGGAAATATGGAGGGAGGAGTGGCTGAGGAGTAATGAGGTAGGGCAGGGTCACTCTGTTGAGTACCGTGCTAACGTTGCGCTGGTTGCGTTTAACCCTCTCCATCTCAGGGGTCTCGGGCAAAGCTGTTCCTCCTCCCAAATCCTCTTTGTACTTAATCTTACATGGACGAGGAATGAAAGCATAAACGAGTGGTTAGCCTCACTGAGTGCTAATTTACTTATCTTGCACCTTTGGGAGCACACGTCAACAAAAGCACACAGAATGAGACAAACATCTATACAAACATTTAAAAAGAACGCACACATTTCAGGTGTTGACCTCAGAACAAGTGAAATGAAAAGGTTACTGATCATATCGGTTTTCAGACGTAGGTGCATGTGAGTGATGCTTAGTTTAGTTTATCACTTCAAGGTTCAGATGAAATTAATTATGAGTTATTATGAGAGCCCTCACAGTCCCCTGTGGATGATAAGATTCAAATTATTTCACAGTGGAAAGAAATCCATTTACACTATATCACCAAAAGTATGTGGATACACAAATAATACAACCGTGTTTGGTTGAGACTGCATTTTAAAAGCATGGACATTCATGTGCTTGCAGGGATTTGCTCCACATCAGCCAAAAGATTCTTAATAAGGTCAAACGCTGAGTCTGCATGATGAGGTCTGGATTCTGTCAGGATCTAAATATAAAAGTTTTTTTTTTTTTTTGTTCATGTACCCAAGTCTGTTAAGTCCTCTAAAATGAACAAATGTGAACTAACAGCCCCAAACAAAGGCACAAAAACGTCTCCACATATTTTTGGTCATCTAGTTCTTAGCATCTAGGGATTTTTTCTGGGCTCCAAAAAAGATCCTTTAATAAATTTAAACAATTAAATAATTAGAATGAAAAACAGGTTTCTGCAAAAAACAAAAATAGTTGGATATATAATTATTATTTGAATAGATTAGATGTGATGGCAGGACTGGTTTTATTCTTTGATGCTAGAGGAGGAGGAAATATGGAGGGAGGAGTGGCTGAGGAGTAATGAGGTAGGGCAGGGTCACTCTGTTGAGTACCGTGCTAACGTTGCGCTGGTTGCGTTTAACCCTCTCCATCTCAGGGGTCTCGGGCAAAGCTGTTCCTCCTCCCAAATCCTCTTTGTACTTAATCTTACACGGACGAGGAATGAAAGCATAAACGAGTGATTAGCCTCACTGAGCGCTAATTTACTTATCTTGCACCTTTGGGAGCACACGTCAACAAAAGCACACAGAATGAGACAAACATCTATACAAACATTTAAAAATAAAGCACACACATTTTGCCTGATTACAACACTTTGAGCAAAGTGTTTCACACCACAATCTCTGCACTAAGAGTTTTAAGTAAAGGTTAAAGTATAGAACCAAGGGTTAAGAGTTAGTTGCACAAATTAAAAACTGCTTGTTTTGCAAAGTTAAAAAAAAAAATTAATTCGCTCTAAATAAAGAAGGGCTGCATATCAAGGTTTGTTAAAAAAATGTGGAACGCCAAACCAAAAAAAAATTAATTCAAAGAATTATGTAAAAAATGTGATATTAGAAAAAGTTAAGAAAAAATATTACGGAGTAGATACCAAGCTGAAATTCTTTGTATTCTCTTTAACACGGAGCATTTCAGGTGTGTCCTTTACAGTAGACACTTTGCCCTTTATGTTTTTAAGGTCAGTCTGGTATTGAAGCTACAAGGAGAAAAACAAAAGTGCAGTTAAAATGTTTCACAATGAAAAAGAGGTCACATTTTCACGTATATCCCCGATTAAGGCATACAGTGCACAAAATTTAACTGGAGTAGAACGTAAAACAGTACAAACAAACAGGGGCGCCTCCAGAATTTTTTCATAGGGGTGGCCATGTGGGGGCCACTACTAAAAAACATGGGATAGCGCAGCAAAAATAGAATTTTTTTTACTATGCAGTTGTGAAATATAGGTTACTTGAAAAATATGGCAAAACACATGGGGAGAAAAGAATAATTATGCCTAGCTAATTTCCTACTATTAAAGTTGTTAGGTCTCTATGAAAACCAAATAATATTTTGAAATCCATAATAATCTGTTTTAAATAGGTACTAAATGTACTGTGTCTTCCTCTCTTTTGTTCCCATGTTTATTAGAATTATTACTAACATTGGACAATCTTGCCGGGGGGGGGCACACGGTGGGGGCAGCAAAGTTTGGAGTGTGGCTAGTGGCCCCCTGTGGCCCCCTTGGTGGCGCCCCTGCAAACATATAAAGTACTGAAAATATAATTTTACAGCAGCTATAAAGACGCACACAGAGACACAAGATGCTGAAAGAACCTCAGTCAGGTCATGCTGACCTGTCAGGACGCAGCGTAACTGCCTGTGTGTAACTTACAGTGCTGAAGTTCTTTTGGTTCTCGCGGACTCGCTGCATCTCTGGAGTATCCAGGACTGGTACGTAGTGAGACATGGTCTTCTCAGCCTCCTCTTTGTATTTTTTCTGTTTGGATGAGAATATAATTTGTGATTTTTTTTATATATGCTAATGATTTATCCTGATGAGGGTGGTGGCTGGGTCACTTCAGTAATCTACCTGGCTGACGATGTTCTTCATCTGCTGAGCATGGATGATGTCAGGGGTATCGATGACGGTTGTGTAGCTGGCTCTGTCCATCTCGGCGGTCTGCTTGTACTTAGACTGGAAAAGAAAAACAGCCAGTCAGCACTGATCATAAATGCATTGGAAAATATTAACAGATATTCCTTTTAACACCGGACGTGTGCTCATAGTTTCACCAAACTTTACTTTTATTTATTGCACCATTCTAGCCTTCTAGCCTAGTTCTTGTGTTCTGAGTTTTTGCCTGTTTTTATGTTCATGAATACAAATTGACCTGAGCTGTCATTTTGTATTTCCTTAAGTTCTTACTTTGATTTTGTTATTTGTGTTTACTTCCTTCACTGTTCCCTTGTGTCTGTGTGCTGTCTCTATATTTAGTATTTGTCTTTTAGTTAGTTCCCATTTTCCTCAAAGCTTGATTTTTCTTTGTGCATTATGTAAGTTTTACTTCCAATGTTGTCATTGTGCTGACATTTTTCACCTGTGTTTCATTCCCCACATGTCTCCACTTCCCTAATCCATCTCAGCCTAGTGTGAAGAAATAGCCCTCTCATCAGCCCAGTCTTACTCTGTCTAGTTGAAATGTTCGACTTTTGTTACTCTTGGAATCTTGCATCTTTTTCAGTCCACCTTAACCTGCAATCAAAACTCTGATCGACACAGAATATGTTGTAATTATAGTTCCTCCTTTGTCTTCTTTTAATTTGGTTGTTACTATCTGATTACCTTAAACCTAAATCTAATTTTTTTCCTGCTAATGATGAGATATAACGTGTTCTGGAGCAAAAACAGTTTTGTTTTTTCTTTTACATAAATAATTAATTCATAATACCTTCATTTCATATCAGGGGCCTGCAGCTCACACTCTGGAAACCACTGCTCCAGGCAAGCAGTGCAAAAAACATTCAAGATTCAGACCTGACTGAGGATCTCCGTGGCATTCTTGGCTCTCATAAAGTCTGGGGTGTCTGTAGCCAAAGCCAGCATTCCCTTGCCCTTGATCTCCTGCTCCAGAGACTTTTTGTATTCTCTCTGTGAACACCAAAAGTTACACATTTTTACACATGATAATGTTACTCAAAAAACACAAAACAGGGTTTCTACTCATTCATACTGAAGAGGGCTGCAAAACCAGAAATCATGAGGGATCAGTGAATAGAGAAAGTTAGCAGAATCTACGTAACAGATGTGGTAACAAGACTGAGTGTGAAGCTTGACACAGAACTGAAAATAAAACAACAGCAGTCAGCAGTTAGAGACATGACATGAAACAGACTATTTCTACTTCTTCAGTTTGTTCATTAAGTCATTATACATCTATCTTGCAATCTACAAATCAACCTCAAATGCACTCAGAGTACACCTTTTCAAAAACAAACATTACCGATAGCAACAAAACAATTAAATCAAGAGATCTGCTACCACCTGGACCACTTATGCAAAAAGATAAAGTCATTAAAATTCTATAAAAATTCAACATTGCATGTGTGACGTGAAAAACAAGAGAAGAGAAGATATGCTTTGGGTACAACTCAGGTTGATTTTTGTAGGATTCATAATACACAAATAAATATGAGTATAAATGAAAATCATGGCAAAATTAAATAGGGTGCAGATGAAGGTTAGGTTATGGTCATGAAGCACAAAATACAACGATGGGAAATTAGTGACATCATAAAGCAGGGACAAGAGGAAGAGTGAACCCAACAGTCCCACTTTTAGTGCAATGGTGAAGCTTAGTTAAGAGGGGATAGGATTCGTGAAGAGCGAGATTGTCGGGAGTCATTCGGATGAGAGCGTGATGTTGTTTGCATCACCTCTCGGTCAGTCGTACCTCACACAGGATTTGAGTGGCATTTCTTGCTCTCAAAAGCTCCGGAGTTTCCTCCAGTACAGTTAGACCTTTACCCTTCACCCCCTCCTCTAGATCCTTCCTGTACTCTTTCTACAGGACGGAAGAAGAACAGAGAGACTGCAGAGAAGGGCACACAGGCAGGCCAGGCCAAAGCACACAGACAGACAAACAATACAGTCGGCAAGTTCTGCTGCTTGCCTTTAAAAAGCTCAAAGTCACCAAGTCTTTCCAAGAGACAGATTCACTGCGTTTATGTATTATCATTATAATCAGTGATATTGTTACAGAGAAAACTGGAGATGTTGGTGATTTTGGCAGGATCCTAATAAAAACAAGTTGAAACACATTTAATCAGAAAGAGCAGAAACAAAATCATCATTGAAACAACAAGAAAATCAACAAGATGGGAATTCACGTCAGCATTTCACCCCCAAATCACTGTTGCTTCATACAAATGATTACATGCATGCAGTCTTGTCACATAAAGTTGGTGGTAAGCTACTACTAGGTGAAGGACTGTAAAATGAAGATCTATTCAATATTAGTTGAGTACTTTACTGCAAGACACATGACGGCTGGAGGATGGGTGGGTCATTATTAGCTTTGGGTTCTGTAGACAAGCATGCAAAAATTAATAATAAACTAATAATACTGCAAAAGGCAAACTGGGAAGGACTAAAAAATAGGGGTGAAAAGGAAAAGAGACCGATTGTGATGTTGTCTTAGTACGATTATGAAGCTTGGGTGAGGTAAATAGGAGACACCATCAGATGTAAGTTGTCCTTTAGTTACCTCACTGGCTATTTTGGTGGCGTGTCTGACATGAATCATGGCAGGGGTGACCTCCAAGCCTGAGAGGTTCTTTCCCCTCATGTACTCCTCAAAGTCCTTCTTATAGTCTTTCTATTGGTCACAGAGATAACACAAGGGACAGACAGAGCTCAGATAACCACATGCAAGCAATGCTGGTTCACAATGCAGCTACCTTCATTCTTGTTTGCACCATTCTGCTCATGATAGTACCCATAACTGTATATCTGATGTCTGTAAATGTGTCTGAGATAATGTGTGGAGGTGTAAGAGGTGTTTGTTGTGAAAAAGGAACTACAGTAGGATATTGTATTGTAGTTAAAATCTATAATCCAGGCTCCAGGAAAGAGGTCAAACACATACTTTACTTTGACATCTTGACAGGAAAATAACCTGTCATAGCATTAAGTGAACAATACAGAAGTTTCTGGGTGAGTTTACTTTCAGCGCATTTTACACTGCCACAGTATTACAATAGGAAGACTGTGAATTTTCTGCATTTCAAAACATTTTGCAACTATAAAATTACTGAATTGCAGTTTTGGTGTAATAAAGTTACTAAAGGCATTGTAAAATGTTTTTCCATACTTTAGAATCATTCTGTAAGCATAACATAAACAATGGCTTTGCATCCAACTAGCAACAAGAGGCAACACAATACAGGTTAATATAGCGCTTAAGGAGGCACTAAAGGTTTTATGAGAGGTCTGCAATGGGAAAACGTACTGCATCTGTACGTACTTCAATGGCAGAGGTTAACAGAAGGCTTATTTACCTGACTCTGCATGTGCTGAGCCTCCTTAGCAGTCACATATGTGGGCGTCTCAAAGTCCAGCATGGGTTTGCCCTTCTCCTTCTCATACTTCTCCTTGTATTTCACCTGTAACGACCCACACAAATATACTCAACTGTCTGCAAAGGAAAGAAACACTGTGGGGATATCACATGGTTTCCATTCATTTCTGTACGCTAAGAAAATCAAACAGAAAAGCTGTAAGGTGTATCCATCCAGTAAGATTCAAGACGAGTTAAATTACTGTTATTAATTTAAATGAGAACAGAAATGAAAAGCTTGCACGGCTCTTCACTGCAACTGATTATGCAATCAAGGCATTTAACAGTGACTTGATATAAGGAAGGAATGACTCCCTGGAAGGAAAACTGAAATACCAAATATAAAGTGCTATATCATAAACAATTACAAAATGAGTATTTTTTGTTTTTTGCTTTTATTTTATATTTTATTTTTTTTAAATAGCAATTTTAACAGCATTTTTTTTAACTAACACAATTACAGTTGTGTGGGCAAAATCTCTGTTATGGTACAGTAAAGAAATGATTGAACAAATGCATTTTTTGTTAAACGCCTTCCCGAAACTAAATGTTTAATAAATAAATATCCAATTCTATTCTCCAAAAGTTGAATCTGTTCATCTGGACGTAGCGTTTTGTGGGAGAAACGTTTCTATTCCTGCATATTTGTTGGACCCATTAAAATGTTTACAGTTTAATAAACATAGAAAGTATTATCAACTCAGTTCAATTCAATTTTATTTATATAGCGCAAAATCACAGCAACAGTCGCCTCAAGGCGCTTTATATTGTATGGTAGACCCTAAAAATATACATACAGAGAAAAACCCAACAATCATATGACCCCCTATGAGCAAGCACTTTGGCGACAGTGGGAAGGAAAAACTCCCTTTTAACAGGAAGAAGACTGGCAGAACCAGGCTCAGGGAGGGGCGCAATAGTGTTTTTTTACTGTGTCGAGCGCTCGTTGCCCCACGGGAGTATGAACCACTTACGTTACTTTGAAGTTCAGAAGCCTCCTTGTGATGGAGCTGTTCTGGTGTGTCAGGAATCATGTGGTAGTGACCCTTACTCTCCTCAAATTTCTTCTTGTAGCAGTACTACGGGGGATTCCCAGTAAAGTAAGGCAGCTCAGTACAGCGAATCATTACTTAGCAGAAAAACCTCATATTTTATGATAGAAAGAAACATAATAGCATTTAAACATAAGGGTTTTTAAAGTTATGTTAAAATAATCATAAATCTACAAAAGGGAGGAAGAGGAAGTCGGTGTTAAGTGAACATTAATAGAAGACTAGTTTTGTTTGAACTACGGGGGGAAGAAGTCACTGAAAAGGTTAAGAAGTAGAGGTTATAGAGGGTGATAGTATTCGGGGTCAAAGGTCAAAAATGAGATGGGTAAAGATCACTACCAGATGAGGTCAGAGAATGATGGATGTCTTTTATGATGGAGCTTAGTGCATAAATCCATGAGATGGTCAGCAGTTTGCTACATTTTACCGATTGTTACTGTGAAGTGATGGAAATAGAGTTCAGACACATTTTAATGAACCGCACACTGTGCAACGAAACCAAACTCGCTCGCTGCAGCTTCCTGTTTGGGAATGTGAGAGGGTTAAAGGTTAGTAGGCACACAGGTAGCTTACGTCGCTGGACAGCCTGCTGGTGCTCGTGATGTGCTTCATGGACAGGGACTCGGCCATGTCGGTCACAGGTTTGTGGATCTTCTTCAGGTCACCCTTGTACTTCACCTGTGTGTTATATTGATAGCAGTCACATTAATTAGACACTATTTTAATATATAATGGTCGACATTTCTTTGAAATGGTGAATTTCACAGAAATGTAAAGAATTACTAAGATACATTTAGTTTGTCTCTGTTCTAGTAACAAAACCAGGATGCCAAAATAAGATATTGCTTTACTCCCATAGATAAACCAATCAGACAAACTATACAAAAGTATAATAACTATTAAAAAAATGAATGATTTTCTTGACCTATGATAAAAATGGTGTGAAGTGATGATAAGATACGAGAGCACCCACCTCACTGGCCAGCACATTGGCTTCCTTGAGAGTCTTGTAAATCTTACTTTCCTTCAGGTCATATTGAGGTTTCTTTCCTTTCATCTCCTTATCAAACTTCTCCTTGTACTTCACCTGTTCATTAGTGTAGGATATGTGTACAAGTTAGTTTATGTATTGACTGAGAGGAAACCAACATCAGCCGACGTCTCCATCACAGTAAAAAACAACTGAAGGACAACAGGAAGTTGTTTTTGGATTTGATTAGTGACTCAGATTCCTTGCAGACAGTTTTATAAAAGCTTTGCACAGGCTCTGCGCCACATTTTAAGTATTTAATTTGTTTTTTCTTTCATAAATCTGTAGATCAGTAATGAAAAGCATGATCTATAATGTAATAGATTGGTTGCAAATGTAAAACTGATTCTAATGCATTTATTAACTTTAAAGTTGATCAAACTGATCAGACAAGATGCTTTGTACTGTAAACATATGCAAATAAACCATCCTGTGATTCACATAAACGCAAACATGAACTTCATATATAATAAAATATATATGGAAAAGGTAAGGCGGTGTCGTTGTAGACACAGGTCAGGTGTGGTTTGGCTCCACAGGTCAAACCACTTTAGAGTGAAGGTGGGACACAGGAACACGTTTGAAAAGGTGTGCTATAAAAACATGTGTATATCTAACAGGAATTATGGCTAACTTTTCACTACTGTAACCGTATTCCAAAATTTTAGGAGGGCCTACACTGCCCCTTCGGATTTCGATGAAAATGGAGCACAGCACGGTGAACTACAGGACATACACATGTTTTTAAGAACAATTCAAGTTGTTCATTTTTATAAAAGCCTTTTGTCCACATTCAGAAACAAACAGACATGGAGACTTAAAGGGAAATAGTGGGAAAAATCTGAAAAGACAGTTTAAATAAACATATAGTATTAGCGCCAGGCAGCTAATGCAGTAACGCTGTTCTCTATGCTTAGCAATGAGGCACATCTTGTTATGGAAATATTAAAAAAAGCAGAGGGTGGACACTGCAAAGAAAAGAAAGAGCAAATCAAATAGGAACTTTGTAAGATTTGATTTGTGAATCAATAGTTTCTCAAAAGTTCCAGATGTTTATCTTAAAGGCTCAGTGAACCCTGTATCATTCAGCCAGTCTGTGGGTCAGCAGAAAGGGGGACAGAGAGACAGAGAGGACAGACAGGCAGCAGCAGTCCGTCAGTTTTAGGGCATAAACCTCCTTACATCACTAGTCACCGCACTCATTTTCTTAATGTGGCGCATCAGGGGGGTATCATAGGAAGCTGCTCCATGGAGGGAGGGCTTGGCCTCCACCTACAAAGCGCAGTGAGATGGAGGGATGAGAACACACAGACTAGGATGTTATGGAAGTAGACAGAAGAGGAAAGAGATTAAGGTTGAGAAGAAGAGTTATAGCACAGAAGGATGGAGGGAGAGGAGGACAGGTATAAGGATGGTGGTGGGACATGTACACTGGTATGAGCAGTTAAACATCTATATCTACTTTCATGGAGTAACATGGATTATAATGCGGGATGGCAGAGGAAGCGCAGTGGAAGAGCTGCTAGTTGTATCATTAGGCCAACACGACTGCTGCTAAGCATCTACCACAGCACTACTAGTCTGCTAATATTAGCTTGTGGAAGCTGATCTGACAGATAAAATCCAGGCAGCTGATCTTTCCAGCTGGCTGTCACCTAAATAAATAAATAAATGAATGAATAAATTAATAAACAAGGGAAGCCTTTTCTATGAGATGACAATCGTAGCGACCCAGTGGCAAAGGAACCCGACTGTCCAGGGCTTGATGAGACAGATGAGTAACTTCATTTAGTGTACCTGGCTTGTCAGCTTGGACACCTCAGTTGCCAAAGCGATATCTGGGCGGTGGGCTAGAGAGCCTCCACGGCTGGCCTCTTCACGTGCTTTCTCACGGTAGCCAATCTGATGGACACAAGACCCAACAAGAGTCAGGTGATCATGTAGAAACTACAGTACAGGGATGGGTACTATAGGGATGCTCCTTTTTTCTCTTCTTTTGTCTTGAGTTGAGCCTTTAAACACATTTACGTGTACTGAGCTGGTGGTTCAGTATCAGTGTACTTCATGGTTACCTGACTGATGAGTTTAGCAGCCTGGGTAGCCTTCTTTATGTCAGGACGGTCGACTACAGTAGTGTAGTGCAGGCTGGCTTTGGCATCTTTCTTGTAGGCCACCTGTCCAGTTGGACAAAATTGGAGATGCAATGTAGTAAACCTGACTTCCACATCCACAGACAACTATGAAAAGCTGAAAAAATTACCCCCAACTGTTTTAGCCCAGTTGTGGAAATGACTCACATTGCTCTGACTTTTGGCCACGTCCATGGCATGCTGAACATCAGGCGGCACAATCATGTGGTTATATATGGACTTGCCCTTTTCCTTCTCAAACTTTTCTTTGTACACGTTCTAAAAAGAGAGAACAGCACATCAAGCCCAGCTGCAAACAAACAGTCCAGGGTTACACGCTGGCTGAGCTCATTTTGTAAAACGCATGTTATAGTAAGACAGTTATACCCCGCTGACAAGTTTGTTGACTGTCCTGCTGTGGGCAGTATCACGAGTGTCGGACAGGGTGGTGAATGAGCCGGACTGCATTTCCTTCTTACTGGCCTCCTTGTATTTGCTCTGATGAAGAATAAAAACAGTTAAAAATTCATACTCGTAAGTTTTACCTAAGGGTATACTATATATGTATACAGTACAGTTAATTTTTTGCTGAGCAGTTCTTACCTCTGAGGCCAGAACACGCACAGCCTTGGCATGGAGAATTTGAGGAGTGTCCAGGACAGGGATGTAGTGTCCTTTTTCCTTCTCATACTTATGTTTATATTTCACCTGGGAGGGGCAAATGAAAAAAGAAGCAGTTTAGGACATTAAACGTCACATTCTTAAGCATCACTATCTGGCCTTTAGTAGTTTTAACTAAACTTTATGTCTCTAATAAAGAACGGGGAAACTTACCTCACTGGCCATTTCAGCATTCTTCATGCACAGTAAGGTTAACTTGTCATCGACCACAGGTATCACGCAGCCCTTCAGAATCTCTTTGTCGTACTTGTACTCAACCTGTTGGTAAAATATGGCGGTGAAAAAACAGAGAGCAACAGTGCTGCATGTTGCTAAAATGTAACACGTTAAAACAAGAGGTCCCAACTCACATCGCTCTGCTGCAAGGAGTTCTTGGCAGCATTGACAAAGTCGGGCCTGTCCACTGTCCAAATCCACTGATTCTTGGTTGCTTCATACTTCTTCTTGTAGTCAAGCTAGAAATATAATAAAATAAAACAGAATCAAATGCTGGATATTAGCAGAAAGTTTGGTTTAAAAATGTCATTTGAAAATTCGGGCACTCGAGATGCTCACATTGCTGATGTTCTTGTAGGCCTCTTTAGCAGCACGGATCTCGTGAGCTTCGGGGTCCATGTTGATGTGGGCCTTGCTCTTTTCATACACCTCTTTGTACTTCAGCTGCAAGACACATAAAATATACAAAAGTACATTTTGTATTTTGGTTTCCTGTGCCAGTGTATGAAAGAATATTTTAAAAGTGCAGCGCAGACTTACATTGCTGGTGAGCTCCTTGACCTTCTTCATGTGTTGTTGGTGTGGAGTGTCATAAGGTAAGGTGTAAGCCTTTGCCTTGGTCTTGTTATACTCCATCTTGTAAATGATCTAAGCCGATGTAGATAGTAACAGGTGACATTTAAACACAAAAAAACACCACTGCTTCTTCACAAGTTCTTGTAAAAATCTAAACATAATAATAAAAACCTTGCAAACCCAACACTCACATCACTGATCTTCTTGCTGCGTTTGTGGGCCTCATACTCAGGAGTCTCCAGAACAGAGGTGAACTTGTCCTTGGCACGTTCATACTGCTCTCTATACTTCCACTGATAGAACAAGGATAATGTGAAAACAAAAAAAAGTTAGCATCATACAATGAAATTGCTGCTGTATTAAATTGCTTGTCTTTATGAATATAACAAGCAACTTCTAAAGTGGTAGAAAAACTGTCCAAGAAAACATCTGAAAAAGTCTTGCAGACACTATAGATACACACCCCTACTCCTATGGATTTAAAAAAGTCCTATTTCAGCTTCTTAAGAGTCAGTTGAGATGATAGCACTAATTTTAAAACGTCTCTAGTGTTATTGCATATTTAAGCTAATTTTAAGGAAAAATTAATTACTTGTTTTTTTCTTGGATAGCTTTTCAACACTATAGGAGCGAGTTGGCTAGCATGTAGTTATAATTAATTAAATCAATATGCAACATCAACTGAGTGAAACAAAGCAATGGAAAAGCTTATAAGCATGCTCGATGAGAGACACACGTGCACAGAGGGATGCATTATTCATGTGACAATGAAGACAGTGAAATGTGTTACCACCATCGAGTGATGAAAGTCTGCAGTGCCCACATGGTTTACGATGTTCAGCAGTCAATCCCATGTTATTATAGATAGATAGATAGATAGATAGATAGATAGATAGATAGATAGATATGTACAGTGTAGTGAGTTTAACATAAGAGTTTAACATAAGAGAAGACTGTGATTGCTGATTTTGGTCTTTTAGTTATATTTAAAAAATATTTAAAAATATTTTTTTTAAAACTGGGAACTAAAAAATAACAAATTCCAGTAGAAGCTTTAATGTACTAAATTTTACTGCATTTCTGACTTTAGATACCAAATTGCTCAAAGGCAGTTGGGCAACCAGTGCAGTGTTAAAGCTTCTGTAATGAATGGCCCATGAAGAAAAGCAAATGAGCGATGGAGGGATTAGAGCATGGAAGAAGGATGGACTACGTGGGAGTTAAAGCCACTTTTAAATGGAATGACTGGATGGAAAGATTTTCTGCAGGATGGGGATTTTATGTGAGAAGACCTTGTCCACAAACAGCAGGGAGGAACAAAGTCACCTCCATCTATGACCTGAGTCTTATGATGTATAACACATGGTCTATTTTGTGCCTGTTTGTGGACAGGGATCAGAGTTATCATGCTTCCCTTCTCTCTTTGTTTACCTTACTGCCCATAGTGGTCTGGTAAAGGGCTGTGAGGATGTCAGGGCGGAGTAGCTCATTGCAGCCACCCTTTAGTAGATCCTTTGCTCTGGATTTATACATTTTCTGTCCACATACACAATGACATACACATACACACACACACAGCATGCCATAGTTGAGGACACAAAAGGAAAACAACAGTAACACAGGGAGGACTGGAGAAGAACTCCGGAGATCCAAGTGTGACGATGGTGCTGTCTGTCCTTATCTGTGCCCTCAGAGTGACAGGGATGATCATCTACAGCGAGTGTGAGACGATCGGCTCAGTGGATCGAATTGTCACTGTGCTAGTGATTAAGTCATTTCTGATGGAGCAGATGAAGGACAACACTGCACAACACTCAGCATTCCAGCTGCTGTTTGAGTGGCAGTTCAACAGCAACCTGTGTGGGACAAAATGAAGAAACTGATACAAAAGGGAAAGAATTGTTTTTTGAGTTGGGAGGTCTATAAATGCCATGCGATGGCCACCATCAGCAATCCTGCTGACAACCTCATGCACCGGTGTCAGAGCTCTTCGGGGACCAGAGCGGAGGTGGCAGGCCGGTGGTACAGCGTGACCAGGGCGTTTACCTGGCTCATCTTCCTGTTCTCCCTGGCCAGTTGATATCTAGGATCATCTGTAGTTATGGTGAACTTATCCTTGGTCTTCTCATATTCTGCTCTGTAAGCCCTCTGCTCAAAGTGTCAGAAGGTAGTTAACAAACAATCCCGAGATAACCAAATGTTTCATCTTTCGTTATGGGGATGAAATATTTTAGCAATTTAAGGAAGGTAAAAACTGACTGATGTAAAGAACAAAGGAAAACATTTTAAACACTCGACTTTAAGAGTAAACGCAAAAACAGCCGGTTTTTGCATAAACAATCTAGGCAATAATAAAATATTACAGGGAATTGAGCTGTTTTTTTTTTTTTTACCTCCAAGCTGAGAGTCCAATAGAGAAGCACAGAAAAATAGAAATGTGGTTAACTGTTTCATTGATTTACAAATACGTTAACAAACTAAATCCAATTTTTAATTATTGCTGGAGGTTAAAGAATGATGGGACTCACATCGTTTATGAGAACGGAGGCTTGCTTGGCGGCTTGGAAGAATGGAGTGTCGCTGGTATACTTGAAGTTGCCTCTGTTCTTCTCATAGGAGGCTTTGTACAGTCTCTGCAGACAAACAATGAAACTTTTATTAAGAAGATACAGAAACTATACCTCACTGATAAAGATGCATATAATGCATATAAAGATACTGCAAATCATAAACAGGTGCCATATAAATAAAAATGAAGCTTAATGTCACTGATGCTTTACCTCACTGTACAGCGCCTTGTTCCTCTCAGCCTGCACCAGCTCAGGTGTGTCCCATACAAAGCAGCCAATGCCCTTCAGCCAATCCAGGTCCTCCTTATACTTGACCTAAAAAAAACCACATAAAATGAGATTTAGTTTAATTTAAATGTTGTGTAGTGTCTCAGTGCTCACTGTACTGAATACTCTTTCATGAGCTGTAAATATTTTAACACAGGGTGAAAAAAGTCACGAGTACTCACGTCACTAACGTTACCGCTGACAATCTTGCTGAAGAAGAATTCGGGACGATCGGGGATGGACTTCCAGGTACCCAGAGAGCTAATGTACTTCTCTCTGTATTTAACCTGATAGGAGAAAAAAAAAAACAGTAGATGGAGATGCAAAAGCTCAAAACATGCACATTTATAAAGACATTCATATTTAATAATGAGCCAGCTAATTTCAACTGCCGACCTCGCTGATGTCATCCGTGACCCTGCGATGGTAAGTGATGTCCAGTGCATCCTTGACTGTGCGGTAGTGTCCCTTGGAAAGCTCAAAGGTTTCTTTGTAGCGCAGCTGAAGAAATGAAGAAGAAAACGTGTCATATATATTCATCAAATACACATAATGTGATTTATAGCATCTACAATTTTACACTTGTACAGTATTTGTGGTCAAAGGGTAAAATCAGATTAAAAAAAACAATATTTTTATTTTGACATGGGATAAAATTCACTATTAGTTAATGAAATCTTTTACATTTTACTGTTTTCAGTGGAAAAATTATTAACAATCAGTCTGACTCCTATAATTCCTGAATGCATAACAGCTTCAAACTAAATCATAAGTTTCCTAAATGAGCAAACTCACATCACTGGACTGCAGGTAGGACTTCTTGGCACGGATCAGGAGAGGTGTGTCAGCAATGGCAGTGTACCGGTGTTTCATCTTCTGATACTGTTCTTTGTATTTGTTCTAAGGGAAGAAATGATTGAGACAACACCTTAGAAACTGGCTTCAGAGGAGACTGCAATTGTTGTAATTTCAATTATTTTGGCAAAGTATACGAGTATATAGAAAGCAGCTACAGTAAATAGAATAAACAAAATAAAATATAAACAATTTTAGGTTGAGGTTTCAGTGACAGCAGCGTTAAAGGAGGACACAGGATCAGACTTACATCACTGTAGACCACTTTCATTTTTCTAGCATGGCCCATATTTGGAGTATTGATTTCTGGAGTGAAATGAGCTCTTTGTTTGGCAGCCAGATCTACGTACTGGTACTGTAGCAGAAAGGAAAAAATATTAATTAGATTATCAGGAAAGACACACACATACATACATATAATAGATTCAGTTATTAATGCTGTTTATTTGAGCTTGCCTGGTTAGTCAGCTGCTGGGCCCACTTGGCTCTCTGAATGTCCACAGAGTCTGCAGTTGTGGTGACTTTGGCCATGTCCTCCTTGCTCTGAGCTTTGTAGATCAGCTGGATAGAGACAGGGCAAATGTCAAAAGCTCAGTTAAACATGTGGCTCTTTTTTTTAGAATACACTGCAAGCTCATTTTTGTTTGGAAACCAGATCACATGAAGCTATAATACGATGAAGCACATTTAGGAAACCAGCTCACGTTGCTCATGTGCGTCTTCAGCTCAGTCACACGCTTATACTCAGGCGTGTCCAGGACCACAGAGAATTTATCAAGGTTCTTCTTAGCCTCCACTGGATAGTTCACCTATAAGAGAGAAAAAATAGTTTATATGAATGATGCAGATGCCTGAATATGCATTGGAAATGAAAAATAAGAATCCATTCCATCCAAAAAGACGTACCCTGAATTTGGTGACGTCGCGGACACGGACCATCTCTGGGGTGTTATACAAGAAGCAGCCAATGCCTCTCAGCCACATCAGGTCCTCTTTGTATTTCAGCTAAAAACACAAAACAATTTTAACCATTATTTATAAAAAACATCTTTAAACTCCACCTTGAAGAGGTTTTGTCTCAATTTCTTTTATTCTTCACATACATCGCTGGTGATCTCATTGACGTGGTGGTAGTGCATGAGCTCAGGCGTTATGGGCATCGATATCAGCTGGCCTCTGCTGTTGTAGTATTTCTCTTTGTAGCGCAACTAGGGTAAGAAGGGAACAAAAAAACGTTCGTCTTACAACATGAATTTTTTAAAAAAAGGACATGAATGTTGTAATCTGAAGGTGTCCGTACGTCACTGAGGTGCTCCTGGTTCATCTTGACTTGTTTAATATCAGGAGTGTCGTAGGTTGTGTGGATCTTGTCCTTTTGCTTGTGGTACGTCTCACGATACAGACGCTGGAGGAGCAAGAGACACACACACAGCACTGTTTTATGCAGCATTTAACATCCATCACAAGGAAATGAAACATTAATCTACAACAGCGGGTCTGGCTTAACTATAACAGCTGTGTGTCATCTTACTTCATTGATGATCTTGTTAGCCTTCCTTGCAGTGACAAAGTTGACACCCTCTGGGTGAAGAGTGTAGCCTTTAGCCTTCACCATCTCATAGGCCTCCTTGTATTTCACCTGCAAGGATAAAAACAAAAGCGTGTGATTCAGAGACATCAAATTACCGGAAGCAAAAAAAATGTGTTCTATCCAAGCGTGTGGAAGACTTACATTGCTGGAGACAACAGTGTTCAACTTAGCCTGCTTGATGAGGGGGGTGTCATGAGGCAGTGAATAACCAGTTGGCATGAAGCTCTTGTTAGCTTCTTTGTACCAGTTCTAAGAGAAGTCAACACACATGATGAGAGAAGATGTTGTTACAAATTTAAATTGATGCTATACAGTATATGATAATATATACTGAATATGAAGGAACGTTATCTTACATCACTCTGGATGTAGTTGGCCTGACGGGCTCGTTCTGTTTCAATGGTAACAGCAGGAGCGGTGTTGGTGCCCTTGATATTGGCGTTGTAATCATAGCGGTAGTGCAGCTGGGAAAAGAAAGGGAAAAAAAAAAAGATGAGATTTGCGATCTTACTTCTTTTTGTTTGTAATGTACAAAGAATGAGTTAACAAACTACTGAGCTAGCAGTTTTGACATAATAAAGGAAATAACATGAAACTAAGACAATGAAATCACTTACGTCACTCAGGTTCTGGGCGTTCTGCTTGGCGGTCTCGTACACTGGAGTCTCCGTCACCACTGAGTATTCTTTGAAAGCATCTTTGCCTTTGGCTCTGTACTTGTTCTAGAATCAAAAATGAAGCAGAGCAATCACTTGTTAGGACAAAATCCTTATAAAGGAGATGAACTAAAGTTAGAAACTTAAAACAATGAAGAGGATGGAGAATGAGTGTGATGCTTGGGCTAACCTCACTCTGAAGATTACCAGCGTGCTTGACACGGAGGATCTCTGGTGTGTCCCAGGCATAGCAACCAATACCTTTGAGCCAGTTCAGATCATCCTTGTAGAAGATCTGGGGAGAGGTAAAATGTTGTGGTTGAAATTAGTTTCAGTGCATAGGATTAAAGAATGTGACAATTTGATTTCTTTTACATACAATAAGGCAACAAAAAATCCTGACCTTTTATATTTTTAAGAAATAAACAAAAAAGGAATAGAAAAAACTCAGTGTGGTTTAACTGATTTTCAATATTCTCACAAAAATTAAAAATAAAAACAAATAAAATAAGATAAAATATAAAATGTAAACATATAGGATCATAGCACAGAGAATGATAGAGCTGACAAAATAAGCAATAACAAACACAGAATATCAAAGCTGAGGACTGCTACTTACGTCGCTGAGCTGTTCATTGACTTTGCGTGCCTGCACGTACATCTGCATGTCAGGCATGCAAATCCACTGGTGCAGATACTTGCGGTAGTTGATCTCGCTGACGGCATTCTGGGTACTGCGGGCAGACAGGATATCCAACATGTCTGGGGGGATGTGGTTCTTGGCCTTGGTCTTCTCATAGTTCTCCTTGTACAGACGCTGCAACGATGGAAAAACAGATGGTTCTTTCAGTTCTCATATGCATGATAAAATTTACACGGGGATGCATGTTTTTGTAATATAGAGCTAATCAAACAACACAGCCGCTCTATTGCTTATCAAGAGAAATGTCAATATGTGGAAGGTGTAAGGGCAAAACAAATGGAGCTTACATCGAGGACGAGTTTTCCAGCTTTGACGCAACGAGCAGTTCCAGGATCGTCCTCCAGTGACTTGGGCAGGCTGTAGAGAGATTTGAACTTCTCGTAGTCCTCCTTGTACTTCACCTGAACGGGAGAGAGGATTCATATTCCCTTGTAAAGGTCAGAAATTGAACATCATCATAACAATAATATGAAATAAAAGTTGAAACGTACATTGCTGAGAATAATCTTCTGCTGTTTAGCGTGCTGCAAAGCGTTTGCGTCATGTGGAATCTGGTAACTCTTTGCTTTGATTTTGTCCCAGGTAGAAGTGTAGTTTTTCTGTTGATAGAAAAAGCCAGAACGTCACCATAAACATGTCATTTACAGATATCTATCACTTCTTATCAGTGACAGGAGGAGAGACATTTTTACTGGATCTCCACTTACGTTGCTGAAGATGTATTTGAAGTTTTGGCATCTGACGTAATCGTGGGTATCCAGAACCGTGGTGTAGACGTGCTTCTCCTTTTGATACGCCTCTCTGTAGTTGAGCTGTCAGTGATACATGTTTCATTAATCCACTCAGCATGAGTTCAAAACTGAAACACTAATTTTTGTAGTTTTTAAAAGTGCAGCTCACTCACCTCACTGGCCCAGGTGTGGCCCAGGACAGCAGTCACATAAGACGGGGTGTCTGTCACAATGGAGTAATTGTTGAACTCCTTCTTGGCGTTCTCTCTGTATTTAAGCTATACGGGAACATATTATATAAGTAAATTATCAAACACAAATAGAAACAATCCAAATCCTTAGAAACCACACACAATTCAGGAATCCCATGTTTTTACTCACATCACTTTGCAGGTCATAGGACTTCTTGGCACGAAGAATCTCTGGTGTGTCCCAAACATAGCAACCAATACCCTTCATCCAGTTCAGGTCATCCTTATAGAACACCTATCAAATGACAATAAACCAGGACAATATTATATATTTGCTTGCAGATAGAAACATCTATTAATGTGGGACGTGTAATATCGGGATCTTGCGAAACAATCAGGCACAAGCAGGCAGCAGACGTGCACAGAAGAAGAACCTACATCACTGAGGATTTCGTTGGTCTTGCGGGCACGGATGGCGTCCTCCTGGTCGGGGTGGCAAGTCCACTGGTGCAGGTAGGTGCGGTAGAGAACATCACTCAGCATGTCCTGGCACCGCTTAGCTACCTGGTTAGCGATGATGTCAGATGGGATGTGGATCTTGGTCTTGGTTTGATGGTAGTCCTTCTGGTAGACCCTCTGTTTAGACACACACAATAGAAAGTTACTGATTAGCGATGCAAAAGGGATTAATTTGAAATAAAGTTTACATGGATTAAAACAAACTCAATCCATAAGGGTAACTAAAATACTTTAATAAACAAATAAGCGGTCAGGATACATATCTATTGACCTTAGGAGTTATAAACAATAATAATTAATTACCAATTTACACAACCGCCCTCTTTTCTATTCTTATATGCAGTCTATGATCTCTAAAATAAAATTTATACATTGAGACTTATTGATTCTATATACTTTTTGATACACATATAGTGGCATTTAACATATTTTATTAATAAATATCTTTTTCTTTCAGCTACTCCCTTTAGGTATCGCCACATCTTCTGACTCCATCTTACCTTATCCCCAGCATCCTCCTCTGTCACACCGACTTGCTGCATGTCCTCCCTCACTACAACATGAACATCCTCTGAGGTCTTCCTGTTTTCCTCCTGCCCGGCAGCTCCACTATACGCACTGTCCCTAATTGGCGCGTATCCAAACATCTCAGCCTTATCTCTCTAACTTTGTCACCATACTACTCGACTACAGCTGTTCTTCTAATATACTCATTTTTATCCATCTATCCATCAGTGTCACCATTCTCCAAATCCTACATCACAGCAGGCCTCACTGCTGTCTTGTAAACCTTCCCTTTCACTCTTGCTGCTATCCTTCTGTCTAATGTGTTTTATTACCTCTGCCAAGGAGGTTATGTTTCAGACATTTAGCACGACACGACATATAATAAAGTTTGGACCTGTGGCCTCTGCTTCAAGGTTAAATAAGGTCAAACTTTTGTAAAAGCTCTTTTATTTTAAAACTTTGCTTAAAATTCTGCTGCCTTTGTTTGTATTGTCAACATTTAGGAAATGATACTGTTGTATCTGGATTCTAAATATTACATTAAAATTTGTATCCAGTTATCACGTCACATTTGACCTCTGACCTCTCTTTTACATTTCACATCTGCCTTTCTTGTAAGTGGGCCCCAAAATGTGTTATATCTTTTAATTATATAATATGCATTATATAACACTATGATATAATAATAACTTCATATTATTCATGTCTGATTATTTACAAATCAGTACCTACTATCGATCACCTATTCCTACATAATGTTTGTATAGTCAAAACATCTGTCATGCTACCTTTATTTGAATTTTACTGCACTACAAACTTCTTAAAGTATATTTAAAAACAACAAAGAAAACCAAATTATTATATACAAAACACAATATTGTTTCATTAACAGTAAATACTGTCCAGAGAGTGAGCTGCCTCTTTGAGTGCCTGTTGTTAATAATGGTTTCTCATTTCTCAGTGCATTGTGTTGTGGTGTAGTTTTTTATACTATACTATATTTTTTAGTATCTCACCAGTGCCTTGTTCTTTTCCTGCTGTCCACAGCGCATCACTTCAGGGAAGTCCACCAGGGTTCCAGCCATGTAGTGACCTTTGGCCTTTTCGTGGGTATCCTTGTACTTGACCTAATGGTGTTTAGAATGATAAAAATCTCAATAGTGCAAGAATAAAATATATCATGTTATTAGATTTAATCTTATCGCCGTTCTAAAGAAATATAAGACACTCACATCACTAGCAATGTCCCTGCTCTTCTTGGAGATGACCAGTGGGATGTATTCATGGTTCAGCTGGTAGCTTGTAGCCTTAGACTCGTCCCAGGTTGATTTGTAGAGTTTCTAAAACCACAAAGGGTATGTGCAAGGTTTAAGAAAAGCCTGGCGCAATACATGTATATAACACAGAACTTACAATAAATAAATTAGAAATGCAGAAAAGATTTGATTATTATTTTTATGTTACCTCACTGATGATCTTAGCCACCTCCCTGCTATGGGCCAGTTGAGGAGTATCATCTGAGCCAATATAATGACCCTTTTCTGCATTGAAAGTCTCTTTGTACTTCAGCTATTAGAGAAAAAAACCTTTTTTTTAGATCATTGCTCATCAGTTTTCCAATTTAGAGTCATTTTAAATATTAGATTTTGCATACATCACTCAGGTTGGCAGCATTAATCTTTGCCAAAACTATCTCTGGCCGGTCCACAACCAGGGTGAATCTTCCAAAACCTTCTTGGGCATTCTTCTTGTAAAGTCTCTGTAAATAAAACAGAGCAGTGAGGTAAGACACAATGACTCAACATGTGATTAAAAAAAAAAACAACAACTAAAAAAGAGGCTGAATGTCATGTAATGCAGTAAACATACATCATTGAGAATCTCCTGCGCCTTCTTGACCTTCACATGTTCAACAGAGTCAGCTGCTACCCAGCCACAGCCTCGGAGCCATTCCAGATCTGACTTATAGACGTGCTAGAGATCGAAAGCAAGACACATGTTAGGAAGTCAAGACAGAAGTTTCTGTCAGATTATTATGTGAATATGATTAATAGTTACAAATGTGCTTTACATCGCTTTGCAGATCATAGGCTTTGCGAGCCTGGATAACATCGTTCTGGTCTGGCAGGCACGTCCACTGGTGCAGGCGAGTTCTGTAGTTGTCATCGTTGACTTGGATCTGGCATTTCTTAGCCAGTTCAAACTGCAGCATGTCCACTGGCAGGTTGAACTTTGTCTTGGACTTGTTGAAGTCCTTCTTGTACAGAGCATCACTGGCGATCTTGGCTGAGTTCAGAGCCAGCATGAGCAGAGGGTCGTCTTGGACGCTGAGAGCACCAATGTGGTGGCCCACCTGCTTACGGTATCCCTCCAGATATTTATGCTACAAGACAGGCAAAAAAAAAGAAGAAAGAAGTTATTTTTTACCACATTATTAAGTTGTCAGTTAAATCAAACCTGATTAAATTTTATCCTGCTACTTACTTTGCTTTGCACTTTAGTTGTCTGGATGCACTGCTTGATTGGTACAGCATCTGGAGGCATGAAGTATCCTGTAGCTTTGACCTTATCCCATTCTTTGGTGTACAGTTTCTACAAAAGATAATGTATCACTTATTTTGCTAATAATAAAGCAGGAACTGCACAAGGCTGAAATTTGCTGAGTTGAAATATGCAGAAAATGCATTATATATATATAATGCCACCAGTCTTACCGGGTGAACATTCTTCGCCACTTCTCTGGCTGTGGCAAGAGTTGGTGTGTCCACCAATGAGTACTTGGTCTTGTCCTGGTGCCAGGCCTCACGATATTTAGCCTGAGCAAAGTGAGAGATCAAAATTCAGCTACCTAGAATTTGCCACTAACATTATTTTGCCACATGGTTCACATTAAGAACAAAAAGTCAAAACCAAGCAGCATTTTGATGACAGACAATCATTCCCACCTCATTCAGGACTTCAGCAGCATTTCTGGCACGGACTAAGTCAATTCTGTCAGCTGGAACCATGAATTGCTGTTCATCCAACTTGATCCGATAGCCTCTCTATACAAGAAAGAAATGAAAAAAAAAACCTGTTCAGTGTGCTTACACATACTTTTTATTTGTTTTTAAGTCTTAGTGAGGTACAAACTTACATCAGCCAGGATCTTCTGCGCATGCTTCACCTTCAACACCTCTACAGATTCATGTGGAATCCACCCACATCCACGTATCCACTCCATATCAGCTTTGTAAACAGCCTGAGAAAAGAAAGCAGGCAGATCATTTATGCAACAGTGTACACTATAGGACAAAAGTTGAAACATTGTAACTGGATGAACTGGACTGAAGAGTGAAAACAACAGTATTGGGGGGAAAACTGTAATGTATTTTATCCACTGTAAAAACAGAAAGTAAAAAGTGTATTTGGCTGCCGAATTAGTAAAATGAGTAAAAAGATTTACATTTAATAAATGTTTATGTTCTGTTCTCTACTTTCTGACTACACTGACACTTTTGATTGGTAGTATACTACCCACATGTACAACTATAAACTTACATCACTCTGGAGATCGTAGGCCTTTCTGGCCTGAACCACATCATTGGAGTCCGGCAGGCACGTCCACTGGTGCAGGTGAGTTCTGTAGTTGAAGTCGTTGACTTGGATCTGACATTTCTTGGCCAGTTCCAGATTGAGCATGTCCACTGGCAGGTGGAACTTGGTCTTGGACTTGTTGAAGTCCTTCTTGTACAAAACATCACTGGCGATCTTGCCTGAATTCAAAGCCAACACGATTAGAGGGTCGTCCTTGACACTGAGAGCCCCGATGTGGTGACCGACCTGTTTTCGGTATCCTTCCTTGTACTTGTACTAAAAGAAGAAGAAATTAAAGGTTAATGCAAGTAGAACTAGACATAGTCAGCAAGAAGATAATTTCTTAATGTCAATTTTGTTTTTTGTTTTTTAAACTTACATCACTGCTAATATCTCTGGAAGCTTTAGCCTTCAGCACAGAGACAGCATCCTCCTTGACATGGTAGGCTTTTGCTTTCTGGTCATCCCATGCCTTTGTGTACAGTTTCTGCACAGAACAATAAATAAAATTTAAAAAAATCAACAAATGAAGGACGCATTTGCACAGACAAGTTAAAAAGTAAATGTGGTAAGGTAAACGCAAACGTACATTGCTGATGTTAACAGCATTGGCCTTGGCGAGTTCAAAGGTGGGGGTGTCAGGTGGCACATGAATGGTGAGCTTGTCTTTATCCCAGACTTCCCTATATTTCCTCTGTCAGAGAGAAAAAAGAAGAGGATTAACAGCTTCTAAATCTTATCCACTTGTTTTGAACAGATATTTTTATCAAATATTTGTGTTTCACAATTTAAAAAAAATACCAAGAAACTACAGAAAGATGTTACTCACATCACTGAGGTTTTCAGCATTTTGCTTGGACAAGACAATAGCTGGGAGGTCAACGACACTGGTGAACTTGACTGTACTTGGGGGTTGGCGGTAGAGCCTTTCATTGAGGACAGTCTGGGCATGCTTCACTTTGACAACGTCTATACAGTCCTGAGGTGACCAGCCGCATCCCCTGAGCCACTCCAGATCAGCTTTGTACACAGCCTACAAACACAAAAATCAGTTTGAACTCAGTTAAATACAGAATTTGTTCATGTATGGTTTGAATTTGACAAACTGTGGGATGACTCAAAATGGATGTGAAAAGGTCTATTTAATCAGCTAGAGACAGACTGAGGCTTAAATTTTCTGAAAATAATTGAGCAATCCATTAAAATCCAAAAAGTGATTTCTACAACACCAGCATGTACTTACATCACTCTGCAGATCGTAGACTTTTCTAGCCTGCACAACATCATTGGAGTCTGGCAGGCACGTCCACTGATGCAAGTAAGTTCTGTAGTTGAAGTCGTTCACTTGCTGCTGGCATTTCTTGGCCAGTTCAACTGTCAGCATGTCTACTGGGAGGTGGAACTTGGTCTTGGTCTTGTTAAAGTCTTTCTTGTAGACATTGTCGCTGGCGATCTTCGCTGCATTAGCGGCCAGCATAATTAGCGGATCATCTCTCACACTGAGAGCACCGATGTGATGGCCACACTGCTTGCGGAAACCAGCCTTGTATTTGTACTGAAAATATGGATAAAAATAATGCATCAGTTTCAAAATAAATTCAAAAATAACCCTACATTTACTGTGGTGGAGCAACAAAAAAACAAACTGGAGCCAGTGGGAAACGTAAACTTACATCACTGACGATGTCTCTGGAAGCCTTGGCTGCTATAACAGAGACTGCATCCTTGGGAAGGTAGTAGCCTTTGTTGATCATTTCCATATAGCCTTCACGATAAAATTTCTGGAGATAAAAGAATAACGCTTTTAGGGTCTCATGTTCTATACACAGTAATACAAAGAGCAGTACCTATGAAACCATAATCATTTGTACCATGCTAACATGTTGTAAAACCTATGCAAGAAGAGACTCTATTACCAGACTGGTGTTGAGTTTATTCTGCTGGGCCAAGAGGATCTCTGGGGTGTCAGGCATTACATGGATGTTGGTCTTATCCTTCTCCCAGGCAGCAATGTAGGCTTTCTGTAAAAAGCAGATTAATATACTCAGTATAATACAATGACTCAAAGCCCCACAAAATAAAAAGTTAGTTTCAATGGTGTGGCACAAAAAGAACCTCATATACTTTTGATGCACTACTTTTAAAGACCCGGCTCCCACTGAACAATAATGGATAAGATGTGCTCTCTGTACCTTGTCCATAACCTGGGCATTGGCCTGAGCAAGGGCATATGGCATGTCAGCTGTATTAGCAGTGAACTTGAAGTTGCTGGGATGCTGACGATACTTTCTCTCACTCAGAATCTCTGCCGCTTTCTTGGCTTTCTCCACATCAACTGAACCAATTGGCACCCATCCCATTCCCTTGATCCATTCCATGTCAGCCTTATACACGGCCTGCAAGCCAAAGGAGAAGAAGAACCATAGGTCACAGCTACAGACAAGCCACAGAAGACAGAGACTGGATCTAATATTCAGCAAAAAGTGATAAGTGCTCACATCACTCTGCAGGTCATAAGCCTTTCTGGCCTGAACCACATCATTGGAGTCCGGCAGGCAGGTCCAGTTGTGCAGGTGAGTTCTGTAGTTGAAGTCGTTGACTTGGATCTGACATTTCTTGGCCAGTTCCAGATTGAGCATGTCCACTGGTAGGTGGAACTTGGTCTTGGACTTGTTGAAGTCCTTCTTATACAAAACATCACTGGCGATCTTGCCTGAATTCAAAGCCAACACGATTAGAGGGTCGTCCTTGACACTAAGAGCCCCGATGTGGTGACCGACCTGTTTTCGGTATCCCGTCTTGTACTTATACTGTGTGGCGAGCAGGTAGGAAATCAAAGTTAACACAATAAATTTAAGCAAATAAAGTCAATAACAGAGAAGGAAAAACAATGTCACCTACATCGCTGATGATTTCTCTTGCACGTTTGGCAGCAACAACAGAGACAGCATCGGGCTTCATGTCATAGCCCTTTCTGAAAATATCCTCAACGGCTTCCTTGTATATTTTCTGAAGAAAAGAGAAAATAAATAGATACATTTAATCTGGGAATTTTCAAGCTAATTTTAGCAAGTCATACTTTAGCAAGTACACAGACGACAAACTACTGTTCCTTTCAATGTGTCACTTTTGTATTTTTTAAAAACTTTTCAAGAATCACAGATTCATATTTGATAATAATCATTAAATTGTTTCAAATGCAAAAATATACACTGACACATAGGAGAATATTTTTTATCTGCACATGAAGAAAAAAAAAACCTAAAACATTAATTTTATCTACTTGGATTTTATTGTCCTCATCATTTCTGCAGGCAAAAAGTACCTTGCTGATGTTGTAAGCATTAGCTTTGGCAAGCAACAGCTCAGGGATGTCAGGGGGCACATGGACCTTAATCTTTTCAGCATCCCAAGCAGCAATGTAGTTTCTCTGTGGTGGGAAACACAAAAGAGAGAATGAAACAGAAAGTGTAATCAAGAGGACTTAACAGAAGGTAAATCAACGGAATTACAAACATAATACACTTTACCTTATTCATGATATCAGCATTTGTTTTGGCTAAGACCAAAGGCATGGAAGTCATGTCCGTCTTATATTTCAGTGTGTCTGGTTTCTGCTTATAGAGACGGTCGCTGAGAATTTTTGCAGCGTTCTTGGCCTTCAGCACGTCCAGTGATCCAATGGGGATCCATCCAACACCAACAACCTCATCCAAGTCAGCTTTGTATACAGCCTAGAAAAGTATACATGAATCAGAATGTCAGAACACAAGAATACTGACAAAATCAGCAGCATGGTTCACTGAGTATCCCGCAAAAGGACTTGCATCACTCTGAAGATTGTAGGCCTTTCTGGCCTGGACCACATCATTGGAGTCTGGCAGGCACGTCCACTGGTGCAGGTGAGTTCTGTAGTTGAAGTCGTTGACTTGGATCTGACATTTCTTGGCCAGTTCCAGATTGAGCATGTCCACTGGCAGGTGGAACTTGGTCTTGGACTTGTTGAAGTCCTTCTTGTACAGAGCATCACTGGCGATCTTGGCTGAGTTCAGAGCCAACACGATTAGAGGGTCGTCCTTGACACTGAGAGCCCCGATGTGGTGACCAACTTGCTTACGGTATCCTGTCTTGTACTTGTACTGGATAAAATTAGCCGAAAACAATTCATGTTACAAGTAGAACATTGCTTAAATTATGTTAAAGTGTCAGTAAACAGACACTTGGTACAGTATGACCACTTACATCACTGATGATTTCCCTGGAGGCCTTAGCAGCCTTTACAGAGATTGCATCCACAGGGAGGAAATAGCCTTTCTTGATAGTTTCTTCATATCCTTGTCTGTATAGTTTCTGCAAAAGAAGACATATACAATTTTTTTTAACTAAACTTCAACCTTTACTTTAACTTTCAATGTTCTAGTTTTGGCACCTCATTATAAAGTGATAAGGTTTGCTTAAGGGATCATATTCGCAAAGTCTACTGTAAGAATATCAGCGTGCTAGTAACTCAAGCCAAAGCATTCTGAATGAAGCTTAATGTCTTAATAAGTACACTTAACTCCTAAAAGGTATTTTCCAATTTTTTGAAATTACTGTAAATATTGAAAATATTTTGAAAGTATTCTTGTTGACATAATAAATCATGCTCTGAAATGATACTAACTTTGCTCATGGTTATTGCATTTTGTTGTGAGAGGACGATCTCAGGAGTGTCAGGTTTAATGTGCAGCGTGGTCTTGTCCTTCTCCCATGCTTCAGTGTAGAGGCGCTGGAAAAAACACAAATAATGCAGCGTTAATTAATGATTCTGACAAAAGTGATGACCAGATTTGAAAGTCTTTAATGAAGAATTCTACCTTGTTCATGGTTAGGGCGTTATTCTTTGCCAGCACAAGATTCATGGCATCTACTGGGCTGGTAAATGGAACTTTGCTGGGATGCTGGCGGTACTTCCTTTCACTCAAAACTTCTGCAGCCTTCTTAGCTTTCTCCACATCAAGCGAGCCAATGGGGACCCAACCCAGGCCCTGGAGCCACTTCAGGTCAGCTTTGTAGACAGCCTGGCATACACGGCAGAACAGCCTTGTGATATACATTGTAGCACAAACACAGAATTAAAAAGCAACATAAAGAATCATGAAAGCTACTCTTACATCACTCTGCAGGTCATATGCATGTCTGGCTTGGACCACATCATTGGAGTCTGGCAGGCACGTCCACTGGTGCAGGTGAGTTCTGTAGTTGAAGTCGTTGACTTGGATCTGACATTTCTTGGCCAGTTCCAGATTGAGCATGTCCACTGGCAGGTGGAACCTGGTCTTGGACTTGTTGAAGTCCTTCTTGTACAGAGCATCACTGGCGATCTTGGCTGAGTTCAGAGCCAGCATGAGCAGAGGGTCGTCCTGGATGCTGCGAGCACCGATGTGGTGACCGACCTGTTTACGGTATCCTGTCTTGTACTTGTACTGGATGAAAAATAAAATAATATCATCAGTGTCTTTGAAGAGTTTTATACATTGTGTATGATGAATGTTATTGATTATTATTTTCTTATACATTTACATATTAACAAGCCCTTTACAGTGCCACATCAAATCTATTATACCTATATCATACTATTATTTATTCTTATGTAAATAATTCAGATTAAAGACTTACATCACTGGCAATGTCCCTGGAAGCTCTGGCTGCAATGATGGAAATGGCATCGTTGCGCAGATCATAGCCCTTCTTCTTGGAGTCTTCATGTGCCTGCTTGTACTTTTTCTGTAAGGAAACACAATCATCCAACAGATGGAAGTTATATACATTTAAAATTCATAAGTGATGTGAGTTTTTGTACACCACAAATGCCTACATACCACACTGTAGTTAACGTTGTTTGCTTTGGCTAGAAGGACATCCATAGCATCAGGCATGACATGGATCTTTGTCTTCTCGTTCTCCCAAGCTTCAATGTATGCTCTCTGCAGTAACAAAAACAGATAATGAGCAACTACTTACATTACTACTTGTAAATGCATATATACATTTTACAATAACTTAATTTACATACAAAATCCAGTATGGCTGATGTCGATTTTAAATGTGATTTCATACCTTATTCATGACCTGAGCATTGGCCTTAGCCAGTGCTATGGGCATGTCTTCAGTGGATATTTTAAAACCGTATTTGCTCGGGTGCTGACGATACTTTCTCTCACTCAGAATCTCACCAGCTTTCTTCACCTTCTCAACATCTAATGAACCTATTGGCACCCAACCAATACCCTGCAAAACCTTCAGATCCTCCTTGTAAACAGCCTTGAGGAAAAAAGGATTTATTATGATTACAAATATTCTAAAACTGGAAAATGTATTTATTAATTAACATGATTTTTTTTACACCACTGAAATTCAAAGACTCACATCACTCTGCAGGTCATATGCATGTCTGGCCTGAACCACATCATTGGAGTCTGGCAGGCACGTCCACTGGTGCAGGTGAGTTCTGTAGTTGAAGTCGTTGACTTGGATCTGACATTTCTTGGCCAGTTCCAGGTTGAGCATGTCCACTGGCAGGTGGAACTTTGTCTTGGACTTGTTGAAGTCCTTCTTGTACAGAGCATCACTGGCGATCTTGGCTGAGTTCAGAGCCAGCATGAGCAGAGGGTCGTCCTGGATGCTGCGAGCACCGATGTGGTGACCGACCTGCTTACGGTATCCCGTCTTGTACTTGTACTGTGAAAATAATGATTGGAGTTAGCGGGGTCTGATATTTAAATATAAAAGTTTATCATTGTTGAGATCCAGTGAGCTTACATCACTGGCAATGTCCCTGGAAGCTCTGGCTGCAATGATGGATATGGCGTCATTTCGCATATCGTAGCCCTTCTTCTTGGAATCTTCATGTGCCTGCTTGTACTTTTTCTGTATAGGATCACAAAAAACAGATTTTAAACATGTAATAAAAACAACAAATAATAATGTTCAAATCATAAATACCTAAATACCTGCCTTGACATCTTATCAAGATATTAATGCAATAAATTCAATGATCTGAATTAATTATTCAAAACAAATGTTTAAATTGCTTATACAGTAAAAAGTTTTAATTTCCTACATACCAGGCTGTAGTTAACGTTGTTTGCTTTAGCCAGAAGGACATCCATAGCATCAGGCATGACATGAATCTTTGTCTTCTCATTCTCCCAGGCTTCAATGTATGCTCTCTGTAATCATGGAAAAATGTAACAGCATATAAACATTATCAACCATGAAGCTGTGCACAGAATCATTTCTTTACCATGTCAGCATTAGTACTTCACCAGAGTCATCCTGTATTAGTTATACTTTGCTGCATTTTGAGTGTTATTGAATTTTTACCTTGTTCATAACCTGAGCATTGGCCTTAGCCAGTGCTAAAGGCATGTCCTCAGTGGATATTTTAAAACCGTATTTGCTCGGGTGCTGACGATACTTTTTCTCACTCAGGATTTCACCAGCTTTCTTCACCTTCTCAACATCTAATGAACCTATTGGCACCCAACCAATACCCTGCAAAATCTTCAGATCCTCCTTGTACACAGCCTGGAAAAAAAGAAAGAAAGTGTTGTGGCAAAAGTTGGCAGATATACAAGAAACTATATGTAGAAATATAGAATACAGAAACTGTATATACATATATATATATATATATGAATTATAAATATATACACACATCACTCTGCAGGTCATATGCATGTCTGGCCTGAACCACATCATTGGAGTCTGGCAGGCACGTCCACTGGTGCAGGTGAGTTCTGTAGTTGAAGTCGTTGACTTGGATCTGACATTTCTTGGCCAGTTCCAGATTGAGCATGTCCACTGGCAGGTGGAACCTGGTCTTGGACTTGTTGAAGTCCTTCTTGTACAGAGCATCACTGGCGATCTTGGCTGAGTTCAGAGCCAGCATGAGCAGAGGGTCGTCCTGGATGCTGCGAGCACCGATGTGGTGACCGACCTGTTTACGGTATCCTGTCTTGTACTTGTACTGGATGAAAAATAAAATAATATCATCACTGCCTTTAAACAGTTTTATACATGCTGTACAATGGGTTTTATTATTTTTAAAAATTCATGTATGCATTAATAAGCCCTATAAATCAATATCAAAACTAATATATTTGCACTGTTATTATAATATGATTATTATATTTTTTATGTAAATAATTCAGATTAAAGACTTACATCACTGGCAATGTCCCTGGAAGCTCTGGCTGCAATGATGGAAATGGCATCGTTGCGCAGATCATAGCCCTTCTTCTTGGAGTCTTCATGTGCCTGCTTGTACTTTTTCTGTGAGGAAACACAATCATCCAACAGATGGAAGTTATATACATTTAAAATATCATAAGTGATGTGAGTCTTTGTACACCACAAATGCCTACATACCACACTGTAGTTAACGTTGTTTGCTTTGGCTAGAAGGACATCCATAGCATCAGGCATGACATGGATCTTTGTCTTCTCGTTCTCCCAAGCGTCAATGTATGCTCTCTGCAGTAACAAAAATGAAAAAAAAAATGAGAAAAAGTAGTTACATTGTGACCTCTAAATGTGTGAATTTTACAATAACTTAATTTACATACAACATCCAATATGGCTGATGGAGGTTTTAAATGGGATTCCATACCTTATTCATAACCTGAGCATTGGCCTTAGCCAGTGCTAAAGGCATGTCTTCAGTGGATATTTTAAAACCGTATTTGCTCGGGTGCTGACGATACTTTTTCTCACTCAGGATTTCACCAGCTTTCTTCACCTTCTCAACATCTAATGAACCTATTGGCACCCAACCAATACCCTGCAACATCTTCAGATCCTCCTTGTAAATAGCCTGAAAGAGAAAAACAAAAACCAAGAATGATTTGCAATGGTCGAAGCTCGCGGACAACAAAAATGATATATAGTAGAAAACATGAGTCCTGCAATATAATAATATTATTATTACATAAATTATTAAAATACACTCACATCACTTTGTAAATTATACGCATGTCTGGCCTGGACCACATCATTGGAGTCTGGCAGGCATGTCCAGTTGTGCAGTCGGGTGATGTAGTTGAAATGGTTGACTTGAATCTGGTTCTTTTTGGCCAGTTCAAAGGCCATCATGTCCACTGGCAGATGGAACTTGGTCTTGGACTTGTTGAAGTCTTTCTTGTACAGAGCATCACTGGCAATCTTGGCTGAGTTCAGAGCCAGCATGAGCAGAGGGTCGTCCTGGATGCTGAGAGCGCCGATGTGGTGACCAACCTGTTTACGGTATCCTGTCTTGTACTTGTACTAAAAAAGCAATAGTATGACGTTTAGTCACCAAACAGCATATTAGAATAAATATACACATAAAGTAATACAGTAAAGAAAATATAAACTGACACTTACATCACTAGCAATTACAGTGGAGGCTTTCGCAGCTTGGACAGCAATGGCATCACCACGAAGATTATGGCCCTTCTTCTTGGACAGTTCATGATCCAACTTGTACAGTTTCTATAGCAAGAAATAATGTCAACGAGGAAACCATGTCTACCTTCAAATGGACATACTAATAGTATTAGTGTAATTGTTTCCCTAACTGTCATCCACATCATTAACGACAGGAAACTTTGCATATTATACGATACCTCACTGTAGTTCTTCCTGTTTTCCCTTGCCAGAACAATGCCCATTGCATCAGGCATGACATGGATTGAAGTCTTGTCTTTTTCCCAGGCTTTGATGTAGGATTGCTAAAGAAGCAAAATGTAATTGTCAGCTTCACATAAAATGAAGAGAAAGTACTTTTCAGTTATATTCATGACAAATTCTCTTCAGTACCTTATCCATAATCTGGTTGTTGTTAGTGGCCAGTGTCAAGTCCATGGAGTGCATATCTTTGGTGAATTTGAAGTTGCTAGGAGGCTGACGGTACAGTTTCTCACTGAGGGCCTTCCCTGCTGATTTTACTTTCTCAACATCCAGCGATCCAATAGGGACCCATCCTATTCCTTTGATGTAGTGCTCATACTCACTCTTGTACTGGTTCTGAGGGGAATACACAAGTGTTTATTTCAAAGTGCAGCACAATAATGGTAGCAATCGTGAAAAAATCTTATCTGTTCAAATTTTTATACATACATCACTGGCAATAAACTGCATGTTACGAGCCAGTTCCAGGTTCATGGCATCAGGCAGGAGAGCATTAGTGTGCTGAATGTGTCTGTATCCAGCCATAGTCTGAGCAGCAGAAGCCTGCTTGGCATGGACCACACTGAGCATGTCCACTGGGGTGTGATACTTCAGCTTGGCCTTGTGGTAGTCCTTCTTGTAGTTCTTGTCACTCTGTATCTTTGCCACCTCCATGTAGTGAACCAGCAGAGGATCATCCTGGAGGCTGCGGAAGCCAACATGGTGGCCTCTCGCCTTCTCATAAGCCAATTTGTACTTGTACTGTAATAATAAATACACACTTGGTCAGCATGTGTGATGGGCTGTAGGAAATAAACCCCTTGACTTGCGACATTTACTTTATTTTCTACTTACGTTGCTGGCAATGGTGGTGCCAGCCTTGGCAGCCAGAATGGGGATAGCATCTCCTTTGAGGTTGTAGCCTTTATTAGCCATCTCCACAACACCAGCTTTGTAAAGTTTCTGAAATTACATACGACTAAGGTAAGTGATTTGCATTATTAACAGCCTAATAAATAAAAAGACTCAGTAGGTTTATTAATTTGACGGATTCCCCTTACATTGCTCATATTGAGGGCATTAGCCTTTGCAAGGAGAATCTCAGGAGCATCTGGCATAATATGAACAGACAGTTTGTCCTTTTCCCATGCTGCAGTGTATGCTTTCTGCAAGAAAAAATCATTAGAAAAATCAAATAATAGTGTCAGTTATGAACAATGTTTTTGACAATATTGTGTGGCTTTGTTCTCCAATTAAAGTTAAAAGATTTCACCTTGTTCATGATCTGATTGTTGGCAGTAGCCAGAGTCAAGTCCATGGAGTCCATCAGCTTGCTGTACTTGAGGTTGGATGGATGAGTGCGGTATTTCTTTTCACTAAGAATTTGACCGCCAACTTTAGCTGTCTCAACTGAAAGTGATCCAATAGGGACCCATCCTATTCCTTTGATGTAGTGCTCATACTCACTCTTGTACTGGTTCTGAGGGGAATACACAAGTGTTTATTTCACAGTGCAGCACAGATATGCACAATAAGGGCAGTAACTGTGTAAAATTGTTATCTTTTCAGATTGTTATACATACATCACTAGCAATGAGCTGCATGTTACGAGCCAGCTCCAGGTTCATGGCATCAGGCAGGAGAGCATTAGTGTGCTGAATGTGTCTGTATCCAGCCATAGTCTGAGCAGCAGAAGCCTGCTTGGCATGGAGCACACTGAGCATGTCCACTGGGGTGTGATACTTCAGCTTGGCTTTGTGGTAGTCCTTCTTGTAGTTCTTATCACTCTGCATCTTTGCCACTTGCATATAGTGAACCAGCAGAGGATCATCTTGGAGGCTGCGGAAGCCAACATGGTGGCCTCTTGCCTTCTCATAAGCCAATTTGTACTTGTACTGTAACAAAAAATGTGCACTTGGTCAGCATGTGTAATGGGCTGTAAGAAATAAACTCCTTAACTTGCTAGATTAGCTTTATTTTCTACTTACATTGCTGGCAATGGTGGTGCCAGCCTTGGCAGCCAGAATGGGGATAGCATCTGCTTTGAGGTTGTAGCCTTTATTAGCCATCTCCACAACACCAGCTTTGTAAAGTTTCTGTGAAAACATATACAATGACAGAGAGGTTACGCTACAGACAACGATCATACATATATTATATAGCCATGGCGTACAGCATAATGGTTAGATAAGACATAGATGTTAAATCATATAAATAACTGAATAAATAAAAATAAATATAATTTGTAATGCCTTACATTGCTCATGTTCAGAGCATTAGCCTTTGCCAGCAGAATCTCAGGAGCGTCTGGCATGACATGGGTGGTAACTTTGTCCTTCTCCCAGGCTGCGGTGTATGCTTTCTGTAGGTTAAGAAATCAGTGAAAGGGATCAATCGCAATGTTTATCATGAACATGACTATCTCTATTTTGTGACCCTATACAACACATCTGAAAATACTGCACCTTGTTCATGATCTGGTTGTTGGCACTAGCCAAAGCCAAGTCCATGGAGTCCATCAGTTTGCTAAACTTGAAATTGGATGGATGAGTGCGGTACTTCTTTTCACTCTGAATCTGACCGCCAACCTTGGCGGTTTCAACAGCAAGCGAGCCAATAGGGACCCATCCAATGCCTTTGACAAAGTTATTCCAGTCAGATTTGTAATCATTCTGAAAAAAGAAGTGAGGTCATGATGCAAATTAGTTCCAAAGTAAAGATTAATGTAGCTTGCCATCACCAGTGTGTGAATGTGTGTGTGAATGGGTGGATGACTGGTTGTGTAAAAGCGCTTTGGGGTCCTTAGGGACTAGTAAAGTGCTATATAAATACAGGCCATTTAATGATCTTTTGTAATTCAAATCTGGTTTTGATTATTTAAAAAAAGAAGGCATGCATATGACTATCATTGCTACTTACATCACTTGACTGGAGGTTCATGGTTCGACACAGCCGCAGTTGCAGGTTGTCAGGGAGAAGCAAGTAGCTGTGAGGGATCTTCTTGTATCCAGCCATTGTCTGAACAGCTGAAGCCTGCTTGGCATGAGCTACACTGAGCATGTCCACTGGGGTGTGATACTTCAGCTTGGCTTTGTGGTAGTCCTTCTTGTAGTTCTTGTCACTCTGTATCTTTGCCACCTCCATGTAGTGAACCAGCAGAGGATCATCCTGGAGGCTGCGGAAGCCAACATGGTGACCTCTTGCCTTCTCATAAGCCTTTTTGTACTGGACCTAAAGAAAAAAAATAAAATGAAGAAGTGATGTGTTGATTCTTTCTTTTGTACAGTTAAATTTATTACATGCATTTATTACTTACATTGCTGGCAATATGCCTGCCGTGCTTGGCATGCAGGATGGGAATAGCATCAGGCTTCATGTCATATCCCTTGGCAATGTCTTCCACCCACTTGTGCCTGTAATTACTCTGCAAAGAAACAGCAAAGTGTTACAACAACTTTTTGCACAACTATGCTCATATACACCTTGAATTTCAGGAAACTGCTATTGCTTCGACTTGCATATTCAATTAAATAATTTGTGCTCTAACCTCGCTAATAGTCTGGGCATTAAACTTAGCCTGGAGGAACTCGGGGCAGTCAGGCGGCAGGTGGTAGGTGTGCATGAACTTCTCTCCAGAAGCTTTGTATGCAGTCTAGTCAGAAGAAAGAAACAACAGTGAATTTTTAAAGAATGTCTACGTAAGTATCTTCTGTTAAGAAAAGGGATTCTTACGATGTCCATCTGTTTAGTGTTGGCCATAGCTAGAGTCATGTTCATGGCATCGGTCTTGCTTGTATATTTGAAATTACTGGGGTGCTGGCGGTAATTTCTTTCATCCAGCGCAGCTTTAGCAGTTTTGGCTTTTTCAACATCCAGAGAACCAATAGGGACCCATCCTATACCTTTAGAGTAGTTGTTGTAATCTGACTTGTAGACATTCTGTGGGTATTTAGAGAAAATCAAAATTAATCAAAGGTCATAATCAAATTTATACATATATGTAATGCTATATATGTTGTTCCAGGATTAGACCAATATATAAAAAGAATAAGATGAAAAGAATACATACGTCACTTTGAATCGCCATCATGTTGCGACACAGCTGCAGGTGCAGGTTGTCAGGAAGAAGCAAGAAGCTGTGGGGGATCTTCTTGTATCCAGCCATAGTCTGAACAGCAGAAGCCTGCTTGGCATGAGCCACACTGAGCATGTCCACTGGGGTGTGATACTTCAGCTTGGCCTTGTGGTAGTCCTTCTTGTAGTTCTTGTCACTCTGCATCTTTGCCACTTGCATATAGTGAACCAGCAGAGGATCATCCTGGAGGCTGCGGAAGCCAACGTGATGGCCCTTTTCTTTCTCATAGGCCAGCTTATACTTGTACTGTATTAAAGAAAATGCATTATAAGTAATATTATTAAATGCATTAACATTGAAAAAAATATTAAGAAAAGCATAATTCCAGCTCACATTGCTGGCAATGTTTCTTGAAGTTTTGGCTGCTACGATGGGAATGGAATCCTCTTTCACGTGATGTCCTTTGAGCAGATCTTGGCGGTGAGAATAAGTGTAATAATTCTAAACAAAAAGATAATGAGCAATATTGTTACAAAAACATTCACAATTAAATTTCTCTGTATGTTTCATATGTGCTTAAGTCAATCTGCAGCTAACCTGGCTGATGTTGGCAGCATTGTATCTGGCTTGCAGAAATTGGGGGGCATCAGGAGGGAGATGGTAAGTGTGCATGAACTTCTCTCCGCTGGCTTTGTACTCTTTCTGTGTAATTACAGTGAAGGCAAGAATTTATTTCTTCTCTGAAAAGGACTAAAGTTTACATATGTAGTCATTATTTTGTTTTGTCCTTCTCACCACATTCATGATCTTAGCATTGGTCTTAGCCAGCTCCATGTTCATGGAGTCAGTAACACTGGTGAACTTGATGGTGTCAGGGTGCTGCCTGTACTTTTTCTCATTCAGAGCTGCTGCTGCCGTTTTGGCTTTTTCAACATCCAGAGAACCAATTGGAACCCAGCCAATACCCTTGACCGAGGTCTCATAATCCATCTTGTAGTTGTGCTGAGAAATAGAAAAACCCCAGAAAAACAAGAAACTATTGTCAGACCAAATACCATTTTTAGAGAGTCCATAAGGTTTATATTGCCATTAAGTCACAAGCATTGTTAATAACATACATCGCTGGAATTGTAGTTCATGGTGCGAGCAAGTTGCAGACCCATAGCATCGGGGAGAAGAAAGTATTTATGGTGGTGCTGCTTGTAGCCAACGTAGGTCTGCACAGCTGAAGCCTGCTTGGCATGAGCTACACTGAGCATGTCCACTGGCGTGTGATACTTCAGCTTGGCCTTGTGGTAGTCCTTCTTGTAGTTCTTGTCACTCTGTATCTTTGCCACTTGCATGTAGTGAACCAGCAGAGGATCATCCTGGAGACTGCGGAAGCCAACATGGTGGCCTCTCGCCTTCTCATAAGCCTTTTTGTACTGGACCTAGGAGTTAAAGCACATAGAGCTTCTCTAGTTTTTTATATGTAACAATTATTTAAAAAGTGCAGCAAATTTGGTAGATAGCTTGATAAAATGCAGTCTTTCAGAAATCTTACATCACTGGCAGCATGTCTGGCAGCTTTGGCAGCAACAATAGGGATGGCATCAGGCTTCAGGTCATAACCCTTAGCAATCAGCTCCTGCCAGGCAAGCTTGTAGTAATTCTGAAATCACAAAAAACATATGAACAATGTTTTAGGTATGTATCCATTATAGCTTTACACAAACATGAACAGATGCACACACATACTGTGGTGATATACCGTTATATCAGTTTTAAAAGTGAGTTGAAAAAATATTTTGTTCATTTTTCTTTCTTTATGTGCATTCATCACCTTGCTGATGTTGTAGGCATTGCACTTGGCCTGAAGGAACTCTGGGACATCCGGGGGCAGAGAGTACTTCTGATGGATCTCCTCTAGACCTCGCTTGTAGAACAGCTATAAAAGAATAAATGTGACAGGGCAGAAATTAAAAGAAAGTAAGAGCAAACAACAATCTTCCTAAAAGGGATCTTGGGAAAATGCAGAAGGAATTCTTTCTCCAGTATGAACAGTGACACTGGACTCACATCGCTCCTCTGAAGCTGGTTGACTTTGGCCTGCATCATGATGGGGTGGTCGTCGATAGATGTGAAGGGGATCTTGTCTGGGTGGGTTCTGTATTTTTTCTGAAGGAAAAGAGTAAATAAATATTATTATTTTAATGACCTATCAGCTCTGAAATATGCATTTTGTTATTACCATGAGAGCAGATGGAAAGAAGGGGAATGTCTGTGCATAAAGCCCCATGGCACACATACCTCATTGAGGATCTCTGCAGCTTTCTTAGCCTTTTCCACTTCCAATGAGCCATATGGGACCCATGGAGTACCTTTGGTGTAGCTGTTGTAGTCAGCTTTATACTCATTCTTTGGTGCAGAGAAACACACAAAACCAAAACAAATGTTGATGAATATTTAAGCCCACAATAGCACATCAGCACATGGTTTTATATTATGATGAAAAAAGCAAAACTTTAGCTAAACTGTGAGTTGGAGTCTCTGAAGTCTGTTTGGACTTACATCGCTCTGGATAACGTTGGCTTTCTTGGCCAGATCCAGCAGGACGCTGTCGGGTGGAAGGAAATAGTTGGTGCTGATGCTCCTGTAACCGGCCATGCTGGTAATCGCCTGGGATTTCTTAGCCAAGGTGACTGACAACATATCCAGCGGTGTATGATACTTGGTCTTTACTTTTTCATAGTCTTTTTTGTATTCACGCTGTGAAGACATTAACAAGAGATTGCTCAATTGCCCTTCTTTTTAACCCCCATAAATGAATATTTATCAAAATATGACATCAGCTAATAACTTACATCACTCTGGATTTTGGCCACATGGACAGAGTGCAGCATCTTCGGATCGTCGTTAATACTGAGGGCTCCAACCATCTTTCCCTTGTTCTTCTCATACTCCTTTTTATATTTAACCTAGTAATGAACAGAATTCATCATGGATTAGAATACATAACAGGTACTGCAGGTAATTTATCTGTTGAAGCAAAGAAATATAAATACAAAGGCTGACACTGTAGGATACTTACATCACTGATGGCGTTTGTGTGAGCACGGGCAGCAAGGATTGAGATGGTATCCCCTTTGATCTCAAACTTTTTCGCTTTGGTTTTCTCCCAATCATACTTATAGCAGTTCTGCAAGAAGAAAGTGTGCCATTCAGGAAATTGAAATCTATGAGAAATCAAAGCTGATACGAGTTAAATTTTAGAGATATGAAAATATCACCGTTACTTACATCACTGAGGTTAAAAGCGTTAACTCTGGACTGGATGAAGAAGGGGTAGTCTGGGGGCAGACTGTTCTTCACTTTTATTTCCTCGTACTGTGCCTTGTAGTTTAACTGCAGAAGAGCAAAATGGTAATATTATTGTGTCAGTACTGCTCAGGGTATAATGTCTGATAAGCTGTTATTTGACTTTCTGTCACTGGGGGGCAGTAGTGTGCTGTCAGGGCTCAGAGATGGTGACTGTTCCTTTCTCTACCTCCCCAACCCCTGTCTGATCACAGGGTTTATTCTGGGCCAACTGAATGCTTGTTTCTATTTATACTACAGAGAAATGGCTCTCCAGTTTCCATGGCGCCCATAGAAAGACAGCTGGGCTTCATGGATGATTGAGCAAATTTAAAGGTGATCTGCATATCTAGGAGAACTGGACTGACACAAGCTGATGATTGCAAGAATTCCAGGCCATAAATGGACACCAAGAAAACAAAATAGTCACATTCACAGTACTAATATATGCAGGTAGCAGGTATGTTCAGTGGGTGTTTGTGAGCTTTACTGTACCAGTTTAAATTCTAAACTTTCCTACATTAGCACCAAGAGGAAGTGGTCCGAAAAAGGTACATACGTCACTTAGCTGTTTGGCGTTGATGGCGGCTTGAACTTGAACTGGTGAATCCACCACTTGTGTAAATTTCACTGTGTCTGGATGTTGCCGGTAAACATTCTGAAAACCAAAGGATCAAAACAAAAATAATAATTGTCCATATACATATAAGGAATCCAAAAAGAACCTGGATCCATTTTATTGCAATGAACAGTTTTATAATCAGCGACTACTCACATCGCTACATTGCTGAAGCTTCTTCACAGCTTCGTATTCAGGCGTAATTGTTTGAGGAAAGAAGCATCTAGTTTTAATGTCTTCATAATCAGCTTTATATAGTTGCTGTGAAATACAAAAAGCAAATATTGTGTTATTAGGAAAGGCTTGATGAGGAATATATTAAGACATGCTCAAATTTTTTAATGCACAAACCTCATTTTTCATTTCCTCGACTTTCTGGCAGTGAAGCATATAAAGGTCCTCATAGCTTCCAATGTAGTGGCCCTTCACCTCATTTTCATACTTATCTTTATAATGTGCCTAAAAGAAAATCAAAACGTGTGTTAAAAGAGAAACATAAGTGTTTCATATTTAAAGAAATTTTAACTCAACGAGCTCTCTTACATCAGAGAACGACTTAAGTACTGAGTCCATCTGAAACTTGGGCGTGTCACAGTAGTTGATGCTGAAACCCCTGGATTTCTCATAGTTAGCCTTATATACTTTCTGGAAAGGAAAAGGCAAAAACAAAACAAAGTCAAACAACGATAAAAAATACATGAGCAGCTACATACATATGTGGTACAGGAAAAACTACAGGAGAGTAATTGCAAACAACAAGAAAACAAGCCTGGTGACATGAATTAATCAAATACTTGTTAAGAGAACACAGCAAGTAACTCTGGAGTGATTTAATAAGTTATTAATATGATAATGTGTATAGAAGACACTATGTATTCCACTTCCACTTATCCAATTCAGGGTCGTGGGGAGGGGCTGGACTCTATCCCAACAATCACAGGGCAAGTGGCCGGGTAATTTAAGCAATAATTTAACAACAGCCACCGTAAAAGAATTTATAAAAGCAACATACTGAATTAACCCTAATTCAATTTCTAAGATTTTATAATTTAGTTTTCCTGAAAATGCAAAATGTCTGTCTTTTGTCACAGAAGAAAAATAAACTTTCTGCACAGGTCTTTTTAGACACCTACATCACTGAGGATAGTGCCAGCATATCTGAGCTGCCTCAATAGAGGATTATCTGTGGCGGGGAGCGTGTTGTAGTCAGACTCTGCTTTTTTCTTCTCATACTCCTTCTTGTATTGGACCTAAAGACAGAAACAGATCATTGTGAGTAAAACAAAGTGTGATAATGAGGTGTGTTCACATGGTTCAAAATGATGGCACAGTCGGTGGGCCGGCTAAGAAGTGTGTCTTTCGCATTTCTGAAAAACGATGCATGTTTCCCCTATGTGTGAACGCGTGGGTGGCTATGAGGTGCAGAGCAACTGAAAAGCTTTGTCACACAGACTCGCATTTTATTCCTGTGTGCTAGTAAAGCTACAGACCGAATGTGTGTGGTGACAGTAAACCAAATGTGGATCTCTCAGTCATGCAGTGTGGGCACAATACAGTGTATCCCTGCGTCAGAGTGGACTCAGTCTGTTGACTCACACACTGCTCTGAGACATGGGTCAACTCTCTGTCGTGTCTTCCACATGAGATAGGGCCTATAAAAATACTGTGTTACCTTTGTGTTTGCGCGTGTTTTCGCGCTTACCTCACTAGCGGCAATACGAGCCTTCTTGTTTGCCTCATAAGTGGGCGTTTCTGTTTGCATGAAATAAATTTGGTCTTTTGTATCCTCATAATGTTGCGTGTATCTTCTCTGAAAAAAAAACACACAACAGTTATGTAGAGAAAAATGACAAAGAAAAGCAGAAATCTGAAAATTCTTTCCTTTAAATAGTGAATTCTTACGTCGCTGAGGTTCTCCATTGCCACCCTGGCAGTAGCCACGTCGAAGTAAGGAGTCTCACACCACTGACCCTTTACATTTTTATTGTAATCTTCCTTGTACTTAAGCTGTGAGGAAAAGATAGCATTTAACATAAGAAGGGTTTTTTTTATTAAAGGATAAATGAATAACGCTCATATGTTTATATAAACACATTAGGAATGATTGGAATTCCTGTCATTGTTAGCCTCTCCCACCCAGCTTAGTGTTGCTACTAATATCAGAGAGCAGGTGGACTGATCCCTTGCTCAGGGTTGGTTGGTGTCTGGGGGTCCTGCTTCAGTGCTTACACTGTGCAAGGCCCAGTTTTGTGACTCTAAAATAAGCAAAGATATTTATTACTCCCATGTTCAGTTAGGGGATGAACACTGTTAAGCCTAGAAAAGTTGATGAGTCTAGAATTAAAAGAAACACTATACAGATAAGGTTTGACAATGGATTAAATAATTGTGAATTGGCCTCATATTGTATTTATCGTATTTTGGATTTTGATCTAAAGTAAAAGTGCCCCAATCACTCCTCACTGTCTGCAGTGCATACACCTCTACCCTTATTAACCTTGCACTGAACATTGCTTTCAGTATGACTTTGTGGAATTAAATGTCGGATCTATGTATATTTATAGCTTAATGAAAAGAAAAATTCATCAGTATATCTACCTCAGTAATAGCGTTTTTTGTTTGGTTTAAAATTGTTACTTACATCACTGCGCTGCTGGGACACTCTCTTGGCCAGCTCCAATTCAGGAGGATCAGGCAGGGAGGTATACTTGGCCTTGCGCTCATGGTGACCCTTCTTATAGTGAACCTGTCAATCACAACAGGAGTTAAAATTTACTAAGACGCTCAATTCGTCAACACCATTACCTGACTTTCATGCACAGTTTGCCTCTACCTAAATAGACTGGTAATTTCCATGGAGGAAATTACAGTTTAACAACACAGAACCCAAGAGAAAGGAGACGTACAGATAACAGCTGTAATAAGAGCCTGACCTGATATAGCAATATGCACGATATGTCATTATCAATATTAGGTATTTACCGATATAGCCAAATTAAAACGTTAAGAGATGGTTGAAACACCCTCCAACGATATTATGAGTTTTGAGTGTTTTATAGTTTGTCACCAAAGGACACTCTGCGACTTCCTTGTTAGCAACGTGTTTGGAACAGCACAATCACACCAACTAGCTGATCCGAGCAGAGCGTAAGGGTTTTTTACGTGACTTGTCATGGCACTAAAATATTATTATCTTTAAACTGCAGTCACATATTATCTTAATATAAACTCGTGAATAATGACACACAACGAATGCTGGAGAAATTTGTTTCCTGTGTCTGAAAGAAAAAAAATATTGGCTGATTCTTGGTGATCACCAAGTATCATCGTCACTGATAGAGGATAAGGTCAAAAAGTATCATTCGATACTTTGTGATCCTATCTGTACGGAAGAGGATTAGGGCCACCGAAAAAAAAAAGTGGAAAAAAGTCAGAATTCTGAGACTAACGTCAAAATCTCAGAATTCTGAGAAAAAAGAATTCTGAGACTAAAGTCAAAATTCTGAGAAAAACGAATTCTGACTTTTTTTTCTCAGAATTCTGAGAAAAAGTCAGAATTCTGAGATTAAATGACTTTTTTCTCAAAATTCTGACTTTAATCTCAGAATTCTGAGAAAAAAGTCAGAAATTTGACTTTAATCTCAGAATTCTGACTTTAAACTCAGAATTCTGAGCTTTTTCTCAGAATTCTGAGATTAAAGTCAGAATTCTGACTTTTTTCCCACTTTTTTTTTTTCCAGTGACCCTAATCGTCTTCCATATATCTCATATCAGTTGGGCTCTAATTGTAAAGACTTGTGCCCACTTTTTTTCTTCTTCTGTAGATTAGGGCCACAGGAGGAAAAAAAAAAAAAGCGGCCATGTCCTTTTTTTCTTTTCCAGAATTGTGAGAAAAAAGTCAGAATTCTAAGATTAAAGTCAGAATTCAAAGTCAGAAAAAAGTCTGACTTTTTTCTCACAATTCTGAAAAAGAAAAAAAAAGATGTGCCCACTTTTTTTTTTCCAGTGACCCTAATCCTCTTCTGTATATCTCATATCAGTTGGGCTCTAACTGTAAATTGTCCTAAATGTAAGTTAAACAGGGATATATGACAGATCCGAGTCAGCACAAACAAGTGGACACTGAGAGGAACATTTCAACATCTTTACACACACCATACGTTTTTGTAATTAACAGTGTGGTAATTGTCAATTGTCTTGTAACACTACAAGAAATAACACTAGTAACTGTCTAAACTAGAAAACTCTAGGTGGTGTAATTGCTGTATGTTATGTTGTTATAATTTGCGTAATTTTATTTGTCTGTATAAAATGTTTTTGTTCTTTCAAAAAGCAATTTAATGATGCAGAGATAGTTAAAATGTATAGATTTGAATAATTAACAACTTATAATATAATATATATTATATTATAAGACATATCAAAACAGAGGACACATTAAAGCAGAGGCTGGCTCAATACAGTGTTTTTTGTTGTTGTTGTTTTTGTTGTTTTTTGCAGATATAATAACCACAAACACACATTGAAAATCTGAATAACATGACAGATATAGATAATAAATTTTACTTACATCACTAAGGACCTCCTGAGCCTTGGCCACCCTACGGAGCTCAGGACTGTCACTGTAGGGGTAGTACATGGTCTTATCTTCATCCCAGGCCTCGGTATAAAGTTTCTGAACAAGGTGTAACGTTATCACTTACTACGTGAATATAAAACATTTTAACAGATATTATAGAATTGTTAAATTATGCAGTGCAATAATGTCACTTTTGGAATTTTTTTAAATGTTGGACTTAAAAGTCAGCCCTTTAATGCTACACTGGACCTACTTTGCTGTAATTAGCAGCATTCTTCACAGCCTGAACCAGCTCAGGAGCATCAGGAGGCAGCAGGTACCTGTCCTTGGTCTCATCCCACTTCTGTCTGTACAGAACCTAGAATGGAGGAAAACAACAGCATTTGTGTTATACAACCAGCATTAACGTCATATTTATTCATTCTCTTTGTATGTTGAGAGATTTGGGTAACTTACCTTGCTGATCAGCTCAGATACATGCTTGACGTGGGCGATCTCTCTTGCTTCACCGTCGTACAAGCTGGTTGTCCGAGCTTTGTTTCCCTCCATACGGTATTTAACCTGAAGATAATGCGTGTTATCTCAAATTATTCCTCACTAAAGCAAGATCAAATCATATTTGAGACCAGAGGCTTATTTTTATGTTTTATAGTTAAATATAGATCATAGAAAATTTGTTCTGAATCTGCTTAAACGTGCCTTTCAATAACCAATAAGTGTCTTTTGTATTCATCATATCTTAAAGAGTACCTCGCTAAGCTGCTCCTGGGCCTTCCTGATACGAATCAATTCAGGCGTATCAGTAACGATGGCAGGAGGTGTCCCTTTGGACATTTCATAAGCGTGGCGATACTTATTCTGTCAGGGACAACGGCCATAAAATTTAAGTAAGCAATTAATGTCATACAAAGCAGGAAAACAACCAACAAGTAAAAACAAGTAAAAAGTCAAATAAATGCGTATATACATGCAAATAAAAACTCTGAAACTCAAACTTGTTTCTTACATGGCTGAACTGCTCCAGCATCTTCTGGCTATGAGCCAGGTATGGAGTCATGAACTTGGAAGTATCCACCTTGACCTTCTTCCTTACTTTCCTGGTGGGCAAGCCAGACTGGGAGAGGACAGAAGAATACAATTAACAACCCAAATCTCGTTTTATTGATTGCACTAAGTGTAATTGCCAGGAAGGAAAACGACAGGGAAAGCAAAAGGACTGGTGATACTTTCAAAAAGCAGACTTTTAGAGATTTTATTACACTTTCATTCAAATGTGTCGACTGGACAATGATCTGACTTTTTCAATATGAAGCAGGATTCCCACTGCTCTAATTACTTACCTCGAGTTAGTGAAATGATTTAATCATCAATGATTTATTCTATTTGGAAGGACAATGGAGATTTTGTATACTAAGGTTACGCCTGCTGAAATGTAAATGAATGAAAGACAAACCCAAGGCAAGCAATTACACTTACATTTTAAATGACTTGCATGCAACACAACGTTGAGCAGCACATATACACAAAGGTTACACTACAATATTATATTTGTTGGCCAGCAAAGCTGCAGGAAACCAAATTACAAAAGCCATGTATTGTCTTAGTAAAAATGCTGAATCTTAACATATTTAACTTATTATTTAGCTCTAAAAACCTGCCAAAGCCAAACAAGACAGCACATTATCTATACTCTATATACGCATGCAGGAAAGAAGGGGGATGCACCATAAGCCATGGGAGACAAGGGTCTCCTGCCCTGCTTGAACCGTTGTGCCTGGGAGGAGGTGTTTTACCTGTAAGAACTGAGTCTTGTGCTCAGTGACAGTCGTCGTTGAAATCTGCTCAACATATTACAAATATAGGACACACTCTGGGTTTTCAAAATTTCCAGGACAGATTATGGGAGAAACAGCAAAATATTTGTTTGGATTGAGGGTGATTTTTCCACAGCTCTGGCATTCATCAATTACTGCCACTGCCACTTTCAGCACTGCGAGAAAGAAATCACTCTACACTGTATCGTGTTAGCAGCTGTTCTAGCAAATGTCCCCAGGCAGGCTAATAAGTAGAAACAGAGAGAGTTGTCATCAGGGATTTTTGGTGTAACTTGTGACCTACTTATCACCGGTCCCCTCAAATAGAGTCACCTAAAGGAGGGGCAAAATTTCCAAAGGTGAAAATAGTATGGCTGCTGTCTGTTTTAAACAGAGGATAAAGGAGCATTAATATTCTATGTGAGTCCGAACAGCCTGAATCTTTGATTGTCTGACCAAGTCTAAAAACACTGCATACTCACATGACAACTGTTCTATTCTTATTTGTTATTTCATACACCAATGCTTTTGTTATCAGTTGCTACAGGACACAACAGTACACAAGCTGTTTGGCCAGCTTTGTAATCTCCATGGCTGTTCACACATAGGTCTTATGGGTTTAAAGGACTGATTCGGCCAAACAACAAAACAAGAAAAAAACTCAACAATTTAGCTCTAACAAAATCTATCTATACAGGATGTTTTTATTCTGTTAGCTCAGATTTTGAAATATCTCACCAAAGAGCGTTCTACCTTCAACTTAATACAATGCGGGGGTGCTGTATTTAGTTTCTGAGGCTAACATATAAATAAACTAAATAAAAGAAAAATCCCACCCACCTCAGTTAATTTAGAATTTAGAAGGTTTTCTTTTAACTTTTTGTAAATATGCAAATGTACATTTTTAAATGTAATTTCTAGTGACGACTCAGTCACTGACAGTCTCTCACATACATCCCGATCCAGGAATAGCACTTCTAATTTCTAACTTCATGCCTTCCTCCTTCTTCTTAGGATGAAGAGCGTTTACATAAGGTTGAACATTAAGAGACAAGAGACCTTAAAATCTAGGTTAAATGAAAGAAAAGCCAGAGCTGAGAAAGAACATCTCAATCGTTTTTATCAACATTTGTAAGCGGCTTCAGTATATGAATCTCTCAGACAGGAGAGAACCATAGGTGTAGATGAACCACTATAACTAAGCATCCCTACAGTTCAATGCAAAAACACTCCTTGTCTGCAGACCACATTCTTCCATGCATCCACCTCCCATAAGCAAATTTCTAGCACTGTGATATTAACCTGTTCCAGCCTATCAGGGGCTGATTTACAGCACAGCGGCCCATCTAATTCCCCCCCCCTTCCTCCTTCCTCCACTCTCTGCCAATGTGCTCCAGAAGTCCATTTCTAAATTTGCCTGAATGCCAGATAGACAACTGTACACTTTGCTCCTTAATGACCTGAGAATTGAAGTCATTTTTTTTTTAACTTCTCAGCGTTTATAATTATTATGATATAGAAACGAGTAAGAAATTTGAAAAGAAATAACTTAACTAAGGAGGTTTTCAATGTTTATTTATTATGTATTAAACTAAGCATATGTTTTATGTCTGACCTGGACAGCACTATGTTTCTCCCCATTCTGTAGATTAAATACGAAGCCGTCTTACATCTTATTGAAAACAATGCATCTTTTCTCCGCAGTACAGATGAAAGTTCTAGTGAAATCAGAGTGTATTGATTTTGTGCGTAATTATCTTTCCTACCTCCCAAACGATTTACATCTTTTCACAAAAGGTAGTAAATCTGTTTGAAACAGTTGATATGTTATATGGGAGTTAAATGATATTTTTTTTTAATGTTAGCTTGGGTTGGATATTCTGACAACCAAGAGCAGTCATTCAGACTCCCCTATAAGATATCAGCAATATTAAGTTTGAACAAATACGAGGCTAACTTTAATCCTAGTTCACCAGGAAATATGGGATTAAATGTTAGCCTTCTGCTTTCACTCTTCCATCAGACACTGTCACAGAGACACTGAACAAGACAATAATTCATATGCAAAAAGGACTCTAAAAGCAGCAAAACTGTGATGAACTCATGGGGGATGTGAGCACTCTATCTGGAGAAATATTTCACATGGGAAAATAGTAACTTCCAGAAACTGGCACACCCCCAAACTGCATGTAATCCAATCTTTGCATGTCTATCATACACAGGAGGGACACTATGGGGATTTAGGTGCCAATAGATCATTGCAAGATATGTTCCTCCTCAAGCAGTGTAGTGAAATCAAATGCTGGGATCTATGGAAAAAAGTCACTTTACATGTCAGAGTTGTATGATTACATCTGCTTTACATGTGTGGCTGTCTGGCATATGTCAAAAGCTCAAGTAAAGGTACTTGCACTTCCAAAAGGACACAAATAAAATGTAACATTATACAATTTATAGAACTTTTTCTTCATAACTGACTGTTAAGGGCAATCCAGGACTTAAAACCCATCAGAAGGAGTCTATCTGAAACAGGATATACCAGCAGTCATGTATGTCTCCCTCCATGAACTGCTGACTGTAAGGGGTATCGTCACTAACCAAACTATTCATAGGGCCTTCCACTGGACTTGCAGATCCAACACTTAAATTTATTAAATGATATCACAGCTGAAGTTCTATTATCCAGATCAAAAGCCAAAATATAAAAAATGCAACAACAGTACTTTAGGATTTATTCACATATGCGATTAAGAAGGGATCCACTTACCCTTTCCACAACCTCCTCCTCCTCCTCCTCCTCCTCATATTCTTCATATTCTTCATATTCCTCTACAATTTCCGTCATTTTGAGACGGTTTGAGAGATTCTACACAAAACACAGATCACATTTTCAGGTATGTGTTACTCTGAGGGAGTAATATATATACACATAAAAAATACACAGTGGAGTTAAACAGACAATCTTCTACGTGTTCTTTCAAAATAAAATCAAAAATTTTAAATGGGATATAATGGGACTTAGAGAAGATATCAAAGGATGGCTACACCAGGGATATTTCAACCCTCTTCTTTTTGTATATGTTATATTTATGTAAACATATATATAAACTATAACAGCAGCATACTGGCCATACCAGCAAAGGTGTCTCGCAGTAATCTCTGACAGTAAGGAAGCCTCACTTTCCATCCAACAGGGCCTCAAACTGACAGTCCAACTCTGTGATTTGCCCAATTCCTAAACAAAACAATAACACAACGTGTAAAACACCTTACAAATGATTCAATGAATAATTAAACAGGGAGATCTGCAGAGTTTGCTGTAATAGGTGAGACACTGACTAATTTTAATAGGCATCTGATTTTGAATATGTGACTGCCACCCCTCCTCCCTTATGTGCCACAACACAGTTCAAAGAACTGTGCCTCCTGGCTGAAGGTTGGCGACAGCTGTCCAACAGCGCTCCAGCTATTTGACATGTAAGCTAATGCCACAGCCTGACTGGCTGACTCTGTTTAGCAAATGGAGATGCAATACCTTCTGAGGCTGCAGGTTAAATATAGGATTGCATACTAACTACCTTTTTTAGTACATGGATGCTCTCTCTTTGTATCAATATATCTATATTTTCTCTGCAAAAGAACTAAAGAAATCGCCAGAATCATAGAGGTAGAAGGATGAAAAAGCCGGAAAGCTTCTGAGACTTTGGAAAGAAAACAAAAAAATTCAGACTCCTGCTGAAATTTTAGATACATCCAAAGGACGGCCTTGTCTGAAGTGACTTGAAGAGTCTTGTAGTTCTGGATTGTTTGGTTACTCCTTTAATGTGTAAAAGATTGTTCACACTCCTTATTCCTCAGCAGGGTATTCTTGGATCCAGATGGCAGCCGAGGATGGAAATAATGGATCTCCAAGCAGATGGAAAGCCATGCAGGGTGCAGACAACATGGATATTTGTTGTTTTTTGTATCCTTTCCTTTGCTTACCAGTTAAAGTTTATTGGTCTCCCAAGCCACCAAAGCCTCCCCAGCTTCCCTCCAGAGAAACGCTGGGCGACAGCACACAGCTGCGGTTTCTACCCAGGTTATCATGTGGCTGACACAGCCAATCACAGAGCACTGCTCTCGAGTTTCAAAATCTAAATATACCTATGTGATCCTTTCAGAAAAGAGCACCTGTTGAGGGTAATGCATCAGCGGTACAGTTATGAGGAAGGCAGTGGGCATTGGCAGTGGGGTCTCAGGAACACAAAAGTAAAGCCAGACTGTGACAGTGCTACCCAGTGCGAATGGATTTGTGACAGGTGTAATGTTGACAAGCAGCAATTTTCTGTAAAAGATATGGAAGTACGTATGACCAAGGCGTGAGCCGGCGAGGAGAAGGCTAGCTTAAAGCCGAGCATGGCTCTCAGTGTCAGATCTGTTGAGGTCATCCATCAGCTGATCCTGAGCTGACTACATCCTGTTAAGAATCAGGTCAACATCAAGCTGAGGATACAAACCAAGAAATGAGCATATGCCTCCAAAAAATACAAATTAAAAATGAATAGCTACTCAAAGGTGTTGCTACTACACCACCAATGCCCCTTGAATCAAAAATAAGCCTCTTAGAAATTAAAATGTCTAAGAAAGTCTTAGATAATTGTACTGCAATTAGGGCTGGGAACATCTAAATAATATATTTTTAATTTTTTTTTTTTTTTTTTTACATTGCAATCCTTTTAAAATACATCTTTCCTGTTTTACTGCCACGAAAACAGTTTTAGGATTGTTAAATTCATTGTATTCTTCACTGTCACATGTTTTTTGTGCACATCAAATGAAGACATTTTCAAAACATGAACAACCATAAAAGTGCAAAATATTGCAATTCCTATTGCTGAAAATACATTTTAAACCTTGTTTGGAAGTTTGAATTAATGCTTAAACTGTAAGCTGTAATGGCCAATTCACCAGCTGCCCACTGCTTTCTATTAAGTTAAAAACACCAAGAGAAGAAATCAATATTTCTGCCATCACAGGGGCAGCTCTAGATGTCATCCTTTTTCATTCTATAAAACAGAGTAATATAGTTTAGCACCTCAAAGGTGAAGCAGCTGATACTTTTTTCTAAACAGTGAATTTCCAGGCCGGTACAGCAGAACACTCAGGTTTCATGTGATCCACATGCAAAAAAAAAAGCATTTTGCTATTATAAATAAATCAAGAACTATTTCTGGACCTCAACCATACAGCTGAGGTCCAGTGGAAGCTATAATTAACACAGCACTTCACTGTAAATGTATAGAAGACCAAGAAGTACCCTGCATTTTCTGTTCAGATGATGTGCCTCTATCTCTCTGGTATTTTATATCATTACTCTCACTCACTGCGCCAGGACCAGGGTGCTACCCGAGGACCGAAATGGACAGCAGCAGCTGAATATCTCCTCTCTCGCTCAGTGTGCCTCTCTTGAAAGTGGTGGTGACCCTCCATTCTCTTATGAACTGGATGCTTGCTGCTTGGTCCTCATTGGCAACATCACTGCAACTACAACGAAAACAACTTATGTTTAAAAGAGTGAGCTCAGTTTTCCAGTTACCCCAAGAGGTATCTACCCATGGTATATACAGTATCTGAAGAGGACAGATAAAGATATTCTAGACCTTACATTTCAGTTCCAAGTACTGATTTTTTTATTTTATTTTGGATATTTCTTGCTTGTCCCCATAGAGTGGAATATATTGCTCCTAAGAAGAATGAAAAACAAAATATAGTCAGTGGCATCACAAAACCCAGATGGATTATTAAATATAGCTTCTTATTGATTTTCTAAATCTAACAACAAACAACTGTTTTAATAGTTGCAGTTTCTTTTGGAAGCATGTGTACAATTTAAAGTTCAGATTTTATGGTGCATCGAAGATAATTATGATTCTGCCGTCCCAGTGCCAAAGACACCCAAGGAGGTGGCTATGTGATGCACAGTCATTGGAAAAAAACGACTGATGACCAGTGAAACCAGAACACAACAGCTGCAAGACAGACAGCTACAACAAACACTGCCAAGGGTCAATGATAAACCACCAGCACCTAGGACAAGTATGAAGCCCAGTGAGGTAAGAAGCTTAAAATTAAACTAGATGGTCAGTCATAGAGGGACTTTGCCAGAAAAAAAGATGCAGGTGAAATCATAAATAATAACCTATCAAAATTTATAAATGATGATATATTTACCCTTCTTTTTTCTATTTCTATGAGACACGTGCAATAAGCTGATTGGTTCTTGTAAGCAAGAGCTGGACTGATTTAATAAATAAATATACTTTTTTTTTTGATGATTGAACAGTCTATATTAGCGTCATTGTTATGAACACACTCACCAACCACCTGTTCAACTGCTCATTAACATAAATATCTAATTAGCCGTTCACATGGTAGTAACAAGTACTGAGACATATAGACATGGTAGAAATGACCTGCTGAAATGGAAAGAGAGCATCACAATCAGGAAGAAAGGTGCCAGATAGGCTGGTCTGTGTATTTCAGAAACTGTGATCTACTGGGATTTTCCCACACAATCATTTAGGGTTCATAGAGAATGGTTCCAAGAAAAGAGAAAATATCTAATGAGCTGCAGTTTTCTGTGAAAAAATGTCTCTCTAATGCCAGACGTTAGAGAGTAATGCTCAGTCTGCTTCAAGCTAATAAAAAGGTGGTAGTACCTCAATTACTAGTCTTTATAATCAAATTATGCATAACAGCATCTCTGAACACACAGTACCTTCAAGCAGCTGGACTAAAACAGCAGAAGACTACATTGGGTGGAGCTCCTGTGAGCTAAGAACAGGAAGGGGAGGCTACAGTTCGCACAGGCTCACCAAAGCAGGACAAAAGAAGAATGGAAAAATATTTCTTAGTCTGGCAAGCCTCAATTTCTTGTGTATTAGATTAGAATTTGGTTTAAACAACATGAAAACATGTCTCCATCCTGCCTTAAATAGTTCAAGCTGACACACTTTTGGCCTCCTACCTGAGTGTTGCTGCTGACCATGTCCATCTTGATGTTTCCAGCAGGATAATGTGCCTTTTAACAAAACTCAAACTGGTTTCTTGAACATGGCAGTATGCTCACTGTACTCAAATGACCTCCACAGTCACCAGGTCTCCGTCCATTGGCGCTCCTTTGGATGTGTTGGAACTGCAGATTTGCATCATGGATGCGCAGCTGACAAATCTGCAGCAGCTGTGTGATGCTGTGATGTTAATCTTGACAAAACCTCTACGGAATATTTTCAGCACCTAGTTGAATCGATGCCACAAAGAATTAAGACAGTTTTGAAGCCCTAAGGTGATCCAACCCAGTACCTGTAAAGTGTACCTAATAAAGTGTACCAGCTTTCAAACACAGTTCTGCGAGAATTGCAGTGGCTGGCACATATTCAAAATAAACTGAGGACACACTGGTCTGCTATTCTGCACTGTGTATTTATGAAATGTTTAGTGCTGTCTAGTCTATTTATTGGTATTTTGGTGAAAGGGCTTTATTCTGAGTTGACATGCCCACTACAATAAAATCCGCTTTTAATGAAACATGTACAATCTGACAATATGAGATGCTATTAGACCAAAGTCACTACTGTGTGAGCTTTAATAACAATGACACATCTGTTGAAACATTTGCATCATTAAATAAACAAATCAGCACAGGTATGAGAAATGTGAAAGAGTATGCAAAGCACACAAGTCCATGTCTCTAAATTTTCCTAATTTTATTATATATATCCAGAGGTTAAAGCAGGACAGAACGATCCGGAATGACATTCCAGCTTTTCCGCTTAATGCGTAATCAAATAGGCAAGTTAAATTTCAGTGTGCTGCAGCCTGGTGTTGTTTCCAGTTGAAGGCATGGAAAATGTAGTCAATAAATTACAAACAAACATTATCCCACTGTCTTGCTGACACTGTCAACACAATACAATCCTTGTCATTCATTCAAAGTGCAGGTGAAGATAAAGTTGGGGTTGTGGAACTTCAACATATAGTGAGCATAAAGAGAGCAACTGTGCTTAAAGTCCCATCTCCCAGGGAGGAAAAAAAAAATAGTGACAGCCACCAGTGCTACCCTTCAACTTCCTAATAGATGTGCCTATGGTGTAAATTTGAAAATCCTATGTTATTTTCAAAAAAAGCTGACCTCTGACCTTGAGGTCGAGGTCATTGAGATTCAAACTCACAGGGATTTTTAGTAGCTGGATCTATGGTATGAATTTCAAAATCCTATGTCACCTCATTCTCAAGTTCTTGCATTTACAAACTTGGGTGTCCAGGCTGCCTGCCCCCCTGGCAGAGTGACAATAATACCCCATGAGCTATTGGCTGAGGGGTAAAAACATCTGAGAGTCAGAGAAAGAAGTCAGTAAGTCAATGAGAGGACAGGAGAGGAATTTATATATCCAAATATATATCTACCAGCTTCTGAAGTGGGGCATCCCTGAAAAAGCTAGGAAACCACTGGGCTAAATAAATGTAAAATCTGCCATGACAGTAGATTTGATATCTTCTTACATGTTGATAAATTGTGCTGTCTAAATCTATAAAGAGTAAAAGTAAAATTCAGAGTCAACAGAGCACGGGTCAGCAGATCACAGCATGCTCACAGAGAAAACAAATCTACGGGAACAAAGAATATAAATTATTGTTATAAGTTATTCTTTTTCACATGCTGTACTCCTTTACCTGATCTAAGGGTTCCCACAACCTGCCATATCCCACTTTAACTCCTAGGTACAGCTCGTGTCTAGTGAATATGAAGTGTCTGTGTTTATTTTTAGATTTTACTACATTTGCAAATAGTTTCCATAGTGCAGGTCATGTTGGACTTCACTGCAATTAAATTGGTCAAGACTTACCATACAGAAAAGCATCTGACTGCTCTTTGGTTTTGCTCCAAGAGAGACTTTTTAGCCTCTTTTGAAGAACAGAGTAGAATAAAAACAATTTAGAACTGCAGAGCTGGGTGAATTAGAAAATAGTGGACTTATTACTTCTGGTGACACCTTCAGGACTTTATATAGCAGTATCTCCAAATTCATGGAATGACTAATGTGCTACAGATATCCAAACATTTATTAAAAGGTTTAAATTTCCCAGCCAAAAAGATTTTTCTGATTTTTCTGTTTCAGTTGTGACAACCCTGCTATGCAGTCCTTACAGAACTGTGTCTTTCCCTCTTAATCAAGCGCTGTGTGCTGCCTACATTTTATAGCTGGTCCCTTCTTCTCTTTCTGAATCCCTCTGCCTTCCTACACTTTGGCTGTCTCTCCGCTGTACTCTTGTAGGTGCTCGTCATCGTCCCTGAAAAGCATCGGGGACCACAAGCTCATGTGACACATTCTGCCCCCTAAAGGACTAAAAAAGAAAACGTCCAGTCACATTCACAGCATTCAATATGGTTCACAGATGTCTCTGGAAAAAGCAGATTCAAAAGAAGAGTCGCCACAAAGAAATACTCATTCATGACACAATGCAATTCACCTGAAACAGATAAAAACACTTTATTTCAGTGATTATTAACAAGGACTGAAAGGAAGAGGGCACACTGTGATTCTACCCTCCCTTCTGCATGTTTCAGTCGCCATCAACCATAATCGCTTGAACATTCTGCTGCAGGCACCAAGTTTGAAGAGAATACTGGACTGTTCACACAGAGACGCAATTAAAAACCACCACAGCCAGTTCGGCAATACTGCAAGGCCACCATGGGCTAGACTCACACGCAGTCCATGTAGAGTTCCAAGGCAGATACGTTGCTGACCTCTGTGTTTTGCTCAAAGGAAAACCGTGCAGAAATTTCATTTTAAATAATTCGAGTCTCTTTGTTGTTCAACGTCCTTCTGAAAAGGTAATGGGGTTTTTTTGTTCTCAGTTCAGATGCCTTTTGTAAAATAAATTATTACAGAAGTATATAAAGTTCTGGCAGCGGTCTGTCCATGTCAGCTTCACAAAGAAGAGGAGAGGGCCATCCATCAACTGACCTCACCCCCATCCTCATTTTCATATCTGGAGGCAAAAATAAGAGAGAAGGGGCACACTCCTAATGAACATTTTCAAAGTCATCATCTCACACGCAGCCGTGACATCATCCACTCAAGACCCTGGCACAACCTAGAGGTTAAAAAAGAAAGAAAGACATTGGTGGAAGAGAGTGGGAGAGAAAAACAAAGAGAAAAGCATTAAGAAAAATTTTTTTATACTGTACAAGAACAAAAGTTTAAGGGAAACTAATTGCTAATACTCTGGGCCTGTTACTGGTGTTATTTAGTAAAAGAATATGAAGAATATTTAAAATAATCACAAAATTCACTGCAAAGTCTGCTAAATTTCACCCTTAATAAGCATCTCTTATTTTGCACCTGATGTGGCTCTGTGGTAGCTGTTGCTAGGAGTATTCAAGTGCATAATTGGCATGAATTGAAAAGAACTGAGCACCAGCCAAAGCTTTGGCTCTGTCCTATAAGTCATCATTAAGCCCCCATCCTGAATCTTTACAGCCAAGTCACACTTATTTCAGCAATAATACTGGTATCCCGATAAAACAGATGTTTTGTGTATTATTATAGGTAGCTAATTTATTTTATACAGTTGGCTGATGGGTTTGTAGTTTTTCATCAAATTTGTACACAGAGATCTTTCCATAATTAACACAATGAAAGCTCTAGGGTGCACAAAAGCCTCTGCATGTTTTTTCAGTAGTACATATACGCGGTTCTGCTACAGCTCGGCTTTAACTTTCTATTATCAGATCTGTGACACACTATATTAATACGTTTGCCAGAATACAGCAATTAATGGGACTTATTGCTGCCACTTATAAATACCTGCCGTGTCAAACAGCATGCAGGGAAAAGGAAATACAAAAAAGAAGGACCACTGAGTGCATTTATGCACAAAACAGTAACTTCGTTAACGTACAAATGGGTCGAGGCTTGAAGGTAAATAATGTTCTGTGTTCTTCTACAGATCAAAAAGATGCTGTTAGCCTTCCTGAGCTGTCAGATTTATCCACATACAGTCCCCAGCTATTTCTAACTGAAGAGAAACATTGATTCTACTCTAGCTGACTCTCATTGATCTGAATTGCTGTTTCTGGAGAGAATCACATGCATGAAAGCTGCGCTTGTACTACTGTGGCTGGTACATTATTTGCTTCCTCATTGGGTCTGCTTTGTTTATGACTGGCTAATTTGTGCTGCTTTTGGTAGAAGAGTCATTTCTCAAATGAACAGGCTGCTTCTTTGTTAATAAATGAGAGCAATGTTAGTAGATCACCCTCACAACTTTCCACTCCCTCTGGTGCAATTTGGAGATTTTAGCCTCATGTTAATTTGCCCTGCTTAGTAAGTCTGACCCTTCATCACATTTTCCCTGCATAAAAGCAAATACTATATAATCATTTAATACATACGTAAATTAAATTTTCTCATATAACAAGTTTATATCCTCACCCCTCTCCTGTGAGGGCACAACAGGCCTGGATGTGCCACTGGTGGTCTTTGACGGAGGTAAGCTGGAGGCTCTGGGAGATCTCAGCCACAGACATGCATCCTTTCACATCCTGCTTATTCGCAAAGATCAACAGTCCTGCCTTTCTCAAGTCCTGGAGACAAGATAAGAAACATCAAAAGAGAAGCCAAGATAAGGAAACATTTGTTTGCTTTGTTTAATGTGTATTTTTAACACTGTGATGAGTTAACAGTACAGACAAAATCTCATTTACTGAAAAATGACTGATAGCATCAACTCAGAAAGACATTTCATATTCAGTATACATACAAAGAACCAGAAAACAATAATATTGCTGGTACAGTTTCAGTAATATTTGAAATTTAAAAATTAAGCACCTTGAGATCAAGTTAATTTCTACTAGATTCTGACATCATGTGACAGAGCCTCATAAATAATGACTGCTCCATGGGACACATGGTTTCCATTATTTTATACCACAATATAATAATAATAACAATATAATAATAATAATGATAATATTAATTTGAATATATCTAATAAAATTACATTAAAATTATAAGTATCTTTGTCACTTTTTAAACAGTACTCACTTCATGTGCTAGCATTCTGTAGAGTTCTTCTTTGGTTACTGAGATCCTTTCTCTATCTGTGCTGTCGACCACCACAATTACAAACTAGTCAAAGAAGAAAGGGATAAATAATGTACATGTAATTAAATAACAACCTCTGCCAAACCACAGGAACAGTCACACGTAACGGCAATGTAAGGGGAAGTCTTCAGAGTTTTCTTTCGTTCAGTCAGAGTGAGCCAACATAATCTCATACCTCTGTGTTTGTGTAGTATGTATTCCACGATGACCTAAGAGACTCCTGGCCTCCGATGTCCCACATCAAAAAATGAGTGTTGTTGACGACTATCTCCTCCACATTGCTCCCAATCGTTGGGGATGTGTGTACCACCTCATTCATTGAACTATTAACATAAAAACAATCTTTAGGTTCTGTTGACACAAGCAACATTTACAGAATAGCCATATCCATTTTTAATACATTATATGACTTGAGGAAAAAAAGAAAGAAACATAAAGACGTTTACTGTACAAGCCAGATTTGGATACTTACAACTGATAAAGAATTGTGGTCTTGCCAGCATTGTCCAGGCCCACAATAATAACTTTGTGCTCTGAAAGCCAAAAAGACAAAGAAATCACATACTAACAGTGACATCAATATGTGGGTTTAATTGCTAAAGACTAACTGATGTATGGCTCTTATGTAAACAAAGTAGTTGGTTCAAAATAATGTCTGAATTGAGAGAATCAAACAATGACCTTTTTACTAATCCATACCATCCTTTGGTACAAATTGTGTAGCTTCACACATCTAGGATCAGTGGGACATTGTGATGCTGTGAACAGTGTACCTTCACAGCTACAGATGACTTAGTGGGCGGTTTAAAGCAAGCTTGTAGAGTCAGGCTGCAGCCATCAGCAGCTGTGGATATAACATATAGACGCATCTCTCTAATGCACAAAAAAGCATTGGTGAAAAAGATAAACAAGATGTGACAGCTAAGATCGATTTCTATCTTGCTGCTGATACAAACAGAAGGCAAGATGTCCAATAGCAGACACAACCATAGGCCAAAGGTAAGGTTTTAACCTTGGTCTAGTGTGAAGGAACAAAGCGCTGATTATCATTTCCTTTAAAAAAATCTCATGTAAAATACTAGCCAGACAGAGCAACAGAACTAAAGGTCCTTTTCAAATGTAAAACGTCATTATGTTCCAATATTGCTGGTTGGTATAAGAATACATTTGGTATACTGGTCACAATTTCTTGAATAACAGGAATTTTTCAATTTCTATTATCTAGGTGTATGGCTCAACTAGAACCTGACCAGTAGTATTTGCTGATATACTGGTACCAGTATTTATAATGGCCAATAAATGAAAAATAAAAAGTAAAGAAGGAACAAGAGAAACATCATTCAACCATGTTATGAGTGTTGACGTGAGGGTTGCAACACGTAGTAAACTAAAACTATTTGCTGATGCAGAGTTTTATAAAACCATGTAAATGTTTATTTGTAACAACAACATACTACAGCACGTCCTTGGGCCAGTATCAACTGCACTGTCTGCCATAACTGCACTAAATAGTAATGAGGCCCTAGAATGAAGGACAGAACAAGGGTAAATGGAAGGTGAATTAGATGGAAGAAAACTGGGTCAGAGACTTTCAAATGCATGACAGCATTTAACAGAAAAACGTTGGATACAGACTGGGTAAAGCTTTCACGTTTTTACATTGAGGAATATTATTTTGAAAGTTGTTCCAGAATTTGTCAATGCAGTTTTCTACAGAATAATGAACCTCTGTCCATTTTTACTTCTGACAAACTCACTGCTCTACTAAGATGCTCTTTTCATACTCAGTTGTGTTACTGGCTTGTCACCAATTAACCTAGTTACTTACCTGATAAAATCCTCCAGTTGTTTCTTTTTTAGTAATGGTTACTTTTAGAACTGTTGTGTCACTGGTATCAAAATAAGCTAATATTTTTCATGAAACATTTGAACATTTGATGTTTTACATGATCTATTATTAGTAAAATATGAAGTCATGAGATTTGTAAATAATTTTTTATTTGCATTTTACAAAATTAAGTAACTTGGGGTTGTAATAAAATTGGGCTTTAAAACGAGGTTGTAATAACAACAATAACAATAATGATGATAATAACAACAACTTCATATACTGTGAAAATGCCTTACAGGTCATACAGCCCACCACTATGATGCCACCTCTATGAGAGAGAGAGAGAGAGAGAGAGAGAGAGAGAGAGAGAGAGAGAGAGAGAGAGAGAGAGAGAGAGAGAGAGATGAGGACTGAGGAGGAACAAAGACTGGTTGATGTCATTAGAAAAAACTAGTGCATGACAGAAAAAGCATGCACTACCTTCTATTTGTATTAAGCTGAGCTTAACAGACTTATCTTCGTGTTTTGTCGTCACACGACAAATACACAAAGCATGCATTAAGTCTCCTATTGATATAAGATTACTGGGAAATAGCTCTTGCTGACATTTACGGATTAGGCAAAAACTGCAGCGTTTTGTTTTTTTGCAGAGTTTGTGGACTGAAAGTTAAAAAAATATATATCAAACTATAACTTTATAGTTTGTTTGTTTTTTGTTTTTTTTTGAAGATTAGAAAAGTAAAGCAATCTAAGTTTGGCTTTTACCGATCTCTACAGCCAAGCACACTGCAGCTCTTATTATCGCATTATCTGTACAAGTTGTATGTTCGAACAGCGTGTTATAGTTTTGTTTCTGTAAATGTACATGGAAAACCCAACCTGTGTTACTCTAAACTGCTTATCATGGGATAAAGCCACAGCCACTTAAAAGTTACAACATTTCATTCAAACTGGCCACAGACAAATATCAGCATCAGCCTGTCGGTTGAGACATATTGGCTCTTAAGTTTTGAATACTCCTATGCCTTTTAGCACATATGATCTATAATCTGCTATGCTGAATAACAGAAGATAGAAAGGGTTCATTTGCTTACACTAGGGAAGGTGAAAATAATTTATATGCTCTGAAATATTTTTTGGAAGACAGTGAAGAATAGGAATGCCTATTATATCATATTTGTATATTATTGTATCTAGATCTATTACCACACTCAGTTTTTGCATGGATCCCCAAACTAACCTTTGACAAAACAACTTGTGATTCAAGGAAATCATAGAAAGTCCATAATCAGTGTGTAATCACATACAGCTAAGCCTTCAGCTAACAAAACTAAAACTAAAACCTCAAAACTGAGGAAGCGAAAACTTTTGCAAACAGATCTGTGCAAGGTGAAAAATGAGCTTTATATATGCATTCTACCACATACAAAAAGTAAATCAAACAGCTGAGAAGACAATTATTTCCAGAACAGAACTCAAAGGCCTTACTATACTGTCTACTGCACAAAAGCTGAAAAAAGGCAGGGGTAGGGGACTGTTGTGCGTAGAATAAAAAGGTCACACAGGTGTGAGCAAAGCTACTTGTACATATTCTTACAAAGCAAACCGTTATTCTCTTTAAATGTGGCCTGCACAGTGGTTGAGTGGATATACCCCCTCACCCAAAAGACAACTGCCATTGTTTTAAATTGGACTGCCACATGTGTGTTTATTAACTGTGTTTATTAACTGGCTTAAGAAATGTCTTAAAATTCAGCGAAACACCAGCCTGTTCATAACTGAAAGGTAGCTAATTTACTATATTATAGCATAAAAGGAGAGGGGATTGGAAGAAGAAAATATTTAATTAAAAAAACCTTTAGTATATTTAAAATCTAGATGAACTTAAAAAATTCCCACTACTACTGTCTGCACAAATTTAACCCTACCTGTTGCCCAGAATATAGGATGGCCTGAGACAATTTCTAAAACAAATGGCTAAGTCGTGGAAGCCATTAGTAAGCCAATACTGTGAACAAGGTTGTTTTCATGCCAACTAACACTAAACTGTCCAGACATCCAAGTTTGTAATGTCTAATCACATAACATATATGTTAATGTGCTTCTGTTCTTCCACTGGGTTGTCTCAGTCAGCTGGGTAAATGGTAAGACTTCTGAGATTTGGAAGTGCAGCTCTGAGGCTACATCCAGGGATGACAATAAAAGCTTTTCAGGCTTCAGGGACAGGATGGGTACAAGAAAATAAGAGCATAATTTAGAGTTGAGCAAATGGCAGTAAAACCTTTTTGTCTGGTCCTCTCACTCAGATGTATTATTATAGTATTGTTTGGCCACAAAACAGCTTATATGCATCTTGACATTGCTCCTACGTGTTTCTGGCCGTTAAGGCAGAGCTTTAAAACATTACTCCTTACAGGGATGACTTTGTTATGTACATGACGACATTCTCTAACACGTCAGTGTAAAGTCTCCCATATGTGTTAAGTTAACTTGAGTTAGAGTGAAGCTAGGTGTCTGCGAAGACCTATTTTTATGTTATGATTCACATTATTTTCATACACATTAAAGCATTTAATGATCCTTTGTGCCCCTACAGAAGAGACCACACCCATCTGGATAGACCTGTTTTATCGCAGGATAAGTGTGATCACTCAGAACGACTTCATATGTATTTGCTGTGATCCTTCCCTCTAAGTGGACAAGCGAACCCACACAACTCACCAACCAAACGGTTCCCAACAGAGCTGCTGGATCCCCTTACTCTAGGTGTCAAGGGTTCAGATTCTTCCTTTAATTTGTCACCTATCAGAAAACTCCTGACACTAACCTGATAAGATTAAGTGATCACACTGGCAGTACAAAGTCAGTGTGATTTAGTCTAAAGTCATTCGCTGGAGAATTTTGCTGATGTAGCTGACTTCAGTGTGCTCTGTTGGTGTAGCCATCTCCACTCTCAATGCCGGTGTCAACCCGGACTGAACTCCGCATCACACTGTATCTCGGGGTTCAAGTTACAGAGGACCTGTTTACTGATTCAAGATCACTAGCCAGGAATCTACTAGGTTTTGCCTATCTGCGCTCTAGAACCCGAGAGCATAAATAATCTAACACAAAGTTAATTCAGAAACGGAGCGCCATGTTCGCAGAAAAACTATAATCTTCGCCGGTCCATAGGTGAAATACTGACCATAACGTTAAATATAAACGGTAAACCATGTGGCAACTTTTAAATTCACCGACAATACCAATAATGAAACAATAAACGTCCCGTCAAGGACAGAAACTGTTTACACGGCTAATTATGAGAGAACAGACCAGCGGGCCTTCTCTGACCACGGAGCCCCCTTAGCTCCTACACCTTCGACAGTTTCATGATAAATGCCACAGCACCATTCTTACCTTGGTGGTTAAAAAGCCTCCATAGCTTTGTAAATAGTATTCCCATGGCTGACGGTGGTGAATTTCGATGCCAGCTTGTAACAATTCGCTGTACCTTAGCTAGCCAGCCTTGATGTTCAGTCCTGCCAACTTCAACTAGCGAGCTAACTTGCTAACTACAACGACGATGACCTGCCAAAGCATTCAAATACAACTGCCATACTTATATGAACTGACTTCTACTCTACATGACCTACGGGGTGAAAATGTAGGTCCGATGACTGATTTACTGTATAAAACAAAACCGAAAACGCTAAACACTGTCACTTGCTAGTTCGTATCAGCTGGCTGTTGTGAAGTACCCTGCACTGTCAATCTTGCGCATGCGTGTATCTTATGGAGCGCTATACGGAAAGAAAAGCATTTATATTATATTATATTATATTATATTATATTATATTATATTATATTATATTATATTATATGCAAACTTAATCTACAAAAGGTTTAATAATTATTAAATACAGTAACAGGTAAATTTTTTTTTATGAATATTTCTATAAGCAAAAACCAAAAAAACAAACAAACAAAAAAAACAAAAAAACCCCCACTGGTATCCATACAACAGCATAAGAGCAGTTTATTTCATTACAGTTGTAAAATGACAGTGCACACAACTTCTAATCAATGCATCATTCTCTCACAGGCAGTATTCAAATCTTTTAAATCGCTGGTTATGCTCCACTGTTTCGAAACTACAACAATAAAAGCTACTGTGTAAGGAAAATAAGAATGGAAGCCTGCTCGTCAGACTTCCCTCTCCAGAATCACAGCACAATGAGATCTCTGGTCTATGACCTGAAATAAAACGGAACTTTTCAATATCGAAATATTAAATTACAATATACAAGGATATGTCATGTTAAAAGGTAATGCTATTTAATCCCATATTAGCTGGTAGCGTACATATAAATTGAAAAATGGGGGAGACCTGGCTGCTCACCATTTCCATAAAAGTAGCATGTAAATGACACTATTAACAAAGGCAGTGCAGTCCTGCCCAAGTGCTTTTAGACAGCTTCTTACTTATCAGTAGTCTTTAATAAAACTCAAGGAGAATACACAGAAAAGCTGTAAATGACAATATGGAAGAGGTGCATGTTAAATTGCTACTAAAGGAAAGTGTTTAGTATTACTTTACTTTTTAAAACCTTTTACTAATATATTTTTTGTCTAATGTTTGGAGGGTGTATGCAAGGCTCTTATATAAATGACATAAATGGAATGTAATTTATTGTTCTGGAAACTGAACTTTACACAAATTAAAATTTCTTTCCTTTGATTATTTTTCAGTGTATTATATATGGAAGCCCTCAATATAAGTCACTCACAAAAACCCAAAAGTCTTGCTTAATCCATGTCTTACAAAACCCATGACAGACAACAGCAGTTGATTGACGCATGGCATGTGAGAAATGCACTGTTGTGACCATTTTAAAGACTTCTGTGCTGGAAAAACCACTTTTTTTTTCAAGAAACGAAATCATAAAATCACAAAAATAACATAACTCTCAGAATCACACTCCCATCAGGGGTGAGAACATAAACGCTACACTTCTAGGTCTAAATGACCTCTCATTCCTGAGGTTGTGGAGCTTTGAAATGTATTAGTATCTGCATGAGTTTTCTCCTTTTCCGTCATATGATTTATGACAAAAACAGCGTTTAAAAAGAAAGGGAACAGGAAGCTACTGCATGAACCCTGAATTAGCCATTCATGTCACTTTAAAACAATAGTTCTAAAATTCAGGATTCGGGAGCAAGCTTTACAGGACTTATCACACACATCGAGGACAGCGGCACACAAACTCGAGTATTAAAGATGCATTAAACTCTCCTTCTACCAGCTCCTGAACCCGTGCAAACAAGTTCTGCGCTGATCATCACCGCTGGATGCTGTCTGGCACTGGCCTGAGTCAGGTGGTCCCTGTAATTACAGTCTTACCTGCATGCTACAGTAACAGCTGAGACAGCGGGAATGGTCCAGAAGGGCCTAGTGTACTTCACCCATATGTCATACTGGGGACATATTCAAAACAGGTCCAACTTTCCCTCTTAAATATAACTTTTCTGATCTTGTGCTACTTTCATATCCAGTCCCTTGTTCACATCAAAGCAAGAGCAGGATTCTTATTTTTGGGTTCAAATGCCCATTCGTCAGGAGCCAAGGCCAAAGTAGATATGAGGTACTACACAAAATAAAAGGTGGTTTCAGTCCACGTGAATGTAAGAGATTTATCATGTAATAGCAAACTTTCCCCTTGTGTTCACGGTGGTCGCTTAAAGAGACACAGGCCTATACTTTGTTAACAGCAGGCCACAGCTCAGAGCCGGTGCCTGGAGTCCTGGCTATAGCCTCCCGGGGATCCTCGGTTACGGTGAGGCTTATAAGAGTCCTGGTAGGGGTCCTGGTAGTCCTCCTCCACCAGAGGAGAGTGGTCCCTGCTGTGCTGTGAGCCTGAGGAGAGACGGTTGCGATTCTTCCGTGCCCGCTCGTTATGGCAGTTCTCATCGGCAGGCATTAGGCTGCGACGTTCAACAGGTGAATGGTCTGTCGTCGTGTGGTTGCTGTTCCGGTTTCTTTGGGCCTGTTTGAGAGAAGTAGTGCTGATTTCAAACTGCGTTTTGCTTTTTTAACACTTAAACAAAATAAACATAACCACACATTTTTAATATGTTTGCATTAGAGTCCAACAGATTTATCAGTGGGCTGGTATTATCGGCCCATATCAGATATTTGACGATTTATTGGTTCTACTTTTATAATGGCCAATAAATGAAAAATCCAAGAAGTAAAGATGGGAGAAACACCCTTCAACGTTTCAATAATTAGTGCTGACATTTTATAGTTTGTCCACCAGAGGGCACTTTGCAACTTCCCTGTTGGGAACGGATTTGGAATGCTACAAACAACAACTAGCTAATCTGAATGGAGCCAGACAGAGTGTAAGCGAGTAAATAAAAAAAATAAAATCATAACAAATAAAATTGTTTGTTGCTCATGGTTATTTTGAGTCTTCTTCATTGGTGTCCCCATGAAATATATTATTGTAGATACCAAAAGGTTGATTCTGTTCATCTGGATCTAGCATTTTCAATGGGGCAAACGTTTCATCATTCATCCAAGTGACTTCTTCTTCTTGATCAATGGTCATGAGAATTTGCATATTAATGATTAAGGAACTGACCTCACAGCCAATGTTCCCTCTAATTTTTCATGTGTCTGAGCGAACACACAAACTCCCTGAGCGATCCCTTGGACCACTGTGAGCGACATTGGACGTGTGCACTGTGGTCACGCCAGCATCGAATCCATCCAAGTTACATGGTTTATTAAAATAATCAAATTACAGCATTTACATTTATGTTAGACTACTTTTAATTAACTTCTTTAGCCCACTTACAATGAAAATTTAAAAAAATCTTGTTCATGACCTGTTTAGTATGTTAACACTATTGGAAGTAAAAATAACTTGAACTCCAATTTTGAAAACACACCTTTATTCATTTATTTATTTATTTTATAAAGCTCTGACTTGTATTATGAGTATGAGTCTGTGGTCTGCGAGAGAGTCCTGTAACTCTCTGTCTGCAAAATACAGTATATAATGACCAATGCGATTAATTAATTATATAGTTACTTCTTCAAAAAAGTTAATGAGTTTTGCAAACACCAAAGTTTTTTGCAGCTGTTTACCTAAAAATGCAGCCAAGGCGTTTTTTAAACAAACATTTCAAACTATTTACAGAACAATCAGCTGTTCTGCATCAAATCTGATGCCACACAAATTATTTGTGTCACTCCAAAAAATAATTTCTGTCCAATATGAGATAAAGGAGAACAACAGCCTGATACCTGCAGGCGTGACAACAGGAGATGTATCACTCCTGTAACACCTGTAACATTCAGCAGTCGCCTCATTGTTCTCACACACCAACAAAACTATTGACTACACTACACACTAACTACACAAGATTTACGCTAAACGTCGCAAATCTCTCACATCTCAAAACCGCCGTCACTCCTAAAACTTCCTCCCGTTTCTTAACAACTAAATGCCATGTTTTGATTGGTCGACACGGTACATTTTTCGACCAATAGGAAAGGGTGGGGGTGTTTTGGTTTTGTTTTTGCTCACAGGCGGAGAGTGCTTTCGAGCTTTTTCCTTATAAAACGCCGTTTTTACCGTTTCTTCCCGCAGTAAATATAAACAACGGTAGTATTCAGGAAGAAAAACAAACACTGCATATATTTTTTATCATAACTCCGGTTTTATGTGGCCTATCAACACAATTTAAAAACTGTTATAAAGTCCACACGTTTTCCGTCAATTGTTCCGTCTGTCCTGCTCACATCTCCAATGGTTGTACACGTTGTCATTAATGTGGCTTCACTCCACATCAGCCACGCCGCTTTGCTAACTAAAACACCAGTGTCGGCACATAAGGACGCTGTCATAGCCTGTCAACGACGTTGATTAGCTGCGTATATACGAATGTGAATCACGTGATTGGCTGGACTATGGGATAAGGCGGCATCGTTCTAATCCCATACTGGAGCAGCCAGTCGCTTACTGACTAACACTGCATAACAGAATTGTTAACGTATTTACTTTAATTTCAATTCAGGTTAGAATTATTTTTTTTTGTGCACAACGCAGATTTTTTCTGCGCAGAGACCGTGCCATCAGTGCGCAATTGCGCACGCGCAGCTTAGATGGAACATTGCTCACAGCCTATTGTTCTTTAAGTGTCTAGGTTCCATTTTTTGTGCAAATGTACAGTTTAAAAGGCTGGGGAAACCTGCAGTCAGCTGAGACTAAAGAAGTCACTTGGATGAGTGACAAAATGTTTCTCCCACTGAAAACGCCACGTCCAGATGAACAGAATCAACCTTTTGGGATTTGCTTACCTAGATGATTGAGCATGTATCAATACATTATTGTAGATGTTTATGGAAATAGTGCTTTTGTTCAAATAATCAATTAAAAAAGCGGTACTTTTTAAGCAAACAGATTTTTTCAAATACATTTTTTCTTGCAAAAATCAAGATTGAGTACCAGCAACACAGTGGTTAGCCGAAAGCAGCAGACAAAGGACAAATTAAGAAAACTTCTCTTTAAAATCTCATAATGTGGAATACCATAAGAGCAAAACTGTCAGAAACGGGTGGGACCCTGGCATACCCATCTATCTGGTCTGAAGTGTTTTTTTACTGGAAGACTGAGAGCCAAAAACTGTTTCTCTGATGTGGAAACAAAGCCAAATGACTCACCTACGTTCAAAAAGCACTAGAACCTGTGTAAAAAACATGCCAGATGCTCTGGAGTCATGAATCAAAGTTTAAAGTATTTGGCTCCAACTTGAAGCAGATTGCCTAAAGACTAGAGAGTACTGCAGAGATGAAAGTCTACAGGCAAGGTAAAGGCTCTGGTAGAGGTTCTTTGCAAGTTTATGGGCATCATATCTGCTAATAAAGTGGGTCTAAGATAAGATTCGTATCTGTATTTCAGTGCCATCAGTGAGTCATCTCATCAGCTCCAAAATCAGTGCCAACATACAGCTAAATTCAAAGAATTATCATCAGACAATAAGAACAAGGAGTTCTGACCCCCACAGAGCCGTGATCCCATAGCCTTGGATTGTATTACACAGAAGAATGAAGCCGATTCTTGGAGCAAAAACAAACTACCTGCCAAGTACTCGGAAAAATACGTACACCTAGGAGGTCAGTTTGTCTTAAACACAAGTGTGATGTTTCACATGCACTTTTTCTTTTACAGCTTTACTTATTAAAAGTTCTATAGTTTCCCACTTACAGTATTGAGGAAGTTACAATTACAATAGATAAAAATATAAAAAGTTTTTAAAATAGTGTTACAGCCCATTTCACTGTTAAACCATGTTGTTAGTAGGTACCAAAAATTATATTTACTTTATTTCACTATACCCTACCTAACCTTTAGGTGCCTGGGCTGTACTGAGGATTTCGGTAGATACTAGACTCATCTGTTGTCCACTAAACCCTGCTGTGGATATTTTTCCAGCATTGAAAATGTGACCACAAACCATTATAACTAACTCTAAGCATTCAAGGCTTCTGCTCTACATCAGTAAAGGAGCTGCAAGCTTTTTACTTTAAAGACAGCAGGAGGGCCTTTGTTTCTCGAAAGATTTTAGTGTGGCTTTCATCTTGTTGCTAGAACATTTTACTGCTAATACCATGCACCTCAGCTATGGCTTTAGGGCATAGTGCATTATCAAAAGCTGAGTATTCACACACTGAAATGATCCAAATTTTCTTCTATCCAGCAGGTTGGTAAATCGAAGTCATACCTGACTGAAATCTGGGATTTTGTAAAACAACAAGAAAAGAAAAGAAACCCCGGACAGTTTTTTGTTCTTTAACTTCATAAATTCACCTGAATGGCAGCAGGATACGGGGAGAGAGCAGTGGAGCCCAGATTGCGTCCCAGGAGGGGGTTGAGCGGCATGGAAAGTGAAGTGTGCGTCGCACGCCAGTACGCCTCCAGGTACTCTGCCAGGTGTTCACAAGCATCTTCAAGCTGGTTCTCATCCAAAATAATATCAAACATCTCCTAAGGTGGGAAAAGAAGAGAGGAAGGTGTAACTGCTGCTGCATTTGGATTTCTTTTCACCATCTTTCACCACTTGTGATTACATCATGAAACCTAACTTAGAAGCTGTTGCTTCCCTTAATTAAAAAAAGGGGATGATGATTACTCACAGAAGGACACTGTGCTAGTTTCTCTGCTGCAACAAGCTGCACATTCAAATGTTTGCTTTGAGACTTCCCTCTTGATTTGATCAGCCTCTGCAAGACCTGTGGGTGACACAAAAACAGCATAAAAATTAAGAAACTAGAAGACTAGTCGTAACAGGCCCTTTTTCTGCACCATCTACTGCCATTGAAATCGGACTCTGTTACATGTAGGTTTATGACAGATATGAGAGATACTTTTCTAGAAAATCCAGCCAACACAAGCAATGGCACGCCTGTCACTGCTCCAAACTCACATTACAGTCAAGCCTATGACATTCTCTCACTGCCTGGAGGGGTTTCCTGGTATTTCACAACTTACACTGACACTTGGCATGTTAGTAGCTGTCAAGTACAACACAGTAATGATTTTTGTCATCGTTTCTAAATAATATCAGTTTAAAAAAAACAAAACAATTTTAACATAATATATAGTATCCTGTTAGGCTAATATAATTAAGTAATTTAAGCCTTTTAATCTCACCTTAGGCGAGGACACCTTAACATGGACGATAATGGGTGCTAATGAAGTCTTGATGAGCTGCGCTGGGTGGTTAATGGTGTCAGCATCCAAAACCACCAGCTGTAAAGACCTGGCCAGCTCAAAGATCCTCTCTATTTCACTCTGGACCTCAGCTACAAAAAGTAAAGAATGTACGGCAGAGCAAATATGAATAAGAAACAATATGCAACATATTTACGCTCCACATCACCTATAAGACATGCGCATCATTGAGTGAGTTTCCTGTAGCTTTACCAAGGCTGGAGCGGGTGTTGGATCTCTCAATGATGGCCCTCTTACTGGGGTTGTTTAGTACTGACCTCTTGGCCAACGATATGTCAGCTGTTACCCTCGTGATGGATATCCTGGAACAAAAACTGTACGCGTCACACAGAGCACGGCCAGCACCTCGATGCATTATATGATAAACTCTGCTTCACTTTCACTGCTCACCTCCCATCGAACCTGTGCTTCAGGAAGTCAAACAGCGCTTTCTGCATCATGTCGGTGACCTGGGGAGCGGACAAGGCGGCGCAAACAACATGGACATGGGAAAAAGAGGAAGAAGAGAAGAATAGATTAAAACACAAGTGAATTAAAGGCAGGGGAAATAAGAAAGACTGTCAAGCTTGTTACTGTTACAGCCCCTCAGTCTTGCACCATCGTTTTGAGGGTTTTTCATGTTTCCTTTTGGAAACATATTTCCAAAAGGAAACATGCCGATATTACATATTTGTAATATCGGCTGTAAGTCATATTCTTTATTACCACATTGCTTTGTATATATTTAATTTGACTTTTGGGTCTCGCAGATTTGGCTTTCCTCGGCATTGGATTCATTCCCGGTCACGCCAGATGGCCACCCCTCCCTGAGCCTAGTTCTCCGGGAGGTTTCTTCCTGTGAAAAGGGGGTTTTTCCTTCCTTTCCCACAGACACCGAGTGCTTGTAGATAGGGGGCGTTGTTTGATTGTTGGAATTTTCTCTGTATTATTGTAGGGTTTTTGCTTTACAATATAAAGCACCTTTCTGTGTTCGCCGTCTTGTTTTCTTGTCTTCCTCTGTGCCCAGTAAATTCTATTACCCTGTTCTGTTGTGTCCCACTTCCTGTTTTATTTTGGTAATGGTTGTCCTCTGCATCTTGTATGCTATTGTCTTCAGCTGTGTTTAGAGCTGCACCTGTTTCCTGTTCATGCATCACTTCTTGTCTATATATTATGTCAGTCTCCTCTTGTCCTATTTTACATTGTCTGCATAGTTCTGTGTTCTCTAGCATTGTTTTCCGTGTCCTATGACTACCCTGCACTGCTATTTAAAGCACTTTGAGTGATCAAGCAGAGTAGAAAAGTGCTATATAAGAATCAGACCATTTACCATTTGCTAACCAGTTGTTAATCTCTGAACTTCAGCATTAAAAGGCTCGCTTTGAGTTTAACTTCAGCATCCACTTGTCTGCCTTTGGGTCTGCAAAATTATCCACTACCCACACAGCACACCCAATGGCAGTACCAAGCAGGCAAAAGGTGGCTATAGAGGCTCATAACATGAGCAATTTTATGCAGCTATGAAGCAGAGCAGGCAGTAAAAGAAGCTAGCCCCCCCATTATTCATTCTGATGGTCCACCGTCAGTCTCCGGCTGAGCCACATTTTTACATTACACACTTGACCAAGCTATAGTCTACCCCGTGAAAAGTTTTTTTCCCTCCTGGCTGATGAACGTGGGTCACATTAAATAAAGCGATCAAAAGCTTCAGCGAGCGATGTCGCAAAGACGAGTGCACAGGTGATAAATTTGGGGCAATCCCTCGGTGTAGCTTTGAATATATAGCCTTGGCTGGTGAACATGATTGCAGCTCTGTGGCCTTGAACTGAAACAGAAGTTTAACTTCAGAAAGTTACTCTCAAAGACATACACGTGCACTTCCCAAGGTCTTTGACTCAGAAAAGAAATACATGGATTCGTGAATAAAATCAGGCAAAGGCGACTATTCGATTGCGCCAGTTGTCGCTCTAAATTGGTCAAAGTACACTGACACTTACATTGGGTTGACAGGGGCTTCATGCCCTTTGGGCTGCAACACGAAGCAGTTGTAAGGAAAAATAGTGCTATTAAAATGTCAAAATACATAAATGCTCTACTCACATTTGAGGTTCTTGTTTAAATTTACTTAAAGGGACAGTTGAGGAAAAAGAAACCGTAGTGCTCTTTATCCATCTACATTGCCACTTTTGAAGATATTAGTTGTAGAAAAATCAGCTCTCCCCAAAAGACTATAAAGTGTACATATACCATGATGAGAGGTCACACTCGTGTAACTGTGTAAGCTGTTCCATAGTTTTGGAGCTGAGGTGTGGAATCCACAGTCCCGCTTTAGATGGGTGCCAAGAAAATCCTTATCTGTGGACCTTAAAAACTGGTTTGGAGAATAGGGGTGAAGTAGATCAACAACACAGAGCCTCGCCTCACAAGTGAAAAAAAAAACAAGATTTTAAGCTGAAATCTAAAGCTGGGAAGAGGCCACTGCAGATCATTTAATAATGGGGTGATATGAGAAGATTTATGAGAGTGAGTTAAAAGCCTTGGAGTAGCATTTCGGAGAGATGTGAGGTCATTAATAGATGCTTTAGACAGACATGAAAACAGTGCATTACAATAAAACAAGTTAGGGGAGATGAAGGTATGAGCATGGTCATTTTTTGCCTGTATTTTACGTGACAGTAGTAGATAGTAGACAAGAAAGTTGGCTGTGAGCGAGGGGCAATGACACATAGGAAATGGGCGGAATCAAACCCAGACCCCTGCTGTGCATATGGATCACTTGCTAAACCAAGTGAGTTTTACTTTTTTAAAGAAATTTTCAAAGTGTATCTTTTTGTGCAACAGTACAACTGCACAGAGCTTCATGCAACCTTGAAATATTGCACGTGACACCTATTAATTACCACGTGATTACATGTTAACTCTGCGGCACTGGCAAAATAAATAAATAAATACATAATATCATTGCTCACACATAAAAAAAAACCTGTAGGCTACTGCATTAACAGATAAACTAAAGGTTTGGGACATGAAAAGTATCTCAAGGCGCGGTACACATTATTTTGTGTTTCTAATTTCAAGCGATGCTCCACTTTTTTCAGACTGATGCAGCTTAACCAGAAGGTTGTTACCACGGCAACACCAGGATGGGAGACAAGGACTGTGATTCCATGACAACTGACTTCAGCACTCCCACCTTCCACAGCCTCCTTGGCCTCCTTTATGCTTTGCACTGTCGTTCCAACCGATTATCGACGAGCAGTTTGGATTTGGATGCTGTATCCCCGAGAACGCTCATCGCAGAATGAATTAACTGGGATTGAAATTCAGTAACTTACAACATGATGTAATATACATGTAAGGCATGAGTCTGCATGGCCCATATGGATGCACGTTAAGGAAACTCACCCTGCTGAATTCTTTATCCAATAGATTTAAATTCCCGTTCCTGTCCAATAAAGATTGCAGACATGGTCTGAGGTAATACTTGGTTGCCTTCTTTCATTCTGACTGATGAAGACACACTGCTGTCGAAATGTCAGCCTGATTGCAGAATTAAAAGCTGTGAATTCATCAGCATGCTCCAGCCCCTTCTGTCCTTTCAAAGTTTGCTCACACTGGGAAGCACTCAATACAGTGTTCTGCTGTAAAACTAATGTCACTTCACAGTCTTAAATTAAGGATGTCCTCACTAAGTAACAGTGAATTTGAATGAACAGCACTATCAGGCTTGTTATTTCCAAAGTGTTTTAATAGGATCCCATAAGGTAATGAAGTATCTGCGTCTGGACCACAGGACTTCTGAGTGCTCTCTTTCATCAGGACTAGTGAATTCACCCTTCATGATAAAAATGACTCATTTATTTGTTCATCTTTTGTGGAGGAAAAAAAAGGCTGAGTCAGTCTGCTGGAGGAGCAGCAGTGTGTCTTACCTCATAACCTTTCAGGGAGGGTCCCACCAGGACAACTGGCCTCATGGAGGGAACCACGTCATATGGCGGAACATGCTCAGCCTAGAGGGCCAGAAACACAGAGATAAAGTCAAGCTCTAATATTTTTAGCATTTGTTTCCTAAAGTCTGAAAGCAACCCAGAACTTTCCCAGTGTGTCTGAGTGTAAGTGGAGAAATGCTTTAACCAGTGCCAGCACCAGGCCAGAGAAAGATGTTGAAATCAAAGATTTTAAACGACTTCTGCCTCGTCAAAACTGTGAATTAAAGATTAAGTAGTAGTGAACACTGATGATGCAAAACCTGCTCTGAAGTTCACAACCTTAACTGGATGGTTGTGTCAAATTTGATGCAACAGAAATGAAGGGCAACAATGTTGCAACTATTTTAATAAGGTGCTACCACGTGGCTTGTTTAAATAAGTGGCCTGTATGCGTTTAATAAAAATTGGCACTGGATAGTGTATTAGTAACAGATACAGATGGCCCCGCCCCTCCCTGAGCCTGGTTCTCCCGGAGGTTTCTTCCTCTTAAAAGGGAGTTTTTCCTTCCCACTGTCACGAAAGAGCTTGCTCACAGGGGGTCATATGATTGTTGGGTTTTTCTCTGTATGTATTATTGTAGGGTCTGCCTCACAATATAAAGCACCTTAAGGTGACTGTTGTTGTGATTTGGCGCTGGAAAAAAAAGGGGAGGAAAGGAAGAAGAAGGTAGAAACTGATAAACTAACACATTTTAATTAATATGATTAAATGGCTAAGAATGTATTAATTCAATTTCAATGGTAGCATTAATTCTTTATGCAAACAAGAGAGGATCAAAATAGTTCAAAGTTACAACAAATTTCAGTCTGATTTACTTTGTTGAGGACTTAATTGTGATTAAGTATCAACCCCTCTAACAATGATATGCTAATAAAATGCAAACTCTGTGGCTTTTTTTCCCAAGACACTTTTCGAAAACTTTATTTTAAATATTATACAAAAGAAAGAACAGACAGAACAGTGTCTGTAACAAGGAAGCGTCCTCTTCATTTGATATGCAGTCAAGCAATGTCTTCCACTTTTGTAAGAAAGTCTTGGGTCTTTGTGAAAGTCATTTTCTTTTATTACCCCAAGATACAATACCACACCATCTTTATGGGTTCCATGACCAAGGGTCTTTCTCAAAATTGGATTTCTATCTTCCCCAAACTTTTTCCATATATGTACGCAATGTATAAATCTGGTCTTTTGTTTTAAAGGGACACAAAGCCTTTTTCTAATAACTGACAGTTTACCTTTAATTACATAAATAAGCAAATAAGCTGTCACACTCACCACTTTCTGCTTCTGCTTTCCTGAAAAAGAAGAGAAATGTGTATTAAGTGCACACATTTCTATCAGACATGTTAAAGCCTTATTTTACTACAAAAGGTTAAAAAAAAAGATGCTCCTACTGATACACAGATATAACTACAAAGCAGAAAACAAGACCATCCCCTTGTGAATCTAACAGTAACATTTGCTATTATAAATAACCGGATCTGTGCAACCAACCTGCAGAGTTTGGGTTTGGTTTGAACGTTCCTGACACCATCTCTCCCAGACTGGAGGAGGAATTCCCACTGGATTTACTGCTGGATGGATAACACCGGATAGAAAGAGCAGTGTTACTGTGAAATCTAATGGGATGATTTCATCTGTCAAACACCACCGCCCACGAATAAACTCACTCACTAATCTCCTACAGTCATAAACTGCATATTATACTATGTTCTTGGATTTAAATAACATCAAAGAACTGATGAATCAGTGACGTGTCTGTAAAGTAAGGCAGACTTCTGCTGAAAGATGAAAGATATAAATACATACAAGACAAAAGCGATTGTATTAATCATCAACTGGCGTGCAGTTTATTGATTGTTCTTTCACTGTAAATATGTACGGCCTAAATATGTCATCATTTTTCTTTCTGAACTGTTGTGATAACATGGCTTTGTGATAGAAATCACATACGAGAGCAAAGTGACTCACAGTGACAAGTCCTTTTTTTGTATTTTATGGTAACTGCGAAAGGATAATAGCACTCAGCACCATTAATCGTCTTGGTGACTACAGCCCAGCATCCCATCTGATGGAAAATTCTGTGGTGGCTCTGATCCAGGTATACCTCGGAGAGCCTGGACCACACAGCGCAACTTGGATTCCATCCACCTGACATCCTGCTTATCTGCCAGCGTTTACTCATCCCTAAAGTGGCTCGCTCCTCAGTACAATCCCAAACCCTTCAAACTCTCTTTATCCCCTTTGATCCATGTCTCTTCTCTGCAATATCTGTTGCTGCTGCTGACGCCTTCGCTCTCCCGCACTCATCCAGCCCTCCTCCCCCTGCTCACCCAGGGAAGCGTCCTCTCTTCTGTTCCTGTTGAAGGCGGATGTTCTCCAGCTTCAGTGGGCTGGGAATGAACCCAATGTCACAGCCCTCTTTCACCAGGCGTCCAATCCACCAGTCATTGTTGTATTTCTGAAATACAGAACGAGAGAAGTCTCAGCGACAAAATCCCAGAATTTAAATTAGTCTTTAAGAGTAATCCATTGTAATTAAGTGAATTTCCTCTGCATCGGTATGAAATACTGCAAAACAGCTTCCACATTACGAATATCTCTATCCAAAAAGATACCTTTATCACTGTTCATACTGTAATTACAAATAACAGTGTTCAGTAGACTAACACAAATATTTCAGAACGCAGTGTACTAATAATACAAAGTACAGATAGGATCCTTTTTTTATTGGCTGGCTGGATTTCATTCAGGGCAAACAAATAAAGAGCGGTCAAACTGACCTTAAAGCAGACTGCCATTTCTGCTTTTACAGGTGTCTATGATGAGACACATTAGTGAGCCCTGCACCACACCAACTGTACAAAACCAGAACATCAACTCATCCGGCTCATGATCGAATTCAAGTCACAGGTTGCTGTTTTGTGTGAAGTCCAGACAGAAAGCTGTATTGATTTGCTGTAACTAGTTGTTGTGAGAAGCCTCACAAACAATCATATCAGGACATATTAATGGAGTTTAACTCAAATCTGATTTTTGTGGTAAAGGAAAGGTGCAGGTAAAGTAAAGATATTAGAGAGTGTATTTACTCCAAGGCCTTGTTCAGACTTCCAGCTCAGATATGTTTTTTGCCCCCACATACAATAGAATCACAGCAAACTACGCTTGTGCTCCTGGATTCAAACTCTTAACAGCTATTTCATAGATCTGAGTGGTACTAGCAGGAAGCAATGGATGAAACTGGGAAGAACAAGCTCCATGATGGGAAAATTTGTTACGCAGAGAGTAGCAAAATAGCTAACATGAAACTCTTTGTTTAGTTGAAAAAGCACTTTCTCCTGTGCTTAAAAACTAAACCGTGCAGGCTGAATTGAATCCCCCCCCCCACACACAGTGCCACACCGCAACTGAATTGCACCTCTTTGATGTGGAGGAAGTCCTTGGCATCAAAAGATACAGCCGTGCCAGCCACAGGAACATCCTCATCCAGCGCACCACAGTAACTGACATTGGTCCTCACTGCAAACGCAACTGCTTTAGTCTGCAAGACAAAAAGGAGGAACGAGTTTTTGTAGCAATAACGATGTATGTTAGCAGTAAATAATTTGGTTAAGACAATCTATCACAGAATGTGACATTTTGTACAGCACCAGTGTGCCCATCGTACTCCAGCATCACACATGCAGAACGAATAGCCTGCAGTGAGGGGTGGGCACTGCTGAAGAGAAGCTATTTTAGACCTCCTGACAGCATCAGTAGTGATCACACCACATCTACAGCAGATAGCAGGGAAGCCTTATACCAAGGCCATAAAACCACATTATTATTATTATTATCATCATCTGCTCCTGCGCAGTGAATAAAGTGATCAAATTAAGTGATTTTAATGCTTAACTGTTTACTTTCACCATTATTTCCTAAACTCATACAGCAATAAGTGTCACAGGTGTTTTCCTAATGTTAAAGGCCTAATGTTTCATGTAACTTATTTATGGTGTGAATGCTGGCACAAGGCTTTTACAATGTTGAAAATTGTAAAAGTTTAGAAACAGTATGTCAACCTTTACACAGCCATTAACACAGATTAGTGGGGCAACCAGTGATACAAAATTGTTTCTTTTGAGGCAATATACAGCCAGTTATGGTGTTCCATTACCCGTAAACAGCTCCTAGTAAAACTGACCTTTGCTCTCTCAAGCTGAACAGTGGCCTGCTGCTCCCTCTCCTGCCGGCCGCCCTCCTTCTCCTCCTCCAGGGACACATCTGAATCAGATGGTCGGCTTGTGTAGGAATCAGCTGAGCCCTGAAGAAAAAGAGAACACAAAACATGGAAACAAGCCATTACCACAATGGATGCAGGTACTAAGGATAAATAACCACAGGGTGACATAACTTTCTTTATGCCCTCCAGATTAAATGTGACATCTTTGTTGTGCAATTTCATGTGTCCTGCTCAAAAAGGGGGAGATATTTAAATGCACAGACAGATGCAGGGCTTGACAAAAGCCTATTTCTTAAAAATATAGAGACAAAGAGATTTTATGGAAACCCAGGTGTGTGTGGGGGGGTGTTTCATATGTGATTAGTTGAATTACTTTCCATACAAGATCAAAGGCTGACCCATTCTAAGATGACGGTTGGACGAATGGCTGAAAAGATTCAGAAGATGTTTTTTATTTCAAGGGATGAAATCAAAACCGGCTATGACAGACCAAATACAAATGTCAAACATCTTTTATTCCCTTGAAAAAAGGCTCATTTGAATTTGAATTTGAATTAAGTAAGTAGAGAAGTCATGCCTTAAGTCTCATGTACAAATTTGCGCTGAACCTTGAATGAATGAAATGCATTGCTGCACTGACCTCTGTGGCCTTCAAGGCACTTCTGCACTTCTGCCAAAGCCTGTCATCACAGTAACATGCTTTCAGTTCCAAGGTTAAGTGACAAATAAAAGAAATGTGAATAATATCATGTTCATCTCTTATTTTCTTAGGGGTAATGCACTATTTAAGTCATGTTGATAAGTATTGTTTTAAAGGAATAGTATAAACAAATGCTTTTTCATTTACAGTGTTGATCACTAGATTTAATTGTTTTCTTAACCCTTCCAATTCAGGTCCATAATCCTAGCTATAGTGGCCACTTTAGCATCAGACAAGTCTGGCTGCCATAAATCTGTACTGAGTTTAGGCTGTCAGTTAACCGTCTACCTCAGCTGTCAATATAGCAGGTGTCCATGTCTATTTACTCTGGAACTTTTCACTCTTTGTGAAAAGAGTCTGATGAGTCATTGAAGCTCACTTCTGTTAGCCTCTGTTAGATGCTGTTAGTCGGCGTTAGCCGCTGTTAGTCTCTGTTAGCTGCGGTTAGCCTGCATTAGCCGCTGTTAGTCTCTGTTAGCTGCGGTTAGTCGGCGTTAGCCTCTGTTAGCCTCTGTTAGCTGGCGTTAGTAAAACTTTCATATGAGGTGAGAATGTAATCAAACTGTTTATCACAGGGAAAGTATGAGTTTTAGGACACCCGAGCCCAAAGTTTACTTGTATAAAGTTTACTTTAAGACAGACATGAGAACAATACTAGGTCTTTTATCTTAATTCTTACATGTAAGTTCAAGTTAAACCATTTCCTGAAACTAATTTATTTCAGTTTTTTTCTGTAACTTTTCTGATTTTATTAATGTCCACATTTTCGCTCCATGCTGTGTTTTTGCTATACAGACACCAGGAATAGTAGAAATTGTGCATGGTAAATATAAGGTTTGGGGGATTAATTGATAGAGACAGTTGAGAGAGGCACCAAATACAGGAAGAGATAGCAAGGTCAGTTGGTTATCTCAACCCAGGGATTCCGTCCTTGGGGCATCAGTACTAATGTGGTGTTTTTGTGTTGCCCCTTTTACTATATTTGGGTTTGTGGAGAGCTCCAGGCTAATTCTTGCCTGGCATTATTCTTAAATATGTGTGCCTGTATATAAATATAAAGTCTGCTTCAGGCTGAAGATCAGTCTCATCACATGTCATAACTGTCACTCTGGAGCGGAGTCAGTATGGGGGGTTTTAACTGCTGGGCTAGCGGAGCAGTAAAAACACCCACCCACTTATTCAAGGCAAATAAAATGATTGTGAACTACAACAAGAGCAAGATTCTGACCAACTAGCTGAAAAAAATGTGCCAACATAATTTGAAACAACAGTGAATGCTCAGCTGGGAAGCAGATTTTCCCACAGCAGAGAATTATTACAACATCATTGCACTCAACAGGCTCCAGGCATCAAATACAGTGAGCTGCCCATCCTCCAGTGAGGGAAGCACACTGCAGGATATTTTGCACAGCTGATATTTTCTCCTCCCTTATGGTATTAAGCAGGGATTAAGAAGGAATAATTACTGAAGCAATTTGCAAACTTGATTTGGTGGGAGAGAACATTTCACTTGTGTGAAGCAAGTTCTGTGGGGGGAAAAAAGTGTTTTTGAGTTCGTAGACACAGCAAATAAATTGCCAGCTGGCTTGGTGAACAGATTGCATCCGTGTTGCTGTTACAGTAGCAATAAAGGCAAAGAATGGCAAAATGGTGTTTTGCACCAAAGAGCTTATGGATAAGTTCAATTTAAATGGAAACTGGGGCTGATGTTCTTGTAACAGCCATGCACTAAACAATAAACCTTTTTGGGTGCCAGACCTCACCAGTATCCTGACTAGAGTCATTACAAGGTTCCACCAAGAGCCTGTCGCTACTACTGCTAATCAACACAAGCAAAGCTCTAGTAATACAAAGGATGGTTTGGACACCCCACCCCCACCAAGAAAAGGCATCCAATCCATTGTGACTTACATCTGTGATTCACTGGGAATGTGTGGTTTTCCAGCGAAAGGATCGTCTTAGATCTATGCAGGCCATAGCACAGCTAGCATCTTGATAAGCAGTGGTCCAATTCGATGCACAGTTGATTTGAAGTTGCCCAGTCTCCAGTTTGTTCCTGTTACCTGTCTGCTTACTTGATGGCTACCCTGCAAGCCTCTGTGCCACACTTCTGGGAATAAACCATTTAAAACTGTACCTGCCTTCCTGGATATTTAAGGTGACTATATCAGCTTAATGCTATAGGCTCATGGGAGTGAAACCAAAAGATTACACTTCTTGCACATGAGTTGGGATAATGGACCTGGACTATAAACACATCAGTCATAACAAGTGCTTTCAGCCACAGTGTACAAGGCCTCTATTTTCAAACAGGGCTGACTTATACTTTGCTTACACTGTCAACACACAGCAGCAATGCAAATCTTGGCTCTGAGGACGTCACCTTTGGCTGACCGGTACTGTAACTGTTTGTAATGCCATGTGGGAGAACTGGCAACAGTCCAATTTGTTACAGCTGCACCATGGTAGAACAGAGTGCTTGAACACTGTGAAATCTTTTATTTATAGTGGTAATTTAATTTTTGAATACACTGAATTTTATGCAGTTGAAAAATGCATTGGTGAAAAAGTGTTTATCTTGAGTTAAAAACAGACTAGTTAACAATTACAGGGACAAATAGAGAAGATACTAAACATTAAAAATACCAATTTGTGACCTTAGGACTGTCAAAAACAGAACTCACACCGTCCAGAGATATGGAGGTTATTAGGTTACATGGTCATTATTGATTGTCTGTAGATTTGAATGGTTCTCTAACTCTCTGTGTTAGCCCTGGGACAGACTGGTGACCAGTCCAGTTCGTACCCCACCTGTCACCCTATGGCAGCCGGTTAAGCCCCCCTCCCCTGAACTCTATAAGCGGAAGCAAATGGACAGATGGATGCTCCTGTTGACCGTCCAGGGACCAGTATTGGGCAGTTTCCAGGGTTTTCAACTTGGACCAGTGAGCAACCAGTCAGCCTTGCATACAACCCAGTCTACGCATGTGTAACATGCACACATGCGCAGCCACTAACACAGCGTTAGTGTAGACGCTCTTCACTGTGAGAGACAATGTAGAAGGGGCCACCAGGAAAACCTTTGTAACAGCAAACCTAATCAGACACCTAAATCATAACCTACCCAACTTAACATGGACATTTTAAGTTAAAAAGGCAAAGTAGCCAAGGCTAAAGCTAGCAGCCTCGGTATGAGCAAAGAATCAAAGCAGGCAAGAGGAAAATTATGGACACAAGTAAAACAGAGAAAAGGTCAATGTCCTGTTATGTTACAGTCCCTGATAGTGCATTCCTTCAAATGGAGAAAGTCTTGGGGGATGGCTACTATGAGGAAAGGCAGCCCGGAAACTTTACCAGCGGGACACATCGTTGTGTGCCTCAAATTCACAGGGTGTTTCTGTCTTTTATCACAAGCTATTCTGCCATTTTTTAGTTTCTTTTTACCTTCCTTGATTAGGTTTAGGGATTAGAAATCTGATCTAGATTATAATATTAAAATTTGGGACACATCATCAGTAGTAGATGTGTCCCATGAGATTATAAACATTACTAGAAATTGATCCAAGTACCCGACATTAGTTTTGTTACTTGAAAACTGCAATTAGTGCATTCCTATTAGAAGCAAACCTTTCAACCATTTTTAATGCTGATATAATCCATGCAGTTTTTATGTCTTGTGATAATTGAAATCAACTTTAATTTTGATAATGCTTTACAGTAACTGCCTAATTAAGCAGTCAGTGGCATTTTCAAGATACTACTTGCTACTGAGAAATGCTAAACCAAAAAAGTCTTTTGTGAAAATAATCCAATAAATAGCCAAAGCAACATACTGTAACTTTGCCTCAGCAGACTTGACCAGTACTTGAGAACACGGCTTATATGTTGTTAAATTGAGAAGAAAACATTTACTGCAAAATATCAGTCAGTTACGCTCCTTAGGTCTTTGAAAAGCTTCCAAAAACAATCCAAACCCATACAGTAAGCAAAATTACTGTAGGTGCAGATGAATAATTACATAAGCATGGACACTGGACATGTGTCTTACTAGCAGGAAAGGTCTAACTCAGTGCACTGTATTAGACTGCATAGAGTCTCTAGGGTCCAAATGCTAATTTCTGCTAATCAGTGCTTTCCATTCAGGGTAGAGGCCACGTACTATGTTCTGTGGCCTGCAGGCTGCTGTGCACGCCCTTCTCTCCAGGGTCATGAGCCAGTTATTCCCCTTGTCACCAGCATTAAATAAGGGAAATGGCTGAATGACGAGAGGTAGTATAGCTGCTAAAATAGTTGCCACCAGCAATGTCAATATCCTTTATGATTCACTGGCCTCACAGTTCATGTAACCCACCTGCCTGCAGGCATTATAAATCTCTTTATTTCCCAATCTGGCTGCTTGTATCTGTCACTTAGACTAAAGTTACAGGAACAAAGCACTACAGACATTCAGTTAATGCTTACTGTGAAAATGTTATGCAATATCTGAAAAGACGACTATGCTACCAAACCACGTGGTATGATGTAATGTATAATGAAGGAGTAATGACGTAATGCATGAATGCATTCATTCATTTTAATGACTTCTTTTCTTTCATGTCGCTGTTCATCAATCAAAGCAGCTCATTTCCCACCATGTGACACATGAAACAACAAGTGTCCTGATTAACATCAAAACAAATGAAGAACTAAATGACTGCAAAGCAAAAAACTTAAAAAGTGTCCATCCATCCATCCATTCATTCTCTTCCACCATATTCCAACTATTATAGGGCGAGAGGCGTGGTACACCCTGGACAGGTCGCCAATCTGACGCAGAAAGACATTCACCCCTATGAGCAATTTAGAATCACCATTTAACCTAACTGCATGTCTTTGGATGGTCGGAGGACGTCAGAGTACCCAGAGAGGACCCACGCAAAAACAGGGACAACACGCACACTCCACACAGAAAGGCCCCACCCAGATGGTGGAGTTAAATATCTTCTTTCTAAACAGTTAAACAGTATTGTGGCCTGGAGCTGTCATACCATCCATCCACTCAAAACAGAACAAAACTCAGAATATCATGTTCCTGTGTGTGCCAGAAATAAACTCACAGAGAACAAACTAACACTCCGATTCTGTCTGTGAGCTTCATTCAGACACCATGATATTTAATAAGTGGGGAAACTGTGAAAGTAGATGTCAGGAGATGATGAATGATTGAACAAAAGGCAGATAATTAATACAATAAAACACAATACCTCATTTCAGTCTTTAACACTTATTTAAGTTGAACACTTAATACACGCTAATATTCATGTGCAAGTGCTCAGTTACACCAGTGTAAATGCAGACATGCCTTGTTGCTTCATACCAGTATGTCTCCAGCTCATCAAATCAGGTGGATTCTGCATTCAGTTCTGTATCCAGTAGCCAGCTGGTGGATGTTCAGAGTCCTGCAGTTTCAGCTACATGGGCTGAAAAACTGGACTTTAGCATAAATGTTTACCTAGCAGATGACAGGACAGTCTGTTCCCCCATGGATGCTGCCAGACGCTCTATTTAAAACAACCCATCCATGCAGGAGAAGGACTGAAGAAGGAGGATGCAGCTATGCCATATTATAAAAAGAGCATCATTTGTCTCATTTTAAAATGTCATATGTGGTGAAGAAAGAATTTTTGATCAAATGCCAGAAAACAGTTTGTTTGTGAATATCTTACTATCGTTGAAATATTACAACCAAATGCCAAACGCACACTGATATTCCAGTTTCATCTTAAAATATGTGAAAGCTGTGATTTTTCACATATATATGACAACAATGGTGCAAAGCTGCAGGCAGCATGAGACATGCTTATAAACCCTTGACATCTGACTAAGGCGTGATGTACTGCTTCGAGGCCGTCGTCATCAAGATCATCTGGCGTGACAAACAGAACTCTCGCTGTATGTGTATGTATGATATTACATATGTGTTAGGCCTGCTAATAATTGCATGTTAATAATTACATTGCACAGCATCTTAGTCAACTGAGGTTGTTCCAAATATGCTATATAAATAAACTTGGACTTGAATTGTCATGGTTTGCTAATGGCAGTGACTGACAATTCAGTGTTATGGAATTGTCTTTCCAAACTTTTCCATCAAATGCATTTTTTTGTTATGTATTTATCTCTTGATATGTTTCATCCATCCATTTTCTGCTAATTCCTTTTCCAATTCAGGCAGTCTAACCCAGCCGTCTCAGGGTAAAAGCTCACAAACCTATACCATGTGGACACGTCAGCAGAGCTACAGAACAGAACCATGTTCATTTCTAAGGTTAGAATCACCAACCATGCATGTCTTTGCCCTGTTGGAGGAAGTCAGAATACAAGGAGAGAAACCATGTGGCACATGGAGAACATGCAAACTTGACACAGAAAGGCTGAGCGGTGGATTCTGAATCGGGGCATTCTTGCTGTGAGGCAACAGTGTTCACTACCGTGCCACCCTCTTTATGCTCACTTACCCCAGGAGGCAAGGAGGCTCACCCAACTGTTGTCAGGGATCGACTCGGGGGACAGTGGCAGATGGGGAGTTTGACTGGGTCAGTACACCTGAGAAACTGTGATGCAGGTGTGCTATGGTGAGCTCATGGAGGACACAAATCTCGCATGAAGCAGTAGACAAAATCTTGTTTGGATACTGATTTCTTCATATTTGTTTCTCTTATATTTCCATCCTGTCCGTCACTTGTGAAGCAGTTTGAAATAGATTCGATTAAGTGCCATTCAGTTGAATGTCTTTTTTCCCCATTTGCAACCTTTCAAAGATAGATTACAAAAAGATGTGTTCCTATCCTGAATATGGCATTGTTGGGAGCATGAAGGATGGGTTTGGTGACTATCACTTCCACTGGACATCAATAATTGAATGAAAATAAATGCCAAAATGTGTAACAGGGCATTTGTACAGGAATAAGTCTTTGAAGTCAACCTGCCAGGCTGGACAGTGAGGATTAATGTCTTTGTCCAGGGCTTGCAGGCGTCTCTGCTAATGATCCATTCAGAGCCATGGGAGTCTTTGGCTGGTACAAATAACTGTTATTTACTGCCTCATTACAAATGAAATCTATAGCTGGAAGAGTGGAGAAAAAGAAAGAAAACCACCACACAGCTGGCCACTGCAGAGTATCACCTGATGTATGTTTTTTCCTTTTAAAATAGCAAACTACATCTTTTTGTAACAGAGAATAATGTACGTTTTATCTTCAACATGGAGGCTGGCTTTGTTTGTAACATGAACCTATTGTTTTAAACAGTAGCGTTACTTTTACATTATATTATAATGTAAAATAACATTAGAAAATCTAGAAAAAGTTTATTTTTCATACCTTTGTGCACGTTTATTGGAAGCAATCATCTCAAAAGTAAGAATAAAAATCCAGTTGTTACTAGTATTAGTGTTTTAAAATCAGGCCATATTACCTCGGATCCCTACATTTGCCACTTTACAAGCCTGAAGTTTTTAATGCATGAATGGCAAAGACGTCAGTCAACACAAGGCATGTCTACACATTCCTAAAATTACTGTCATGCACATTACACAAGCAAAGACTACTATCCCCCGCCTTCCGTTTCTGCACAAACGCACAAGCTGTGGCTCACTATCGAAGTGTCAAGTGGCCGGTCTTGAGTCCGTCATGCCACACTCTAACCTTATCTGTCCAGATGCCAAAGCTTGGTCCGTTCTCCCATCTCCAATCATCTTCCTCCCTGACCTATGTGACTATCAGTCCCAGACTGTAAGACGAAAAGCATTCCTCCTCAGCACACCCAACTGGCACCATCACTGCATCCACTAGCTTTAAAGTCAGAGGGTAAATGTCTCTACCCTGGCTTACTTGTGGCCCTTTAGCTCCTTATGAACTCACTCTGTTAGATACACCTGTTCAGTTGCTCATGAATGCAAATATCTGATCAGCCAATTCAATGCATTTAGACATGTAGACGTCATCATAAATATCCTGTTGAAGTTAACTGAACTGAGCATGGCATGATTGTTGGTCGCAGACAGGCTAGTCTACTGGGATTTTCCTACAAAATCATTCAATTCAATTCAATTTTATTTATACAGCGCCAAATCACAACAATAGTTGCCTCAAGTAAGGTAGACCCTACAATAATACATACAGAGAAAAACCCAACAATGATATGACCCCCTATGAGCAAGCACTTTGGCGACAGTGGGAAGGAAAAACTCCCTTTTAACAGGAAGAAACCTCCGGCAGAACCAGGCTCAGGGAGGGGCGGGGCCATCTGCTGCGACCGTTGGAGAGAGAGAAGGAAGACAGGATAAAAGACACTGTGGAAGAGATCCAGAGATGAATAACAAGTATGATTCAATGCAGAGAGGTTTGGGGTTTACATCTCTTGGGTTTACAGAGAATGGCCAAATAGAAAATACAGTATCGCCCTTAGTACCAGCTCAGCACCCTTTAAATGCCAGAGTTTGTCGACTATGTACATTTTGCTTTTGCTTCCAATGATAATGTGTCACAAAGCTCAAATAATTTCAAACTGGTTACTTTAGCGTGAGAATGAGTTCACCGTACTTGAACAGCCAAAAAGCCAATAGATCTCAATCCATTATGTATGCGGTGAAATGGGTGATTTGTTAACAGCAACTGCAACAACTGTTTGATACTGCGATGTCAAAATGGACCAAAATCCATGAGCAAAGTTTCCGACACCTTGTCGAATCTATCCCACAAAGAATTAAAACAATTCTGAAGACAAAAAATGGATGAAACCTTTTAGTACCAAGGGGTCCAGTGAGTGTATAATGGAACGACTTGGTTTAGAAATAACAGTGTCTTCCTCAGGCGCTGCTTCCACCATCTTATTTGCAGTAGTAAAACTACTATGAGCCAGCGCAGAAGGTTTACTAGGCTTTGTGTTTTACATAATACCTGTTATAAAGGTGAGTCATGCAGTGAACAATACTGTATGTTTGCAGAACCATAGAAAGTGGTTTACATCATTCCTGGAAGCTAGGGAAGGACAGTGACTCTGCAAAAAAAAAATACTCATATGGAAGTTTCCACCAATTATGTTCAACTGACTCTAAATATTACATCATCAGATAAAAATGGATCAAGGCCACAAAACGGAAAGTCCTGCATGTTCTGCTAAACATTTTAAAAATGGATCAAACAGCTGCTTTCTGGGTAGTTTTGGGTAAAACACTTCTTCTGGATCTTTAATTTGGGGTGTTAATTTTACTTGACTAACATTTCTGCTGAGACTGCCGAGGGCTGAAAAATGTTGAGCTTTGGAAAAGAAGGAGTAATCGTCAAAAGAAAGGTGGGAAGGTCATAAACACCAAACACATAGATTATATTTGTGTGTCAAACAATGTCCCTCGAAAGGGAGACAAAACTCTTACTGGAAATGAGTCACACAAGAGAGCCTGCAGCTTAATATGTGCTGGGAATGAAATGAATGACAAGTCTGTGTGACATTCCTGGCTTAAAAAAAAAAAGCTAAAGATAAGTGCTGATAGCAAACCACGGGGTCAGTAAGGTCAAAGGTGTGTTCTGGACGCTGCCAGTACAGCTAAACATGGAACAATGTGGAACACGGCAGCCCAACAGAGTGCATGAACAAGTTCTCCAGGTTTGATTTAATAGTACTCATTAAAGTACACAGAACAACAGGCTGCCTGTATTGACAGAAATACTCATTGACTGATTCACGGAAATTGACCAGCAGAATCAAACGTAGTGTGTTTTTGACTTAGTAGTAACGAAGGAATGAATGGATCCAGTTTTATCCTGTATGAGACAGTTTCTTGAGTATACTGGGATTTTCCCGAATCCATTTCCCGAGCAGTCTCACATGGGAGTAAACTGTCTTCAGACTCATTAGTTATTCTGACGTATAATAATAATGAAAAATAAACATGTTATTTCTGGATCTTGCTGTACTATCAGGGCCTAAGAGAGTAACTAAATTAAGAGAGTTATTTTGGGCGCCCAGAGCTTTTGAGTGTAAGGCCTGAAATTTGAGTTTTTGGAAATAACTCCCAATGCAGGAAAAAACAACAGCAAACAGAAGCTACTAATAGCACACCACTGACAAAACTTGGCACAGAAAAATGAACACATATTTCAAAAACACAACAAACAACAATGCAAACACAGAAAATCTCTCGGTATACGCTGCGGACAGGACAGAACATGTGAATAAAATCCCCTCTACTTTTCGGTCTTTATGAGGCAGCCGGTATCTCAGGTGGACTTATGGAAAGGTTCTGACAGATTCTGCCTCAGTGGGATTCCCTCCCTCCCCCCCACCCGGCAGCAGCTTCTATATTCCTTGCCTTTGTAAGCATTTTTCTCTGCTTCCGCACATTTTTCTTCCTGTCTGCCTCTTTGTATTAAAGGTGCCTACGCACACTTATCTGTGGCAAAGATGAGAATTCCCTTAATGGCAACGTGTTTTTCTAACATAAAGGCATTCATGCTGCGAGTGACGAATGTAACAGTTGGCATGCATCAGCACATCAGCATCATGCAGATGGCCGTAGTGAATGCTGATTATGTTTGTTGGTCTTTTCAATAAACCATGATGATGTACAGTGGGGTGTGATAAAGGTGGAGGCACACAGGAATCATGCAGACGTGCAAACAATGCTCTTAAACAGAGGCAAACAGCATGCGTACCGGCCAATCAGCCATACATGGTAAAGACAATACTTTTCAGATTTGCAGACAGCCGGCTCAGACAGGAGGAGAACTGGCATCCGAGCTGATAGTATCAGTGAGAAAACTGTATTTTTCTTTTTGACCGGTCGAGGAGACACGCACATAAACGCACACTCGCACACACCGTTCCCTCCTCTAACTCCCCCGAGATGAGTGCACGCTCGGCCCACTCAAGTCTCAATGCATTCTGTGGGAGTTTATGTAGGGATCAAGCAGCCACGACGGAACAGAGCAGCGTGGTTTACAAGTGCCAGACGCCAGTCTCCACTCACCGCCTCCGAGTCTTCAAATCCATGAAGGTACAAGTTATCGTACATGGAGGAGTGAGGTTCCCAAAAATGAGCTCTTCAGTGCAAAATAGTTCGAAACGGTTCAAGATCAACCTGTTCTGGAGAGGATGGATGATGAGGATAGGGGAGTGACAGAGAGCACCAGCAGTCTCTTCCTCCACATGAAGGTAGATGAAAAAGAACCCAGATCACAGAAGAACAACAGATTTATAAAAGAAAAGGGGAAAAAAAGCTGGAGTCCAGTCTTCTCCTAATGTTGAATCGGATGTTACTGCTCCCAGATCAAACAAGTGTTGTTTCCCATTATAAGGCAAGCTTGGCTATCCCCAGAGGCTGAGCAGACCTGGCATTTCATCTGCTTTCCAAGCTGAGATTGCACGAGCCAATCCCTTCCCCAGCACTGGTTGATGACAGAAGTGAGATGCAGGCTACCGATTGGGTGGCGCAGGCTCCAGTCAGCCCGGCTGGCTGTGAATAAGGAAGAGAGAAGAGAAAGAGGCGGGGGCGTCTGCAGCCTGAGAGCATCATTAACCAGCAAGCCGTGTCAATCCTGTGCTTGTATGTGAGCGTGAGGTAATCTTTCACACTAAACGCCGACATTTAATTTGCACATGCAGAACGGCAGCAAAGGCGAACAGCTGAGTGATGATACTTAGAACGAGAGGCAGACTCGATGCGATCGAGCTGCTGCTCCGCTACAAGGAGCGCCCGTGTCTTTACAGCTTCATGAAAACACCGGAGCCGTAAAAATCAACCTGTAAATATCTGCTACAGGGAGAGTGATCGCAGAGGAGATCAATCAAGAAAAGCTAGAGAACTTCAAATCTACAGTTTGACACCTTTCATGGACAGCATCTGTTGCTACTATAACTACTTTACATGTGAAACAACAGTGCATTTAAAAATATAGATTCTTATTTTTATCGTCCCATAATTACCGCAGGATGTTAGATAAAGACTTTGAATTCATTGCTGTACAAAAGGTCTTCATTTGTGCAGCTGAAAGACTGTTTATTTTCAGAGTAAACACCTCAGTAATACAAACATACATGAAAATCATTAATGAGTAAATTAGAGTATTTGTTTTGCAATTCATATTTCCCTGCTTTGGCTTTGTGCTTTAAAAGAAATTCCTGATACTATTTATAATAATAATACAAATTTCCCTGTTAAACATACACAGACACACACACACACACACACTTTACACAAACTGAGCAATGATCCTACTCAAACAAGTTTGGCACTGAGACGTTGCCATTTGTTAGGCATAGTAGAGCAACAGCACCCTCTCTTGATCTGATAATGTATCTTCATCAACATCACCACGCTTTTTTCCTTTTCCTTTTTTTTCCTTGATCCGAACAAGCTCTTCCCAAAACATCAGATTTTTTTGTGTCTATCCTGCAGGTATTTTAGTGGAGGCACAGAGCTGGCTGCTACATCCTCATCATTCATTCAGATATTGCTCTGTGTGTCTTTATTCTGCACAGCAGCTCCCGGCAGACCCCCTCTGGCCCGTGTGGAACAGTAGATCAAAGGGAGACCTTTCAGAATAAAGGTCATTTTATTCAGGCTGAAGGTGCATGAAATATCACATATAAGGGTGCTTTTTTTTAAAGAAAGAGAGAGAAAAAAAGAAAGATGGGAAGTAAAATAGAAAGAGCACAAAGGGTGAAATATGCTTCTGGAGAAAAGTGGGATCGTGCTGCCACGTAGATCTGGTGGTATAATTAGATATCACGTGTAACACAACAGCTTGAGCAACATTACCTCACCGAAAATAAACACATACGCACACAGTCATGACCACGGCTGCAAAAATGACAAGAAACTGAACTAATAATGGAACAAAGTGGATAAGAGAGGCACAAAGAATTTGTGTTCTTACTCATATCTCGAGCTGTCACTTTCATCCATTTGAGTTCAGTTAGGTTTTCTGATTTTTAAAGGATCTATCAGGGTAGAAGCAGTTTGAACATGTGAGAACTCGTTTAGGCGTTTTATGTCTCTAACAGACGCTGTGCCCAATCAAGAGACAAAATGTGACATCCCATAAAGAGAAACAAAGTGCAAGAAATGCCAGACAAGCCAGAAAGGAACTTTAGTTTCTAAGCTAGAAAGGCACTCCAACTTGCTCCTACTCCTTTTGCCATTTTCTAAATTAAGCATGCAATCAATTCCAACTGATAACAAAGTACCTTTCATTTGTAATTTATTAGATTGTCTCCATCATCTACTCAGGAGGTGCTGACAGACCAGCGTGCAATACCAGCTGTGAGCGACGGCAGCGGTGGCTTGGCCCATCAAGTAATTCACAAATTAAAGGCTGTTGAGTTTAGCCATGTGACCTACATAAGGGGGATTAGCAGTGTGAAGTCTCTTCCTTATCACTTCGCAAGCTGCAAGCTGAAAAATGAGGTTAAAGAGTTGCCACTGTTTGATGTATCGTGAGTCGGCAAGGCAAATTAAATTTCCGGGACGGCATTATAGGTTTAGCAATCTCACAATGAATTCAATCAATTAACTCTGCGAGCCTTACATTCATTCATGATTCCAAGATTTATTAAGGCACAGAAGAGATTTAGAGAATGAAAACACGGCGATCCAGGACGTGAATGTGAGATAAGAAATTAATTCAGGCGATGTAACAGAGGCAGTCAGGAAATTCGACTGTGACTAAGAGGTCATTTTCTGCTGAGAACATCTATTGGTCCACCAAAATTCATCACTGTACTCTTGTTGTGTCCTCAGGGCATCTCAAAATAAAAGGTCTGCTACATGTGAAACCGCCATTCTTCCCGTCATTTTGACGTCAGTATCAACTGAATTAACTGTAAGTAAGAGACAGCTAATGTAGGAAATAACTTGACCTAGGCTTATTAATTCCAACACCACGAAAAAAAGATCATCTGTGCCTTCACCTTTGAACCATGATAAACATAAATTGCTTGGTTTGGGGTTTTTTAATATATATATATATGTTTATGTCTGTGTTATCAAGACAAACTGGTTTTAATAAGCTCTTTAATAAGCTCAGAGTTCCCCAAATGACAATTATTCTGCTTTGAATAATTTAATTCAACTTTATTTATATGGTGCCAAATCACAACAACAGTCGCCTCAAGGCACTTTATACTGTAGATTAAAAACCCCACATACAGAGAAAACAACAACGATGAGATGACTCCCTATGAGCAAGCACTTGGCGACAGTGGGAAGGAAAAACTCCCTTTTAACAGGAAGAAACCTCCAGCAGAACCAGGGGGGGCGGGCATCTGCTGCAACTGGTTGTTGGTGCTTTTTACTCATTTTTGTTAGACAGCATAAACCCTAAATTAAATTACATACATGTACATACATGTACTTGCTGTTAGCAGCACTGTAAAATTATTCCCACTCATATCACTCATCTTTAATACATGTGTGTAGAGGAGTGTCTATGTTATAAGTAGTAGATTCAGGTAGAACTGAAAGACTACAAAGACAAAGATAAAAAATAGAAGATAATGAGAATTATACACAATTTAAATGTGGGATCTTTGAAGGAGATGATCTGTTTTGTCATTTGTTACATATATATTGTTTCATATGAATATGAAGGTGGAATTCCTGATAAAATCCCAACCATAGTTCAGAACTGCTGAATGGCCTAACCGAATAAGACCCAGCTAACCTCAAAAGTTCAGAACCTCTGTTTGAAGGGAGAGTTAACATTTCTTATTAAGAGGTCAATCCGTTTAACAATTGCAAAGACCCCCAAAGATGCAAACCAGCAGCTAGTCTTAAAAACAAAACATAATAAGATGCATGAGGGTCAAATAGAGCCAGCCGAAGAAAGAGGTGCGATGAATACAGACAGCTGCAAAACGATTTTGAACGCAGACAAAAGAACCTGAAAATGTGTGCAGAGACAAAAACTGAACAGAAACAGATGACGAATTAGCATAAGGAGATAGAAAATTCCCATTACAAGAATTGCTACAAAAATGCTAAGTGACCAGAGAGAGATGCAAACTGGCCGCATACCAGATGCATGTATACCAGATGCAAATACAAACAGACAATAAAAAAAGCTGAATGTTTCGTCTTCTGTATCTACCCACATCTTTGAGTTGTTGCTATGGAGGAAAGGTTAAAGGTCTTTTTATAAGTCTGTCTTATAAATAATCCTTTCATGGACCTTAAAGCCTGGCTCAGGATTCGATCAGGTATCCACTCGCCAACAGCACACATAAACATCTGTGTGTAGGTGCTCTGCGTACCATCTGGGAGAATCAGTTTTTTACCATCTCGGCAGCAGATCTGTTCAGTATCACATGCAGTGACTCAGACTCATCATCCATATCTCCTGGAACATAATGTCCCTGTATTGTGACACAGCCGTCCATTGGAGAAAACAATTAATTTAAGTCATTTTCTCTCATTTTTCTTTGTAAGACAAGCACCAGAGGTCATTCAGAAGACGCCAGACCCCACCTCGCCTCGCCCTGATCCCTGTGGTTTCCTACTTAAATGCACTATTTTCTGCCAATCTTTGGTTATTACACAGATGAAAAATTTTGTATTTGTGCTCCTACTGGTTTGAAGTGGGTGAAGAGCAATATTTATATCGCATTCTGGTGACAGTTGGATTGCTGTTTGCTTATGCTGCCAACACAACCTGTCATATCTTGTCAAACCATACCCACACAGTGCAATGCACATTATTCTTTCTTTTTTTCCAACTGTAACATCATTGTAAAGTGAAATACTGCACGGTTACGAGTGATGTAATGTTACTTCAAAGTAATTTACAGTAAATTACTGATATCTGGTATCACCATCATTTTACTATACTGTACAATGTGATCTGACCTTGGAACCACAAAAATTGATCAGACAGTAAATGGCTGCATTGAACTGTGACACTGCAACTTCTTTGGCCTTTCTTGTGCTCTTTACATCACATAACCACATTTGAACTGGCCTAAGATCACGATTTGCAACAGAAAAGGCTCATATTTAAAACCAAATTTCAAAAACGATACAAAAATTCCTATTCGCGTGGATCACGCCTAATCCTTTCCTCCCTCGTTGCAGAGTTGAACAAACTAACATTAATAACTCCAGAGTCCAGGGAAGATTTATAATGTTGACCATAATTCTGAAATGTCCACAAGTGATCTGTAGAGGAACGTTCAATAAAAACATTCTATATCTACCTCGGCTGCTGTAAAGAATGCCTTCATCTCACTTTTTTCTCCTTCATTGAGTTTTTGCTGTAAAATAAATGAAAAAAAATTTGTTACCTTCTTGTGAAAAGAAAGAGGAGGTGCAGTTTCCTGCTAATCAACCTTGTCGGCTTGACCCCTGTTGTTGTTGAAGGCTGTTACTATGGATACACGTGGGAATCAAAGAGAGACAGCCCACTCCTTCTCTTCTTACCTGATGACGATCACACCGGTGATGACACAAATCACAGCGGGGGCGTTACAGAAATCTCTGAGTGTGTAATAAGTAAATGGAGTGGGCAAGAGCTTTCATTTCATTCCACTGTCCTTGTGCTTTACTTCCTTTTTGCCTCTCCTTCTTTTTGTCTACTCTTTCTTTCTTTGAGGTACTTTCTGTCTGTAACACCGTGTCTTTTCCACCTTCTTCACTTCCCGTGAGTCATATTATTACTCCAGTGTCAGGCAATAGGCATTCACTAATTAATGGATGATGTTAACACTTTGAACATACACTGCATTCATTAGTGTGCTGCTCAATAAAATACAGATCTTATATTTTATTTACATTGCTAATCGTCTGGTGTTATGCTCTTTTTTGTTAAAAGGGAATTATGTACAAAAAGATGATTTCTGTGACTAATGGGGGGATACACCATCATAAATCACATCTGACGATTCAGTTCTTTCTCCAACTTGATTTGGTCTAAATTACTGTATCTCCAAAGAGCACATGTGACCAAGTTTGTTTGAGGTCAGGTTTGAAAGCATGAAAAAGGCAGTGAAAAAGGGAGAGAAAGAGTGGGGCTTTGGGACAAAGGTAGTCACTGATGAACTATTCTTGTATCTTTGCATGGCCTCTGCAGCCTTGGTTCCCTTGGTAACTTGTCAGCGGGATGTCAAAGTCCACGGTAAGCACTGTAAAGCAGTCTGGCGCAAGCACATTATGAATTAAAGAAGGGACTTAAGAAAACAATTTGAATTTTGTTTTCACTGTGACATATACAAAAGAGGCGGTGCATCCAAACAGTGCTGCCTGGCGCTGCTCCCGTGACTCGTGAAAGTTTGGTAGATGACTCAAAAGCAGGTCAGTTAGCTAAATTCCCAAGTGAGAACAAATCAAGGCCACCTATTCCCTGGACTACAGCAGAACATCTTCTAGACTGGCAACATGTCATCTGCTGCCACAGTGTTTTCTCTTCACATTCAATTTCCACTCCATATTGGAGCCAAACCCATAAAAGTTATGTAATGATGGATTGAGGTCAGAAATCAGCAGTGGTCCAGAGATGTGCTCTCAAAAACACTTCATTCCACCAGGGATATCTGCAAACAGCAAGTGTTCACCACTCACTGTCAGAGCTGGGGTTTGCATCAGTTATTAAGTCTTAAGTGCTTCATAGTGTTGTTTATAGCTCTTTAACCCCTTTCCAAAGGACCTGGTAGGCTATTAAGACACAATTAGGATGTTTGCTAAGACCATTAATCTCTGGCTCTCTTCCACAGTGTGTCTTATGTCCTGTCTCCCTCCCCTTACCCCCAACCAGTTGCAGCAGATGGCGACCCCTGAAGTTTCTTCCTGTTAAAAGGGAGTTTTTCCTTCCCACTGTTGCCAAATTGCTTGCTCTTAGGGCGGGGTAATCTGACAGTTGGGGTTTTCTCTGTATTATCGTAGGGTTTTTACATTACAATATCAAGCAACTTGAGGCAACTGTTGTTGTGATTTGGTGCTATATGAATAAAACTGAATTGAATTGAACTGAGTTGCTACCTGAACTAAAGAGGCTTGTCATATGTGTTGTGGCCAGTAATCAGCAGGTACAATGCTACATGGTGAAGCTTTCATCAGTATTAACCAGATCTATGCTTGGACTGTATTAAGCAGAAATGCAGTCATTCATGTAGTTTAAGCAGGTTTACGCTTGACCTCTAAAAGTTCAAGTTCGTCATGTCCTACCTGTCTGAGGATGAAGCTGGTGGAAGTGGTGCTGCCATCGGACCTCTTCAGTCGACTGCGTCTGGAGTAAGTCCCCCTGTTAGCCTAATGAAGGCAAAACAGACCCGCAAATGAACTCTGCTCTTTTATTTTATATATTTGTGACTGTATTTTTGTTGCACCTTCCCTTTATTTATCCCCCTCTCCCCCACAGGACAAACCCAAGGGCACCTTCCTTTCAGTAACCCCGTTAAAACCAGCATCTCAGTCTCTCGGGTTTACGTGACTTTGATGCCAACCAGCTGTCTCTTGTCTGCTGTGATGACCTGATTATAAGAAGCCGGTCTTTTAATGCTTTCTCGGACTGTCACACGAAGGTCTATGATAAGTGCAGCTTTGCGTGAACACTGCCACGATGTACGGATTCAGTTTTTCCTGACCTATTTTCACACACAAGCAATTTGTTTAAGTGCAGCGAGGGCATACTTCAGGAAATGAGGTGAAATATAGTAAATGGCTGCAGCGCTTGGCTCTTATGACACTCTTGCGCCTGGCATCATATCCCTTCGTGACACCAGAGGGAGGAATATCACTTTCTGTGATCCCATCTTAATTTTAAATTGCAGGAATGGCCAAACTATAACTTCAGAAAATCACAACACAAAGCAAAAGCGCCATCGCTGTGTATAACGGTGTCTAACGAGGCCACTTTGCTGAGTTCTGTATTTACACACATTTTGTAGTAGATAATGTCTTATTTGCCTGATTAATGTACTGAATGTTCAAAAACTTCCCACTCCCAGAGTAAAAACCTTAAAGTTAGTGAAGTCAGCAGTTCAAAAACACAAAGAAATGTGATTCAAGGCCGAGCCTGAACCATCCTGAGCAGGATGAATTTCTGACCACATCTATTAGGCTACATAGTCTTAGGAAAACTGATTATTACATTGATGATTATGCTTCATAATATCTATCGAATTCACATCTGATTCTTTCCTGGTAATCAAATAGCAGCACTCCCATTCATTACATCTAATTGCACACACAGTTACATTAACAATCTGCAAATGTTGTAACACTGAAAAGATATGGGAGGGGGTAAAGTACCTCCCTTCCCTGGAAAAGTTTCTTAAACTACCTCATGCATCACGAGCTGGGCTCCGTCATAAAGTGCTTAATAATTGAGCACCTAATTTCATTCCTTTTTGAATAAATCAAATTCACGCCACGGTGCAGATCCCGTGCAGTCTCAGTTTGACTAATAACAGCTCGAGGACTAGTTAGAGATAATGAATGCATCCTCACCAAGACAACGAGCAGGATGACTTGTTTTTGTTTTTTTTTTAATTATTATTATTATGTCAGCGTAGTGTGGAGTAAGGGGGCTTCATTATTTCCCCCGTGCATATTTGCATATATTTAAGATTTGTCTTCGCGTATCATTAAAACATCTGCTAGAGATTCTCGTTGTTTTGCGTCATGTTTTGTTTTTTGTTTTTTCTTTCCTACCTGAAACACGGGCTTCTGCATCCCCTCTCCTATCCCGTGACGGGTGTAGATGTGCCGGGACATCTCAGCCAGTTCGTCGGTCCAAGGCGGAGGCTGCCGCTCGGTGCCACTCCACTGGAAGTGCCGCTCCTCGGGCGGCGGACAGTGAACCGCCGGCTCCAGCTTTACTCCGATTCACGCCAGCAGAAGAGAAAAGACTTGGACGGCAGCTCGGACGTGTCCTCCTGCAGATCTTTACGGAGTGGACAGTGCACGTACATCAGATGTAGCCCTCCTCTTCCTCCCACACGCATCACACAGGGTTACAGGAGTGCTGCGTTCAAGGACGAAGTAGAACTTGAGAATTTCGTACACTCAGCGTGTCATTTGGAGGACAGCCGTCAAAAGTCAAACTCAATTAGATAATATATTCAAAAACATTCATACTTGTCTTTATGTGACACGTATTTTTAATAGCCTACTTTATATATAATATTAAACTTAACTCTGTCCTCCACAGCAGGGATGTCAGCCTCATTTTACATACAGATCATTTTCATCTTAAGTAGTCAGTGGGTCGAACCAGCGAAATTTCCTTTTCTCTCGGTGTGAAGATGTTTAACTACACATTTAATCTAGTTTAATATAAGAAAAAGAAGTGCAGTTTTAACAGTAAGTCTCGGTTTATCTACAGGATAAATAAATGCTGCTGTAGTAAATGAAAGAAATCACAAATAAAAAAATGTGTTGTACCTTGCTGTTCAGACTCTCTTGCAATTACAATTAGGGAAGAGCAATAAACAGTAAACAAATCACCATTTAAAAAAAAATTAATGTAGACATTTCTGTGGTATTGTTTATCTGTTACTTTGGTGTACTATACATACATACTCATGGGGCGGGGGAGACTTTATCAGTAGAAGAAGCTGTAAAAACTATGAAAATACAGTTATAAGTCCAAAATCTTTGCCCTCCTTCACATTTTTTCACAGCTGTTCAGTGGGCCAGATTTGAATCTTTGAAGGCCGATCCTGCTCCCTAGGCCTTATGTTTCACACCACTGCTCTATAGATTTAATTTAACTCTGATTTCTCAGATTGGTCCACACTTGGATGCCAGGTTCTTTATCAACTTTTCAGAAGCTTGTGTTTTAAAAATGGTCATTTTTGTGATCTATCTATCTGACCAACAGACAAGCAACAAAATGAAGGTGGCTGCAGTACAGTACTGATAGAGCACCCTCATTAAATCTGGAAGTCTGCACTTCAATCACATCTTGTTTGATTTAAAATTCACTGCGGTGGCAATATTGCAAAAAACTGCATCATTCAAAAAAACAAGGAAAAAAAAATCACAACCTTATAATGAACAAAAGTTATGAATCCTAAAATGGTAATTTAAATATTATTGTAAGTTTATAAGGGGCACTTTAATGAAGTATAACCACTCCCTTTAAGGTATATAAAACCACAGTAACCTCCATAATGATCGACTACGGTCCTACTTATTATTTATTCTTATTTGCCGTTTATTATGGCACACTGCTAGAATGACTCAGTCATGAATATTCAAGCATGTTTTCTCCAAATGTTTTCATGAGAAGTGCTAACTGTAAACAGGTAAAATTCTATGCTAAACTAAAATATTCCAATAAACACATTTGCAGCCCTACGTAATCACTTTCCACCAGTTTCGTGCCGCATTCTTAAAAACAGGCCAATTTTCAACTCAAAAATATCTCACGAGGACAAACAACAGATGAGGGAATCTTCTCAGCCATCCTCAGCAGGCCGAGGCACCAGCTGTGCTGTTTTCAGACAATCTCGAAAACATTTATTCACACTCCCACGTATCCTGGAAGAGCAGGCAAGAATCTGACTTTGCAACTGAAGAACAGTTTTACCTGCGCTTTGCTACCCATAACCAGCTCTAGCATTCACATAACCTCCAGTGTATCCAACAGGAAGATAAAAAGTAGAAGCTATAAAAAGACCAAGTGCAATTAATAAATCATGTCTTCTGGGTAGAGCATATTATTGGATTGTACATCTCGTGCAGATGGGGATGTGTGCAGGGATTTGCACAGGCTAATTACTGTAGGTGGACAGTTTCTATTTTAATCACCCTTCTCTTAATTGTACAAATGTAATTACTTCAACAGCTTCAGAGGAATCTGCGCTAAAAGAACAAAATCAACTTTCACACACGACGTTTTTCTTATTTCAAAGAATATTTATTGAAGAATATTATACAGTTTGCTCTGTTACAAAAGCAGTTTTAAAATCCTGGATGACAACGTTTCCTGGTATATTTCAAATATAAACAATTATACACGTCCAGAGGATTCAGAGACAGAAGTCGCTTCCCAACGTTGTGTTTGATTTCTACAGAAGAACAAGGCATTCAGTGGTAAAATAAAATGTTTACAAAGCTAAGGTGCAATGCCAAAGTCACTGACAAATCCAGATATTTTACATCTAATATACACTGCCTTTAACATGAGGGGTGCTTAACAGAAATTGAGTTCTGGCTAAAGTTAGAAGTGTGGAGTTACTGCAGCAGGCCAAAAGACAGTATGAGAGCTCTTAATTTAAGTGGAGGGAAAAACATCTATTTCTTCAGCTTGACTAAAGATTTTTTTGTGTATTTAAAAAATTTAGCTGTTTACATTTTGCCAAGAAAATGAAAGTAAAAGCAGAAGCCAAGTAAAAATTATTACCCACTTTTTTCATGTCTCCAGATATATATATATATATATATCAATCAAAGTACAGGCAATGCTGATGACAATTATGAAGTTTTAGTACATAAACATTAAAGAAAGTACTGTGGATTTGCATAAAACATAGAAGAGACAGAATGATGTTAGAACCATGAAGAGATGCAGCATTTTACCAGACTACCAAACCCATTCAGACGTTTATCTATTATCCATTCACCCAAACCTTTGAAAATCAGTGTCACTTTACATTGACAACGAACCTCTTTTTGGGAAAGTATTCAAACACACACAAACATGGAGAACAAACAAATGTGCACACACACATACACATAATTAAATATGTCAAATGTAACCATAGAATGCACAAGGCAAAGAGTCTATGGAAAAGTCATTTCTGAATTATTTACAATGTTAACATAGGTATCTGACAATTGAAAAATAGAGTTTGCACTTCTAAATTCTGTTAGAGACACTGATCAGCTACAGCGTTGGTGGCTGGTGATGAGAACAGTGAAATGGGAGATCTGGCCTTTTAAGTACCTGCACATGTTTGTGCTGAAGAGAGCACCTGAGCTGGAACTCATGAATTCAGTCTTTGCAGATGAATAAACTACATCAGCTGAGTGTTGCAATCAAGAAGATGATCAGGATAAACGGCTCATACCTTCATATGAATCCACGTGCAGACTTAAACAAGAAAAACAAACAAACCAGTAACTGTTCCATTTTCCTTGCCTACATTACAACATATGATTGTGTTTTTATTCACATTTACTCTACATGCTTGCAGGCTGTTTAATTTTTTTGCTGGCTTTCTCAGCGATCCATCTCAGGAAAGAGATTTTGATAGCCACACTTGTGCACAAGACTTGGAAGCTGCTTGCATTTTACTCTCAGAGCGACAAGGAATATTTTACTCGATTTTATTCCAACTTGAGCACGTTATCGCACCGTCGATGTATTAGGCTGTAAGGGCTGCCAAAATGCTGCGTCTGCAGACAAGGTTGTGTGAACAGATAATAAACAAAGAAGAAAATAACGTTTTATCTCATCTAGCCTAGTGTGGTCTAATCCTCTTTAACCAATAAGAAGACTCGCAGTTCAATTCAGAAACAGCATGGTGTTGACGTATTATTTGTAATATGCTAATTTCCTAAACAAATTAGACAATGACCGCTTGTTGCATGGTCCTGTACAGCAAAACCAACTCTTCTTTTGCGCTGACTGATGATGTTTGAGAAAACCAGCGTTGCTTTGAGTCACCCATGAAAAACGGGACTAAGAGAAAACTCTAGGTGCCATGTTAAGCCTCACATACAGTAGCCGAGTCCTGATTTGGATTCATAGCAGACCTGCGTTACATACACGCATCAGTTATTTCAGCTTTCCAGGGTGTGTCCTGTTCGGCTTGACAGGCACAAAAAAAACAAAACAAAACAAAACAAAAAACAAAAATAAAAGCCAAAGGAACTTTCCTAAAGCAATAACCTGACACACACATGCGTGCTAGGTAAACCAAATGAACACACAACTAGCAACTGAAATATCTGAAGTGTGTATCTTCTCAGGTCTGCCCTGTGTTAGTTTTACAGAAGAGGCTGCTGATAATATGCTGCCTGCTGCTGCTGCTGAGGAGGAGCCTGGTGAGGGGGAGCTGCTACAGGATAGGACACAGGAGGCATGCTGGAGTTGTGGTAGGCTGACATATCCATGTTCATGCCCGCCTGAGGTGGGTAAGGAGCTCCTGTGGCTTGGCTCATGTACTGAGCGTTCACACCACTGCTGTGAAATAAATCCACAAGTGACATTTAGGTCAACAAATTCATGAATCTATCATTTCAATACATCATCTAGAGAAATATGATTGGTAGGTGATATTATCTTGTTAGTAGTGATCAAATCTGGTTTTCTAAATGAGTGTTTCCATAGTAACAGTACATTGGCGTGAAAAAGTGTTTTTCCTCTTCCTGATTTCCTATTTTTTTGTATGTTTGTCACACTTAAATGCTTCAGATCATCAAACACATTTAAATATCAGACAAAGATAACACAGGTAAACATAAAGTGCAGTTTCTAAATGAAGGGGTTTATGATTGGCCCTGTATCAAAAAGGGATCCCACATCTGTGGACAGCTGAGCTCTGTCTCTCTAGGGACATCCAGGCCTGATTGGTGCCACACCTGTTGTCAATCAAGAAATCACTTAAGTAGGACCTGCCTGACAAAGTGGAGTAGACCAACAGATCCTAAAAAGTCAGACATCATGCCATGATCCAATGAGAATAAAAGAACCTCAGTCTAGAAAAGGTTATGAAGGCATTTCTAAAGCTGTGGGACTCCAGCGAACCACAGTGAGAGCCATTATCGACAAAACACTGCTGTTCCGAAAACATGGAACAGCGGTGAAACTTCCCAGGAGTCACTGGCGACCAAAATTACCCCAAGGGCGCAGCAACAACTCACCCAAGAGATCACAATAGACCCCCGAACAACATCCAAAGAACTGCAGGCCTCACTTGCCCCAATTAAGGTCAAAGTTCATGACTCCACCAAGAGATTGGGCAAAAATGGCCTGCATGGCAGAGTTCCAAGACACAGACCACGCTGAGCCAAAGGAACATAAAGGCTCATTTCAGTTTTTCCAGAAAATATAAAGTCTTGGGGATCTTGATGAAATATTCTGTCGACTGATGAGACAAAAGACAAACGTTTTGGAAGGTGTGTGTCCCATTACATGTGGCGTAAAAGTAACGCAGCATTTCAGAAAAGGAACACCATACAGTAAAATATGGAGGTGGTAGTGTGATGGTCTAGGGCTGTTTTGTGCCTCAGGACCTGGAAGACATGATGTGGTAAATGGAACCATGAGTTCTGCTGTCTAGAAAAACGCCCTGAAGAGAATGTTCAGCCATCTGTTTGTGATCTCAGGCTGAAGCTCACTTGGGTTCTGCAGCAGAACAATGACCCAAAACAAACCAGCAAGCCCATCTCAGCATGGCTTACGAAAACAAAATGAAGACTTGGATTTAGGTCAGGATTTAAGTCCTCACCTGAATCCGATTGAGATGCTGTAGCATGACCTCAAAAGGGTGGTTCATGCTGAATTACAACAATTCTGCTAACATGAATGGGCTAAAATTTCTCCACAGCGCTGTAAAACCGCTAAGGGTGGCCCAACCGGTTATTAGGATTAGGGGGCAATTACTTTTTCACACAGGTTCATGTAAGTTTGGATTTTTTCCCCCCTTAATAATAAACACCGTCATTTAGAAACTGCATTGTGTTTACTTATGTTATCATTGTTTAAATTTAAATTTGTTTGATGATCTGAAACATTTAAGTGTGACAAACATACAAGAAAAAGGAAATCAGGAAGAGGGCAAACACTTCTTCACACCACTGTATATTTATGAGAGCAGAAAAGCATATCAGTTTTTGTTATTTTCCCTTTGTGATGTGACGGCTATGTCAGTGACAATGACACTGTTCATTATGATGTACAAATTAAAATGTTTTTGGTGATTTGGAGACACGTCAAGTGATTAAAAATCTGTCTGAGATTGTACTCGACTTTCAACGTCCTTGTTAAAGGGGTGGAGGTGTTATCCTTACCTCATGTAGGGCGGCTGAGCAGTTTGGCTGTTAGGTAAGGTGTTGGGTGGAGCTGAGACATTTGGGGGTAGTGAGTGTAGAGGTCCAGGCTGGTCGCTGGGCAGATTGTAGGGCTGTGCAGAGGGGATCTGAGGCATGGATGGAGGAAGATAAGGGGGTGCCGCTGGTCCAAGGTAGCCCTGAGAAGACCAGGAGAGGAGCGTGCTGATAAGTGAATGCACTGAAAGGATGTAATAGAGTTCAGCAGTGAAATTATTTTCCAGTAAATATAGAACAGAGCCAGAAAAACTGGTTGACCACTCCCAGTAGGTGCTGCTGACGGTGACTGCCACTGACCTGCTCGGTTTGTTTGGGCGTTTATACTGACCTGTTACTACACTTATACTGCAGCTGCCGGCATGCTACAATACTGCTGTTTGTAGTATTTATTAGTGAATATTTAACAGTTTATAAATTGTAACAGTCCTAATCTAAGCCACCAGATATGAGGAAGTTAAATTAGGAGAAGGGTTACTCACAATGCATTCATATCTACATGTAAATTATATTTTCCAGTCTTATCTTATGTCACTTGGTAACTCATTTGCACTGGCCACCTCCTGACTGTCACAGTGCTAACAGTTCTCCCTTTGCCTATTTAGTATAAGTAACACATGGTTAATATGGTCGGAACAAGCATTTTTTTAATAAACAGCTGGCTCTCTCTCAACATGTCTACTGTACAGTTAGTAGTGTTAGGGTGATGGGTACAAAGCAGTCTTGTAACACATTCCTATTGCTCTGGTTGCATTTAGTTTAAAAATATAACACCTGACCTGACCTGACCCGACCCCCCCCCCCCACACACAAGCCTTAATGCTATATAAACTGACACCGAGTCATTTTTGCTCCAACTGAAACCTATAGCAGCGTGATTATGGGAAATCTGTACCTATGAATCTGAACAAATTACAAATGAACAGTTCAAGAAGAAGAGAACTGGTCAAGAAGTGTAATAATCCAAAATCTCTATGATGACAATTTCCTTATCTTTTGAATTTATTCAAGACATACAATGAAGCTATTTTCAGTTTCACCTCCCTTTAAGCTCTAGTTGGAGACTGCTACATTCAGAAACTACAACCTTCATCGTCTGAGATGCTACAAACATCCTCAGTCAATAGCAGGTCACCAGCAGCTGCCCCAAATAATGAGATTTGGTGAGCTATGTTACACAAATAGCCAGCCTCTAGAGAAAAGTGCACCAACATAGATATTCAAAGAACAAATACCAATAATATAAAAAACAGTTATACAATTACAAATTAAATATTTGACAACAGAGTTGAGTTTACATAATCTTCAGACAGAAGATCAGCTGTTTTCAGTCTTTATTCAGCATACAGAAATGATGCTGATAAAAATCTTAATAAGAACAAGTAGCGTTTCCAAAATGTCAGACTTCTTAAATAAACTATTACTTATAATATTATAAAACACTGTAAAGGTCCAGTTATTCTTCAAACCACTAAGATTCTAATTTCCTTCAACTTCCTCGAAAAGTTAATATAATATTTAAACATATCATCAAAAATCGACATTGCCACCAAACAATGTTTGACCACCAGTCGGAAAAAGGAAAATAATAAGTTGCATGGAGCTCTGGTGTGGGCTTGCTATGCGAAGTGGACAGTTTTCTAAATCTCCAGGGAAAGACTGTGACATTAATCACGACCAAGAAAACAGCATCTGCTGAGAAAACTCCGGCAGCCTGTGACGCTCTCCATGGAAGAAAAAAAAATGCTGACTGAATATCAAGCCATCAGGACCAGTCTAAGATTAGTAACTAGTTTAGAGGCAAAACATGCGTGAATGAGACATGTTAGAGACATCCTTAAAACATGTATGATTTAGCTCTGCATTCTGCTGATTCCCCATATGTTTACATACACAAACAATAAGCTTAAATTATTGGATTTAAAGTCATTCAAGCAAACCTCGATTTCAGTTTAGAAGTACTCAAAGCTTAAAAGCAATATTTTGCCAACCTCCATTATTTCTTTTTTCTATTCGCCTTGCTATCTAAACATCATGGATGTATACAAGGTTCCAGCTTCGACGTCATTTACAACTGAGAGTCACTCTTAGTAATCAGAGGCATATAAGACTATTCTGACCTGCATGCCCACAGCAGAGCCGGCTGGAGGATACTGTGACTGCATCTTGGAGTAGGCCGAGTAGTATGGAGCCTCATTCATGAGCTTGTTGTAAAGCTCCAGTGCCTCCAAAACCTTCACATTCAACTCTGATAACTCTGAGTGATTCCTGCAACACACACAAACAAACATTAGTCCCAAGTACTGGATGAAGAACCTTTTGCATGTGCTGTGCATATCGTTATTATGATCAATCTGATTAATAATAGAGAAATGTTATATAATTGACACATTACCTGTCAATCTCCTGCAGCTTCTCATCAATCAGTGGGTTCATCTGTGCACATGCACCTGTTTACATTAACGGAGAGAAAAGGAGAAATGAGGTTATAAAGCAAAAGCACGGCTCACACTGACTGCAGCTGACAGCGACAGTTTGACTAGATTTAGAGTGGCATTAAAGTTTTTACCCTCCAGCTGGATCAGCTCTAGGGAGTCAGGAGTGGAATCTGCAGGATCTGTATTCTGCAGCAGTGCCAGCGTTCGGTCCATCTTCGTCTGCAGAAAGACGTGAGCAGATACGTGTTGGTAAAATAACAGACAGATGGATTCGCAAATGAAGAATCTGAGGAAATGTGCTACCTCGTCAATGAAGACGGGCTCAGGCTCTATTTTGGTTTCCAGGCTCGTCTCTTCTGGAGTCGCCGAGTTATCAACATAAGTAACTATAAAAGAAAAGGTTCAATTACATTAGCAGCTCTAGAAATAAAAATCAATATGCTCAACAGGAGGTACAAACAAGAGTCTGTGCTTAAGGAGCTACCAACCTGGCTCTGGCTCTGCATTCAGATTGGTTGTGACAAAGTTGGAGGGGAAAAGTCCAACTCCTCTGTGGTTCTCTCCTTTCCACCAGTTTGGATCACTGTAAACGGAAACATAAAACCAAAGTCAAGGAGCAACTGAGAGAAAGCCATACTTAGCGTCTGGCTAAGCTTCATACCAGTCAAAACCATTACAACAAGAAGTCTAAAAATTCTCGCCCTGCTGTGGTCTTTGGCAGCTCTAGAAAAGGCGGTTCCTAAGTGGGTTATGGTGAGTATTCAGTGTTCTTGGTATTAAAAAGTATTTTGATGTTTGCCTAGTTTTACCAGAATTTACAGATCATTTAAGTCCTTTTTTTTTTTTTTTTTTAAACCTGATCTGATCACAGATCATTTAAGTCCTAAAAATAATATCTCATATTAAAAATATTCATACTTCTGGATGACTCTCCAACAGGCAAACAAACCCTGCAACATTATTATCACTGACAGATGTTACATTGCACTGCATGTACTTTGAACCAAACTGATTAAATTTCTGTTTCAAAACAATTAATGAGCATGGAGGAGTGGTTACCGCCACGTCATAATAACTTATCAAAGGTTAGTTTTTGACAGCAGATCATTTCATTTATATATTATTTTTATATTCTATTTAGACATTACATCAGATTTTGGTTATTACTGAAATTACAAGGCAGGGATGGTATTTATATTCAACATCCATGATGATATAGCAACATGTCTGTCTGATCTTAAAGGTCGTGCATACTCTGGGACTTTCAGTGGTAAAGTATAGATCAAAGCTAATGGCTGAATGCGCCCTCTAACCTGACAGACCTGTCCCCTTCTCTGGATAATGAACACTTTCAGTTTTAGCTACGTAAACAACTTTTCACGTTCATCTCATCTGCAGTAAACTCATTTTTGCACATCCAGATCTTCATTCAATCTCGGTAAAACGGTGCCATCTATTAGTTGGGAGGATATAGCAGAGCTGATTCATGACAGGAAGTGTTATAAAATATTACCTGTCATCCAACACTAGAATAAGTTCTCCAGCTTTGAAGGTCAGCTCGTTGTCTTCAGCTGCTTCAAAGTCGTACAGCGCACGCACCTTCCGAGCCTCCTGCCCCCCGCCACCATTAGTATAGTTTGGAGGGTCAGAGGTCATGGTCATGGGGCGTGTCTCTGCCTGCTGCTTCTGCTCCTGTAAGGACAGCTCGATAGCTGAAAAAAATAAACAAGAGAAGTGGAAATGAAGAAAGGGTATATAGCACAGACAGATTTGGCACACATGCCAGATTCATTTAATTTTCAAAATGCAAATTGCTCTAAGGCAGGTGCTTCAATCACATTTTCAGCCATGGAGAATCAATTTAAAGGTTTTCACATGTATTTTTATCAGATTACTTTCTATGAAATCTGTGTAGAGCTTGTGGATTTTTAAAAATGAATAGAATACACTAGTGTTAATAAACTGAATGACGGCGTCTAACTTTACCTTTGGCGAGATCGTCATCATCCACTGGTTTGCTTGGAGTAGATGAGTTGGCCTTTGTGCTGGAACCCTGTGGTCAGTATGGAAAGACAAGGTCAGATCAGAGTGCAGAATAAGTGCACCTGAGGAAGAATGAAGCACAAAGACTTTAAATGAAAAAACAAAAAGTTTTTTAAAACACTGCTGCGCCACCTGGGGTTCATGCTGGGTATCACATATTGTTCAGAAATGTGTCTCTAGCCTTTAGACACAAATACTCCCAAGAGCTGTCTCTTTAATTATTTGCGTCCAGAACACAAACAATAGAAACGGGAAAAATGAAAACCGGTTTATTACCGCTTGAGTTTGTGCGGCCAAATCCAAACTGACAATAAGTAAATAAATAAACAAATAAACAGGTAAACATTGCCACAGCTTGAGTCACGCTGCCTGCTGCTTTTTTCCCTTAGCTGACAGAGATTAAATGTCATACCTGCTGCCACATGAGCCACCTGCTCTCCAGTGAGGCACATTTGCCAGCCTATCCCACAAAAGGAAATGCAGCGCACCATCATCAGAGCCAAATGGAGCACAGCAAGTGATAACAAAGCCAGGATGAGAAAGCAAATAAAATCTAAGGGATTTTAGACTATTGATATTAGGGCTGCAGCTATGAATTATTTTAGTATGTTTCATCCATGATCTGTTTCATTTGTCAAAAAAAAACAAAAAAAAACAAACCCTGTGTATTTACGTGTCATACTCAATTTTATTTTTGAAAGAAAACATTTTCCTAAATGCAAAGATATATCTAAATAATCTCAAGTAGAGTCAAAGCCATAACATTTAACTTTACTATGTCTTCCTCAAAGACTTTATGAGTTTTTGTACATGTGTTTCTGCTTGTTTAAGTGTGCAGTGAATGAGAGTTTGTGTCTGTAAGCCTTTAAAGGAGAATGTGGTGGCTTCTATGAAGAGAAGCGAGCATATCAGCATTCTGATGTTTGCCCTCTGCTTTGTTGCAGTTTTTGTGCTGCTGAAAACAAGACGTTATGATGGTGTAGACGTTAATTAATATTAACAATAATTCACTGCCCAACCTAACAACCCTGAGGTCAGTGGCTCAGAGTTTTACTGGGCCATGTATATTTTTATTGGCTTTTGAAAAAAGATGTAATTTTTTATATATTTTTAAAAAAAATATTAACGCAATTTAATTGAGACAGTATTTTTATATCATTTCACTTTCAATCTCAAAAATTTTATGAAAATCTTGAAATAAATATGGTCTAGTACACCTCATGTCCCCCCTTTAGACTCACCCCTGTAAAATGGGACGGCTGCTCAGCAAGCTGTATAATTTAAACATGTTTCAGACTAAGTTAACAGTTCAACTGCATTTGCTCTTCACGGTGTGTAAACAGACTCTGGCTCCACGTTAAACTGTGCCAGCCTCATCATCACTGCTGCTGTTGTGTTATCAGTGTGCGTGCGCTTAATATCAAACTTTTTATTCACACCCTGCTCCTTAAAAAGGTTTGTATTGCAGGTCTGCTTGTAGTCTTATGGCGTTTCCATTGTAACAATGGTGCGCCACAGAGACGTGCCTTAAAACAAGCATCGAAGCAAAGAATATGTGTCGAGAATTTTTTATAATCAAATTATTTGAAATACTTGAATCACTGCAGCCCTAATTCACATCACTGTCATTCATTGTTTATCATCTAATGCTCCGAGTTGTCTATTGTGTGGAAAAGGATGTGTTGCACATTTATGTCTCTACTAAAGGCTACAATAGTTATCCCCTCATTGGCAGCTTTATTAAAGTTTAGTTGAGTTTTCAGTCTTCAAGTATGTCAGATGCTTTATGAGAAACTGATGTCAAAGTCCAGTTTTATCTGTGGCACATACAGATTTGTTGCGTAACAAAAAACGCACACACATTAAGCAGCAGAACAGAAACTAGAAAGCAGCTCTGACCATTACCGAGTCAGACTCTATGACATAAACCTCCAAAGAATTATGTGAAATATGTGAAAAGGAAATTCCACTCTAAGCTCCTCTCAAATATACACTCTCAAAGACAGACAAACTCCACCCAGCCTGAACCTTCACAATCACTACACTAGCCTGAGGTCAAATCATAGCTACAATTCCAGCCTCAGCACCCTAGCGAACCCTACTGGATGTGGAATGTATATTACTAGCTTAAAAGAAGAACCTATTTCTAAGTTGAAAAAACAAAGTAGATTGTATCTTTTTAGTGACCACACAATGTAAAAGAGATGAGGGTATATTGTGATGTGAAATATTGTTTAACAGAACATCAGCTTATGTAAAATCTAATACTTTACAAAAAGAGGCCTTTATTTATGCTGCAAATACAGTATACTTACACTTTGTTTATCTGTTATACTGGCATCAAATATCACAAAGAATTATAAAATAAAAACTAAGGTGCAGCTGCTACAAAGTAAAGAGTGTATAAGACTTCTAAATTACTTTGTTAAATTTCTCAGAATCATCATGTCAACATACCTGTGAGGATGGGGATGGGAAGCTGACACCCTCCTCTTTCAGAGACTTGATGGTGGCCCCAATCAGGCTCAACTGTGGATCTTTCTGAAAGTCCTCTGCCCACTCAACCATCAGAGCCTTTAGCTTTTCACATACCTTAGGGTGTGCCTACAGAAGACATGAAAACAAACAGCTATGGAGTCTGGCATTGGTTAAGATTTTAACTGTAACATTAAACTTAAAGTTCCTCTGAGTTTGAAGGACTACACGGGCAAGAAATTCTCTGGATAAGATTCCACCCCAAAAAAGGGAAGAAGAAAAAAAACCCAAACCAGGTAAGTTTCCATACCTTGTTAAGAACGCTCTTCACTTCACTGGAAAACTCCCTTGAGCAGATTTCCAGGTGGAATATTTTGCCACAGTTTGATACACAAGCACCCAGCAACTGCAAGCCAAGACAGTGAAATAAGTATTGCAGTAAAAAGACAGCCACTCATTATTTACAGCACATTTTAACAGCAGGTGGGATTTGATGACAACAGCCTGAAATTATCTCAATAATTTAAAGACAGAAATCTAAGAATAGAGCAGGTCATGTGACAGTATTAGCTCACAATGACTCAGACAAACAGGTCTCACATTCCTCATTTCATTTAAATAATACTGGCATGAAAAGGGTCTACTTTCCTGTATCCTTTTAAAGGAAATGGGAATAGTAAACAGTTTGCAGCCCAAATGCCAGTAAACTGTACTTCTAACCCCAAAACTAAAGAGGTGTTTGACCCAATCTATTGATTTATTAAACTTTTGCAGTTATTTTTGATGCCATTTTTATACATTAAATTAAATAGTAAAGCAACAAACTCACGTTAAGGGCCTGCATCGCCACATGAGGCACTTTGTGGTTGACTCTCTTCATAATGGATCTTAAGCTGTCCTTTGGTCTGCAACAGAAGGGAACACAGTCTGTGGATTGGGGGTACTGCTGATGTCATCAAGTATGAAACACTTTCAAATTAAGTGTCCGGGGCCACTGGGCTGCTCAAATCAAAATGTGCCATTAATATTCAACGGAAGATGGCTCTTTCAAGCTTACCCATTGGTTGTTGTTCCAATCTTATCACAGATGTCCATGATAAGTGCCCAGTCATCTGTTGTGTTGTTTTCATTGGTTGCCTTCTCTGGAAATATGTAAAATGCGGATTTAGTGCATATGGTCCAGTGAGAAAATAACTCCGATGGCATTGTGGCTGCTCATCTCCAAACAAAATGTGGTAAGACATGCCAAATGCAAGGTGTAATATAAAAATGAGCCGCAAGCCCGTAACTGGCACATTGTACATCTAATTTATGTTATACTGTCACCTATTGGACTCAAAATGAGTGTGGAAGAGTTCTATAAGCCAACTATATGTTGCAGTTTTTATTGTGCAATCTTTTCCTAATGGCCTACTGTGACAAGACACTTAAAAATCCCATGTAAATATTTAAGTACTTTAACCTGTGACCCATTCAGCAGCTGACAAGCTAAAAGAAAAGCCTCATTAACAACTGAATTGCATTATCGTCTGAGCTAAAAGAAAAATCACAACATAAACTATATTGATCTCTACGATATTGATATTAGGTGGTGTTTCTGACATGCAAAGTGACCCACCACTGTTTCATAATATGCTAGTAGCAAATTACTTGTGACGTTTCCGACTCATAGTTTCACTCCCATGATTCTCTAGTGCAATAGTGCTCTATTGTATGGTCATACAAGGACTACAGTGTTGCACAGTCAGATAAAGCTGTTCAGCTAGGAAGTGCCTATGAAAATTTACATAGAATAAGCCTAGGAAAACACATAGGGTAGCTGACAAATTAAAGGAAAACACAATATAAAATGTCTTAGAAAGGTGCTGGGTCATTAGAAAGGCTTGGCATGGATTTTCCAAGACTCTAGACCTCAACTACAGGAAAACAACACCCTTTAAAAAAAATAAATAAATAAAATACATATCCCCTTATTTTATGTTTAAAAAATGGTGGTAGAAAGTGAGGTTTAACACACTGGTCCAAAATCTTCCATAAATGTTCAACTGGGTTAGGAGCTCATGAGTGTGAAGTCCATATTATTTGACTCATATACCTTATAGATAACCCGTTTGTCATGCAGGAAGAGACTATTTATCAGAATAGGAAGGTCACAGGACATCAGCGATTATTGTGAACAACTTACATTTGTTTTCACTGACAGTTCTCGCTAAAGGGACATGCGGACCCAAACAATGCCAGCAAAATGACTGCCACAATATGTTAAATCAGCAGGATTATCTCCATGCTGGAGTGAAACATTCAGAGTTTTCCTTTAATTTTACACCCATCTGAATACAGACAGATAACAACCAAACCTAGAAGGCCAGAGAGTGATTGATTAATTAGCCTTGACCAACCTTTTCTGATTAATCATCAGCCGAAGAGAAAAAAGAGCTTTCAACAAGTTTTAATGACTCATTACTATATTATTATCACATTTAACTATCCAATGACATATCAACTCCAAATACTGAAAACAGGCATCACTAACAATTGCAGCCCACGGAGACTTCTTTAATCCGCTTCTTTTTGTCTAACCAATACACCAAAATGTAAACCTCATTTAGTTTCTACATAAAACAAAGGAAAACACCAAATCCTCCCAAGTGAGAAGTCAAATTAACCGCAATGGGGATTTCACTGTTTTCGAGCATCAACAAAGTATACGCTTCAACGAAAATAGAAAAAAGGATAAAGGAGATTTAAACTAATGGTCTTTGTGTGATAAAGTACATATAATAGAACCATAAACGTATTTTGAGTTGATTTGGGATCAGCTGATCTTGTAATGGCGGTTATCCTGTGAGTTTATATGAATCACCAAGTTTTTTTTTTTTTCTTACAAAGCAATGGCTGATACTAACAAATGAAGTGGCCGACAAACTTAATAAAAGAGGTCGACAACACATCAACATGTCAGGTACAAACTAGCAAAGGCTACCAGGACTGGTATATGGTGTTGTAACAAAAATTGGCAGCCCTAAAGTAACTTATCACGTAGCGCTAGCAAATAAACAACTCGAGCTAAGCTAGCGTTAGCCTCCAGTGTGACTGGCCCTATCGTTAGCTTCTGGCTGTGACACACTCAAAGGGCCAAAGAGACAACAATTCACTTACCAACATCTTGGTCAAATGGATTTTGGGAAAATAAAGGCATGTTAACAATTTATAAAGACGCAGACTTTGTGATGAAAAAAGTACGTGTGTTCTTCAGGCTAAACCTAAACAAATATCGCTTCCTCGTCCATCAAACTCTCACCAGTTGCTCTTCCGGAAACTTGGCTGTCTCCAATAATGCCTGTTTACAAAAAAATTAAAAATAAGAAATAAAAATACTAAGCAACTGAGTCTGTAGCACTTTTTCCTTTAATCGTGTTATTTTTTATTTTTACTTTGTGGAAATATAGCGCTGTGGAATTACTTAAACTTAAGCAATTAAAGGTAACACCTTGTTTATGGTTAAAGAGAAACACTGTCATCTAGTGGGGTAATAATGGATGTGGGCTCAGCATTGTTGTCCCAATGATACATTCACAAAGTATTAGCTTTTAAGTAAATAAATTATTATATATGACTACATATTTTTCTACACGGCTCCTCATATTTATTTAAAAATTCAGCATGACAGTGGTCCTTAGCAAAAAGGGGAAACTGGTATTTTTATGAGTCACTATAGTGAAACGTTATTAACTGGGCATTACCTTCAGGCATTTCTTTTTATGCAGATTTCACTAGCATCAAAGACCAAAATCATCTTCTTGTGCAGTCAATTGTGACTCTTCAGTTTCAATGACAGTGACAAAGAATTCTTTAAAAGTGCAGAAGCCATCATAAGAGCCGTTTTATTGTAGTCTATGGTTCCCTAAAGCATAAGCACAGGTGTCTATCCAGATGTAGTCCAGGTCAGTTTAATCTGTTAAGAATGGAATAGAACACAATATAAAAGAATGGAATAAAAAAATATTGTTTATTGTTACTGAAAATAGTAAAATGCATTGAGTGGTTGTTGGAGTATTTTTACACAACTAATTATAAATAATTAGATAAATATTACAAATAGTAAATATATGTAAAAAGCATAGGTGTATATACAAAGCTGGTATATACAAAGTTAAAATAAAAAACTTGTATTGTAGTAGTGTAGTGAAAAATGTATTACAACATGACAAATTTGACAAGAATGATTTTGAAAGTTACACAAGGGCTATGTTGATTTTGTGTGTTGATTTAGAGTCCAAATGACCTTGGGGAAGAATTGGCTCATGAGTCTGGTGATCTGTGTTTTGAATGACCTATTATTAGTGTGGGCAACAGGTCAAACAGTTGAGAAATATGGAATTGAGGAACTAACTTGAATTTGATGATATATTTTGGCTGTGGATCTGGATGTGTGTATTTGTGGTGTCTGCCAAGTGCAATAAGCAAAAATCATTGTTGGGCTTGTTTGTAGAGTTGACCACTAACAGTTGCACAATCGGTTGCTTGGTTGTTTGTGAGAAAATTACTTGCCATTTTTAAAGCAAACTAGTTTCCCCAGTTCTTAAAAGCTGGCCCAACTCGATAGTTAGGTTTCTGACTGCTGGTCAAACGTTCAGTGTACTTGAAAATAAGTAACAGTATAGAATAGGCCTTTACTGTCCTTGTACATATACAAAGAAGCTGTGGAAATTATGTACAAAGAAATAAACGCATAAAACAATCAATAAATAAATGCATATAAGAATAAGTACTCAAGTAAAAAATAAATAAATAAATAAAGTAAATAAAAATAAATAAATAAGATGAAATCAAATCACAAGGAGAACAATAAACTGGGGATTTATTAAAGGTTGAATACATTCAGAAGCAATAAATAAATAAATATTGTAAACATTGGGTCCTCCATAACGATACTATCATTACTGATTAGCAATTCCAAGTCAGATCAAATATTCTGTGCCACTTATTTGCCACAGAAAATTATTCATTATTTAGAAAACAAATAAGGCAATGTGAAGAAACCCAAACCGGGCCCCTGAAACAGGGTGGCACAAACCGCCACCTGCAATCACAGGACCTGACGCTAACGCAGTCATCCTGCACACTCTGCGGGCAGTAAATTATTAGTTAAATTATTTAAATAAGTTAATTAGTTAAATAAGGCAAATAAAAATATTTTAAAATAAAAAACTTAAATAAAGGAATAAATAAATATGTTTTTTATGTTTTAAAAATGAATATTTATTTAATTGTTTTTATTTATTTATTTTTAAACTACGCTTCTCAAAACGAAGACGGAAGTGAGGTGGAGCTAACCATCCCGTTTCAGTACGACACTTCCTGGTGTGGCCCATGTTCCTTCCCTGACAGCCGCCGTCGTTCAGGAGCGGAGACCGTTGATAGTTGCAGTTATGTCGGCAGCTGCTTCGGGGACCAGCAAGGCGGCCCACGGCGATGTGGCTGCGAAGAGAAAGAAGGGACCCGGTGCCCTGGCCACGGCATATCTCGTCATTTACAACGTTGTTATGACAGCGGGGTACGTAGCGTGTTTCCTCGTGCTAATGCTGCTGGGTGGTGGATGATAGAAATGTCTCTGGTGGTGCTGATGGGCTGTGCTAAATAATGGGCGAAGGAGTTCCCCATTGTAGTGTTACAGCGTTAATATTCTTCCAGTTTTTTGCAGTTATTAATGTCAGAAACATGCCTAAGCGCGCTATGGAGAAGCACAACTTTGAATGTTGTTCCCCCGGCATCCAACGGCTTACAAAGATTAACATTAGAGGAGCAACAGACAGCCACCTGGCGTGGACATTAATTGTGACTGACGGGACGCTACTCCATACAGTACAGGGATATTATTATGACAGATATTCATTGTGTGCAGTTTTCTTTAGTTGTTTTATGTCAGAAAGTGCGGATTCACGCATTGAACATGTTGTTTTGTTGGATTACTGAGATTGATTTTTGTTTATTTAGCACCCGCTCAAATGAATGAGAGAGAATTATGAAAATGAAAGAAAGATTATCGTAAGCCCGATGTTACCAAAAACACATGTGATAGTTTATAATATTAAAATAAAGCAGTCTTTTTAAAGAGTGAAAAGACAATTCAGTGATTTAAATGAGATTTTTTTTTTTAAAAACCTACAAATGAGGGGTTTTTTGTTGTTGTTTTTTAAGTGTATGTTTGGAGAAAGAATACGATTGTGATGGAGGTTGTTGTTTTTTTTTCAATAATGCAAACATATGTTCTTAGCTTTTCAAATGGTAGTTATCTTGAACCGTGTACAGAGTAATCCATTTGCAGATTTTATTGCTCTGATTTTCAGACTGTTGCACAATTGAATGGTGACTTGTTTGCTGACTGTTCGAACCAGTTAGGCCACATTTACCCTCCTCAGTATTGACGGCCTGTACAGTGCTTGCTTTGTGCTGAGCACTTAGGGTGTTTTTTCGTAGGCACGGTTTTGCATATTCAGCCACAGCCGCTAAGCAGACCTGCTCAGTTTCTGCCTAACTGGCCCCAGAGTTGATATCAAATGCAGCCAAGACGGAGATTAAGAGTCATTAAAACCAGAGTGTGAAATGAAACTTTCTCTGAATTAATCTTAACTACATTATTTTTATTTAGTTCGTGTCTGACATTTCCAGCTCCTCATTTCCTTGAAATGAGGAAAAATATATACAACGAATGGTAGCACAAGGTGGTCCAGCACCACAACTAAGCACCCACTACACCCAGTAATAAGACCTCTTAAATAATTTTTTTCTTTAACTTGTTACCTGTGTGTTGTGTTTGTCTGTGTGCGCATGTTTGCCAAAAGATGCAAAAGTCGCAGCTGTTTTAATGGCTGCTTTTGAATGTATGCCACAAAAACTACAGACACATCATAGATGTTTATTTCTACAGCAATATCATCTGGTAGGCCTTGTTTTTCATTTGTGAAGTGACCGCATTGCATTTTCCCCTACTGTTCAGGTGGCTGGTGATAGCTGTGGGTTTGGTCCGAGCTTACCTGGCCAGAGGAAGCTACCATGGGCTGTATTACTCCATAGAGAAACCTCTGAAGTTCTTTCAGACTGGAGCTGTTCTCGAGGTGAGATAACCACTAAAGGTGTGGCATAACTGATAAAAACTGAGCATGCAGCAGGTGTATGGTCTGTTGAATATGTGGTATTATTTCAGAGGTCACTACTATTGCTCATATCAGCACACGCTATCAGTTTTGTATGTAGAGACTAGTAATGAGAAAAAATAATTTTATTAATCCAGCAATAGCCTTTTGAAACATATAGGGCAAACTAATAATGGACAGTGTCTAACAGTGTCTTTCATTCTCTTCAGTGTTTGGTATGTCCTGATAACTGATAACTTAACATGCCTCTCTGCACCATGTTGAAGCCACACAGTTAATGACTTTAGGATTTTAGTTTCCATTTTAAGTATTTTAAAATCCTAAAAATATAGTTTGGTGCAAACTACAAATGAATGTCATTTTCTAATGTTTTTCAACACTAGGTTAAAAAATGTATGTAGACATTCTTTTAGCCTTACATGTGTTTAGAGTAGTCATGCTAACACACATACTGACCCAGATGTGTGTAGTGAGTGTTAGAGGTGTTGTAGTGATGCTGTCCATACGCACTGTATACTTAAAGTCAATATATTCCGTTCATCAAATGACACATGCACTGACTGATCTCAGCCTAGCTAGGCGATCAAAAATAGGGCCAATGATTTTGTCTTAGTTTAGTTACTCTGAGCATATTGTTTCAATAGTATACATAATGTATTATAATGTATTAACGGGGTAGGTATTTGGAACATTTTTATAGGAAGTCTTCTGAGTATAAACTGGACAAACAATAGCTAGAGTTAAAAATGTGTCCGTGTACTTGATTCCAGAAACAGATTGAGTCATTTTCTATGATCTTTTTTCTCTTTTACAGATACTGCACTGTGCTGTAGGTGAGTTTCTCCTCAGACTGCACCCTCTCTCACTTACACTGCTTCGTGTCACCAGTGCAGCACAGATTAGATTTAGATCCATGCATTGAGTCATCCTTTTAGGTAAAGCTTCCTCACCAGGTACCCAGGACTAAAGTTTTATATATCTTCAAAGGGTAATGTGCAGAAATGCTTAAAAACAGCTGTTTAATTTGATTAAGCTTCTTCTTTTTTTTTTTTTAACAAGGAAGGGAAATTCTTGAAGGACCTTTGTTTGTGAGGCAGTGTTAACCTAATGTGTTTTTTTGATGGTGGGAAAAGCCCGAGTTCCTGGAGAAAACCCACACAAGCACAGGGAGAGAACACTGTCTGCACACAGAAGAACCTCCCAGGCGTTAGTCCTTACCACTGAGCCACACGCTGCCCACTGAAACACAGTTATAAATACAGAAGCAAATAAACAGCATGTTTGGCATTTAAAGTGGGGATATGTTTTGTGCATTTAATGGAAGTATTTTAGTTTATTGAGACATTTATGTTGACAGACATAAGCTATTGTAAGCTAGGCACCAGTGTCAGAAATGGAGTACATTGATTTATTTATTTTTATAAATTTGATCACGCCTTAAACACATGGCTCATAGATATGTGTATTCAGTGTTTAATATGGTGTGAGTATTTTAGGCAGCTCTCTGATTTTGTCACCAAAAGAGGGAACATCCTCTGGGAGACTGTTCGGTGTGCTTCCCATTAGACCAGTTCCAGATAGACAAGATACACCGAGCATTAAAACTCTTCTGGTGACTCAAATTTACTTCACTTTTTCTCAGTATGACCTTCAGTTACCTCTGCTACAGGGTGTGAAATATGTTAAAGATACTGGAAAAATCGAGTATCAGATGTTTGTTGTTTACATTCCAAACGGAATATAAAGTAACGTTGATGGCTGTTTAGTTAATGACACATTTGGGTGGTTTTAAATTTGTAGATAGCTTGTTTCTTTTCTAAACCAGTGCTATTCATTCCAGAGGTTTGAAAAATGTAGTTTAATTTGTGAAATCTTTGACCTTCACAACCAAGTTAACTCATCTTTACTGGAACCCAGTTGCAACCTGTTGTTCGAGCCTCAAACACGTCAGTTATTATAAAGTCATTTTTTTTACTGGCCAACATATGTTTGCAGATCTCATATTGACAAATCGGATAACAAAGCTTGATATCTCAGTTTACAGTTTTGACAGAAGACATAATTATGAGTCGTGAAATCACATTTGTAGATGTAAGTCAGATGTAAATATGTACAGACAAACAAAACCTTTTCACATCTGAAGTGTGTACAAAAAAAGAGGGTAGAGAAGCTGTTTGCTCACGGGGCGTTAATGTGATGAGGAGAGTGGCTGTGGCCAGGTTGGCCACGGTTGTAATGCACAAACCGTTCTCTCTGTTATCTGGGATTTGAAGCTAAAGCTAACTGACCTTTCATACTGTAAACAGGCTACCCGAGGCTGCTGTCCACTCACACACACACACACACACACACACACACACACACACACACACACTCTGCACCATCATTTATGACTGTCCTATATGTGGAAATGTTACTCACAATGTCTCTCATCAGCATCTTTCTCAAATGTATCTACTTTAAAAATTACATTATTATGATTATTATTATTAGCAATTTTAAATTTCAGTGAAAAGCTAAATTTAAACTTAGAATGTGAATGGAAGCTTAGTCCCACCATAACAACATATGACCCTTGAGGTTCCTAGGAACTCCCACAAAGGTGGTTAGAGATTGTGGCAAGTGTTTACATGTCTGTCTGTCACTCTGTGGACACATTTTGTTAGTGTGGTAAAGTCATAACTGTGCAAGGTACCGCCACAAAGCTTTGCAGATGTGTAGCTGAGGCCAAAATGAATGTGGGTTCAAATATAGTTGTGTTCTGATCTATGATTGCAGGGCCAAATATTGATTTAAAGGAGCACAGATGTTACTAAAATGGTTCATTGTTTGGTATGAACCTTTGTTTTTGTTACACATTTGTAACTAAGTTGTTTTTTCAAAAATAAAAGTATACAAAAATATAATAAAAGTGCTTAATATTTCCTTCTATAGCAGTTTAAGCCATTAAATGCTACATACTGCTAGTAAAAAAACAAAACAAAAGTATACATCAGGACAGGTGTAACACATTTAATATTCAGAATTAAACTGAATTAACTATTGAAACAAACATTCTTCCTTTGTCATTTTTTCTTCTTTTTTTGTCATCACTTAGGACATATTAATCTATTTTCTTTCTTTTTTTTCATCAAACTTTACTGGAATTGTCACTGGGCAAACAGAGCTCTCAGTGACTGCGATGCATTTGACCCGTACAGAGAAGCAGCTAAAACACGTGAAGTGTGAGTTAACACAGTGTACATGCAGAGCGTCTGCAGGCTTTCAAGGTTAACCTGTCTATAGCTGATGGACGGCAGCTGGTGCATTGCAGAAATGTTCCACACTTTACAATTATTGTTCTGAAAGCGACTATGTAATACATTTTCTGTATACCTGAAAGGATTTTCCAAGGAGAGGACAGTTTCAGTCAGCTCTACTAAAACCAGTAGTCTTGCATGTTTCTATGTTTAGTGTTTGTGTTTTGCCTCATCTCCCAGGAATCGTACCATCCTCTGTGGTCCTGACTGGATTCCAGGTCATGTCCCGGGTCTTCCTCACATGGGCCGTCACGCACAGCGTCAGAGAGGTACAGCGAGTTTCTTTCCTTTTGCTACTTGTGTAAACTGAACTTGAATTACACCGTCTTTCTACGTCGTTTCATTCACTTAAGTTCAAAAGTGACCAGCTGATCTACTGTTTGCCCTGTTTGTAGCTTGAAGAGGAGTAAACGAGTAAGTAACATTAAACAGTTTTACTGTAAGGTTGCAGGAATGAATCGACAGCATCTGTCTAATCTCTGATGTGTTTTATTTCCTGTTTGTCTGAATGATGCTGCACTGACATTTTTCTCAAACTGTTCTCTCTTCCCTTTTACATGAATGCATTTCTAGGGTGTATTTAGAAGAGTGAATTAATAATGCATAGTGCGCTTGTCTCTTTAACATAAAATGTACGTTGTTTTTAACCTAATATTTAAGGATATTGAATGTTGGCCTGCAGTGTGATCTGATCTCTGAGCATCTGACACAAACAGCATGGTTCTGTGAGGGGGGGAAAGTCAAGTTTGGCCTACAGCAGAGTAACTACTGTAACATGATGCAAGGCCGTCTGTTCCCCTGTTCTCCCTCCATCATCCTTTTTTTCTCTGTGTGTGTGTGTGTGTGTGTGTGTGTGTGTGCGCAGGTTCAAAGTGAGGACAGTGTGCTGCTGTTTGTCACAGCCTGGACTGTCACAGAGATCATCCGCTACTCCTTCTACACCTTCAGCCTGCTCAATCACCTGCCATACCTCATCAAATGGGCTAGGTAAGAAATTATTAGTGTATTTTCATCCAATGAAGGACTGAAAGTACTAAAAGTAAGAATAAAAGATGAAATAATAAACAACAACCTGAACTAAAGTAATACAAAAGGCATTAATAATTTCTTTAAGTTCTTAATATTTAATCTGCTTCCTGTTTTTTTTAAATATATTTTCATCATCATCTTAAGAATTAAATGATTTTTAAATATATTTATTTATGTTTTGCTTTGCATATTTTATCTAACTTATTTCTCTTTGTTTGCTTATGTTTATTCATGCTTTTTTTTGCATATTATCAAAGTGATAATATGCAAATTAAAATTTATTGAGTTGCATTACAGTTTAATTAATGAAATGCTGCCATGCAAACTGTGCCTCAACTTTTTACCTATTAGTTGATCGATGCAAAGATAAACAGAAACGGCTGACTGGAGTCAGGTCCTTCGAGAACAAAGCCACTAAGCTGCTAATAATGCTGTCAGTCAGGACAAATTTCAATCTGCTAATAATTACATAAAAAATGTAATAAAAATACTCTCCTTGGGTGTTCCACTGTTAGTTCTCAGCCTGTTTTCCAAACAAAATAAGAAATCTAATTAATGTAATGAAAGGAAAATAATTGATTAATGGTTTTGTTTACTTGACCTCTTTTCAAACCTAATTCAATCCTTTATGGATGAAAATCTTAAGGTCGTATTACGTGAAAGAGGATGCTAAAGCAGTAAGGAGTCACTGTTCATCACATTACGTCAAACACTGCCAAGTTTTTTCGTCGATGTCATCAAACATGCAGAAAAGCTGGTGCTTCAACAATTAAACACAAGCCTCTCTCCATCTGCATCTACAACCAAGGCAACAGTTGTTAAGAGCCTCCCTCCCCGAGGTCTTTGTTGCTAGGAAGCAAATGGGACCATTGCTATATTGGTGTTCAACTCTGAGTTTGACGTGAGCCCTGAGAGACAGAAATTGGTTGTGCATTTGTGGAAAATTCATTGTAGGATCATGGAAGAGAGTCACTGGGTTTGGAGTGCAAGTTATAGAAGAGACAGATGAAGAGTTTTCTCTCTGTAGAAGACGACATCTTCATCGTGTGCACGTGTCATATTTAATTGCAAACTTTTGCTTCTTTCTGTTTAAAAGGTGTGATTGCTTAACACTTCAATGATTTAGGATCTTTTTTTTTTGCACCTGCTGTTGCTTTATGTTTGTGTCGCAGTATATATTTAAGAGTTTAAGCTTTAAATCATGTCAGTGATTTCTGCGTGATTTCAGATTTAATGCTCTAAATGCTGCTTTGCATTATTACTCTTAATGTTTTCTATAACCTCTTACTTAGTGTTTTAGGCAATGATTTACTACCATACTGCTTCCTGTTACTAAAACAGCAAATAAACGATAAAGTGATAAGGCTAATTGTGTCTTTCCCTTCCCCTCTCATTAATAAACCTCTGTGCTGTAGGTACACCTTCTTCATCGTGTTGTATCCCATGGGAGTGACTGGGGAACTGCTGACTATCTATGCAGCGCTGCCATACGTGCAGAAGACAGGCCTGTACTCTGTCACCTTACCCAACAAGTACAACTTCTCTTTCGACTACTACACCTTCCTCATCCTCATCATGATTTCCTACATTCCCCGTAAGTCAAAGCCCTGCATGAGGGTTCGGGGCAAAATAGCCCATTGTTCATTTGCAGGTTATTTTTGCATCAGAAACCGATCAATAAATGACATTTTTAGTCATTTAGTTTTGAAATATATTTGCAGACTCCTAATCAAACATGCAGAGCTCCCTGTGGGAGGATTCTCAGTCACATCTTCAGATGGCTTTTTGCATGTTGCAAAAAAAGCATTTGTAGCTCTCATAACTTCATTTAGAGGCTTTTATTTTTTCAGTTAGGAGATAAAGTACTAAAGTGCTAAATTAAAAAAGAAATTAAAAAAAAAGTCTTCCCTTTTCTTTTGCCCTTGAAACACTAGACATCTGCTTATGTATGCTAATTGCACTTAAGGATTCACTACTGTTGGTTGGTGACTGCTATGAGCTGAGTGCTGCTTGTTTGTGGCCACCCCTAATATTTACACATTTCACAACAGAGAGCCTGTAAAACTGAGAAAAGAACTAAACATAGCACGAAAAGTGAGGAAATGTGTGTTTGGTTGGATATTGCTTTGTTGTAATAAATCTGATGTTCCCATGTTTAAGTTGAAGGTTTAGGGGCTGCAGCTACCAAATAGGATGTTGATGAGTGAGAAGTGATGGACTTATGTTATCAACCTTGTCAACAACAGTGAGAGGGATTTTGGTCCTAGTTGTCTCTGACAGCCCAGTTATTTACGATCTCTATCTGAAGAAAATGTTTTTTGTAACCTAGCAACAATAAGTGCTGAGAGAAGGGTGCTGAAAATGAGGTCATGGCTGCTTTCAGCTGCCTGTGGACACAGACCCATAATGACATAAGCTATTACATAATTAGTGGGGTTTTTAAAAGAAAAAATAAACGCGCATATCAAAGACATAATTACAATATTATGCACTCAGTGGTCACATTATTAGATATGCATGTGGAATCTATTGCAACTGGTTATAATTTTCCCCTTTTTGTGGTATTGTAGGAAATGTGTAGATAGAAAGTTGGGTCCATATTTTTTTTGTTGTTTAGTGGTCTGTGTGTAATTTCTCAGTGGTGAACGTGTTCTCTTAAGCACTCAAACTCAACATCTGCACTTTGACTTAACTGTAACTTGAATAGGAGTTGGTGCACTGATCAGCATTTATTAGAGAATGTATTAATTTGTTCTTTCCCCCTGCCTCTCCCAGTCTTTCCCCAGCTCTACTTCCACATGATCCGGCAGAGGAAGAAGGTGCTGGGTCACATAGAGGACTACGGCAAAGTGGAGTGAGCCCAGTGGCATTCAGCAAGATTGAAACGAGGGGGGAAAAATGAAAAAGAAACCAAAACATCAAATAAACGAGGAACAAAATTACGCCCGCTTATTGGAAACACGAAGCCCGACCAGGTTTAAACTGCCAGAACTGACCTGGCAGACGGTCCAATTATCAAGCAACTTTCTTTAATACAGCCGTTGTTTTGGTTGGACACAAAGAACTGGTGTTATCTTTTTGTTTTGTTTTTTTCTCTTTTATATTATTCATGAACAAACTTACAGAGCTACTTTTGTTTAGTCAGAGAGCTTGCAGCTGTGAAGGATCTGTATTTTGACTTGGGTACAGTTGAGCTGCTGTCTGAGCAGTGAGCAGAGCTCCATCACTTAAAGCTTGATTCGAATTATACAGTGATATAATTCATACCTCTCTCCGCTTCCCTTCCCCTCTTTTTAAAAGACACTAAAAAAAAAAGTAGAGTAGATTTGTTGCCTCCCCATGACTCGTATTTTGGTTTCTTTTAAGACGCTTTGCTTTAGAAAGAACGATGTGAAGTCTAATACTGAAAATTGGTGTCTGTAGGTTTTGCAGGTACAGTGTTCGTTGCTGCAAACTGTGGTCCAGATGTTTGTGTTCTGTCATTTATTTTATTTAAAAGTTTGATTACATTCCTGATTTAGTTCAATAAACCTTTCATTCCATGCTTGCATGCTTGGGTTTTCCTGTCCATTTTATTCCCCTCAGCCGTTGTTTGCTTGCTTGTGGTTGTGATGTCTGCCTCAGCTTAGTTTATGTTTACTCTAAAAGCTTTAAAAGTTTCCCGGCTTTCCAACTGATGACTGTGAGCCGTATCCTTTGATTTCTTCATTGTTTGATGTCCAGGTGGTTCATACACTAATTCCTGTGACTAGACAAGTCCCGTTTTTGTTTTTTTCCTGCGCACATTCATCATTTTTCTGCCTTTTGTTTCTTTAATCTGTTGGATGTTTATAGCATTGTTAGCTTCATTTAAATTATACTTTAAGCATCAAGATTAAAGCATTCCTGCTCCTTTAAGCTCCTAGTGTGTACCCCACCTCTTACAAACACAGTCCGTGTGTCTTAAATGGGATGTTTTAAAAAGAAAACACTTACAAAAGAAGTTCTTTTGACATAAGATACGGGACACTTAAGCAAAAAATAAAAAGAGCAGATAGCACAATCTGTAGTAGCAACAGTGTTTTGGGATGAAATAAGCTTTGATAATGTAACACTGCATTGTAGCCTAAATATGTGTTGGAGTTTTTACTTTTATTTTAAAAAATCCAGATTGGGGTCTGTGTAGTTTGGTAAATACGCTTGGTGGTTATTATTTATATAGAGGATTGTAAACTAAAGTACTTTTCATATGTGACAGCTACATGGCATTACAGGAGTAATGATTTTCTCCTGTGGGGTTTTTTTGTTTTTTGTTTTTTTGGACACAATGTTACATTTGAGCATTATAATCCTGAATGCTTGATATTTTTGTTGGACTCAGGTGGCACCGTAACACCAGGCTCGAGATTACCTTTAAGTTAAAACATAATGCTTGCAGTAACTGCCTTTAAGCACCTCATCAGCAAAGCAGTATCAGCAAAAAAAGAAAAAACATTTTCTGCTTAAGTATTTAAATAAAAACTTCTTTTTTTGTCATATCTCTGGTGATAACTAGCCATGCACAGATTTGTTGGTTTCACAGTGTCTGAGATTTCTGCCTCCATCACAGTGCATTAGAGGCACATTGGATTTTTGTTGTGGTTCCCAGAGAAATGTAACAGTAGCCAAAAAAAAAAAGGTTCCAAGTTATTCTGAATCAGTAATTGCAGATGGCTTTTTAAATACACGCAGAACCACCCACAGTGCAATGCAGCTCTTAATAAGTTACACCCATGTTTTATAATTCACAGGAAAAAACGCTCCCTTGGTCACACCATGTGGTTTTAGATTTACTGCCCCGGATACTTTTGGAAGTCTGTAGTTAAAATAAAACTTGAGGCTGAAATCTCAGAAACAACTATCTCTTGTTTGGAAGGGATTTGTGTACATCATGCTTCATTATGCTGTTTCTTCTAAAAGTCAGTGTCACAGATTACAAACAAGATAAATTATGCTGCTAAAGTTCAGCTTGCTGTCACGATCCTAAACCACTCCTTTATTCTAGCAACGTAAGCACCGAGTGGCTGTAATGTCAAATCCAGCCTTTGTTCTCCTTTTATTCCCCACATTATTCTCCTGAAATGATTGAGCATGATCAGGAATATTTGTTGGAAATGTCTTGCAGGAGCACAAGTGCAGCTTGTTGTAAAACTGCATGAAAGAGGAGATCTGGCTGTCTGCAGGAATGATGATCTATGTTATTAATCTCAGTTTAAAAAAGAAAGAAAAGACACAATACAGAAGCATGGTGTGTTACTCCAGAATTGCTTTTCCTGAATAAAGTTTTGATACAAATGTTTTGCATGGGGCCAGCAGACTTTGTGCAGGTGTGAATAACAAGTATATATTTACAATAAAGCTACAATATGAGAATCATATTTGCTATTTTCGTATATAAATGCATAAACATGACTAGCATGCACTTGTACACAAATAGCCCTAATGGACCATTGATGGTGCCTGTGAATTATAATGCCCTTCTCATAATTTTGGGGGGGAGATGGCTTGTTTTGTGTGTGCATATGTGTGTGTGCGCGCGCCTTAATGTACCAGTGACTCACTCATACACTATGTAGGTGGGAACATTGTCTGTTGTATAATATAGCAGCATTGGAAGGCTTTACCAGCTAAATACAAGCCAAAACCAAGTAGCCCATTAGCCTGACGCTGTAATGAAAATGGACGGGGTGCATGAAGCTGGGCAGGATAAGCACTGCCTTTCTCATTTGCGCTGCTGTTAACGTATCATGCCTTTGGATGTGACGTCTGTGGTGCAAATACTTTGCAGGCTTGGGCCCAATCGAAATGAACTGAACAGTAAGCCTGCTGACACTGTGCACCACTGTCAGTGTGATCGAATGATACATAACATGCAAATATAAAGATGTGCTGTACACAAATCAAAGAGCTATATTTAGATATATGACGAGGAAGTGAGTGCAGAATAAATAGGGCCATTTGTATAATGAAACTACAGACAGCTTAAAATAAAAGAAAGTTGTTGTTTTTGTAAATATAACACATGGACAAAATTTGCAAAATGCTCTCATACTGGATGAATGTTATAATGACCTGTGGGTCTGTCTGTAAGAGGCACGTCTGCTATGGACTCGTTCAGTAACTAAACAGGAAGATTTTACAAAGATCGAACAATATCGAACCATAGAGGCACCAATATTCTGTTAAGTTATGAAGAGCTGAAACCTAGAGCCCCGACTTTTTTGTTGTTGTTTGTTTTTTAGTAAATTTCAGACTTTCCTAGTGAACAGCAAAATCTCTCAAACCTTACAGCCCCAGGTGGTAGTGTCAGATATCTGTTAAAAGCAAACAGAAAAAAACTGGTATTTCTATGTATACAGTCAGGGTAAAAACAAAGTACAAACTTTTTCTGTTCTAAGGTTTTCCACATAAGGGCAAAATGGTCCTTACCAGATCTAAAAAAAATAAGTAAATACAACCTAACATGAAATTTTACACCATGTAATTATTTCTTTCTTTTACAAAAAGCCAGGTTACAGAAGCAATGTGTGAAAACCAAAGTAAACTTTTAAAGCTTCAGTAGGAATTAAGAGGTAAGTAGCAGGGACTGCTAAGCAAATGCACTTAATTAACAGATTATCATTTCACAGTTTGCAGCTCTGGAGCATTCAGGTGTGTGCCAACACAATGTCAGTTTGTGAAAGGCTGTGCTGCAACCTTCAGAGGGCTGTGAATGAACCAATGCCTGCAAATTTTAATGAGCTGAAGCGACGTTGTAAAAAAAGAGAGGACCAAAATTCCTCCGCAATCATGTGAGAGACTGATAAAGCCATACAGGAAACCAATCATTCAAGTTGGTACTGCTTAAAGTGCTGTACAAGGTGTTGATGGGAGCAGTTAGTTTTTCACACAAAGCTTCTGCTTGGCTTAGTTTCTGTTAAATAACTAATGACACAATGTAACGATATAATATATAATGTTTTGTAGTTTATCTGACATTACACTTACCTTTCAGACCTGGTAAGGAACACATGATTTTTTTATTATGTCCTGGAAAAAACAACAACAACAACAACAACAAACTTTCTGCAAGATGTGTATGTAAATGCCATTACTTAGCAACAGCAAAGGGCCCTGTCAGCTGCTACGAGTGTTAAAATTGTTGATGACAGCTGAATACGAGATTTTTTTTTTACCTCAACATCACCAGAAACATCAGCTTTAACAATGTTAGATCCCCTATACTTACATCTTTCTCTGAAGGTACACATATTAGCCAATACAACCAAAACCTAAGTACTGATACTTGCTAGCCCATAATAACACACTTTAACCTACTGAGACCCGAACTTTTTCATGGCATGAAATTTTTATTTTTCTTTGCTATTTGGGCTGATTGAGACCTGATGAATGTAAAAAAAAAAAGAAGAATGATCTTTTTACCTGATGTAGTTTCTGAGAAAAATGATATCCACATATGAGGACATTTGCTTTAAATTTCGATAGAACATTATAAAGTCACAATCGAGTAATGATGTGCAAAACTCTTTATTTGGTGTCTGAACACAGCAGCATTTTTCCTGAGTACAAAAACAAAATGAGAAACAACAATTGTGCCCCTTTGAGCAATATGGTTCATTTGAAGTGCTGCTAACAGTTGCTGGAAGACGTATGCCTGTAACAAAGTCAAAAAAGTAAAAGATTTAAGAACATTGCATGAAACACGAAACATTTCAGGTGGCAGTGTAATGTCCTCGTAAGTGGATATCAGGCCCTTGTATAGCAAAATTTAGTATTGTGGTCTAGACAACCCAATATTTTATGTCCACATATGTGGACGCCAGGTACTAGGAGGTTAAGACTGGCTAATGTGATTCTATCTAATGCAAGAGTTCACAAAGACTATGTGGCTGGGATTCAAAGCCTCATATCTGAGATACTCTAGTAAGTGAATGTGAACTTAATTTATTGGATAAACAGATAGTATCTCTGACTGTATATGTAGGGCTGTGTGTTCGTACAGGTGAGACTGTAAAGGCTGCTCTCTACACCAGGATGAGTCACACAACACTGCAGTCCTCCTCATTTTCTCCTTTCCGAGAAAAAGAGAGACAGAGAAACCAGCGCAGACTGAATTCTCCCCCTGTGGGTGAGGGCCTCTTCACCGTGGTGTCACTTCTTCACGGCACAGTATCTTTGTGTTTCGCCCTCTTACGTCGTTCTGCGTCTTTACTCAATTCAGCCGACACATCCCCTGTAAGTCTGAAATAACTGACGTTATTTTAGACAACAGTGAATGGTTTATGTGGGCGTTATGATGTTCAGCAAAGCATCAGCACAGCACATAATAACCGATTCAGTGGATCAGCGCTGCTGCTCACCGAGGCTGGTTTTCTGCTGCCTCAAACGCTGCCTCTAATTGAAACAGGGTTGAATTTTGATTATTCGTCTTTGTGTTGCTGAACAAGCCGTGGCAGTAATTCAGTGCGCCGGGATCAGGTTAGAGTCATCCCTCTGCTAGCTGCATGTCCTGGGTGACTCATTTCTCTCTCGTTTCTTTCTCATCACCCTTACTATTGACCGTCTCTATTGGAAATTCACACACATGAGGACTTCACAGATTTTTCCCCTTAAACATGATAGTGGCTTCTCACTGTCTATTTGGTGGCTGCGAATGGAGTCATAAAGTATCAAAAGATCCCAATTGAATTTGCACAGTTGTCATGGTGAAACTGAAACTACCTGAATACTTGAAAGGCTGTTTTGGCTTACAAGTTGAGTTGTGCTTTTCAGTTCAGATTTAATTGGCTATGATATAACATTTGAAGAGCTGCCTGTGAGGGTGAGAGGTGAGATTTAAAAAAGAAAATGAGAATCAAGTAAAAGCTCTGCATGTAAAATATCTCAGTAACCACTCTGGATTTAAATGAAAGACAAAAACACACCCATCCATTGATTTTCTTAACCATTTATCCAACTGAGGGTCACGGGGTTATTGGAGCCTTGAAACAATAGTTTTTCATTAAAAAACTGTGTTTCTTAGTATGAGCGTGACTACGCCTTTGCCCACGCTGTGTAAAATGTTCAATTTCACGCTCAGGTGATGGCAGTAGTGTTCTGTGTCAAATCAGCCGGGAACACAAATGTGTGTGTGGTTGTAATCACTGTGAAACGAATGTGGAAATTCTAACTAGTATATTATTAGCCACGATTTAACTTTGCAACTTCTCGGTTATTTGTTTGCTCTTTAGAGGATTAAGAGCATCGCTAATTTCAGTTCAAATTAAGACATTCGGCTTTAACTGGAACAATCGATAATGTTGGATGACTCAGTCAGGGTAACTTGGAGTTGAAAGCTCTGTAATATCAGATAAAATAACAGGGAACACTGACACGCACAGGCTGTGGAAATTTGTAAATCAAAATGATTCAAATGCACTGGCCATAGTTTGCACAAACCTGGCTTGATTTGTATTCGTATAAAGAAGCAGTCACTAGCAAACAGTTCTGTGCTTGAAGGCCCTGCTGTGAGAAGGGTTAGCGGAGTTTCCAGTTTTTAACTGATTAGGATGCTTTTCAGTGACATCTGGGCCAACCCAGACAGCAGTGAAAAATATGTTTGCATTCTTTTCTGAAGTAAAAGCAAAACTACCTGACACAAGTCCCTTTGCATGAAGAAGGGCATCTGGCAATTTTTACAAAAAGCAATATTTAAGCATTAGTTCTGCACATTATATTCCATCTTTTAAGCCAGAGATTTAAACTCAGGCTAATTTTAATTCAGTGTTTTAGAGACCTTATACTCGTTAAGAGAAGTTCTTATTGTTCCTAAGTTGATCATGTATTTTATAGGTAAAAATACACTATGTAAAATATGAAGGCCATTCCTCATACACTTTGTATAGATTGGACTCTGTTTCATACCATTTCAATTAAAAGTCTGTCTAAATGCCTACAGAGGACAGACATCTAGAACAGATGGCAGTAGAATTCCTAGGTAGATGCAGATGGACTGCAGGGAGAGTTGGGAGAAAATAAGAGAGACTCTGGCTGCAGGTATGGAGCAGGTGGAGAGAATAGGAATGGAAACCCTAGTGGGAATGGGAGCATACATGAGAGGGAGGCAAGGTAGTAGGACTAGCGGTGGTTAGTCTGTCTGTTAGTCTTGACTTTAAATGTCAAGGTGGGTGCTGAGGACAAATGAAGAAAAGAGTCCAAGCTGGATGGGATGGAGACTGAGGAGTCAGGAGTGAAGAATGGGAGTGATTTGTACCAGCGGGAGTGAGAGGGAGTTAGTTATCCAGCTAGACGAGTTGGGGAGGGTGCCACTGATGAAAAGGCAGGTAGAGCTGGAAGCAGCTGAGACAAAGATGCTGAGATTTGGGCTGGGAGCAATGCGGATGGGCAGGATTAGTAGGTTAAACGAGGATATTGAAGACAGTGAAGCGAAAAGGAAAAGAGAAAGGCCAAAGAGGAGATTTATGTATGGGGTGAGAGAGGATGTGAAGAGATAAAGGATCAGAAGCGAGATATCCAGGACTAATAATGAGTACCTGTTATGTGGTAAATAGCAATCACATGAAATACAGTTTGGGTGTCCGCATATATTTGGGCATGAAATGCAGGTGTAGAGTTACTTGTAAAAGGTAGGATGGTTTTTTTCTGTAATGTGGTGAAGCTGAACGACACAGCACATGCAGTACATGTTCATGAATGCAATTCTGAGAAGGTGAGAAAAAAAAGGAGATCAGCAATATTCCCTAAATAAACCCACAAATACAGGCTCTTTGCAGGAACTGAATATGGCTGTTTTTCTCTGTGTGCTGTGCTAGGTATGTGCAAGAGAGCAACAAGGAAGCAGAACAAGGAGTCATAAGACAAGTTGAGAAAATCAGTTGCACAACTCGAATCGAGATTATTTTGCATCAGATTTATATCTGAGTCTCTTTTCATTTGATGAGGACAGCGCTGAATAGAATCCACTGTTCTCTCTGTTAACAGTGCCTCAAAGAATTCCAGAAAGGGCAAAGGGAATTCAGCTGGAGGTGAGCCGGTCACAGCAAACACATGAGGCTCCCTGTCACATGCTCCCAGTACATTCATTAACACACAGTGTTCTTTTCCCCATGTGTAAATGGCAGCAGAGACATTTGCAGGCTTTAAAGTGGAAGAGCTGAAAGACAACAGGGCATACCTGTGCGGTAAAATGAAGGGCAGGCAGTAATGGCAGGGTGATATAAAGAAAATCCCATTACAAGTGGATGTGACTAAATCTGTTAACTAAACAATATTTAGGCTGTAGAACAAAAACGCTTCACAATAAAAGCCATGACTTAAAACAACATCAAACTGGACCAAAATATAAATAAAGAAAAATACGTTGTTTATGTAATGAGCATGTACTTCGGTCTAGAAATAGGACACTTTTACTTTTTTGAGCAAGAACAATGTGGGAATATGAGTGAAGTTGTTTTAAAGAGTATTCTGGCTACATGGGCGGTCAACTTGAAACCCCTCTGGGAACTTTTACAGTTAAGTTGAAGCATAAGTTACATTTGAATATAATTGTCACCGAGAAACAAAAACCACATGTATTGAATCACCAGTCAAATCTCATTAAACATAAAAGGCCTATGAAGATTGGTTGCCGCCCCCCTAAACAAGGTTTTAAAACCTCTTTCTGCTGAACCCCTTCAGTGCTCTCTGTCCTGACTAATGTCTCTCAAGCTGCTATAGATCGCGGGCAGCTGAAGATGAACAAATCTCTGTGTTACTGTTGTTAGAGCCGGTGTCCTGGAGTAGGGGGACGCAGTTTGGAACTGGCAACCTGCTGGGGGGTCACTGAGATAAGATTCAGCACATGCTGTAAGCTACGTGTGGGGTGTGCCATGCGGGCTATCCAGCTGTGAGCGCAGTCCCGCCCATTCATCGAAAGCGCCCGGGGGTCGCGCAGAATCTGATTTGGATTGACCGAGCTGTCATCCAATGAAAGCGCGTCAAAGCGTGACTCACCCCTTTTCTTTTCCAATGGAAGTGGGCCGGAGAGGCGGATCAGAGGAAGCAAACTTGGTTGAATGACCATTAAAGCAGCAATCAGCGGTAAATATGTTATGATGCCACGCTCCAAACGCACACCGAGCGGATTGTCCGAGGCGCCGGAAGCGCACTTTTGCACCGGTTAGTCACTTTGCGAAATGGCCGTGCGCAGGAGGAGTGTCGCTGCAAACCAAGTCGGGGGGTGGGGGGGTCGCTCTTCAGGGATTTGAACAGTGATGGGCAGCTGTTGGACATTGATTTGGCGCAGCGGCTGACGGTGAATTGAACAGTGCGGTAACGCGGGTTTGTTTTTTTAACCATGGACGGAGAAGCTGTCTTTTGTGGCTGTCAGACGAGGAGAAGGAGGAGGAGCGGCTGAGTTCTCCTCTCTGCTCAGTGCAAGTGTGAGAGAATCGTGATGCTGATTTTTGGCCAAACGTGAGGCTCCCCCGCCGCTGCCGAGCAGGCTTCAATGTTCGCTCAGTACAGGTGCATCAGGATTTAAGTGGACGTGATCAGAGCCGTCACCATGGCATTCACCTTCATATCGCATCCCACCTCCGTCTTTTCCGCCTGCAAACCGCTGACAAGGATACGGGAAACGTGTCTGCACATATAACGGATTCGAATTGGCCAATTGATGCTGCTGCTTGCGCTATGATCTCTGGGGAACTATCCGAGTTGTGTAATGGTTTTATTCCATTTGCAGCGCGTGCCCTGCAACCTCCGTGGATGATGGCTAATTGGGCCCAATGATGTAGAGCCAAATCCACCTGGATCTAATGTTCCCTCCTCTCGTGGCTCCCCTGTGACTTTTTGCGCATGTTCAATTGTTTTTTTAAATTCCCAGAGCTTTTCACTACTCTCGGCTATTGCTTTTGGTGATTTCATTTTATTTGTAAAGGCTTTTAAGGACGACTGTTTGCTTCTGAAAGTGGCGATTAAACTGACTGCTAACTTTACATTTTACATTCAAAGCCCTCAGGCTGTCTGAAGCGTGATCAGCTATGGAAAGTTCAGCTAATAAAAGACATTTAATGCGCCTCATCCTTGGGACTAAATAGTTCCCTTCCCTCTTTAAGTGGAACAAAACTTCTTTTTCCCTCCCCTGTCTCTTATAGGCTGTTTGTTTAGATAACATTCTGTCACTGCATCCACTTTTCCACTATGTCCAGATCAAACAGTGTCAGCCCACCCGGAGTCGGTGCGCCCGGGTTGAGGGGAGGGACCGAGCACAGATCAGCTTGGGGAGAGTCTCAGTCTGTGGCCAACGGATGCCCATACTCAGCCAGATCTCCGCGCAGAAAGCTCACCCGGACCAACAGCCGGTGGACGGAGGAGGATGATCTGGACCACCGGCCGCCCGGGCGAGCCTCCACGACCGTCAGCAGGGTCAGCTTCAGGTCCAGGTCGGCTTGGCAGGACCATGGAGAGGAGAGCCGAGACAACAACCGCGCGTCCTCTAAACGTCCTGACGGCGAGGTGAGACCCAAGTCCGTGGAGCTGGGTCTGGAAGAGCGGAGAGCCAAGCCGAGGACCGACGAGGAAGAGGTCATGCCCGAAGTAAACTTTTCCTTCGTGGCGTGCTGCACCAGCGTCATGCACATTTTCAAATCCAAAAAATTCCAGTCGGAGAAGTTGGAGCGGCTCTACCAGCGCTACTTTTTCCGTCTCAACCAGAGCAGCTTGACTATGCTCATGGGCGTACTTGTGCTGGTGTACACGGTCATGTTGGGCTTTCACTGCTCCGGTGGGAGATCGGGACCGAACGTAGCGTACGTGGTGGTATTTTCTGTGGCCATCTTCCTCACGCTCGTGCTCATGGTAATCTGCAACAGGAACGGATTTCACCAGGACCACATGTGGGTCGTGTGCTATGTGGTCATCCTGATGGTGTTGGTGATCCAGGTGATCGGAGTACTGCTCGTACGGCCCAGAAGTGCCTCGGAGGGGATCTGGTGGACCGTGTTCTTCATCCATGTCATCTACACTCTGCTTCCCGTCAGGATGCGCGCTGCGGTCATCACTGGAGTTATTCTTTCCGCCATCCACGTGGCCATTTCTTGGATGTTAAACGAAACGGACAGCTTTCTGTGGAAACAGGTACGTCGAAGATTGCGCTCTGTTTTTAAACGTCTGGGCAGAGATGTGAAGCCACGCGTTGCGCGCAATAACGCACATTACACATATTTGTTCAAAGCATCCCGGTGCTGAACGTTTCTCTCACGATCAAGTGAACAAAAGTGATAGAGAAGTAATAGAAAGTGTAGGATAATAAGTGTCACACACATACAAACAGTGGTAGGCACAGTCTGTCTGATGGAAAAAAGGGGGAACCCTTTTCAAAGCCACTTAAATCACTTTCTGTGTGAGCTCTCAAGGACAGATTGTCCCAAAGTGTGTGATTCTTCATGTCAGATCTACCAAGACAATCAAAGATCAGAGAGGGTCTTTGAGTGTGGCCATTAAAAGGGTATAAACACTTCTGCCTTCAGCTGTGATCTGATCTAGATTATCTGAAGCATCTGAGCCGCAAGTTTATTATGTTAACCAAAGTGACTGAGTGGGGGGGCTTTGTGGTTAAGTCAGAGTCAGGACTAGATGCGAAAAAACAAACAAACAAAAAAGTGAAACGTGTTTACTTGAAATATTTTTCCTTTCTCTTTTTTGTGGTTTCTGGTTATCTTTCCAACAATTAAGTCACCGAATGACTTAATTGACAAGTTGAGCTGGTGATTGGTTAGATAAACACTTCAGTCTGAGTGAAGCCACTGGTTGGCACGGAAACAGCAGCTGGCTTGTTGCTTTTCAGTGGTGCCAGCAACTGTGGGCTCAGCACAAGTACAGCTATACAGCCAGATTTTTCCTTTTGCTGTTAGAATTCTCTGTTTTCACTTGCCTCATAAAATCTCATTTGTTCAGCAAAACTAACAGTGCGTAAAGAGCCTGGTTTCATACCAAATACTATCAGAAAAAGTCTGACACCTGGACGTATTACACAGTTATGAATTAAAAGAAGTGAAATCGTGATCCTATGTTACCATATCCAAATTTATTGCATTTCATTGTTCTGTTTCATCATGACACATGCCTGAATATTCCATATTTTAGTCTTGCCATTTTACCTCTTACTAAACTTGATCACAGTGGGTTTGCGAGGATGGAGTTAACGCCTGTTTATTGACTTATAGCATTCATATAACAGTCTGATAAACATCCTCTGCACAGGATGTTTATCAAACATTTGAACATGATATAATTAGTAAAACACTGAATGCGGGCCTAAAACACTTTTCTAACCGCAGAGCTATTGCATATTTAGGACTAATGAAGTTATAAAGAATTAATGTGCAGATTAAACACCCGAAATCAAAGCTGTTTAACAGAAGGGAAGGGAAAAAAGTGTTTGAGCTTAGCTTTGGAAAAACTGATTTCAGATTGTTTGTTTTACATCATCTGGGCTTGTAATAAGCTTACAGTTGATAGTTTCAGGGGATCTTGTTTTAATGTTCTGCTGAGCTTCCATGTTTCCCATAACATCCAAATTCTGCTGCTGGTATTATTATCCCACTTGGACAAATGTGGGATGGATGGATGATATTATTATATATATATATATATTTTTACAACGTCAGTATTGCGTTCAACACATTTGTCCAAGGCTGGTGGACTTTATCTGTAATAAATGCGTTCGTGCAAATGAGTTTAATTTTCCACCATTATTTAAAGGTACACTTAATTGTGTTGACTACTAAGCTCTATTAACTCCTAACTGCTCTCTGTTACGTGTTTGCATGTTGCCTTTTTGTTGTTAACCCATTTACTGTTTTTTTTCTTTACAAGGCTGTGTGCTGCTTAAACATCGTAGCTCATGTACAGTAAGCGCTCCTATAAAGATGTCAGAGTTCATATGGAGAAAGATGCCTATTTATAGCTTTTGCACTGAAGAACCTCCACAGGGATTCGTCCTTAAATCCTGAACTACAGTAAATTTGTGGATTACCTTTTTTAGAGGCCACTTTAATAGTTGGGGCATGTTCTGTAATGAGGAAATCTTTATGTTATAGTATGCAGTTCCATTTTAAACTATACTGTACTTCAAAGGATAACACTGATTGCATAAAGACGGATTGCTTAAATTGTATCATAAAAGGAGAATGGAGTTTTTAAAAAAATTAAATATGTGCTCACATGAAATTTGATGCCAGCAATATATTTCAAATAAGCTGTCATGGGACTGCAATAGTCTGCAAAGTGTAACAGTAAGCATGCAGTTTGTTTATTTTTTTGGAGCCACATATGTACTGCCACCCAGATTTGAGCTTCCTTATTTCAGAAGGATGACAATAAACTACAATGTGCAGCAGCATAGCTCCGTGAACTGAAAGTATTCGGTAGATATGAAACAAAATATACAACATTTTCAACGTATGTTGCGCAGGTGAAATCCTATCGATTTAAACAATGCATCTTTAAAACACCTTTTTTTTGTTTTGTAGTTTTTATTGGATTTAAACCCAACATCACAACAGAACAGTGAGCAGCTGCTTAGAAGGCTGGAATAAAGAGAATACACGTCCTCTGGGTAAGACAAAAATCAGGGAAGGCATTCGCTCCATCAGTGAAAAGTACTGGATAGAATAGCAGATACTTCCTTCTCCAGTTATCGCTTTCACAAGATTTTCAGAAAATTTGACCTCTGATGCATGACATCGAGGTCCAAGTCAATGAGATTCAAACTCGTCCAACATTTTTAGTGCATATACCTGTGATTTGAAAGCCCTATGTCACTTTGTTCTTGAGTTATTCCAATCACAAGCTTGAGTGTCCATGCTGCCCGCCTGCCTGCCTGGCAGGGTGACAACAATACCGCATCAACCTTTTACAGCTATGTGGGAAAAAGTGAATGTTTTTGAATGTATAACACAAGAAAGTCCAATGGGAGATGTTCTGTTATTTTAATCCATGCTTATACTGGAGGGGCTTTACCAATATGTCAAGACATTAAATAGTTTTTCTGTGACATCCATCCTAGATATGCAGATTACACAGATCTAGGAGAAGAGACAAGGGATCCATCACCAGCTAAGTTCCAGACATAGCTTCTTGAACTTCCACGTCTTCTTTTGTCCTCCACTTGTCCAGTTTCCTCAAAATCCTTAAGAACACACTAAACACCATGAGATTTGCAACATTTTAAGCTAATTTTGCTTTGCTCTTTTATCTTGTTGGTGCAAAAATACTATTTTATGCATATCAAACTATGTTATCTTTGGCATTTTCCATAAAATTGATTCTTTGCTAAGTTGGCTGTTATGAGTTTAATGCCTTTGTTGTGCTTGAATGATTCATAGGTCAGTGTTAAATGGCTTAAACAAAGAGTCTTTCCTTTGAAAATGGTCAGGTGCAAGGACTGGACTGAAAATGAGTGGATAAGTAGCCAATGTCAAAAAGAAGACCTTCGTAAAGCTTAAAGAGCTATTGCTCAAGACCACTTTAAAAAAATGACAAGAAAGTCTGGCTGCTTGGAGGTAAAACATAAAGACACGAGGGGTGGCTCAAGAATTTTGCACTATATATTCCTTTTTAATAGTTGATGGATTGCCTTTAAACTGTTTCCAATTAATCATAGTGTTTAAATGGTTTCCAAATCAATGCATTCCTTCTTTATTTAACTTTGGCTTTTTGGGTAACAGGGTTTTATGTGGTAACAGTTTCCTGTGTCATCGTCCATAAAGACCACAATGAACTGGTCAGATGAATCTGGTTTATAATTTTCCTTTAAAGAACCAGTGTGTTACCTATGCCAGCTTAGGGTCCACCCAAGCTGACATGTGCTTCTTCAAAAGTTTGAGACTGCTGTTATGACAGGGTTACCAAGTAGGCACAGCACAGACTATGATTTGCTGCGTGTTTCATATATTTTTTGAGTTTGTTTGTAGCAAAGACAAAATTAGGGATGTTACAGAAAAACTGTTTTCTCACTTTCTCTGCCAAACCTCTATCAAAAGAATCCGTTCTGTACAAATATGCACATTAATCGTCAGCTATAGTGCGCATTCATTATTAATAGAGCTTTATCTGTTGTGTCTCCTTGTAGCATTGCAGTGACAACAGCGCCGGTTTTTTCACTGAGTTTGAAATGTTCAGTGGAAGCTTTTGATAAGTCTTGAAGCAGTTTCTTATTCAAGTGGTTAACAAACAAAATGCACACATCAGAGACGGCGTGTGTCAGAAAAGAAACCTGAAGCATCAAGACTCGGGAGAGATTGAGATTACCACACCTGTTAGATTAGCCACGGATCCTCTCCATCAGCCATGACTAAGCCCAAATGCAATGGAGCCACGCCATTTGTGGGTCCAGGTGCAAATCCTGTTGACCAGGTTCTGAAATCTTGTGTAAAGCCTGAAACCAGAACAGCAGTGGCTGATGTTGTCACGTCCATGGTTTTCAAATGACATTTTCAGCAATCTGGTGTCCATATACCTATAAATTGTTCAGAAAAAAAAAAAAGGCAAATCCTGATAGAGGGCAGAAAATGATCCATTTAGGAGGGTGATCCAAAAAAACCGGAAAAGGAAATGTCCTGGACCGTATGTGGGCCATCAGTGGTTTATCCTAATTTGGAAGGAGAACATTTAGTTTGAGTACCACTTTAAAAATCCCCATGATCTCACATCAGCAGCCCTGTAAACTCCCTACCATGGCTATCGCAAACACCAGAAAGGATGAACTCTTTTAAGCCCTTTATTTCTTTTTGGAATCTAATTTTTGCTTATATGCATAACTCAGACTGATTTATTAGGTTTTTTTGTGTCTGTGGCATGTGACCCCGCAAGTTTGTGTTTTCTCAAAAAGCCACATTGTCATTTGATGTGCTGATGTGAGTGTGTGGGAACGAGCTGCTGTATTTGCTGTTCTTTCCTCGCCACGCTGTTGTTTTTAGCAAATCTGTTCTCTCCTGTTTATATAGGAGCCAGCTCTCTGCTGAGTGGAACAAGTGCTGTGAGATCCTCAGATAATCGGGTTTCTGAGTCTTCTGGATTTCTTGTAGGCAGTTTAAAAAAACAAAACAACAACAACAACAACAAAAACAGCGAGTCAATCTTGTAATCTTTTCTAATGCTCGATTTCATGTGTGGACATTGTGGTGCCAGAAAACCCACAAGTCTGCGCGGCCAGGGTGATGTTGATTTTTATCATCCATTCATTGTGAAGTGTGTATGTGTGGTATGGCTTGTTTGGTCGAGTGAATACAATGCTGTTCAAACTCTGGTGGTACTAGATAGTGGAGCTGGGTGGAATTGAAATGCGTTTGGCCAAATTAGATTATATGTGTGGAAGTAGAAAAGCAGGGGGCGTGTAAATAGAGGTGCACAATATTTGCTTTATGACAATAAATACCAGAACAGAAATTATCTGCCTCTTCAGTAAGTTATTCATCCCTTGGATAAGTTTCATCACTACTATCGTGGATGGCAGCTGGTACTGTTATGTGTGTGTTCTGGTGAGAGCGGCCCTCCAGCTCACAGCGGATCTCCAAAGCACAGAGCAAGAACTTCTGTCGCCAAATGTATTCCAGGACATCATTGCCAGAGTCCATCCCAGTCTGGCATGGAAGACTGAATGACACTGAGCAGTGCTGCAACAGCAGTCTGAACAGCCTGCCTGTAGGGAAACACTAGAAGGGGAAAGACAGAAACGAGCTGGTTAGCAGTGACTAAACTCTTAAGATAAAAGGGAGGGGATTGCTCAATAGTAAATTGATGGTGTTGTTATCTCAGACAGCTGACAAAATGAAAATAAATTGCAAAACTTTCTTGAGCAGCCGTGACTACACTGTAAAAAGAAAAACTAACATTTGCTTAAAATCTCTGCAACAAGATTCAAGATTCTTTATTTGTCACGTGCATAGTTATACGAGTACAACACGCAGTGGAATGTGTCCTGATACGCTCCTCGACTGTGCAAAAAGAGAGAGAACATTATATATAGTAAGTTAATATACACAAAGAGGACATGATGTGCAGTAAGTGAGTGAATTCTATACATTAAGTAAAGTAAATAAAAACAATCTGGAAATGTACAGTTCGAAATCTGAGAATGTACATTGTGTCAGCGGGGTGTTACAGTGTCTTGTGCCGTAGTGAAGCCAGAAGGATGAGGATGATATGAGAATGTGGTAATGAGTCCTGTCTCAGTCACTTATGGATGATTGGGATGGCCTCAGGATAAAAGCTTCTCTTGAGCCTCTATGTTTTTGCTCGGATGGTGTGGAACCTTCTGCCTGACTGCAGAAGCTGGAACAGTTTATTGCTGGGATGGGACGGATCCTTCAGTATCTGAGCTGCTCTAGTCCAGCATCTCCTGGTGTAAATGTCCGGTATGTAGGGAGGGGAGAGCAGCCCTGCAGCAGCATTCTGCCGTACGGATCAGTCTCTGAAGAGCTTTTTATCCAGCTGTTCCCATACCAGGATGTGATGTTCTGTGTGTGGATGCTCTCCACAGCGCCTGAGGATAAGTCCTGAGGATCCCTGGAGAGACCCTGAACTTCCTCAGTTGTCGGAGATGATGCAGGCGCTGCCTAGCCTTTTTGGACTGGACATGCCAACAGTTTTGCACTCAAAAATATTAAGTAGATTGGAAACCAGTCAAATCTCTTAAATATACTTTATCAGTCGAATAACTTAAATTAAAACTAATTAAGTTGATGTGAATAATTAGTAGTAGTACCACATAAAATTGAGTAAATATAACTAAAAATTAGGAAATTAAGTGTAAGTGAAAACCACATAAAAATTGAGCAGATAATACTGAAATGCTTGGTAAAGGTCACTGACAGTGAGACTCATTTAATATAAAAATAAAGTTCCAACATGTCCCGCCATCAGACGCTGTTAAATATGACTGGGAATCTCAACTTGTACCATAAAACTGTTTAAACTGGCTAATTGTTGCCAGTGAGCTTGTGAAAATGTACCTGTGTTATGACCAACATATGGCGTTCAAAGGAACTCAGTGCAAACTGAAGAAACAAGAACGTACAGAAAACAAGAAAATAATATATATACGGGAAAAATACAAAAAAACTCGCAGTGGCATGACCGTGCCTAAAAATGTGTGTCACAAGAGTTCTGAGCCACATGTTCGAAATACAGAAAATAACAACGACAACAAAGAAAGGTTGGTCAGGCTAAGACTCGTTTCCTCTACGTTGTAACTTATGTGCTTAATACTTTGTTAATGTTGTAAGACAATTCTCAAAATCCATGAGAATTTAAAATTTAGCATTCCCCAGGAACATTTTATCTGTGAAATTTCAAGTGTTATGGTTGTTGTACATGTTGATGTCACGATGCTGAATATAGAAAATAGTTCCTAATTTGCTGATGTTTTGTACACTTTTGTTTTTTCTGCTGGGGCCACGTGACATTACAGGATGGCAAAAGCTGAACTGGACTGAACTGGATTATGCATGTAGCTTGAAAAGTCAACGATGATGCTTCATATCATTGAAGGTGACCTAACGGCGAACACCAGTGAAATAATAAGACATGGCAATAACGTTTAACTATAGATGCATCGTTTTGAAAAGGAAACATGCTGATCACAGATTCTTACTGTTTTGAAATAGCTTTTGAATACAGAAAAACAATCATTTTAGTGTGAATTTGACTAAAAACTGTCTTGAGAGTAAAGCTCTTGTAGTAGTGCAAAAACTAAAAAGAAAAAAAACCTTATCCCCCTCCCACTTGAAGGAAAAATGGCCAACCAGGACAGCAAACACAAAAATCATACGAGAGCTTAGATTATAAAACAAAATCAACAAAACAATAAAAAAGGCTCATGGTTTATTTTTTTTATCCCCCAGTAAGTTACACAATACCTGTCATGACACAAGGACGAGCTCAGACCCTCCCTCAGGCTAATGACCTGCATGACAAACAACTTTCAGGTTATTGTTCGTTTTTAGTACAATTACCTTTGCTTTTTAAAAAATATACATTTTAGATTTTGTTGGTCCAAAGATGAATAAAAAACTAAACCTTTTGATGAATACGCCCGTCCATTTAAGAAGTCCCATGCTATAGGAGCAATTTGGTGAATGTTGTCATCTACAATGCAAAGAGGTGATTTTTCAGTTTCTGAACCTTTACTGAAAGGGATCCAGGATCCAACTCTAGGAATCATTTTTGATATACCTCAAAAGTATTTTTGAGATTCTTGGGGTATTTTAGATCTGAAGCACAGGCTCGTCCCTGATAGCAACAGGCTCTGCTGAGATCCCCGAGATAACTGAGCACAGTTCTGCCCTAAATAACCATCCCTGCATCAGTAGGTGTGACTGTCCCGTCTCGGTTTTGCAGCAGGTAAGTCTTCATCACCTCCTCAGCCAAAGCTTCTTGAACACAGACATCCTCAGCATCCTCCTGTAGACATAACAAAGAACCTGAGTAAGCTTACTTTTGTCCCACATATTTCAAGATATGGACACACAAAAAAAAAGTGTTTTTCACATGAAATCTGAAGCTACTCAGGAACATTTGGACTCTGAGGTCCAAACTTTTTAAGTTCTCTGCTCTCTTATCTACTTCATAGCTTTAGTTTTTCAGATTTGACATGAAAATTGAAAATGGTCATTATTTAGAGCTGATATTTGTATCCAGAATCTAAAAAATCAGCAGTAAACCAACATTAAATCTTTGCTTGATATCATTATGTTGTTCTTGCATAAAGCACTATAATAGTTTGTTCACTTGATTTCAGGATTAACACATCAATCCTCATGAAGTACTTTGAGTATTTCCCTTTATCTCCTCCGCTTGGTATAAGGACTGGACTTTCTTCTCTTAGCATCAGGCTACTCTCTGTATAAGCGTATTTTCTAAATGGCTTTAATTGGTATAAAAAACAGTGCTAGGTGTTAGTGATGTGGGCCTTTTATATTAGATGACAATGAAAATCTTGACATGCTGCCCATACTCATCATCCAAATGGTATGAAGCCACAGACTTGGCCCAAGCAGCGTCAGCCCAACTACCTGTGACAACTTAAGTTTATGGCTTTCACCCAAAGAACATGTAACAACCTTTTCATTATTTATTTATTTTCACGGATAGGTAAAAGCCCAGTTTCCTCCAACGTACACGTCGTGCCGCGACGCCAGAAGACACAGCTGAAAAGTATAGATGCCAATCTCTTAAATGTTTTGACTTGGTTTCAAACAGTTTTATTTCTCTGAAACAAATGTAAATAAAAAATTCTTAGACATCTATTTCAGTATATCAAACTCAAGTAATCACTTAAGTGATATTCAGAGTTTTAATCAAGGTCATCTAACTTTTAATTATAGTGATATTTACTAAGCCTCTGAATTACTTTTTAGAGTGTGCATGCCTGCCCGAGGAAAGCCTATGTGTGGGAGCGACTGCATGCATGTTCGGTTAAGTCATTGTTTCTGAAACTGTAGGGCTGGCCCGACTCGAGGGATGTGGAGCCACTGCAGGTGGAGGACCCGGGGGGGAAAATAAAGTGAATGAATATAATTCTTTTAGGGAAAATAAAGAAACAAGAGTTTGAATGTGATTTAAGTACATTTAACTGTGGATTTTACATATTCATCCAGTAAGAGTCATTGTCTAAGGAAGGGGAAATGATGGGGGTCTTTCCATCAGTGTATTTCACACACTAGAACAACACAGAAAACACAAATTTGTTCATGCATGTAATTGTACACACAGTGACCCATCACAGACTCCTAAGCTGTGTTGTCTGCGCGTACCTGACAGCATATATGCTGATACCAGCCTGTCTGTGATAGGCCAGACATCCGTGTCCAGAAAGCAGTCACTGGTGCTGATATCAGTGTTCTCAGTGTCAGCGTTTGTGGTAGCTCAGCAGGTAAACCAGCTCATCTACTAATTGGACCGTTGGTGGTTCAATCTCTGGCTACTCCAGTAATCATGCCAAAGTATCCTTGAACGAGAAGCTGAACCCTGAGTTGCTCCCAATGCAACTGTCACTAAGATATAAAACATAAAAAGTGTTTGTGTGGATGAATCAGCGATGTTGTATAAAGTGTTTGAGTAAAGAAATCATTGTGCTTCATGTAAAGATGCAGTGTTGATTTTTCTTGTGCCACTCTTTGCTCTACATTATCAAAACTTGGCACACAAGGTGGAATGAAATTGTCGTGTGCTGCGCACTTGCCAGTAAATGCAGCCAGGAGCTGCCATCCTGCCACAAGAAACAGAGAGATACATTTGATGATTTTCTTTTTTTTAATAAACTTGCATTATTTTTTAGCCCCAGCTGATGCCACTTAAGACACTTTATCAGGCTTCACATAGTTCCCTCTGGAGCCACAAAAGATGTAAAAAAAATAGGGATGCAACGATACCAATTTTTTCAAACCGATCCGATACCGATACTTGGATCTGAGTACTTGCCGATACCGAGTACAAAAACCGATACTTCTACCACACACAAGTTAAACTTAACCAGTAGTAAAGAAACGACCCCACACAACTCTTTAACACAAACGAAACGTTTACTGAACGTAAGGGCAGAGACAAATACTGTACAACACATCCCTTTTTTAAACTCAAATGATATTCCAATTCCTTAACCAAATGAAATACACTGTATAAATGACATAATTCCCTTTCAAATTATATTAAACAACCCAACTTATGTTATCACCTTTTGGTAAGTGACTCACTAATATACACTCCAAAACACGTTATATAAATCCACTAAACATAAAATATTCACACATGGGCCCCACACACACTCACATTCACACTTGTTGCAGGCCTGTTTGCTGCTCACGCCGGACGATGGAGAAAAATCCTCTTCTCCCCAGTAAGAGCACAAAAGTCTGACTTACAGTTCAGCTGATCGGTAGGTCGCCGTTCACCAGTCCCACACTAAATCCACTCCCTGCGGACCCGATGCTGTCTCTGCTACAGCGCGTTAGCGAGTCACTGTCCAGCTCTCTGACAGTCCATAGCGGCTGCCTCCGAGGCGCAGCCAAGCAGTCCGGGCTAGCCTGTAGCCTCGGCGGTCGTAGCTGGAAATACAGCACGGTGGTGCGACCATTGAAACAAAAAGTCGCTTCACCCACACTCTGTTGTGAAGCTCTCACACGGTCAGCTTTCTAGCCACACACTCTTTTGTGCTGGTTAACCTCAGTAAAACTAGCCGAGTCTCTCACTTTGGTTCAGCTAACCTCGTGCATCTCCCCATGCAACGTCCCGTTTTATGCTACCTTCACAGGCCTCCAGAAAATTAGAACTCTGAAAAATATTTTAACTCCCTTCAGAGTTACATACCATAAAATAATACTTTTATGATTAACGTAACAGTTTGATTGCTCTAATTACCTGTATTTACCTTGCGACATATTACAGGGCAAATTATATTCAGGGTAGAGTTACATCACATAACATCAACTGTGAACACCTTATGTTACCGTGGCGTTTAAGTCCATGGGAATTATGAGTATCGGTTCATGGTATCGGTTAACTTTTACGAGTACGAGTACGCACACATTTTACAGTATCGGCACCGATACCCGATACCAGTATCGGTATCGGTGCATCCCTAAAAAAAAACCCAAAAAACTTTGACGTGCACGACTGTTTCTGTCCCCTTTACTCACCTCTGTACATCACTTATGAGGAACACTGGTTATTAGCCTGTGTTCACATACAATGTGTTGCTGGTTCCACTTACCTTGTACTCAACATTCTTAACATAAGTTGTGGGATTTCTCATGAGCTCCTGAGATACTTCCTGGGTTTGTTTACTGAGCTTTTTTTTCCCCTTAGAGTTTAAGGCTGCTGGAGTGAAAAGCACTCTTTCCATTCTCTGCTGCTCGCTCTCCAAGCGCACAGAGGAGGGCATGTAAGCAGACCAGTCCTATATTGGCAGAATTCCAGTGGCAACAGGGTTTCTGTCTATCTGATTGAATTGCCTGTTGCTCGTAATGTGTGGAAATTGAAAACAGATGTCCGCATTGTCCTCCTTCCTTTACCTGCCTTGTTACATCCATCCCTCCTGGTCCTGACCTGTTTCTGAACAAGCTTTTAATTTCCCTCGTCCCCTGCGGACAGACTTTTATCTACTTTCCTTCCCCAGAACGAGCTGGAGCGATGAGATAGAAGTGGCCCCTGGGAAAACTTTCTAAATCAGAATCTAAACATCAGATTTCCCATCGCAAGGTTTACTGCCTTGTCCCCGTCCCCTGTGGCAGCATCTAAATCTATAGTTTTTGCTGCTTTTTGTTTTTTGTATTTGAGAATGCGAGCACCCTGAGGCTGAGGAGAGCGACGGACGATGATGCCGTCTCGGTGATTGTATTTGAACCACACATGGATGTGGGGCGAGCCGCTACCTCGAATGAGTAGCTATCAGAGACCACTGCTGACGCATTCTCCCGAGAGTCCAGAAAAACTGTAACTTAGCAACAGCTTCTATGTCACAAATATCCACCAACTTCTCCCAGTGCTTTCCTGGGAACCCTTGAGTATTTTGACCTGGCCTGCGCATCATTTTGTCTGCTGGGTCCGAATTTCAGTAGAAATCCTAAAAAATGGCCACGCTTTAAAGACACACATTTTGAATAGGGTGTGTATTTTTTCTCTTTTTGTCATATTATGACTAAAGACCAATGATGACGTGTGCGTTTTTCATTTCTTTGCCTTTCTGACAGGAGATTTTTTTTCTCTTAGCTTCTTTGTGAGGTTTTTGTAGGACTTCAGGCTCATAAAAATCAACCTGGAGAAAATGTATCACGATATAAAGGGGAAAAAAACCTTTTCTTTCACATATCAAATTTACATGGGGTGCTGCAGCTCATCCCAGCTTTCATAGGTGAGGAGATGGTACAACCAGGACAGGTTACCAGTCTGTCTCAGGCCTAACACAGAGAGACAACCATTTGCACTCATACCTATTGACCATTTAACCTAACTCCACATCTGTGGGCTGTGTGAGGAAGCTGTAGCATCCAGATAGAACATGCAAACTGGCTCTAGCCAGATGGCAAATTTTAACCCTGGCACCTAATGCTGTGAGTTAGTAGTCCTAACCACTGAACTACTGCACTGCTCCCAAGATAGAATCCTTCTGATCATCATTGTCCTAATCAGCACAGTCTTATAAAGATTTGTACATAAATTTGGCCATTCCCACAGCCCAGTTTAATGACTCACAAAGTAAAGAGCTTGTGAAGATTGATGGACATATAGTATGTCTTTAATGCAGGTCCAACAATATTACAACCGCTTCAAAGAAAGTTTCTCTAACAGCAGCTAACAACAGCACTTACTGACATAAAGTTTCAGGATGTGTTCAACAGCTCACCTCAGTGTCGCTGTCATCAGTCAGAAGTCAGCTTCAGTGACTTGTCAGCTTGTATCAGACTCCTTTCACAAAGTTTTACAACCTCCTCCAGAATAAAGAAATATGGACACTACTCACCCGGCATTGACAGCTGAGATAAACAGCAGACAGGATCCTGTCCAGAGTCGATTTCTTATCTGACTACACTCACTGCAGATGAACGGTGGCCAGAGTTTTTGAAGTGACTCAGGGTTAAAAACATAAAATATTTAACTGTATTTGTTTTTTCATTCTTTCTTTATTTCTAATTGTTGATATTATTCACATTTTTTAAATATAGTGTGTATACTGCCTTTATGGAGTATAGTTTAAATTTAATGCTTTTGATCTCTCTTGGCTGACTAAAACATATTTGTCCTATGGCATCATGTTCCAGCTAATCAAGGCATTTTTCATTTCTTTAGTCCAAAGCTTTAGCACTGGAGCTAACTATGGATGGAAACATGGACCAAATGCTGGACACAGCCGTGCCTCCACAGTCTGGGAGGACTAATAATGAAAAATTCCGCTTCCTTTAATGTCGCTATGTTGCTGTAATTACAGAAGCATCATTTGACAGAGAAATATAAAACTGATTGATAGTTTCCTCCTTATTTACACTGTTGCGTTTCCACTGTGGCGAGCTGAGTAATACTTGGGATCTTCATTGCTTCACTCTGCTCATTTGACATTCATTAGCTTTAATTAGTTTGTTTGCAATGTTGCAAATCAGACTCAGGGCAATAGTATTTTCAGGGGAAATTAAAAATAATTATGATATACTCGCGATCATGCAATTCTTTATAGCAAGGCAAGGTAATTACTCTGAGGGCTTGTGTTGTAATCATGTATTGATTCTTGCTGACCAGAGCATTTTTGTGATGTTGTTGTTGTTCTCTTTTTTTTGTTATGTGAGGAAATAGTTGTATAGATCATAATTTTAAGCAAAAACAGGTCTTTTCCAGTCTGATGACTGAAGCGAATTATAGCTGTTGTCAACAGTTTTTCATTAGTTTGAGCACTGAGAGCATCTTATGCATCTTTATTTGAACTCCACATCAAGAACCAAGTTAGTTTATCCACATATCCGTTTCAGCCTGCAGCTTATTTTCAGTGTTAACTACCTGTGCTAAACAGACCCCATATTTATGTTTCATCACAGCTCTGGATATCCTCCTTAATCCTTCCAAAGCATAATCAGCCATAATCAGGTCTGTGGCAGCAGGAGTGTGCCACTGGGAATATAACAATTCTCATGATGTTAAGCTCAGAGTTGTAGGTTTGAATCTCATTAAACTTTATCAGTCTAAGCTTTGAATAAGTGGCTGTATAGCGTAGTGGGTTACACATTTGCCTAGCAAGCACAAGTTCTCTGGTTTGATGCCGGGAGGAGGCGTAAAGTCATTTATTTAGCAGTTTTTTAAGCATCAGATGCAAACCTTAAATATACTTCAGATGAGCAAAATTAAATTTAAAAATTGTGTTAAAGAACATTGTGGTGTTTTTAAAGCTGGAGTCAAGATTTGCACCAAGATTTGCCCAAAAAACCCCTTTATTCTCAGTGTTAGTTGCAAACATTTGAATGAAAGAGAAGCTAAAAAACCTTTTCACCTTGGCAGAGGAAGAATGTTTACAGGTAATTATGCTTGTCAGATAGTTAATCACGAGGAGAGGTCTTGAACTAACGGTTATTATCAAAAAGACAACCGGAAAGTTGACGCAGTTACTGTGAAATGAGGCATTAACACAGGCAGACTGACTGTAGTCTAGTTAAAAATGAAGCTCCATCATGTTTTTGACTTAGCTCAGCGCTACTTTGTTTTAAGATAAGCTCTTTTTTTCTACTTATAGCAGTTCCATCATTTGTGTGTGTGTGTGTGTAGAAAACTATAACACTATTAATGCTTTTATAATATTTTAATGCTGGATGCAAAAGACGTAACAAGGCGAGAAATGGAGTTAAAGAAATACTGAACCTGAGGTTGTGATATTTTGAGGAACACTAGCTGTTTGCAATAATACTGCAGACACTTGTTTATCTGCTTTAACATGTAGCAAGCTGTTATGCACCTTTTACTGATCTCATTAGATATGACTTTTGAAACTGCTGTTAAAATGCAAGCATTTCATTTCCAGCAGATGCTGCAATGTGTGAAAACTGTTGCACATTTGACAAAGTTTTGGATCCGTGAACCTGGCCAGATGTGCCATTGCATGCCAAAACAAAACAATACAAAAAACATGACTTGACTGTATAGTTGATAGTCTGTTCGCACTTAATTTTCTCTGTCATTGTTCAGAAGTAAATTCACATTTTCATCAAAACAGGTTTCTCTTGTAAATGAGACTCATTGTATCTGTATAAATACAAGATTATATTTGCCAGGTGATGCACATGTGGACAGCACTGATGAGTATTTGTTATACTTTTCTGAAGTCTGTTTGGAGTCCGTCTTATAGTCCATTTAGTCACAAAGAAATGGAAGTGCATTGCTGTAAAAGTACACTTTCTTTCTGATCTAGTTATTTCATACATCCCTAGATGAAGAACAAGACATGTCATATTATTGTTTCATTATTTATTTAACAAAAACTAAAGGCCGAAGGAGTATCTGACACACAAAGTACACACCACGGTCCAGTGGCTTGTAGAGCCACCTTTAGCAGAAATAACTTAGTAGTATTGTTTTCTGTATGACTGTCAGTCTCATACGTCACCGTGGAAGAATTCACGGTTCATTCAGATCTGTGACTATTTGTTTATACGAAGCTCTCAGCCGAGCTTTAGCTGCTGGACAGAAGGCCTCACATCTGACTTCAGAATACATTGCTATGCAGAGGCGTTCATGGTCAATTACTTGACAGTGCTTTGGCCATGACACCTCTGCCACCATGCTGGACAGCTGGAATGGACGTTTGTGCTTTATGCTGTGTTTGTGTTTCTCCAGAACATGGCGCTTTGCATCATGGTCAAATGGTCCAAAAGTCTTGTTCTTGCTGCCTTGCTGCCAGCCATTTTTTCAGCCTTTTTCTAATCGTACTCTCATGAACTTTAACATGTAACATGCTAACTGAGCTCTGTAGAATGTGAAATATAGCTCTTGGGTTTTTTGCAATTTCTTGAGCAGTAGAAGGTTTAAGCTTGGGGTGAATTTGCTGGGACGTCCGTTAATAGGAAGATTGGCAACTATGTTTTCCACTTCCTAGACCAGGGGTGGGCAATCTCAGTCCACGAGGGCCGGTGTCCCTGCAGGTTTTAGATCTCACCTTGGGTCAACACACCTGAATCACATGATTAGTTCATTACCAGGCCTCTGGAGAACTTCAGGACATGTTGAGGAGCTAATTTAGCCATTTAAATCAGCTGTGTTGGTTTGAGGACACATCTAAAACCTGCAGGGACACCGGCCCTCGTGGACTGAGATTGCCCACGCCCGTCCTAGACTGATAGGCCACAGCAATGGCTTCTCTAAGATTGTGGATGTTTTTCCTCCTTGGCATTATGTTAACACACACCCGAATGCTCCAAAACAGCAACAGGTATGCTTTTAATAAGGTGCTCACTCTTGCTGATGATCAAATAATAAAGTGCATTTGATCAGCAGCAGCTTGCCTTGAACTAAATCCAGTCAGTCAGAATCATTTTGAAATGATGTTTATCACAGAAAGGCGCAGCATTATACATCACCAGTACAGGTTTTAGCTGCCTATATCAGAGCACAGGAGTCCACACAGGGGTTGCTGGTTTGAGGTAATGCTGCCATCTCCTCCTTATTATAATAGTTTTATTGTACACCATCCGTCACAAAAACCTAACTAACCTGTGACATTTAGAACAGTAAGGTGTTCCAGCCTGCATTCAGATTAGAGCAGGTTATGTATAAACACTTTAAACAGTCTGATTTTTTCTGTGCAGTGGAAGGCTCTGCTTGAATCAGTTGGTCTGGTTCTTATACAGCACTTTTCTGTTCTACCTAAGCACTCTCTCTATACTTAAGTGCGTTCCTAGCTAACATTTACACTCCAGAGATCAACTTGCAGTTAGTGTCTTGCCAATGGATATTTGACATGCAGACTGGAGCAACCAGGTATCAAACCATCAACCTCCCAGATAGCTGGTAACCTGCTCTACCTACTGAGCCACAGCCACCCCAACCTCTGTTTGTTTAAAAAGAGGAGGTGGAATACGTGTTGAATTATTTTACCCACTGGAAACAGAATTTCCACGACAAAGCCAAAATTACTAATAATAATAGTAATAATAATTTTTGATGGGGTGGCAAAATCTAGGAAACCCTAACCATAGCTGCCACCTGCCTGATAGCTCACAGTTTAAGCTCATATGTCAACCTGGTATGTTCAGCAGTGGCATTCGGAGCTTTGTGGATCATAGAATTTAAAGGATTATGTTGGCATGGGAAATTTAAATGACATAAAAATCCTCTCCATTCAATGAGCTATTTTTCTCCGGCTTTCATGGGACATTTCTGTGTGTTTACTTTGGTTACTGTCAGACATGAGAATGTTATTTTATGTCTCAGCCTTGTTGAGTCTGTGGTAATTTGCGTGGTTAGCATAACTCACTGATGATGCTTTAAAGTGATGATGTAACCCTGTCGTTTTTTTTAGACTATCAGTAAAACACTTTCCATTTCTCTGTAAGGCGTCTAAAGGTCACTGAGATGCAATAAAACTGTCCAAACGTTACCCACATGGTAAACAAAGAAGGGTACAAAGAAGATTTATCAGAGAAAAAGAAAAGTAGTTATACAATAAGTGGTAGATGTGGAGCCAGAATGGAGTTTAGTTAGGTTAAACGACTCACACGCCTTCTTCATAATAAGGGCTTTATTGGTTACACGCTGAATCTCCTGTGACATTAAAACACATTTTATTGTTTCTGCCTTCATACTGACATAGGTGACACTATAAGTAGACTGGGGAATGAGTTACACTCCAAGGAGTCTCACCTTTCAAAAGGTGTTTGTTCCTTAGGGTTTCTGTGCAGAAGCTAACACATTTGCAGTCCTCTGCATACTAAAAGCTAACGAGTGACAGCGCTCGCAATCCCACTTCCTGATGGAGAAGATATGTAGAGCCTTTGATTGGTTGCTGTGAGCATTTCTACCTGTGCGGCTGTGTTGATTGCAACGTGTTATTAGGTAGGTAGGTGCACAGAGTTTAGTAAGGGTTTTGCAGCTGCCTATATGGTTTAGATTCAAAACAGAAGTATAGATCCAGTGTTAGTCTGGGATTACGGTTTGTGCAGCTGAGTGATCCGGTTACTCAGAGGAATCATAAGATATGAGTGCAGATTATGTCTTTGGTTTGATTCCCACAGTTCTACTTCAGTTTGTCCAGTAATTTCTGGTTCAAAGCTTAGGATGTCATTTGTCTGTTGTGCTGTATGAATGTCAATACTGAGTGTTTTTTAAGGTAAATGGAACTTAAAAGGTTTTATATAAATGCTGCTTCTGTGAAGACACATCATTTCTGGCTACATTTTGTTAGTGGCTTGTATCACCGACTCGGTGTATGCTATCAAATAGACACAGAATGTGTTTTTTGTTCTTAATCTACACCTTTCTAACAGTCATAGCAGGTTTCCTTTCCCAGTCATTTTTGGTAATTAGTAATAGAGGTTGTACAAAGTGCAGATAGACCATGAAAACATCCAGCATTTCCAGACAGAGTCTTAGATGTTTTTGTGATAGAGCTTTTCCACTGCCTGTTCTCTACAGATTAGTTTGCTAGCCTCATACATTCGACACCTTAAAAATAGTTGGTCATGTGCCACGACCTTTTAGTTTCTCCTTCAGGACTCTTAGCATGGGACTGTTGACACTGAGGGTTCTTTGTGCTAGATTAATAAAAGCTCTACCAGTTCTTTGATCTGCTCTTCAGTGATGGGGGAACCATTATTCTTGATGAAGACATGTGACATTGCTCGCTCTATTGTTTTTCACTGATAACAGAATTTCTGCAACAACAGATGTCAGTCCTCAGCCAGTGAAACTGCTGCATATTTGGCACAGAGCAGAGCACATACTGACACGATCGGTTGCGTTGTGTTGTTGTTTTGTCTAAACTCTGTGGCTACAGTTTTAGTCACTGTTTTGTTTCTGAAGTATCACTCTGTCTCTTAGAGGTGGAAATTACTACACACTCCATGATAGAATTGCAGTTCTTCACTCACGATACTATATTATTGCACTTTTTAACATTTTGTGAAGTGCCGACTAAATGGAATCTTTTTCTGATAAAACAGCAGTTAACTGTGATAAACTGTAGAAAATCACATATCTGTTGTTGTCTACAGTTGCGCTCAGTTACAAAGACTCACTCAGACTGATGGCAACATTTTGGCATCTGTCTGCATTTATAAATTAAACTGCAATCAGCAATCTCACAAAGAGTGACTACAGTCAGTTCAAAGGTTGCCTCCTATCACTCACCCCCTGTGTTAGTCAAGTTACTTGAAAAAAGTACCTAGTGACTAATTACTGATTACTTCTCCATGAACATAATCCCATTACTTTACTGATTGCTTATTTTCAAAAGTAATTAGTTACTTTATTACTTAGTTACTTTTTAAAAACACGATACACAACCTGAATATGCTATAAAGCAACAGACCTTTCAGCTCAATTCTGTTTTTTCTGCATAATCTGTCATAGAAAATGTAATCAAGTGAAAAAGTCTCTTTTTAAAAATTCATTTATTAGTTTTAATCTTTTAACTTTATGCACATTCCATCAATCAAAAATTTAATTATGTGCAACAGTCTTTGACTTGAAGAAATGTGGCTAACATTTAAACCTACTTTCTGCATATTCCAGCATATAAAATAAAATAAAAAGGCACTTGGCTCACATAAAGTTAAGATGAACTGGTGAGTACACTCACTCTTTCAAACAGATGCAAGTAAAACACAGCAAAAAATAGATAAAGATCAAAGATTCAGCTGCACTAAGTCCTGTCGCTCTTAAATCTATTGTAGCCTGTTTAGCAGGAGTGGGGCGGGTGGAGGTTTGCCTGGTGCCGCAGCGGTCATGTGAGTGGGAGGATCCTGAGGTTTCTATGTGAATTTCACATTCCCGTGGCAGCGTGCTAGGTGCTTGCTCAGATTTGAAGTTTAATTGTGCAGCGGACGCTAATGTTTTTGTCACTTTTTATGGACTCAAACTCAAAGTAATGTCAGTACTTCCGAGCTTTAAACGCTGTGTCGTACTTTCTCTACACACGTCTGTTGCTGCCACGGACGTCGCACACTCGTATGTCACTGTCATGAGACACTCTCACAAACAAAATCACGGTTTAGTTACGCAGTAATCTAATTACTTTTTTGCAATAGTAATCCCTTACTTTGCTTGTTACTTGAAAAAAGTAATCAGATTACAGTAACGCTTTACTGCCCATCTATTTACTCACCACAAGTTGCAATCGGCTGCAGAATGTGAAGAAGTTCATCAGAAACACCAGGCAGCCGTCTTGTTTATAGTGATCTAAGAACCCTTCCATCCATTCTCTTCCGCTAATCCAATTCAGATCTGAAGGCTATCCGAGCTACCAGCTATTCCAAGAGTATTTTAATTAATTTAATAGAATATCGATATTTGGTTTCCCCATATTGATACAATATCCTCACACAACTATCACAATGCCATGCTCTACTGATTTTTCTTTTTTTCCCCCCTCACCACTTCTGTCTCTAAAGATTTAGACAACAGAGTAAAGTGGCCTGTATCAGGCCTTTTAGTCTTTTCCAAACGTTCTGGATAATGTAACTGCATTTCTTGACATCTAAATAAACACAATAATTAGTTTTGCCATCGAGATAAATTCAGCACTGTTTGCTGAAAAGTAAACATTTCTCAGATAAACTGTCTCATGCAAGAGGAGCACCATGTTTCAAGTAGTTTATCTTAACTTTATGTGAGCCAAGTGCCTTTTAAACAACGCGCTGAAGTTAAAAGCACTATAAAGCGCTAATATTCCATTGGATCCATGGCTTCTACTCACTTACTTGACCTCATATCACACAATCTGGTTGAAACCAAAACGTTTCCTAATGGCGACTAATGCTAAAGCTAAAGCCTGCCAGTTCCAGTTTCTGTAATCTCTGAACAGATAAATGAATGTGAATGTGCAGAATCTGTGATCAGGAGACAGATTTTGGTCCAGGAAGCTTTCTATTAATCCATCGCCTTTTCAGCAGGTGTTGGCTGCACATGTGTGAAGAGCAAAAGAGGAATTGCGTTTGCCAAAATGCATTCTTGAACCCATTAGCGAACTAGTGTGATGACAACTATGCTTTTTAAAAATGACCTGGAGACTGCAGGAGATTGCGTTTCAAAGCGGTGTCTTGCTTTGTGTCATGGTTTGTCAGGCTGAACTCAGGAATGATTGTTCAGTGAGTTTATTTAGTGTTGGTGCAGATAGTGCTATATACAAAAGTCTTTTTCAAGTCCAATATGTACCAAAATCCAATGGAAGGAAGGTTCTGTGTATGCAAGTCCCCGATCCTCTGAGTCTCCTGTACAGAATCTCCTAACGCTGCCATGCAACAGGCACTCTCCATCCTAGGCACAGCTAGAGACATATGAGAAATCTTCAACAAGTAAACCAAACCAGAGACTTACAGAGAGAGCAGGTAAAGACTACCGCAGTTACACAGCTCCAAGGCAAAGACTGAAGCTCAGGACCCAGCTTAAATAGCAGACAGCTGATTGCCAGATGATCTGCAGGTGCTTGATTGATTCAGGTGGGTCCAGGAGAGGGTAGAGATCCCAGGAGGATCCAGCCCCGGTAAAGTAGGTCAACACACCCACACACAGAGCAGCAAGCCCACAAACAGAGAGAGGGGGAGAGAGGAAAAACAAAGGGGACCAAGAGAAATGGTGGAGATGCACAGGAGCACTGTGACACGTATTAAAGGTATTCTAGTATTAAAGATGAATAATTTGTAGTGGTCTGAGTAATAAATAAAAAGCTACAGATCAGTGTTTTTCCCCCTTGCACTCGTATTTCATCACTCTAGCCCCGGAGAGGTTCAGATAAAGGAAAATCTGTTATACATATTAAGGGATACGAAGGGATTGTGATTATGCATATGTGATTTAAAAACATGTCATTCATTTTTTCTTGTTTTTAATGTACCGTGCTGCTCAAAACATTGAGGTGAGAGTAAAAGTAAAGTGAGCGTGCGTAGAAAAATGATGTGGTGGATAAATGTTCAGTAGGATCCATACGACCTGTTACAGGAGTCCTGCTTCTGCTTGACTCTGCAGGAGGAATTTGGAGCAAAGTGCTGAAAACTTTTGCACGATTCTGTATATCGGTGCATTTTTTAAATGTCGCTTATACTGCATTTAAATAAATTTGATATTAACCAGTGTGTGGCAAAAGACCCTTCAGGTTGAGCCTGTTTGCAAACTCTCGTGACTTTTTATTTGCTGTAGTGAGTGACTCTCAGGCAGCTAATGTGCATTTCTCATTCTCTTATTGCCTGCTGATGACAGCTTAGTTTTTCACATGATGGAAAGTAAGTAGATGTTTCCTTCCTATCATTATTTTTCCCTTTAGGAACGAGTGATTGATTTAATGAAGGCAGTGACCTCTAAAAATATCCCCAGATAAATATGCCGACTTCTACACTTATCTGCAACGCAGCCATCAGCGAGTTTACAGATTATTTCCTCTTGGTGGGATGCTCAGAATTAGGAAGGCGAATTTCATATGAATGGGAGAGCAGAATACAAAGTAGTGACTCAGTGGCTCAATTAGAAGCGGGATATTTATTTATTAATCTTTTCAGCAAAGTTAAAACAGAGCTGTGGAGAAAGTGAAGTCATTTGTTTGCAGTTTAGTGAAGTACACAAGAAGCTGCAGCTGAAACTGGAGCCTAAGGTACTGCAGCTTTCGCTGGTTTCAAAATACATGCTGCTTCTTGTGAATTCTCACGATTCCCCACGTTAAACAACCATATGGCTTAGCTTCAATAGTAATAAAGCATAAAATGATGAACTAGTTAAACTACACTCAGCCTTGCAGAGCCTACACTTATTCTATTATTATCCATCTAATCTCCTGTTAATTGCAGTCAAATAAGTCTACATAGTTCTTGCATTCAGCTGTGAGTACAATAGGTGGTAGCTTTAGTCTCTGATGTTAAATTACAGAAATAAAATTTTCAAAAAGTTGAAAGAAAATACAACTCAAAAGGCCGCTGCTATATGCGGTCTCTTAGGCTACGTTCACACTGCAGGTCTTAATGCTCAATTCTGATTTTTTGATCAAATCTGATTTTTTTTGTCTGCTTGTTCACACTACAAATAAAATGTGACAGCAAACGCGCTCTAGTGTGAACGCTCAAAGCGGCCCGCATGCGCAAAAGAAGACGTCACACACAACGCGCTCTGTTTAGACCCAGAGCAAACATTATTGTTTGACTGATGGCCCTTAATATAAAGACTTGTTTCGGACTTTACGTTTCCCAATTGTGCTTTAAGTTATAAAGTTATTTTGTTATTTACACATGGCCTAATAATGATCCTTATTGCTGTTAGAGAGGAGCGGTGCTTCAAAGGATAGTTGCAGATTTCTGTCAGAATCTGCAGATTATACAGTACAAATAAAATGTTCACGTTGTCTTCCCAACAGTTTCACTAACATCTACACTGGATGGCCAGGAAGCGTTCGCGATGTCTTCTCGGGCGCTGATAATTGGCGTCTGTCTTGTGTCAGTGACGTAAAAGATGGATTTAATGCAACATGACCGTTCAAACAGCAGTCGCTTTCTAAAACATCAGATATGTGTCGGATTCAGTACCACATACGAAAGTGACCCAGATCGGATTTGAAAATATCAGATTTGTGCCGTCCACACTGTCACACCATGATCGGATATGGGTCGCATAGGGTCAAAAAAGTCGGATTTGATGCGCTTTCGCCTGCAGTGTGAACGTAGCCTTTGAGAAGTTGTGGTGACATTTTAAGGACCAATGGAAGTTAGGTCGCTCCTCTTTGAAACATGTGGAAGTCCAATTTTGTCATCCTAAGTGTCATTTGCAGCTGTGTTCCCCTGTTCCTGCATTGTGCATCTCTAGACTCGAGGTTTTCATTTGTAGACATCCTTTTTTTTCTTTTTAAAAAACTGCTTTACTAAGAAAATAGGATGTTCATTACTTTGACACCCAGAATGCTGGTTTGTGTGAATACTACAATTTTATCTCCAGATGCCTTCAAATGTGGAAAAGAAACTGTGACTTCTGTGTTTATTTCCATTAGTTTGGCATCACGCACAGATGCTTGCTGTTGGATGTTGCAGTTCTGTTGCTGTTTAACCAAATAAATCAGTTTTAATAACTACTGGAGCACGACATGAGCAATTGTTTCCTAGAGGCTTGTGCCCGTTTCCTAGAAGAGTCCTCGTACACTAAGGCACTACGCTGGTGTTAGTATGTGTACTTTGGCAGACAGATTAAGTGCACAGATCTGCCAACACAGGGAATAGTGACTTATTTTTGCCCGTAGAATAGCTTATAAATAGCGGCAGCAGCTCAGTTGTGTTTTAATGTACCCAGCATAAAATGGGGACATGATGTATTGTTTTTTTCTGACCTGACCGTGTGTGCTTCACCACATCCATTTTTATTAGTTCAGTATCCCTCTCTGCCAGCTGCATAGGGGATTGCCGGCTCGCCTCATAATCAATGAATCAGAGGCACTCCATGAACAGAGATGCTAAATCTCTGTGCTGATAATAGCTGCAGCTGGAAGAGGAATCGGGTCCCAGGTTGAACCTCATGAATACAACTTGTATTCTGATGTGTGTGTGTGTGTGTTTGTGTCTCAAACCTTATGTGTAAAACAACCAGAGTGCATGATATCCAGGGAAACGGCTCTACCCTTTTCCTGGCTGGATTTACTGTGGCCATATGTATCCAAGTGTAATCAGAGCCACTGACTGGACACCGTGGATCCTTGGAAAGATTCCATGTTTTCCCCTTTTTTCAGTTTTCAGGACCACATTTGTGTTTAATTTAGTTCATTTGTAGTGTGCCCTTTTTGCTGTTTTACAGCGTGTTTACACATTTGCACTAAGCGCACAAACAAATCCCTTGAACCAACATTAAATGTGTTTTGGACTCTGGCGAACTTCAGAGCAAATTGCACAATATTTGTGTAACATTATCGTGTATTTGGAGCCTTGTTTGTGAATTTATGTCCAATATTCTCTCATATTTCAATATCTGGCTTATCTGTTGCTCCACTGTTTTTATCCACTTGTTGCCAAGTCAATGTTGCCAGAGTGCTCCTGCATAAGCATAAAGTTTGATAATCACAGCTTGTGTTGGTGCCAGAAATGTGGTTGATCAGAGCAGTGAGAGCTAACAATGCTCTATAAACAAACTGCTGTTTTAAAGGAAAGTTGTTTAGTGATATAACATTTTTTCTGTTTACAGCTGAATGCTGTATTAACCTTAAAGGTAGAAAAGCATTAACAGGAGGCTACTGTTAAATATGAAATTGTGCATTATTTTTTCTTCGGCAAGTGCAAACTGTGTTGTGACGGCTATTAAAGTGGTCAGACTCTGGTTGTTGTGGGTGTGTAGTGTGGTCGCTGATCTTTTTGTAAACAAGAACGGTGTGAAGTTTAACTATCATTAAGCCGTAGGAGAAAACAGGAGAACATATAGAAAAACAAGAAAAAAAAGATAAGTATGGGAGTGAGTAAAAGCACAGATGGTGTCTGTGTAAGGAGCCCAAACTTGAAGCTGGTTCTGCAGGATATCTTGTCATCATTCACGACCAAAAAGAACTGATTTGGGGGGTACAATGATGGTTAACCCTTTATAATACAAACAGAGTAATTCCCCTGTAATTAAATAGGAATTTCAGTGTCTTTTATTTGAAATTACAATTTAATTACATTTACCTACAGATATGTAATGGCAGGCAAACTAAAATAAGGGGGTAACAAGCCGGGGTTTTACAGGAAACAAAGAAATAAATATACTGTAAATCTAAGTATGGTAAGTTTGAGGAAAAATAAACAATATTTTCCCATCTTAATATGCTATACTTTGTGGGGGCGCCTTACTATGGAGTGGATTAAAGAAAAAAACAGGCCTATGTGACCTTAGAACAGCGGTCCCCAACCGTTTTTGCGGCACGGACCGGTTTATGTCCAACAGTATTTTCACGGACCGGCCTTTAAGGCAGCGGTCCCCAACCCCGGGCCTCGGACCGGTACCGGTCCGTGAGTCGTTTGGTACCGGGCCGCGAGAGTTGAGGCTCAGGTGTGAAATGTATGGTTTTCAGGGTTTTCATTGGTTTTCAGCGTTATTTTGTTATCGTTTTTATCGTTAACTCGGTTTTCCTGGGTCTTTTCACGTGTGTTATGAATAAATCTTCTTTTTTTCGGTACCGGCACTAGTTTTATTTTGTTGTATTTATCCGCGACACCTTAAAGGCCGGTCCGTGAAAATATTGTCGGGCATAAACCGGTCCGTGAGGCAAAAAAGGTTGGGGACCGCTGCTTTAAGGTGTCGCTGATAAATACAACAAAATAAAACCAGTAGCGGTACCAAAAAAACAAAGATTTATTCATAACACATGGGAAAAGACCCAGGGAAACTGAGTTAATGATAAAAAAATAACAATAAAAAACCGATAAAGACCCTGAAAACCATAAATGTCACTGTTATCCAATTCTTATAATTACCAAATGACAGCAACATCAGGAAGAAAGAACCTGAGAAGCTGCAGAAGTACCAAGGGCTCAGAGAAGAGCTTGAGAATATGTGGAGGGTGAAGGTAACAGTGGTCCCAGTGGTAATTGGAGCACTAGGTGCGGTGACTCCCAAGCTAGGCGAGTGGCTCCAGCAGATCCCGGGAACAACATCGGACATCTCTGTCCAAAAGAGCGCAGTCCTAGGAACAGCTAAGATACTGCGCAGGAGCCTCAAGCTCCCAGGCCTCTGGTAGAGGACCCGAGCTTGAAGGAAAGACTTATTATTATTATTACTGATACATTCAGTATCAGTAATAAATTTTTTATGGACATTAACACAGGGATCCTAAAATAACAGTACAATGTAAACTGAACCACTGACAGCATCATACTAACTACTAACTATTATACTGACTATTACCAAATCAGTTTTTAACAGCTCGCACAGCTCTGACCTTGTTCGCACAGTGAACCTTGTGTGCCGCAGAGTGCTGTTGCATGCACATTTGTGTAGCGCACCACACAGACTGCCATTGTCAAGGTGGCACGAAGAGCTCATTGAGCCCATTATGTGCCATTATGCTAATTGTGGAAAATAATTTCATTATCAATAGTAATGAATGCAAATATATTATCCCGTCTTCACATCGCCAAAGGATTGAGATAGAAAAATATGCTGTTTTTTTGTTTTTTGGGTGTTTACAGATGACTCACCAGTACAATGTGTGAAAAACTGAGCTCGGTGTGATATGTATAGATCTGATAATGAAGCCGATTTAGAGATACACTATGTCTAGTAGTCTTGATATATTTTATCTGGAAATCTTGCTTGAGACAGTTGTTTTAGTGTTGTGGTGTCTACTTTTGCATGTTATTAAGCCTCAGTCCTGCTTCCCTTTATTGTTATTATTATTTTTATGGAGATAGTCTGCTCTATAGTGAGAGTTCATGACAGAGACTGGATATGGGACAGCATTCCCACTGCAAGTACTGGTGGGAAGCAGAAGCATTTGGGACACATACGTCCCATATGGTAACCAGGCTTGTGACAGTCAGCCAAACTTCTCTCATCTGATTCACTACAGCAATTAAAAGCTATTTTTTATAGAGTTTTGTTTTTCGATGTTTAATGTAGTCAGGAAATAGTAACAAATACTGATCACGGTGTTGCAAAAATTCAGCTGACCCGCAGCTCAAACATAGAAAAGCAGATAAAAGCTGGTTGTCATTTAACTATGGTTTAAATTTTAAATTTGTTTTTAAAATTTGCAATTACCAAACTGCCTTCTTAAGTAATACAAAGTGATCCTTTTTTTTTTCCTGAGAGAAACAAACTGTTGTATGGTTGTATTTATTCTCACTGGAAAGAGAGCGAGTGAGAGAGGAGTGTGTCTGCACGTTTGTTTATTCTTTTGTATATTTAGAAAGGGCTGGCTACATTGAGCTAAAACTGGCTCTGAAATTACAGATGGTCCAAATCGGGCCCAGAAGAGCTGTCTTTCAGCACTGAGGTTATCATTATTCTGTGGCTGGTTGTCAAAGAAAAGCCTCAGCACTCTGATCCCTCTCCAGCGATGCGGCCCACATGTGTTATGACTGCGAGGCAGAGCAGTAAAGGAACACAGGGTGTGATAAGGCTCATAGTCTCCCCACCTGGCCTTATATGGATGGAGTTTGAACGTCTGCTGCTTTGTATGCTGAGCTAGATACAGCTGCTCACGAGCTACAGGTTATGGAATTAGCTGTCATCCTCGTAGAGCTTCCCTGATCCATGTCTCTGCTTGTAAATTTAATCCTGCTCGACGGCTTTCCAATGAAGATCCCGGAATTGCAGGCGTTATGTTTTAAAGTACAGCTCTTGGGTCCAGCCTTAAAATGAATCCAGAGTTAATCAGATAATTTTTGTCACGTTTTTACTAATTACTGTACTGATTTGGGGATTCTAATTTCCCATCTGAGAGTTTGAAAGCACAAATACAGGACGAGATACAATATTTGTTGCTTTTGATTTCTTTGTTGTTTCTCTGTGTGTTTGGTGTGTTTCTGACTTAAAGTGTCAGTGACTGACTCTGCAGAAAGTTGCCGACCTCTGCACAATATGCACCTCAGCAACCATTGACCCTGCTCTGGGATTTTTTTTTTTTTTTTGTGGCATTTTGTGACATTTGTTATCATCATATCTATATGAACATTACTTTTTTGTGGCAGTTTCTAAATACAGGTCATCTTCCACGTCCCTGTCTTATGGTGTGCCACAAGGCTCTGTGCTGGGGCCTTTATTGTTCTTAATATATCTACTTCCCATCCAGCATGTTTTGAGCCCCTCCAGCATGTTTTGAGGGGTAATCTTTGACTCGGCTCTCACTTTGGATGTTCACGTCAAATCTCTGGTTCAGTCTTGCTTTTATCACTTAAGAAACATTTCTAAACTAAGCTCTATTGTATCTTGTACTGAACTGGACATTGTCATTCATGCTTTCATTTCATCAAGACTGGACTACTGTAATTCACTGTTTACATGTTTAAACAAAAACTCCTTGGAACGTCTACCGATTGTTCAAAACGCTGCAGCAAGACTTCTCACCTAAGTATTCACATGTGACACTGTTGCTAATACAGCTGCATTGCCTCCCCATTGAATTCAGAGTCCACTTCAAGATTCTGGTACTGACTTATAGAGCTCTTCGTGGACAATCATTGAACTTCTACAGCCCTATGTCCCTAGCAGGTCTCTTAGGTCATGTAATCAGGGTCTGCTTGTCATTCATCGTACAAGGCTGAGAGCTTTTGCCACTGTGGCTCCCAGACTATGGAACTCACTCCCACTGAGCTTAAGATCTCTGGACTCAGTAGCTTCTTTTAAAAACCAGCTAAAAACACATCTTTTTAGAATTGCATTTTGTTAACTGTTGGCTGTTTTGCTTTATTCTTTGTTATCCTTGTGTGAAGCACTTTGTGATCTTTTATCTAGAAAGGTGCTATATAAATAACGTTTTACTTACTTACATTTAATAATGCACACTAATGGAAGATTTGAACAATGCATAATGTTCCCGGTTTCATTTACACTGCAAGACTAACACATGGTGCTATCAAACTATTAAAAGGTGTCAGATGTGCATTATAAGATGAAATTAAACAATTACTGCCTCCATAAATGGTGAACACTACCTCCTTTTTACCCAACCATCAGTCTAGCACTCAAGTCTTCAGACAGCTGTTGAGGCTGTTGCATGAAAACATCAAGATATGTTTGACATTTTGCTGCTCTGCTATGTAGATTATGTCTTTCTAATTCCCAGGTTGAACTGTGAGAAATTACAGAACAAACGCACTGTTGTTGCAGATGGTTTGATTGTTCTATTGTTCTGAGTGTCTGAATGAGCCTATATCATTTTACCTCAAAGCAGCTGCAGAAAGAACATCAAATCTGCATTCAGGCTGACGAATTCAAAGTCCTGTGGTCAACTATATATATCATATACCTGGTACGCAATGTAATACTATGAAAGTGTGTGTGTCCAGTAAAGGTGGAAGGCTTTCCTACATACAGCTTGCCACATTTTAAATAAAAAAATGAAAAAGAAGCAAATGGCCTTGCCAATTTTAGAACGACTGCCTCTCAGCGTGGAAGTGCAAATGGTGTTGAGATATGCCTGAGATCATATGCGGTGAAGCTTTACGAGTGGTGCCCTGTTCAAATGATGTTAAAAGAAGACGATATCTTAATAGCACCAAAAGGTCATTATAAAGTTCCTCTTTTGTACCAGGCACACTTCACTTGGTATTTTGCAGATATGGAGTTGTAGATATGTGGAGATATGTTTGTGAGGGAATGTTGACACAACCGAACAACAGTCTGAAGGGTTTTGGCAGGCTCAGCAGTGCAGTTGGCATATTTTGAAAGGTGTTACAGTGTAAACTGTCACTGAACAGGCCAGTTGTAACCGAGACTCAGTCCAACAGCCTCTGACGGCTTCCAGTCTGTTTTGGCTTGGCGCTGTGGAAATCACAGCGTGGGTGTGTTTGATCACTCAGACAGAACTGTCCGCTAGCCCCCAGATGGCTATCAGACACCCAAACGCAACAGACGGGCAGACACAGAAGAACGGGGCTGTGTAGATAAAACTGTGAACCAAGTGGATATAGCGCAGTTAAGCAGAACACATCTAACACTTATAGGTCTCAGAGTTCATGCTCTGGCTGGCCACTTTGGGAACCAAACATGGAGCTGGAATTTTATTTGTCAGTACCTTTCTACTCCTCGTTCTTTGCTCAGATTGTCTTGAACTCCCAGGTGTAACACCTGTGTGTAGGTGGAATCCTACGATCTATGGCTGCTCACGAAACAAAAGTGTTTTTAAAAGGTAGACTCATTTGGAGGGTTTCGCAAGCTTTTTCTGCTCTGGCCACACTTTTCGGGGAAGCACCCAAACCCTACGACTCTATTATAACCAACAAATAAGCAAACTAATCGATTTTATTGATTTGATTCCCATTCATCATAGAGCTGGGCGATAAAACGATAACGATATGTATTGCGAAATAACTTTTTCTCGATAGAAAAATTAAACTATTGCGATAGGCCTCATCTCTCTTGTCCTCTTAAAAAAAAAAAAAGAACAGCCAATCCAAATTAAGTAGCGCAGAGCCGAACCAATCACAGCCGCAGTGTCACGACTTGTTACGTACAGCACAAGCGCCAAGGCGCACATGTGTATTTGTTTTTGCAGCCGTGCTGCCCGGGTAATGAAGGAAATGAGTTTGCCGACTAGAGAAAAATCAACCGAGAGCGTGAGCGAAGGTTACCGAAGAAAAAACCGATGATGGTTCCAATGCCGGAGAGCTTGTCGAATATTTCAAGTCTGACAAAAAACAGAGTAGCCGAAAGCAAGTCTGGAAATACAATAAAGCGGTGCATGCTCAATCTCTGACTGAAAGCGCTAATTCGTCATTCGGCTTTTGTCAGACTAAAGTAACTGTTAAAACTGTTTGAAAAGCTAAGCTATACAACAAGGAGAGATTGAGAACTTCCTTTTAGTTCTCAGTTTATTTGATATCGACAAAAGTTAGTCAATTTTGTCTGTTCTTCTGTAAAACAACCTAAGATTTATTTTTAGAATTAATATTTTGTTTCTAAGTGGAACTGACAATTTAGTGGTCTGTTTTGTTTGTTCTATTTTGAAACTTAAACGCTTTAGCGGCTGCCTTTTGTGTAGTTTGCAATATTTGCCTTTATCTGAAACTGAAGTCTCATGTTCCTTAAGTACATCTACCCTGTTGAACTTATTATGGGAAATAAATATTTTAATTAAAACAAGCTGCTAATTATTTCACATTTTACTTGTGAGCAACGGCACATTTAAATCTTACAAATATAGTTATTTGGCTTATATCGTGATATATATCGTTATCGCCTGAAATGAAAAAAACATATCGTGATATGAAAAAATCTTATATCGCCCAGCTCTAATTCATCATGATTTTCTGTTTTTAGCCACTTTACGCACTTTTTCACTGTCTAGAGCACAGGTGTCAAACTCCAGGCCTCGAGGGCCGGTGTCCTGCAGGTTTTAGATGTGTCCTTGATCCAACACAGCTGATTTAAATGGCTAAATTACCTCCTCAACATTTCTCGAAGTTCTCCAGAAGCCTGTTAATGAACTAATCATTTGATTCTGGTGTGCTGACCCAGGGTGATATCTAAAACCTGCAGGACACTGGCCCTCGAGACCTGGAGTTCGACACCCCTGGTCCAGAGTCCTTCTGCATTGTTTTTCACTTCAGTGCACCAGTTTGCTTTTGAGTTTTCATAGAAGACCTTGTACGTATCCATAACAATAAAAGAAAGCTTAACCAAACTAGGATTTTGTAATTTTATCCACTAAACAGGTTGCAAGAATGACTGCTTTCTTTTTTTAATTGAAGTGTTTATTTTATTTTGCTTTTATGCCATGGATGCCTTTTTAGAGGATGCTAGTACATCTTAAGATATTGGATCAACTTCTTGACGGTCACCATAGATTGATAGATAGTTTATCCATTTCGATTGCAATAACCCTTCTTGCAAAAATCCAGGGATTGTCAGAGTCAGCAGAATTCAAAGCAAATCATCAAAAGTCAGTTGATCACTTCACCAAAATTGATTACAGTAAATCCAATGAGAATTCAGTCTGGACCAACAGATCCACCAACCATCAAACACTACTAAAAACTCAAGGATTGGGGTACAACTGTGATCTGTGAATCGTTTCAGCCGCTTTGCTCAGTTGTGTATGTAAGACAAACACAGTATGTGTCCAGTCACATGTTTGGCTTCAAGTACATTTGGTGCATGTCCAATTGAATACTTACATGGAAATTACTTTCCTATCATGTGCCTTTATGAAAATCAAGGTCTAGCATGCTTTAGTCATTCTCTGGGTTACATTCAATCACATATATCACGAGAATGTGTATTTATAGAACAGAGCACACAAAAATACAAATCATAACCACAGCACAGAGTGTCCTCATACATACTTTTCTGTATATTTAAACGAGTCCTCCTGGGTTGTTTAGACTACAGCTATGCTTGAAACTGAATGGAAATACTTTAACCTGATACAATAAGGCCCACTCGTGATATCATGAGTTCTTAGAGTTACCACAAACAACTGAAGATGACCCTGAGTGTTAGAAGTGCAGAGAGACAACATCACCTCATTCACTGCTCGCAAATGCTTATTTGACAGCATGTTGTGAATATATTTTGAATAATAAGCTCAGTGCTGTTATCTTTATTGTGGTGGAAATAGAATTGTCGCCGACGTCTGTCTTGCAGTTTCCATTATGGATGCAAACGTGTACCTCAGTGTTTATAGTAACATGAAACAGGATGACATTTATCAACTGTAAAAAGCAGATTCATGCATAAATACTTCTCTTTACCGACTTTAAGTCTCTATTATCACCATTAAAGCTCTGTATAGCTTTAGTGTGCTCTTTAAATGTTAAACACATGAGGCCTGTCTGAGCCTCAGCATCTAAATCCCTGTGAAACCACAGCATATTAGGTGAGATTAGAGAAGCTGGTTCACAGTCTTTGCAGTTATTCTACCTGTTATCTCCTGCTTCCACTGTTTATCCTAAGTGCTTACGGTCTGTTTGAGATGAGCTTTGTAGACATAAGAGCGCGTTTGCCAAAATGTTCAACTCTTTCATTAAATTCAGAGGAAATTTGAAAGCACCGTCTACACAGAAAGCGTCTGAGACACACATTTCTGTCATGCGATTGAACAGTTATGCTGCCGTTTGATTCAATCCATCCGTCTACACTGGTGGTGCAATGCCTCATGCTTTATTCGTTTTCCTCAGCTTCAATCAACTCCTGTTTTCCTCTATTTTACCGATGTAACTCGAGCGATTGCACATCGGGCTCTGAGCTCATCAAAAACACAGGTGACTCAGCTCAGTACTGTTCCTAAACTCCTTCTTTGTTGACACGCACAGAGTACCAGAGACTTCTCTGCTAATGCGCTGCACACTCTATGTTGTAATTTTGTACTTTCTAAATTTTGTGCATTTGCTCAGATCACACATCACTCTCCGTTTTCAAACTGAAAGGGTTTGCCATGTATCTGTCTGAAAAACAGTTTCTGTGCCAATAGCCCAGAGAATGCATGACAAGTATTATTACAGCACCAGCTGTCCCAGGACACACATTAGGCTTTCTCATTGTGTTTTATCATTGAGGCAGACAAGGGGACGCCTTCTCAGGCCATTTCTCTTTTTTCTATGTAAGCTCATGGCTTCTCCAGTAATAAGGTGATGGGGATGTTACAGGATATTTGTGCTATTCTTGTAGACTATTTCATAAGGAAGCCTTTAAGGTAAGATGGGGTCTGAATCCTTGACTGCACGGCTCTGAATAAACCTGTACAGCCAAAGAAAATTCCTACCGCGTTGTCATTTCTTCCTTTCGTCAAGGTTGATATCGGTGCGTTAGCTGACATACCTTGCTATTAAAAATGGATTTGTTTTCTACAAGAGTTTTCAAAGCATTGCAGGGGAATAGATTTGAGTGCAAGGCGTTGACATCAAAGACTGCCACGCAGCTTTGTCTCCCATATGACCTGCGTTAAAATCCAGACGCTATATTTGGAAGAATCTACAGTTAGTCAGTGTCCCCTCACTGTCATTTCTCTTTTGAAGCGTGAGATGAAAAATTAAACATGCTTTTTCTTCTGTTCATCGGTGGGCTTGTCTTTCTTCTTCAAAGGCATGACTCACATGATGACCTTTCAGTAACCAGGAGTTCAGCGTCTCCTGTGAAGCATCAGGGCTGCTTGAAAGCAATTTTGCTACAGTGTGTTAAAGAAAAACTCCAGAACTGTTTGCAGTTGGAGACTAACTCAGTTTAAATGGCTTACACTTCACATTCTGTTTATATTAGAATTTGTCTTTAGGTTCTAGAGATGTTCTCACGCCGGGACCCTGGAAGTCCAAGGACAGGCAAGAGGCATGATGAAGGGTCACACGCAAGTTCAGAATCAGATTCTCGAGTCTCTATCGAGACTTAAGTCGAGTTGTCGGGAAGGGGATTAAAACAATGAAAAGCTTTCATGTCTGAGTGTTAGGCTTGTGATGCTCCATCAACGCCTCCAAATGAAGTGCTGTTCTTGTTCTCAGAGAGCGAGACTCCAGCGCTGTGATTAATTCACAGCCTGTAATTGTACAAACAGGCTAACATTTCAGCTGTGCCGTATCTTCATCAGAGTCCAGCTGACCAAAGAGACAAGCAGTTATTGTCACCCCAGCCTAGGTGTGCAACTGTCATTCGTTATGCCCAAAGGCTCCACTTGGTTGAGAGCGTTAACCCTATATCCACCTCTGTGGCCCACGTGATGATTTCACCATCTTGTAAAACACTTGAGACTGGCTTCAAATACAAGCCAGCCCCCAAAGAGTGGTGTGTTATAATGCTCAATTTAAAAAGCCTCTGTTTTCTCTTTTTGTGACAGCTGTACAGAGGATGATTTTTTTTTTTAAATAACTCACCTGTTTAAAGCATGCTGAGGCACAAAATTTGCATTTTAATGTATAACTGGTAATTAGATCATGTGGGCACTGGCAGCAACGTACGTCGCCTGTACATAACTAAACAAGGATGTGAAAAAGTGTAGCAGATAATGGATGCACTTTGTTAACAAATATAGCTAACGCTGATATAGCAGATAACTTAGGACTCCTGCGCTTCTCATCCCCCCCAAACGAGACAAGAAGTCCAAAAATGCCAGGGTTAAGGCTTCAAATAATAGTCCACATTATTACACAAACTTCATGAGCACAATCTATTTTTTTGTACTCTTTCTGTTTCTCTTAGCAGCTTCACTTTTTTGAAGAAGCTCCAGACTACTCGCCTGTCTGTCACTGCAGGTTTCTCTTTTCACATATTTCCTATTATTCTCCTGCTGCTTGCTGTCTCATGAGGGCAAAAATGTGTTCTCCAGAAACGCTGCTAAGGTCGTTATTTGTCACAACTTTGAAAGTTGATCATTTTTCAGCTGTAGCCTTCATGATTATGCATTTGAAGAACTTCTTTTCGATGTTGCTTTTAATTTTAAATCGACATTTAGTTTTGTAAACATGCGTATGAATGGCAGCTCATATGAAAGAAAAACTGTTATATGCCACGAATGACGTTTACTTGTCTGCATTTGTTTGCATCTGGTGTGACAAAGTCTGTCTTTGGTCCATGCAGTTTGGTTCTTAGGTCTGTTCCTGGTTACCAAGGCATTAATGTACCAGCTGACAGCTTTTGAGGGGAAATCCGGCAACAAACAACTGCAGGCTATCACGTGAGAGACTTTCACCCTCTTGTACACTGCCCTGCAGAATGAGGCTGGCAGCGGGCTGCTCACAGTAATCAGCATGCAGCACATGACCTGCATTTATCCTTACAGCACACAATGTACCTCAGTGTTCTAACCAAAGGGGGTGTAAACCTGTAATATGATATTTTAATCATAATTAAAGGTAAAATTAGACCTACAGTGTTTCAGGGCAGTGAGACTGTTTATTCCTTTCGCTGACTTTTCCCTCAAAATAATTAGAATTTTTAAATGAATCTGTGCTCAGTGATCATAAATATGAGTAAATCACTAGTTTATTTATTGATTTATTTGGTGTCCAGAATGCTTGAGTGATCTCTGTTGCTGCTTATAGCATGTTTTAGTTTGCCTAATTCCTTGGGAGCTCACTTTCCTTTCAGAAGCTGCAGTTGCTTATTTGCTGTTGCATTGCAAAGTGGTACAGTAAGCATTCTTGGATGAGATGGAATTAAACTAGTGGTTTTCGATTTTGCCACTGTTCCATGTGCTGACGCACTCGGGACCTTTCTTCAGCTTTAATCAATTTGCTTTTTATCCCGTCGCATTATTTACAAAGGCATCACATCTATGAGATGAACTGAAAGTGTCTGCCAGGGAAACCAAACTTGTTATAGTGCTCTTCGCCAAATTCTGTGAAGTGTGCTTATGTTATGTCAAATCTTTGCATTACTCCAAAATATTGCCTTACACCAGCACTAGTTGCAGAGAAAGTCAAATGGATCTGAACCAGCGCATGAAAAACATCATTTTGGTCTAGGCTGGATGTTAGCTATCGCTACAAACACTATATCAGGTATCTTTGAAATACATGAACATATATGGAAAGTCTACTAGAAGCATAGCTAAAACTCATGAGTAGAGAGGAAATCTGACACCTCTGAAGCAATAAAAAAGATAGGTGTTGGAGACTAGTGGGTAAATATTGATGCCTACGAGGTCTTACTCAGTTTTTTATGGCCTCTGCTGGCAATTATTAATCACCTACATAAAAAAAGTAAAAGTTATGCATGCATCGCATGTGCAGTCACTAATGTCAAAGGCTGGCTTATTTCTTGGTGATATCGTTTCACCATTTTTAACTAAGTTAGAGAAAATGTAATGTTTTTGTATGGTTTGTTCCTGCTTGTTTACCTCCCTGTCAATGGTGTTTCTGCTTTATGACTGCAAAAGATACAGGAAACATATTCATGTGATGAACATGTGATGCTTTGGAACTAGAGGAAGATAAGAGCAAGACTGCAGTTTGATAATATAGTTTTACCAGTAATGATTTTGCAGTTATTAATAACTATATATTTAGTATATATTTGCAAATGTGCTCGTGCTCGAATTGATGTATTGCATTATGGAAAAACAGCTCAAAGTCTCAGTTTGCTAGTGACTTCAAATTAATGACATGGACAACAAAATTCACTACAGTGGTACAATCATAATAAACCAGTGTTTAAAAATAATAGTTTTTAGGGCACATATTGAAACAACTGTACCCAAATACAGCCCCATTAGACAGTAGACAAAGTATTAAAAACACCTTGTAGTTTAAGCACATTTAAGTAATTAAGTAAATCTGTTGATGCTGTATCAGGACTTTAAACTAAAGGGCTCATCTTCAGTTCTTTGTTCTCTTGGCGACGTCCCTGTTTTGTCCCTGGTTTTCAGAGATGCTCGCTGCTCACATTGCGTGTCATCTGTATCTCGTGATGCTCATTCTGTCATGTGGAGAAAATCCATCTGAAGTTGATTTCTGGAGGGGGGGAAAAAGTCTTTTGATTCCAGTTTGAGTCCAGTTTGATTCCTAGAAATTTTGAAAAGATTCCTATAATTTCAATCATCTTTAAATTAGGAAACTGTCCTCGCAAAATGAAATAATGCAGCTTTCTGGGAGAAGTTAGCAATAGTTGTAAAACTGTAAAAGGTTCATTTCTGCATGCAGTAAATCACATGCTGTGTATCTGATTTCCCATAAATCTCTCCTTTTGTTTTATAAACCTCTTGTGATAATGTGTTTGTGAGCTGCTTGGCCCTGTTTACAAATGAGACCTCACAGCGACACACTGAGTGTATTGAGTGTTGTCTACATGCAACATGTCTATTGACTGGTCCTGATTGCTGCAGTGGCCTCCATCAATCAGCTGATCCCTCGAACAAGGATATAACAGGAGTGTCTTATCTGTTTTTTCTTACCTAGCTCGAAATCTGCCTGTTGCGTGATGATGCTTAGCGTCTTGCTTGCGGCAGCATCACAGGTCCTTGATCATGTGGGGGCTTTGAGCTGAATTTAGGCTGGCTATGTTTTCCTCAGTAGTTATTAGATGATAGATGTCTGTGTTCTTCCCTGGGGATGATCTCCGCTTTAAACATGGGATCCCTTTTTTTCTTTCTTTTTCCTTTTTTTTGCACTCTCACTTTCCCTCTTTGGTGAGGAAAAGCCCATAGGTTTCCAAATAAGGTCTGGGTGAGTGCTGGCAGTATTAATAGAATAAGACTGCCGCTGGGGAAAATTTCTATTGACCTGTTGAAAGACTTTATCTGATCCGTGCTGTTTCTATGGCAGTGTGGGGGCGGGATGCTACAAGGGCTCCGTGGAGATGCATGAGCAGCTGTAGCTGGCTGGTGAGCTTCAAGTAAATCATAATTAGAGTGACGCTAACCAGCTACGCCACAGGTAGCAAGAGCCCACCTTTTAAATGTCAAATTTCAAACAGGAACACGCGTTTTCTAGCAGGAGTGTTGGGAAACGTACAAATCTCGACACCCTACTGTAGCAGTGAGGCTTCAGCTATCGAGGGTTTCATACTACACGGCAATTGTTCGCACAGCTAATAAGTACTCACTCCACTGTAAATTCAGACACATTTGTTATGCAAACGAGACCCTCTCAGGCTCACAAACATAACGGTTGCTATGAAATGCTTTCAATCCAGCTGTCAAATACACCCTTATTCACTTGTGTGATGTCAGGGTCTTTGAAAAACGTTCAGGTTTAAGGTTTTGTAGCACAAAATTAGTATTATTATTATTTTTGCATGCAGTAATAGTCCAATATTAGTTGAAGAAGGATAATAATTTGAATGCAAAATTTGGGGGGATGATACTTTAGTCTTGTACAACCTGTTTCCAAGAAAGGTTTGAATAAAAAAAAGACTTTTTCAACTGGATCATAAAATCAGTTCAGTTCTTCGTTCAGCTTTTCAGTAAAGGTTTTAGGAACATCTAAACATATTCATATGCATGCACTGAGTAAAGTCTATAGTCGAAATTGACCGCAGATGTAATTCACTGTAACAGTTCAAGTATTTATGATAAAGGATCAGCAGAAAAAGCTGAAAGACCAGTAGCTGGAACATAAGTATGGAACATGATGGGAAACAAAGCTTTGTGGGCAGGATGACTTCTCAACTCTTGACTTTATCTAAAAAGTCATTAGTCTTCTTTGGTCTGGTCCAGTTCATCTAAACAGTGTTTCAGTTAGACAAGAAGCAGAAATGGCAAAGAGCAACCTTTTCTAAATTCAGCACCTTCTCTGTGTCATGTCTCATGCCTCATTTTCTTTTTTTTTTTGTTGGCTGTGTCTCACTTCCAGGTTTGCCTTCCGCCAGCCATTCCTCCTTATGAGTCTGGTTGTTTTTTTCCCTTTTTTTTCCCTTTTGCATGGAGACCTGCTGAGGGGTTTTTGACTTGATAAAGAGGTGCTGTGTTTGTTCCGGCAACACCGAGGCCTGTGGTGTTAATGTGATTCAGCTGGCTGATTCAACCCATTAAATAACTCTGAGAAAAGAATGGCCCACTGGCTATGGCTTGCTGCTGGCTGCCAGTCCCAGGACTCACTGTATGCCTGAAACTGAGTGGAAACCATGTCTTTTAGCACTGGTGCTTTGGGCACATGGCAACTTGCGAAGCTGTTTGATAGGTGGAAACTTGGACAGAGTCAATGAAACCCGGAGACGCCTTTTTTCCTGTAAATTAAAAAAAATAAATAAAAAAAAATCGAGTTTTCGTAAGGCCTAGATGTGGAAACGCGCCTCAGAACGGGGTTTCCCACGGATGACCAGCTCTCTCTCCTGTTCTACTAACTGTTGTAGTCGGTACATTTGGATACTAGGAACATAACTGGACAGTGTGTCACTATAGTAAGCCTGCATTAAATGCAGCAGCTCAGTAATCAGTTTTCTCTGTAAACCTTACTTTATTTCTGAGTCATTACTCATTACTTGTTTTAGCTTTAGTAGAGATTTAATATACTGCTTTATGATCCCGTTCACAAAGGGATCATAAAACACATGTGTCGGTGTTTGTGTATGCGTTAGCTGGAAGCCTGGTTAGAGGATGGATGTTGTATCTTAATACTGCAAATAGCCATATTGAAGAGGCTCAGTTTTACTTTCATCTAATGTCAAATTTCCTTTCATCTTGTGACTTAGCAGCAATGGCAAACAATCTGAAGTCTTTATCCTGCATGATCAAAAGCCCAGTTAGTCATTTCCATGACTAACAATTAATGCTTTTTGTGTTTTGTTTTTAAGTCAGGGTACAGAAAGCTAGCAGTAAACCAGGTGCCTTAAAAATGTCTGGGTATTTTCAGGATGATGTTACATGTTAAATGTTAGATAAACATCTGAACAGAGGCAGTTAACACGGCTAACAAGAGTTAACTGTTTTAACTCTTTCTCGTGGTCTTCGACACTGAGCACAGATTTTGGGTTTAAAACGACCAATTAGTTTTTGCTGTTTATGATGGCAGCTTTGGAAAGTGTTGTTTTGTTTTTGCCCCTGTGTCAGTGCAGTGCCACTGATAAACACACTGATTATCTCTGCCTCATCACATGCAAACATTCACACTGGGATCATGTGAGTTGGCCTCTGTTGAATCTTCTAATCAGAAACAAGACAGCGCCTTGTCGGGGTTTTAGGTGGATAATCTGATGGAAGCTGTGTCAAAGTCAAAAAAGCAGGTTGTGACACCTCAGTCCTGCCTAAGGAGAAGGAAGTGCATCAGTGGAGCTCATGGAAACAAAGAGTGTCTTTGCTCTTAGAGGGAAAACAACTGCACATCTGGAAAACATACACCGCTTTCTACCTTTGTCAAGTCGTTTATGTCTCTTCTGCATATTTAAAGTGTAAATATCCTTACTTTGCATTTTCATTTAGACTCTAAAGAAAAAACACTTAATATTCCTGTAAAATGTTTGCCTTTAACTACATATTTGAGATCATAATTACTAAAAGTTTTGATCAGCTATGTATTTCCATAGTTCACTTTCTCATTATCGCAACTCACCATTCTACCCCTCTGCAGCTTTTTATTAGCACTATAACTATATTTGACTATATTTGGTCAATAAAAAGTCAGAAAATAGTCCACAGCTTATCCACTGACTTCTTTAAATGTCTTCTTTGTTTGTCCATCTGTCGCTCCTGCCTTGAGGGGATTTCTTCTGGAGCTGGTACAGCATTCACTTGGATCCAAAGAACTGATAAAAAATTGTGATAGTCCAAGACCAAGGTCACTATAACCTCGTGAGGCCATTTTTGGTCATAAGTTAAGAATTTTTACTAAGAAGTTTAGCATTTTTGCTTGTAAATAGTTTATTGGATTTATTGGATTCTCAGAATCATATCCCAGCATATCCATCTGGCACAGGGCGAGCGGCAGGGTACCGTATTTTTCGGACCATAAGGCGCACAGGATTATAAGGCGCACTGTCGACAAACGGTTCTGTTTTCATACATAAGGCGCACCGGATTATAAAGCGCATTAAACGAAACAAAACAGTCAGATAAGTCAAACTTTACTCAACTCATTCCTCTTGCTTCCTCCACTTCCGTACCATTGATTCATTAATGGTGAATTCTCTGGTAGCTGCTCTATAAACACTGGAAAAACACTATATGTTGTTCCAGTGTTTTTCTAATTTTTGCTGTGTAACTTTGCACTGTCCACTTTCTGCTGTAACAAAACAAATTTCCCACATGTGGAACTAATAAAGGTTATCTTATCTTACATTAATGACTAACCTCATATTGTGGCTGGATTATCTCAGTTGTTCTCCCCTACTGAAGTTTGGTCCGTTTACAGCAATTTTCCATGCAATTGCATTTGTCAAAAAAAAACATCGGGAACTTTTATCAAGTGGAAAAAAGTTAGCGTTCATTCTCCAGGTTCACTGTGTTATGCTTTGGTATGCTAACATAGCTGTGTCGGTAGCCATAATGCTCAGGCAATCCATCAAGCGTTGCGGCTTCGTAGCTTAGCAAAGTCCTACTAAAACATTTTTTGACAGATTTTTGAGCGCTGTGTACCACATAAAATCGGTTCGAGGTCAGTAAACACAGCCAGAATTCATAAATAAGGCGCACCAGATTGTAATGATAAGCAGCTGTTGCTGTAAGTTAACGTAGTTTCATGCCATACCACAAGGTGGCACCATCTCTAAAGAATATGGGGCATGAGACCTAAGGGGTGAGGAGGTTGTTGTTCTTCCGGCTTACCAAGCATGTTTAATAAAAGTATGTCGCAGATCACAAAACGACTCTTTCTTCATAAATAAGGAGACAAACAAAACACAGATTATAAGGCGCACTGCCGATTTTTGAGAAAATTAAAGGATTTTAAGTGCGCCTTATAGTGCAGAAAATACGGTACACCCTGGACAGGTCTTCAGTCTGTCACAGGGCTAACACAGAGAGACGGCGGGACTCTCATTCACACCATACTGTCAATTTAGAATCACCAGTTGACCTAACCCCACTAGCTGCATGTCTTTGGACTGTGGGGGGAAGCAGTCACGGGGAGAATATGCAAACTCCACACAGAAAGATGGTGGACTCAAACCCAGGACCTTCTCGCTGTGAGGTCTTACTAATCACCACCCCACTCTGAAAATAGCACAAACTAATATTCTGACGACTGTGCAATCATTTGCACACCAAATACAGTTTCTTACTGTGATTTAGAAAGAAAAGATTTCACTTAAATACTAACAGTTTTCTTCCATGAAAGCAAATATAAGAAATATAGCAATAGCAAATTAATCTGTGGGGTGAATGATTGTATGAGTGTAAAAATCCTGAGTGTACTGCTCTTTTCCAGACATTACTTGCAGAATTAATACTCTAAAGTATTGTAACATATTTTCCCTTCATTTTTCATTTGAAGTTTCAGTAGCTTGTGTGGATCACACCTCTCCATCTGCTAGTGCTGTTTCCCTTGCTTTTTTAAGAACTCTGTACCAGGTGCAGTTTTGCATAATATTAATAACACCTGCATGCACACTGAGTTAGAAATCCCGCCGAGTTTAGCCCTGCCTCTCCTTCTGTTTTTGGCCGTCATATGTTAGCAAGTCTTGTACAGCGAGTAGAAGAGGCAGTTTCACACGCGCGACTCATGAGTGACACAAAGGTGCAATGAAGAAACACTGCTTTCATATCGCGGCACCAAAGTTTCACCCAGACCTGAGGAGATGAAGCAGCACGCACATGTATTCTCTGTATTTTGTTTGAGACATTTTGTTTTTCGGTCCTCCAAAAGACATTTCCTCTATACTGGGAGGTTACTTTTGACCTCACTTGTCTGTATTGTATAGCTCACTCTAAGTGAGCTGCACCTACTGGGACTCAAATTAATCATTATATTATAGTGTAAGAAAAAAGCTCTACTTATGTTCTTGATTGATTGGCCAAGAGTCCGTTTTCAGTAACGTTGTATGGAGAGAGGGAAATGATAAGCAACAGTAGGAGCGTTTCATCCCTGGCTCACATGGAAACCCTGTTCTCACTCCCACCTTCTTCCACAGATAGTATCCAATGTGCTGATCTTTTCCTGCACCAACATCGTGGGCGTGTGCACCCATTACCCTGCTGAGGGTTCCCAGAGGCAGGCCTTTCAGGAGACCAGGGAATGCATCCAGGCTCGCCTCCACTCCCAGAGGGAAAATCAGCAGCAGGTGAGAGAGAGAGAGAAAGCTCTGGTGACAAAGGAAAAGTTTGTTTGATTAAATCAAGCAAACTTTTTATTAAAGAAATGCTTCACATCTAATAATGTCATCCCACCCCTGATGTGCTTGAAAATTATGTCAAACACCACAAAGTTTTATAGTGAGTACACATTTATATCGCTATATCAAAGAATCAACAGTAGACAGGAACTGTGTTCACAAATAATGTAGGGATGGTCGTAATATTAACAGGTTCAAAGTCAAGTTATGATTCTGCGATTATTTCTTGTCTTAAAATATCGCTTTTGCCCTTGTTTACCTACTCCCTGTAGTGGTGTCCTATGCCCACTAGAAGATTGTGTTAATGCACTTAGAAGCTTTTTGCCAGCCGCCATTAAACAACAATGCAAACAATTAAACAAAAAGCGTGTGGTGCAAAGAGATTAGGGGATACTGTGCAAACATGAGACGCATGCATAGCCAAAGACCGATATAGAACTGATGGTTATTGAAAAAAAGAAGAAAGAAAAGGAAATGAGCTCCAGGGTGAGAGAGAATTATCATTGTCACTTTAATAATTTAATATGAAATTTTTATACAGTGCAGGCTTTTCATTTATAATTTTAAATTAAATTTGTAATAACTTTTTGTTCAGGTTGAAACTCGTCTTGTAGCTCATTTTCTCACGTCATTCACCTGCAATCCAACAGTGAATGAATTAAAACTGCTTATTGTTTTGTTTTGGTATAGGTTTTTATTTTTATTTTTTTACTTTCAGCTGCATATGTGTTTATTACATGTCCCCTGAGATTCCCTAAAATTTAAAAAGTAAAAATATACAGCTCATATTTTCATGCATTTCAAAATGTCACGACCTGATAACTTCTGTAGTTCAGCTAATGAGAGTATGGCCCATATCTTTTCGGCATAGCAGCAAAGAAAGAGGTCGTGCTGTCTTTGGCATTTTGAAGGTTATACTGTATTATTATTATTATTATTATTATTATTATTATTATTATTAGTATTATTATTGAACAAGGGGAACAAAATGTCCAGATTTTATATTGCAAGTTAATCAGCACAACCACAAATGACCTTGGGATAAATATTCTCAGTTCACACTAAGGCAGTGACAAGTTTTGAAGCTTTCTCACGGCCCTCTCTAAATGGCTTTGAGCTCGCACTGGCAAATTGGAATCAACGTTAAATTATCGGCGCTTCTTTCGTCACTTATTCAGATTGAGTCTCCCGTAATGTGGCTACAATCCTCATCTATTAACACGCTCACTTGTCCTTTGAACTTACGGCTCCTTCTCTTTCCTGCAGGAACGTCTGCTGCTCTCAGTGCTTCCTCGCCATGTTGCCATGGAGATGAAAGCTGACATAAACGCCAAGCAGGAAGACATGATGTTTCACAAGATCTACATCCAAAAGCACGACAACGTCAGGTAACGATCAGGGGCTGATCAGTCACGGGGAGGAGCTGGCTGGATGATGTCATGGACTGGTCTGGCGTTTTTAGAGCACTTCTCCCAGTCTGACTGAGCACTCAGAATACACTGTTACAAACAATGCATTTTCTCAACAGTCTCCACACAAACAATGCATGTTTGTTTCAGACAGTATTTTGGTGATTGAAACTGGACTTTGAAAGCCTTCAAATGCTGCTGTTAACCTACAGATTATTAGTAAAAAATCTGAACCCGGCTACATCAACTTACAAAATTAGCAACATGTAGACTTTCTGCTGTCGATTATCGATTACTGTGAAATCACTCCACATTTCTTTGATGAACTGACTGAACTAAAGCATCTCAACACAACTGAGAATACAGAATTGCCAGATCTGAGCTTATTATTGTAGTTTAGCAGCCTGTGAGTGAACCCACAACATCTGCTGTCCATGCTCAATAGCTCGGGAACTTTTTACACCCTCACACCTTTTATGTGGGGGAGGTAGAGGTGCTGGGAGCAGCTAATATGTACAATTAACATATAATCTACACACTGTTAAACACACGTAAGGAAGTTGCAGCAGAAGTGCTGAATAAATGACGTTTAATCCAGGTTAATCCTGAACAGTGCTGCCAACTCACAGACAGTGGCAGAAGAGGTAGGGGGAAGTGCAGACGCTGCCATGGCAACGAGCTGTATGCTATTTTCACAGAATATTTTTCACCTGCTTCTACGTACAGGATCCATGTATCCATCCGTGATCCAGGGCCATCAAACTCATTTTACAGATCACACACAGCCCAGTTTGATCTCAATGACTGATGCAGTCAGCGAGGCATTAATTGATTTACAAGACCCAGGAAGACACACTTATTTGTGTTTTTTCTTGGTTTTTTGTCTATTATTGTGAAGAATATTCACATGTTAGTATTGTTTCATGTAGCACAACTTTGAGTCCTCTGTTACTTTTTGAGAAAAATTACAAAACTGTCTAAAGACTTTTAAAGACCAAAACAGCTGTGCAGACCAACAGTTACTACTGTGACCATTTTTATACCGATACTGATTAAGCTTACCTGCTTCTCTTAGAAATTTTACAGCATTTAACGCTCTCTGTCTTTTAGACTGGTGGCTGAACTGGAGTTGGAGTGAAGGGTTTGGCCGTCTCAGCCTTAAACCACAGAGCTTTACTAACCAGATGGATGTCTGGTTACTTTTTACACAGAAATGATGCACTTGATGTGGATTTAATATCTGGAACTCTGATCGTGTTTATCAGATCCCAAATCTTTCTCTTTATATCTTTTTCAGTCCCATTTTGTAACAGTTCTTAACACTCAGTTTGTTTGACTTATTTTTTATGTGGCTTTGCTCTATTAGCTGTGAACACCGTGTAAACTGTGTAGGGCAATGCAGTTGGAAACTGATCTTAGGTTTGGCACCACCTCGTGGAGTAAGAAAAGACTACATCCATTTGTGTCAGTGCACCCACATTGCAGGGATAAAGCCTGCATGTGTCATCAGTTAAACTTCAGAGCTCTGCACTCATTTTGGGGACAAAAATCAGGTATCCATAATGTGGTCTGATAGTTATGGTTGGTGTTAGAGTAGGTAGGTAAGCTGTACTTATGGTGAGGGTAAAGAAATAAACGCACATCTGTACAATGCCATCTGAGATGATGGAAACAAGACTCTTTCTTCTTCTGTGTGCATGTGTGTGTGTCTCTGCTGGTGTGGTAACAGCAGCCTGAGATTTGTTCCCTGTAGCTGTTGCAGTCAGGTGGCAGCCCAAACCTCCATAAATAATAGGTGTTATTGAAGTGCTTTATCACTTTGATGTGTCCCCGTGAGACTTCATGGGTTGGAGCATCAGGTCACGTACTTGTGTTCTTGTACACAAAAGTTCTTTTCATCGCTGCTAATGCGATCGTCATTGAGAATCATCCTTTTTATGCTGTCTGAGCTTAAGAGTTCATTCTGTAAGGGTGCGGATTGTTTTTGGAGCAAGAGCAAAGATTTAAAAAAAAAGAAGAAGAAGATGTGCATGTGACAGAAGTTACTTAGACTAGTTTGCATTTGAATGAGCGTGTTGTGTAATTGCCAATTAAACATCAGCAGAGTCATGATCATTTACTGTAGATACAGAGCTTGAACAGCTAATGCTTTAAGCTAATGCTGCATCCTCAAACCCATGCTTACCTGTGAAGAAGTTAGCCTTTATGTAATTACAAACCTGCAACACTGGATGCCAAAAGCAGGAGAAAAATGAAGACAGAGCTTTGATGTCCTGTTGTAGGTTTTTATGCGACCCACTGGGGAGCATGCTGCACATTAGCAACTGCTAAGCTTGGCTAACTTCTCTCTGTCGTGAGTGTAAAGTTACTGTCGAGCTAACCGAGTGTGACCTGGCCTGTTCGGGGAGCGGGCAGTGGTTTTCTGGTAATTGGGGCTCTGCTGAGCGGCCGAGTAACAACAGGAAGAGAAGTGACAGCTCCCACTGCTACCACTAAAGAGCAAGGGGGGAAACAGTTGGAGGCAGTGAGGTGGAGAGGAAGTCACTTTGGGTTTGGAGCTTATTGCTGCTGTAGAATAGCATTAGGGTCTGCAGTATTTCTACCCATCTCTCCGTCGTTAGAATTCAGACGCAAAGGGTAGCAGTTCAGTTAATGGACTGTGAAAGGCATATAATTACATCCTTAGATACGACACAAGCGTACAAATAGTTTCTGATGCTTTAGGTTACACATTTCTACCATTTCAGCCTGAACCGCAGCTACCTAACCAAAGGTAGCATATTGAATGATTCAGCCAGGTACTGCGTGGGGAAAACATGCCTACAGGTTCAACTAATTTCAAGCAGCGGTGCCTCCAGCTCAGCCTCACTAAACACAATTAGCAGATGGAAGACCGTGCAGAGTCGGGCCTTGTGGCGGTGCCGCTGGCTGCTGCGCCACACTGCAGGGCTGCTTGTAAGCTTTATAGGGAAGCTGATAAAAAGATTTCAGTACTGTGAGGGCTAAGTCAGGCCAGCGGTCTTCATCAGCAAATTTTAATGTCCAAAGTCCAGAAGCAAGAACAGGCAAGTTAATTTTTTATTTATTGTCACACAATAGTGAAGAATAAACCACTAAAAATAATAAACCAATAAACTGTGAAGTCACATTCACACTTCTAATAGGGACAAAAACAGTCACATTGAGCAAGTAAGTACGCTTCTACATTTATCTTTCAGTTAGTCTCAGGTTTTCCAGATTAGGTGTCAATGATTGGAGGAACCTTTCCAACGCTATGACATCAAGGATTTGCTATTAAATTGCAGATTGTCATCATGTGAGAACCTATAGTGCTCTCTCAGCCCCAGAGGAAAGAAAAAGGCTGCTTATGAATCTGACAAAGGATTTGAAGACAGTTTGAGTCAAAAACAAGTCTGTAAAACAATCTGCATATCCACAATATCTACAAAACCTAAGATTTACTAACATATAAAAAAATAAATCATTATCTTTTTGCGACCATCTAGAAATATCAGTGTGTGCATGTTTGTATGCTGCCGCAGGACAAAGCAGCTCGGCTGATTTCAGCAGGCCTTTATTAGCTGTTTTCCAATGCAAGTCTTTTATTGTTTTGGGTCCACAGCTGTGCTTTGCTGCCTTAGTTTCCCTTTTCACATTTAAAATAATATTTAGTATGGTTGAATGTACTGACTTTCAACAAATAGTACATTCACTTCTGGAGGTAGAACAGCAATCATGGCTGGAGGAGCTTCAGTCATGGTGGCCATTATGTTACCTGAAACTTTTTCTTTTTTCACTGTGTTCTTGATGGGAGAGGACAGGTGTCGTGTTGCTGCCACTGAAGTAAAGTAATATCCTCTGGCTTTTAGCAACCAGGCCAAAATGTGCACTGACTAAGGGATTATGTAAGAGGGCTCTGGGGTAGATGTCTTACAATAATAACAACAATAATGTTAATTGCACAGCACTAAAACAAGGAAAACCAGCATTACAAAGTGTGTTACGCCAGCACTTAATACACATAATACAATACAAATGTACAAGTCTCAATGTTTCCAGCCTGCTAAGATATCCCCAGACAGAATAGTGTAACTGGATCTACTCTGATGTGACGCTTATGTGTCAGTCTGAGGATAAAAACATGGAAAGAATATTGAATAATTAGAGGAACTGACCTTGTGTTTGTTTTACATATTCTAATTGACCTAAACAGAAGAATTAAAACTGAACAGCGGTTTTGGTTATGCACACCTTACATAAGGTGGTTCTGGTGATGCTGCTGGGGCCATGCCTGACCGGATAGTACGTCTTTAGTGAACAGGCAGCAACTTACATGTATGCAGCAAACAACAGGAAACACATTTGATGTTCACTGTCTTTATACAAAAATACTTTAATAATGTTTAATAATGAAAACGTGTATGGTTTGCAGAAAAAAGGAATAAAAGAAAAACAGGAAATTAAGAAAACTGTGGTGGGGAAATTGAAGAAAAAGGAAGAGACAAAGGCAGAGAAGCAATGAGCCAGATGGCAAAGACTGGAGGAGCTGTTTGTTGTATCCCAAATCTTATAAATTTCCACTATGAAATCACATCATGCATTCAAATCCTGTCTGTAGTTACTGCAGACATCTCAGCATTAATGTCTGCCCTTGCACCAAATACCTTATAAGTGCTGTTTTAGTTTCCCCAATAATAAACAAGGGGGAAATATTCTCTTTACAGTGTGCAGTTATGACTGAGGGATTTTTTTTTTACCACTCTCGGCATGTGGCACATGCAGATCGTATTGTTTCTATGAAGCCTGCAGCTTATTTCTTATTTATGACCAGGCAAGCTATGCACATATTTAGTTACATGTTTGTTTTAGGCGAGGGATGCAAATCAAGCAGTAAATCAAGGGCTTGTGACTGTTGAGGTTTGGGTAGTGACCACGAGACTGAGGATGCCAGCGGTGGAAATTAGCTTTCTCTGAAGGGTTGCTGGCCCCTCCCTTAGAAAGAGGGTGAGAAGATCAGTCATTCAAGAGGGGCTCAGAGTAGAGCCGCTACTCCTCCACATTGAAAGGAGCCAGTTGAGGTGGTTCAGGCAGCTGACAGGATGCCTCCAGGGCACCTCCTGGGTGAGGTGTTCCAGGCAGACCCAGGACATGCAGGAGAAAGATCTCTCGGCTGCCCTCGGAATGTCTTGGTGTTCCCCCGGACAAGCTGGAGGAGGTGGCGAGGGAGAGAGAGATGCTTAGGCTGCTGCCCCCACGACCCGGCCCTGGAGGCTTTTTGAGGATACTGTAAATTCATCTTTGATTTTTAAATTGTGCAATCAGTCCGATCTGTTGTCCTCAGTTACCACTGCAACAATCCCCGATTGTGTTCTTAATAACCTTAAAAAAATGAACTGATCTGAAACCAAAGTCTCTGATTCTTCTTCTAAAGAACGTCCTCTCATAATTTTTTTTTCCACGTCTGTGTAATTGCCTTTAATCCTGTAAAAAAAGGACAAAACATCAAATCCATAAAGAACAATTTAGACCTTATAATCCAGCGTTGTTTACTATTTCCTAATATGTAAAACTTAAAAAACAATCGAACATTGTCCGTAGCATCTAGTGCATGATCTGCTCTTTAATCATTGTCACAAAACTAAAGATCGGTAAGAGTTCATGTTGAACTATAAGGAGCCAGTCATCACCACAGTAAAGATTAAGTGGTACTTAAGGCACTGTCTCTTGTGCATACTTATTCTCCCCTTTGTTGCTCTTGTATCTTACCACCCACTGTTCCATCTCATGCTATATCAGGAAGAGGCCTTGCTCTCTGCGCCTCTGGGTCACTGGTGTGGGGAGGGACTGATAAGATCTGTACATTGTAAACGGATTTAGTACTTTAGTAATGCAAAGAGCTTTTTTTCTAAACAAATAAATCATCATCAGGGAGTTTCTTTAATCACATCGGCCATTTCAATTATGTTCTGTGTTCTTCTGCCTCTCTCTTGAAACACATAAAACCCCACATTTTCAGGATAGTTCATATATTTTTTGAATAAATAATAAACATTCTAAGTCCTACAAAAATTGTGATACTATTATTATTAGTGATGTACTAGATACAACTAATTTAAATCCAGTCTTACATTTTTGGCCCATCGGCTACTTTTTTTTGGATTGTGTAGGTGAGTCTTTTTTACTTGTAAAGGTCTGTGTCTGGAGAGCTTTGTTTATTTATAACTAAAGAGGGTAAAGCAGTTCTACTTCCCTTTACTTCTCTTTGACGAACATGATGAAACAGGCAATAGTTAGTCTGTTAAGTGAGTGCCACAAGAACCCAGTATACAGTTTTATTTGCAGATGGTGAGAGAACCCAGTGCCATGCTAAATGACTTCATAGACCATACTGCTACACTGAGAAGCAATAGGTTTTCCACAAAACCCCCCAGATAATATTCCATTTGGGTTTCTTTTCTACTAATTGTTAAATGTTATATATAACATTTACACCCAAAAGCTAGCCAACATGAAGCAATTGCTCAGGTGATGCTTCTGTGCATCCTAATAGCAAATCATTAATTGGGTGCTCAGTTTTAGCTACTTTAGCTTGGTCACAGTCACTTCAGACCTGCAAGCTGCTTTGCAACCCAACCCCACCACAGCTTTTCCTCTCATGACTTAATTAATGTCAAGTCTGTTGTCAACGCTGGTCGACAAGAGACAAGACAGACAAACCAGTCCACCTAATTCATATTACTGCAAATGGAAATAACATCTTCTCCTGACTGTTGTGGTTACATGTTGTTAATTAGGTCGCAATGTTATAACTTTAAAACTTAAAACATTTCCGATATGTAGCACATGTCAGACTTTCTTTCTTCCATCCCACAGTCGCCCGCTTTCCTTCATTAACCGTCACTACCCAATTAGATAGACCTGTGCTGAGTCCAGACACATCGGTCAAGTGTCTGGTTTCACTCCACCTCCCATGCAACAGTTCACCGAAAGCAATCAATTATTCTCAGAAATGTGTACCCCAGAGAGGGAACTCTTAATCCTTTGCAGCCTAAGACCCAAATTGAGTAAATTTAGGAATTTTGGAGCCGGGGTTCATTAGAACACGTTAGCGCTCTTGACATATGAGCAGTCAAGAGAAAAGGGTAGCCTGTGAACCCTGGACAAAAAACAAAACAAAAACAAACTGGTATAACGCTTAGACAAAATGAATTTCACATACCCAAAATACACTCATCTCAAAGCAACCACATGGCCAGTCTTGGCATACTGTACAAACACACCATGTTCTTTCGCCTGTGTAACAGCCACTTACCCTGTGAGATTCATGTGAGCTTGTTTGGTCTGAAACATTTCTTTATTTATAGCATTCTCTTCTCCTTCCTGGAGGGTCTTAATTTGAAAAGCTAATTGTACATAGTCGGGGAAGTGATTAAATCTGCTTCTCATAACGTGAAACAATGACAACGTTTCTTGCCTGCAGGTGTTGTTGCACAGCTGAATATCGGATTGCTGCAGACAATGTATGAACTTGTACGTGATTGTGTTTATATCAGAGGCAAAAAGGCGTAAGTTGTAACCATTATGAATGCATTAAGAAAAACATGAAGAGGAAAAGCCCAAAAGGGACATGGAAGGCTATGTTACCAGAAGACTTGGCAAAACAATGAAAAGATTGCTTATATAAAATGAGTGAATTTAAGTTTACATTAGAATATATTTGATACTGAAATATGTCAGGAATATGGAGTCTACCTGTGAATCAATGACTGAAGAAAACATGAATATTCACAGATGATAATTAAGAAAAAAACAATTTCTCGAGAATGAATGACCTTGAATGATCTCGCGTTACTCTGCCTTTACTTTTTAACCACATTTTTCTGCACTGTGATGTTCCTTTAGGCTCTGTGCATTCGGTAAAGCAGCACAGTTTTATCATAATGTAATGACACATGTTCTAATAAATTATAGGATTAATCTGAGGACTTTATTCCCCACCTGACCATGACTTACAGCACAAGTTGTTTTCCACTCCTCTGCTGTGAAATTAAGATTTGGAAACTAAGTAAAGGGAACTCTCTGACATACAGGATGTAAACATGTATGCCAAATATGATTTCTTGTCTTAAACAGTCCTTTGTGAGCATTATTTTAACAGGTGTTTACAAGTCTAGTAAGTGACTGTACATACTGAAGTAACAATTTTATAACGACTTTAACTATTAGCATCTCCTTTTTCTGGAGTGAAAAACCTGTTATGCCATATGGGACTGTTTTTTAACATTTAACATTTCCTCTAATATTTTCTAACATCATACCAGATTTTAACCAGATTTTTCATATTTCAGTCAGATATCTTTAACAGAAATTAGTTTAGCTTTCCTTTCAGGGCGTTATTAGCTGGCTCAAGCCCACATGTGTCGTAAAGTGTACATTACACTGCATGTTTATATTGCAATAAAAGCAGCGTAGTGCGGTGATGTGCTGCAAAGGTCAGCTTCAAACGTTGCAGTTTGGATCAATCAGAAATCATCTTTTCGAGGCGGGTAAGAAAAACACAGTGTGCATCCTTTTATCCTTTCTTATTTTTCATATTTTTCTTGTTGAGGCGAAGGCAAAGAAAACAGTTGTTAAATCACTTATAAAGAAAGCATAAAAAAGGATCAAAATGAATTTGAGCATCTGATGAGAGGGCCCTGCGGGACTTGGTCTTTTGAGCTCTGCAAATTCCAGGCTGTCCTTCAAGGTTTATCCTTGCATTAAATTTGGAACGACTGTAAAAATAAAAAATAAAAAAAATCTTTGTTTGTTTGTTACAGCTGCTGCAAGAAAAACCCTGCTAAGCAGTATTGTTTTTTGCAACACACGAGGCATGGTCTCGCCCCCTTAGTTTGAGTAATGAAGTTCATCACATGTTTCACCCCATGAGGACATCAGAGAATAAATACACTCGTTGAAGAAAGAAATGTCAAGCGTGAAATGAGACTTTCTGTGGGTTATGATGTTTCACAGAACAACTTCAGCCATTCACAAGCCTTTTTCGTGGCTTTTATCTGAGTGTACGTGAGGCCAATCTGACTGTCTCCCAGAGCTAAAGCCGAGCCTATTACTGCCTCTATCTGCCAGCCTGGCTTCTTTGTCCTTGTTTCTTTCAATGATTCAGTCTGGTGAGATCATCAGCCCCGCTGTTGTGCCAGTGTCAGTAGAGTAAATGCCTCAATCACAGAAAGGCCTGTGCTGTATCATCTTACCTTGTTCCCAGCTAACTTTTCGCAAGCTCCGAGTTACTCCACATGTATTAGACACTCTCTCTCACTCACACACACACACACAAACACACACACTTTGCACAGACCTCATTTAAACTCCAGATTAAAGCCATTGTATTACACATGACTGTGCAAAGCCCCCTCAGCCGCAGTCTCACACCTTTCATCTGCATCAGTGGCTCCAAGGTACATCTTGACCCGAGTCCTGAAATCTCTCGTCTCTGTCTCCATCAATTCATTTGAACTCTTTGTATTACTTTTCTTTGTAAATTCAGTAAGAACAACAGCTGTCAGCATTGGGACATATTTTGAATTGCATATAAGTAAACAGAGTGTAGTCTTACGGAGCTTTATTAGCAGCCAAAGTGCAACATCATCTGTGTAGTTTGAAAACTTGTCGTGAAATGACTTTATCATCTAACTTATCCAATCATAGTCTGATATATAGAACCAGCTCAGTTGCTGTCCACCAACTATTTATAACACATAACAGACTCATGCTGTTGAGCTAGAGTCACACTGAAACACAGACAGAAGCTTTTACCCGAGCTCGCCTGCGAAACTGCTTTCCGTCTGTCATCAACACTTGCTTATCCTCTTCAGCGCCGCAGCTGACATTTGTCTAGAGGTGTGGTATACGCTGAACACGGCTGACGCCTTAAACGAGACCAGTGTTCACGCTCACACTCCTGTGGCCATTTTAGTGTTGCACTCATTGAACTGTGGATGGAACATGTGGGTTCAGAAGGTTTGAAGTCATGCTGGCCCGAGCTGCTAGAAATCAAACATGGAGTTGTTTTTAGGATGATCTATTCCCACAGTGCTGATTGCAGTGAAGGCATAGGTCAGTTTGGGATTTGTCCTGAATGATGTTGACCTTGCCACTGGTGACACAGAGATTTGATTCCCGGTAGTCCTCTGACTTGTTCAAACAATAAGAGTTTATTTAGATCACACGTGGAGCGGCAGCAAAGCGACAATGTCGTTGCTACAGTGGCAGCCTCGAGAAGGGTGCAGTAGAGCTAAAATTATGCTTTCAAATGCTACGTGAACAAGCATACTCCTGTCGCTCTTTCTTTTGTATTTCATTCCTGTTTCCAGCCTACATCCTGACAGCTGAACTGAGCATACTTTTATAGTCTCATCAACATGCTTGACGCACGCATAGTTGATATTTGTTTCAGTCACCCTGCAAGTCTTTACAAGCCATGAGTGGTTTGCAAAAACATTTCCACATATCTCCAGAGAAGAATCATTTTAGCTTTCACTGGATTTCAGTGGATTTATACTTTGTAGTGAAGTTCATCACAGGGATGTGAAAAGTAGTACTCACAGATACCCTTTGCTCATTTTTGTTTGCATACAGTATCTTGTTTTTCTGCCTCTTCAGGTAAAAGTGTGGTCAGCAGGGAAATCACTTCAGTATAGAGAAAACTGGGAATTCAGGGAATGAGAAAAAGGCTTTTCTGAATGAATTCTGTCTCTTTTGTCTTTGTGTTTCTGCAGCATCTTATTTGCAGACATTGAGGGTTTCACCAGTCTGGCATCGCAGTGCACTGCACAGGAGCTGGTGATGACTCTCAATGAACTGTTCGCCCGCTTTGACAAGTTGGCAGCGGTAAGGATGTAATCACTTGCATGTATATGTACAGAGCTGTGCAAAAGTCTTTTGCTAGGAAAATGAGAAATAGCTGCAATGATTCATTGGAAACTTGTGCAAGCATACATGGAAGTATAATATGTATATAATATGTAAGGTCCTACAAAGCTGAAACCACAGTGGGGCTCATTGCCTGATTTTTGGTGACTGCAGCCAAAGTGCTTCGTCTCATCTGATGTGACCCCTCTTCGTCTGTTTGTGTGTGTAGCTCACCCTCACCTCTGACTAAACAAACACTGGCCTGCAGGTTTTTATGTGTAAACAACACAGAGAAGAAAGATAGCCGTGTAATCTGGGTGATAACCTTAAACAGCTCCTGCCTGTGTTGTTGCAAAATGTGAAGGATAAAAATGTAAAATATAGCAGAGGGCAAGGCAGGACGGATTAATGCATCAATGCACACTTCCTATAGGTGTGATAAAAGAAAAAAGTTTCTTTCATTTTGAGGACAGTTTAAATGTATCGAAATTACAAATCTGAAAACAGTTACAAATCTGAAAATGCTTTCCTAATGCTTAGGAAAGCATTAATATTAATTAACTATGGTGAATAATTTTAACTGGAAGAAAATTAAACAGTACGAATGAATGAAGTTACCTGTTCCCAGTGCGCAAAACATGGCTTGTTTGGGCAGGATCCTGGGTAAAATTTCATTGTGAAAACGTATATCTCCTTACTAAGAAGGCGTATTAGAGCCACATTAAGAAAAAAATATTATCGATCATTCGAGATTAAAGTCAAAAGTTATTTCACGACACTGCCATGGTTGTTGTAACCTCTAAGTGATATCGTAGTTCAGAATTGGTTTTAGTAACAAGAAAGGAAGATATTTATCTTTTAGCACATAAACACAGTGTGGTGATCAGTATAAGGATGAAACAATAACAACAGTTTAGACTCTTTTCTCAAAATGATCAACAATATTTTTTTTTTCTTAATGTGGCCCTAATACTCTGTCATAGCTTACTTCCCTCTGTCTCCTGTCAACCTGGAAATAATTTCTTCTCGGCAATCAGACAGGACCTTCTATTAATTTCACTTTAAGGAGACAAGAAGCGATGAGAGGATATGTAGTTTTCATCTAAGGATGTGGCAGCTGGATAGTGTAGTGGTAAGACAACACACCTTCGGAGCGGGAGTCACAAGTTCAATTCCCAACCAGTATCCAGTAAGGGTCCTGGCTAGACCCCTCATGCTAAAAACAAAAGCCCTGGAATGGCGCGGCTATGTCTGCAGCCTGTCCGCAGCTCGGACACAAGAGTTTCACTACATGTTGTACTCTGTATAATTGTGTATGTGACAAATAAAGGTTGTTTGTTGTTTGTCATACAAATGCTACACTTTCACATGTAAATAACCGAGGCCCCTGAAGACCAGCCTTTGGAGCTGGGGCTTTTTCATTTGGCGTGTTTGATTCCTCTGTGCACTTCTTGCTCGCATTCTCTCTAAGAAGGAGGAGCTAAGGCATGAAAAAGAGATGCATGTGGGGTCAGGGGGAAAAAAAGTCTGTGTAACAAAAGGCCCAGTGGGTGTTAATTCTGAAAGCATTTGCCCTTATTCTTTTGTCTGACATTTGTTAGCGGTCAGACAAACCTGACTCCAATTTCATTATCCTGAAGTACACAACTGCATTTGTGAGAGTGGATCATTTCAGTAATGCAATAAAAGAATGACAGACAAAGAGGGGGAAATAATTTTTGGGATGATTTTGAGGATGTAAGTTTGGTCACTGACAAAGAAAGGAACACCCCATTTTATTTGAGTACACAGAATATCAATCAGAAAATCCCTCCCTCTCAAAAAAAAAAAAGGTGAAAGTCCTGCTGTCAGATTAAATCAAAATCGAGCTCTTCAGCATCAACTTGACCCACTGTGTTTGCTGGAAGAGAAATGCTGAATATGACCCACAGAACACCAACCCCACAGTCAAGCACAGAGGTGGAAACATTATGCTTTGCACTGTTTTTCTGCTAAGAATACAGGACGACGTCATCGCACGGACGGCCCAGCGGACAGGGCCATGTACCGTAAAATCTTGGATGAGAACCTCCATCCTTCAGTCACAACACTGAAGATGGGTCGTGGATGAGTCTTCCAGCATGACCCAAAGTGACTCAAAGCATTCCATGGCAACAATGGAGTGGCTAAAGATGGTCATAGGGTGGCCGAGCGAGTCTCCAGACCTCAGTTCTAAAGTAAATTGTGAAGCTAAAGCGTCGAGTTGCCAAACAGCAACCAAGAAATTTAAAGGATTTAGAGAATTTCTGTAAAGAGGAGTCGGCCAAAAACCGTCCTCTGTGCAAACCTGGTGACCAACTACAAGAAATATCTGACTGCGGTGCCTGTAAACAAGGATTTCTCCACCAAGTTTTGCTTGGGGATCAAATACTTATTTTATATAATGTACTTTTTTTCTGGATTTTTGGTTGATATTCTGTTGCGCTCTATGAAAATGAAACTACCACAAAATTAGAGACTGTTTATTTATTAACAGAGACTGAATACTCATACTTTTCTGCAGCTGGCCTGAAAATCATTATCAGTTTGCTCAGTTTGGTTACAGGTGCAAGAATTGCATGTATGTGTAGTCCGCAGTATTTAGACACCAGGAATTAGTAAAGTAATCTTAGAGGCAGCTGGAAAAGGTCATTAAATACATAGTGAATGCTGCTGTGAACACAACGTGAGCGCAGAGTTCCAGTGTTTAGAAAGCACACCATAACATCTGTTTTATGTTTGCCGTCAGTTTCCAGTGTCTGAACCACAGTTTCATAGACGGCACATTCAGGAACATTGATTTTTCTTTTTTCTTAGACAAAAACATCTTTGTTTTTTCAACTAAACCTCAGTATATACCATTTGTTTATAAAAGGTGAAAAGCTCATTAATATTTCATAGTGAAACACCAATAACGGCATTATATACCAGACAGGTTGCAACTGACACTTTTAGGTCCATGCCAGAGGTACCTTGTATCTCTGCAAACACACAAAGACACACACACACAGCCGCACGTATTCTCTTTCTGTGCTTCTTACACAGTGGAGCTCATTGTATTTTCTCAGTCCCATGTGCTAGGGCGATACTCAGGTGGCCATCATGAGACACTATATTCTCCTGTGCCTTTAGGATCAACAGACAAACACATGCGCACACAAAAACAAACAAACACACACACACTGTTAAATGATTCTGAAAGTTTTAAGGCAAATGTGAGGCATCTATACTTGGTTATTGTGGAAATCCTAGTTTCTGAACTCTGTGGAATAAAAGGATTTCTGCATTTATTTAATAAAAAGAGAATTTAGGAAAAATTGACATAAGTGTTGGAATGAAAAATAGATAATTTTTTGAATGCAACTGACTCCTAATCTCAATAACGGTCACAATAAACATGTGGATTAAAGCCTTGTCACTCAAGTTGTGACAACAAGTTTTACCAAAAGAACAAATAGTCAACCTCAGGCTATTTCTTCTTTCATCTATTTTGATTGTTTTGTTTAGTTTTAGCTCTAAAAATCTTGGCGTGAACTTTACATAGCATTGTAGGGGAAGCAGGGGAGAAAAATAGAAACAAAGACTAAAAGCCAAACACCATCAGAAATTTGTACATTTTGGTATCATCGCAAATTTATAAAAGATAGTTGGGCAGATTTACAAACTACAAACAAAATCTTCGAAAGTGTGAAGCATGGAGGAAGGGTCATCATGGTTTGAGGCTAATTTCCTTCCTCGGGGAGTTCCGATCACATGAAAGCAAACTGATATTAAGATTTTTATTTTTATTTATTTATTTATTCTGTCAGGGCAGCAGGCCATCACCCGAAGCTTAACAAATCAAGAGAAAGAAAAGGATAATTTGTGGAAAATCTGATCTTGATCTAAATCCAATGCAGTGGAATGATTTAAAGATGACTGTTGAATTTCAAAAGAAACCAACAAAATCATCACTGTGCAGTTTGCGGTCACAGGAAACAGCTGATGGACATTTTTTTACCCGTGCTGTCCAAATTCTAAAGATGTCTAAAAGATGAACTTTTGGGATTTTATTAGTTTGATCACATTGATTTAGTCACTTTTTGCCACACTAATAAAAAATAAATCACATTTATGAATAATCAATGCACAAGTCCCAGTAAGGGGATTAAGAAATTTAGTACCAGGTTTTCATAGCTTTTAATAAAGTGTCTTCTCCTCTTCATGAATATACAAACAAAACATTGAGCTGAAATCTGGTAAAAAGTTTTATATTTAGGATTAAGTAGGAAATAATTCTATCAGTGCAACAATAACTCTTAAAATTATTAGTTTATTCAACAGCAGGAAAGGAAGTCTTTTGTTATAATTTGTTATAATTTATCAGTCATATGATTTCTCCTGTCTTACCTCAGTTCTGTCTACTTGAGTTAGTTGGGAATTACTGAGGTATTTTGTCCACTGAATTGCAAAATACTATTACAGGAGAACCACTGTCTGCGGATCAAGATTTTGGGAGACTGCTACTACTGCGTGTCTGGTCTGCCGGAGGCGAGGGCCGACCACGCCCACTGCTGTGTGGAGATGGGGCTGGACATGATAGAGGCTATCTCGTAAGTTGCCCCCTGACTGTAACAAGGCATCTGTGACTGTAATTAAAATGCTTAAATATGTGCACATAGCAGACAGAGGTGGGGCGAATGAATGAATGGATGATTTCCAGATGCAGTTTCAGTTATATTTGATGTTCCATATCCTTTGCCACATATGAAAGTAGTAATGAATAACATCACTTTATTTCCAGAATCCATTAAAAAAAATGAGTGGTGATCAGAGAGCGAGACAGGCTAATATCTGGTGTTGTTTTGCTTTGAGGTTGAAGTTACAGTTCTAGGCTCAAGGCTGACAGACTGAGTGGTGCTGATGAAGGATATAAAACGTCTGCGACTCCCTCCCTAAAGAGACTACGTGGTCCTCGATGCTTTTGATTTTTTTCCCAGCACAGTCTGAAGTTTCTAAACCGTCACAGCTGATCAGCCTTACTGTGCTGATCACCTCTATCACTTCATCTGTCCATTTTTTCCCCTTTATATCCTGTTTAGAAAGCTCTGTGGAGGGGATGCTATTCTAGGGTGGGATGACCTTTTATTCAAGGGTAGAACTTGACATAACAATATGTGCACTCCTTTCCCCGCCAAAAGTAAGATTAATCATGTTAGTCATATCTCTGCACTAAATATGAAACTACCAATAGCAGTAAATATTCCCCTAAATTTTCCTTTAGAAACCAGACTAATGACTCATTGAGCAGCTGGGTAAGAAATGTCAGTTTATGCTGATTTGCTGTTAACGAGCACTTTCACCCAAATCACATAATTTCCATTTTCTTTGTGGCATTTAACCTCTATTTCAGTTTTATGCAGGCATTAGTTTATGAAAGTTATGATGTGTTGGAGGACAAATATGGACATTTATGAGTTTACAGACGCCTCTGTCAAAACGATCCTGTATGCATGTAGGGATTAAAATGATGAAACAGGAAGTTGCTTGCAAGCCAAAGCAGGGATATAAGATGCACTGGAAAAAAGAAGTGATCCCTGGGATACCCTAAAATCAACACACTGGTGAAGAAAAAAGCTTAACTTGTAAATTATCTCTTAAAAAAATGCTTTCTGTTTTTATTTGCAGGCTGGTACGGGAGGTGACTGGGGTAAACGTCAACATGCGAGTGGGCATCCACAGTGGCAGAGTGCACTGTGGGGTGCTGGGGCTCAGGAAGTGGCAGTTTGATGTCTGGTCCAACGATGTCACGCTAGCAAATCAGATGGAAGCTGGGGGCAAAGCAGGGTACGTCTCACCAATCATATTCAAGTTCAGACTGCCTACGAAGTACAAGCCCTACTCTAAAAAAAATCGGGATGTTGTGTAAAACCTAAAGAAGAAAAATAATTGAATCATCTGCAAATGTGATAAAGCTGTTTATATTGAGAAAATGTGGCATGTGCCAAAGTATTAGTTCATTTAACATTTGTTGGCAAAACATGTCTAAAAAATTTACCACTGTGTAGCATTCCCTCTTCTTTTAACAAGCGTCTGGGAACTGAGGAGGAGCAGCTGGATTTTTACCGTCAGAGATGGAGTATTTGGAACTGAGTGCTCATAACAAGATGGAAGTTTTCCTTAAAGAATTTCAAATTGTGATTCATCCAACCACAGAACAGTTTTCCGTTTTGTTTCAGTACATTTTTAAGAGAAGACAGCAGTTTCTGGATGTTCATATGTGGCTTCTTCTTTGCGTGATAAAACTTTAGCCAGCATTTATCAATGGGACGGGGAAGTAACAATGCCTCCTGAGCCCATGCAGTGATTTCATGGTTGTTTTTAATGCAGTGCTGAGGCCTGAACACTGCAGGCATCCAATATGGATTTTTGTCTTTGTCCCTTGCACACAGAGATTTCTTGAAAAATTTTTGATGATATTATTTACTGTAGATGATTAGATATTCAAAGTCTTTGCAATTTTATGTTAAAATAAATTTTTCTGAAATTCTGCAATTTGGAGACACAGCTTATAAGCTTTGCCCATCTTCTGAAGATGTTCTTTGATAACCAGCTGTCGCTTTTTAGTAATTCTTACTTTTCCAGCCTTTTTGTTTCCCCTGCTCCAACTTGTTTTGAGATGTTTAATGAAAAATGTGGTAATATTTTTCACGTTTAAAATATCTCAATTTAAACATATTTTATATTATATATTTTATGTTTTATATTTTCCATTATTAACAAAAGCTGGGTTTGCCAAATAGAGTTGTAACCAATTTTGCTAAAACTGTTATATCTAACAGCCCACAGAGTTGTAGATGTGAATATACAGTGTCTGAATAATCAATACTCTTGTTTGTGTGTGTTTGTGTGTGTGTGTGTGTGTGTGTGTGTGTGTTTCTCATTTTAGGCGCATCCATATAACTAAAGCCACTCTGAATTACCTGAATGGGGACTATGATGTGGAACCGGGAACAGGAGGAGAAAGAAATGCCTACCTGAAGAAGCACAACATAGAAACCTACCTCATTGTGGGCTGCAGTCAGAAAAGGGTATTTCACTTATTACTGTTTTATAGTACAAATATATACATCAAAAATACATTAAAGTGGTTTAAAGTGGCATCAACTGATTATTAAACACTAGGGGGCAGAAAAGAAACTCTGTGAGCTGTAATTTATGGCTTATAGTGGGACACATTATTATTTATTCTTATGGCTCTTATGGCTTTTTACTCCTGTTTGACATTTAGTAGCTGCAGAGCAGATTTTTCAATGATAATTTTAAATTTCAAGGAAACCCATTGTTGACCTATATAATATAATCAATTAGCCTGACACAATTTAAAGATTAGGTCGAGGGTCAACAGCACACGTCTGTCAAGGTTGAAAAACTACAATGTAACATCCCAGAATTCCACTGAAGTACAGTATGTGACATTTCTCTAGATCACAGAATCTAAAAAGCTGATTGTTTTATCGTCTTTGTTATAAACCGGGAATCTGTCCCATCCGAGAGCGAGTTCGTCTCTGCTTCGCTGCATGAGATCAAGTTTGTTTATGACCAGACTTTTATCAGCTGTCTCTGTCCTCCAGCATCATCACAAGCTGCGACTATAGATAGCATATCATGTGAAGTGACATTGTCTTCTCATTTTGCTGCTCATTGCTGGGAGACAGAAGGAAGATTGTGCAGTCTAATTATTTTGGTTACTTTTATCTTTTCTTTCTTTTTTGTGTGTGAATACATCCTAGAGCCAGGATGCAGATCCAACAACAGAAGTAAAAAGAAATAAAATGACTACAGATTATCATCTCAGGAAACCAGCTTTTAACACAACACCAGAAGGAGAAAAGGAATATTTTTCATCAGTGTGACAGTTTTACAGCTGGTGGATGTTTTTACTTCTTCTTCTTCTGCATTTAGGAGACGATTACCCTCTGATATTTTTCTGATATATATTTGACCTGGGCCACTTCCATATGTGCACAAATATAATATGTTTTTGTCTCCTGTGTGATGTGAGTCCAGTTCATGTAACTGTTACATCAGCCGCCTCATCTGAATGTCTTGCCACGAGAGTCTCGTTGAAATTGGCTGTCGGACGTAGTTAGAAGTGGCCCTCGACATTTGAAATATTTGGATGAAATCTTTGTCGGTGAAGTCATTGACATTATGATCCCACCACTCCTGGCTCGAACGCCAACATCCACACACACACCTCTTTGCACCAAAGTAGCGGCCATTATGCTACAAAGAGCCATAATGAAAAAGGAGGCTCTCTTTTCCTCCCCCTGCCCTTCATCCTTATCATCATCTGCTCACGAATTTGCTGACTTCCCCTGTGCATTTCTTGTATTTTTTTCTTATTTTACTTGTTTATTATTAACAAGGATGATGTGCATTGTTGTAAATGTATCAGAGTTAGCCACGGGCTAATCTAAAACAACCAAAAACAATTCAAATTATCAACTGTGACCAAACACATTGCCTTTTAGAGAACGTCATGTGACATTCAACGTTGCTAAAGGATTTTCTCATCTGCCTTCATGTTTTCCTTTCTTAATCCATAGGGTTTAAATATGATGTGGACCAACCTTGCAGCTGTAACAGGAAGGCTTTCCACAAGGTTTAGGAGTGTGCTTATTTTTGAATTCAAATACTCTGGGAATACCGTAAAAAGAGGGTTTATTTTATGCTCCCCCATCCTCAGGTAGTATCAGACAAACAAACCTACATCAACCAAATAAAATCATCAGCACTGGACACACTTAGCTTGACACAGCTACCTCCTAATTCAGGAGCAAGGCTCAGTCACATGAGTGAATTTCTGTTTACATAGACTCAACAGATACTTGATTTTTGATGATTTGTCCCAGTTAATTGCTGTATTTTTAGAAACCGATTGCATGGAATTCCCAGATTCACCACTTTCATTCACAAACTGGTAGCAGATGACTCCGTCTTATGGCAGCATTCACGTCAGGTTTTGGTGACAGTGTTGGCACGACTGATAATCATGCCAACGCTGTGAGATAACGTTATCTTATTGGATAGAAGAGATATTCACAAAGTATATAATTTGCAGTTGATAAAAGGTGATTAATCCTAATATATGTTATTCTAATTCTCGCAAAATGTGTGAACTTGTATGTGTAAAATCTATTTCTAAAACCTGTCTTTGCTTTTTCTGTCTTACAGAAAGAGGAAAAGGCCATGATTGCCAAGATGAACCGGCAGAGGACCAACTCTGTCACCCACAACAGCGGACACTGGACCGACCGTCCCTTTTACAACCATTTAGGTGGAAACCAGATCTCCAAAGATTTGAAGAGGATGGTAAGACAACATTTTTTAAACAAATGTTTATGGATAGATTTAAAGCATTCTAATGGTTGCTTTGTAGCGCTGCTGTTTTTGGTGTTGTTAGAGTGCTAAAGCCAGGTGACTCTCCTGCCAATATCACATCTCGGCTCTCATTTGGTGATGAAGCCAACCCGTTGTTAATAACAATAATCCTGAGATCTGCAGTCCTGGTAAGCAGCAGCTCACTCTGCCTCTCACACCTTACCCCCAGATCCGAGAGGCTCTCAGGAGCACTCGTATGGGGGGGGGACAACAGCACCATGTAGGCGGCCGCAGTGAAGTGGGAAATGTAGCAACGGCAGAGAGATGGAACCTCACCGAGACTGATTGTTATTTACGTACCGTAGCTCTTCCTGCTGAGCCGAGCCTGCGTGCATGCACCTATGCCTGACACATGCACACACAGAATAGCTGTTTTTCTCACATCACCAATCCACTCACCTCTCAGTGTATCTATGGCAGGAAAGAGGACGATGAGGTCCAGACAATGAGCTTTTATATTGACCGTATATATTGTGGAAATGGATGCTGTTCTACACGCTTTATTTTGAAATTGGTAATATTCACAAAAAGTATCTATTAAAAGGTGAATTCCATCATTTTTTTTCACATCAAGAGCAGTTTTCTCTCGGATCAGAACAGAACAGCTTGTAATTATGTTATCATGTGAAAAGCAGTTAAATATCTTGTAAAGAAAATCTGGTTTTCCCGCAATAACAAGTTAATGATTTCATTGACATGAGGAATTAAAAGGGTTGTTTCTTCCCTGTGCTGTTATCATCCTGTCATGCATATAATTAGCCTATTATTGACGTGCATCAGGCTGATTCATCGCTACTCCACTTAAAAGTAGCAGCGTGTGTTTTATTCTTGCTGAGCCTTCTCACCTTTGTAAAACTGAAAATTCAATGTTGATCTAATCTATCAACTGTAGCACCCCGGAGAACAAACCTCCTGTGCTTAGTCCCTGAATCAAACAGCCAGGTCGTCTTCACGGCTACCAAGCTGTCCGCACGTATCTCGTGATCACAAGAAGGAAAACGGGTTTATTTTTTTCTTGTAATATCTTGCTACGCTTGGGAACATCTCAGCGAGAGAGAGCGAGATCTGCCTTTTCTTTTAGTTCCACATAACAAGATGAATCAATCCGATAACAACAACAGCAAAAATAACTGCAAGCACAGCTTTTTTCTGCTTCTGTAGTTTTCTCATCCTATTAAGTCGTGCTCAGCTTGTGGCATCATCAATGACATCTTAGCTTGGGCTCGACTGCTGCACTTTTTAACGGAAACCTTGCTTTACAGTTGGAGTTTGGAGTTTGTTGCAAATCTTTTAGCTTTCAGTGGGATGTTTTTATTCACTTCCAATGTGGGAAAATCAAAATCTGCAAATAAGGAAGTACTGAACTGAGTGTTATAGAGATGCACGACTAAAAAACCAAGAATACCACTTTAATGGTTGATGTCAAAAATATAGAATGAGAACAGGTACACATATTTTATAATAATATTTATAGGTAGGTTGAGAACATTTTATAAAAGTTATTTTGGATCGATCTGTCTGCTAAATGAGTGTAATGTCAGGTTGTGAGTACAGCCAGACAGAACAATAAGGTTACCTCTCTCATGAATATACAAACACCTTTTTCTACATCTTAGTTCTTTGTAACAATCACGCTCTGATCAAAGCATCGGGAACAACTTGGGGTTCAGCATCTTGACCGAGGCGATGCAAAGGAGAGTTTACCAAACCATCACAGGGCCAACACAGAGAGACAAACACAATCACCCACACAACGGTCATCTGAGAATCACTAATTAACTTTACATGCATGTCTTTGGATCGTAAAAGGAATTGGGAAGAAATCGACAGGTACAGAGAGAACATGCAAACTCCCCATTGACTGTTTTAACCAGTGTGCTTTTATTTTGAAAGAAACTTCAGTTCTGCTTTAAAACAGTTACTTTTCATTAATAAACTGTCTGCACAGTTAAGTATTAGTTTCTGTATTTTTGTGTGACCCACAGGGGGCTCTGTAGCTGACTTGTAGCTCTATGTAGCATAAATGCTGCAACAAGTGTGCACATAAAAAAAGAAACAACATCAAATTAATGCTGCATTGATTTACATTGGATCCTTCTGGCACTTAGAGCTAAGGCTGCTCAGCACAAAAATCGCCTTATCTCTCATCGTCCTGGATGACTACATTCAATTACTTGTCCTGACATCACGTCAGCAGCTGCGTTGTTTTTCTTTCCTAATATCAGATGAGTGTGTCACCAAAGTCCTGTAAAAGTTTGCAGAAACATGAACGCTTTGACATCAACTTTATTTGCTGCGGCTCTGCCTTCCTTCATTGTCAGCCTCTGTTTTCTTTCTGCCTATTACTCTCTCACTCCATATCTTCATATCTCCATAGTCTTCATTAATCACAGCAAGCTCTGGAGCAAGCTTTGAAACAGAGCTGTAAAGAATAAGGAATCAAATGTGCACAGAGAGCATGAGGGAGGATTTTTATATGACTGGGAGGAAACCTGGTTATGTCTGTCAGACACAGAATGGACTATTCAGGATTTTACACATGTACTTCTACTCCTGCTGCCCATTCAGCCTCTTGCTTTTGCAAACAGGAAGCAGTGGAGCAAGTAGGAATGCAAATAATTTAGTTTTTACCTTTCACTTTTTCCTATTTGATTTTTTCCCCCCTTACTTTCATGCAGGGGTTAGCTGTGCTGAATATTTCTTCAGCATAGTCATTCGTGTGTTTCGCCACAAGAGGGAGGTAGAGCGATTTGAATATCTGCAAGCTGGTATTCTGAAATGCTGTAATATGGCCAAATAGTTTAATGACAGTGGCAATCTGAACATAGTCCAAACTGAGTAACAAAATATGATTAATGTGACTTTAATGAAAAACAGTTTAAAAAATATATTACATTTTTTTTCCATGACACAGCACACTGTACCATTGTGCAGGACCGCTCACCCAAAGTGTTAAAGTTTGCATCTGTTTGTTTATAGACATATTCTATCTTCGCATTTCAGTTAAAAAAGGGGTGAAAATAACATTTGAAACTCGTCTTGTTTACCTCTGCTCGACAACAAAACCTCCACTTCTCACATCTTTCTTATTTCTCTCATTCTGTTAGCTTATCTCTGCTCAAGAACTCAAAACCTGCCAAAAACTTTTAATCGCACGTTAATCATAGCCGTCATTTCTTGCCAAATAGAGCCGACGGTGGGTGAACGGTCCAAATATTGAGCTGAGTTTGATGCAAATGTCTTTTATTCAGTCCATACCTGAAGTAATCTGGGTAATTTTTTCCCCCGTGTCTGCTGGTTTCCGCCACAGCGAACCTTTCCCTTTAAGCTTATTTTTCATCTGGCTCAGGGTAATCATTATGTCATCAGGCCCCCAATAGCTGTCTAATGGCAGCGTTGCGGTTGCTCATTATTTGTGAAGTTAAATTGAACAAGCTTCAATCAGAGGAATGATGATAGGCTGAGGCTCCTTAATCTAGTTTGAAAAGGAAAATTAGAAAATTAAAATAATTTGTAGCAAGGTTCAATCGAAGCAATAACCGCCTGTAAGCGGTGTATATAAATCCCGAAAATCACAGGAAGGATCTAAAGCACTGTAGTGATATAAGTCGTCCGAAAGCTGTGTGTGTGGGGGGGGGGTGTTGTTGTTGCTGAGGTACCTTTCATTAGCTGAAGATGTCTTGGGAGATTGCTTGGGCTGTTATCTATGAAGTCTCTGAAAAAATTCTTCTAAATCACCGTCAAAACAACCAGAGCACACAGTGATCGTCAGGCAGTTTAGTCCAAACATTGCAGAATGAGAGATATTTAATGTAGAATGATAACTTCTAAATATCTCAGAACATTGGATAATTTTGCTTTATTATTCATTTTATCATTTTAAAAATGCTTTTATTGAGTGAATCACCAGATATGTTGATGTGATTGTTCTGAATTGTATTAAAAGAGCATTTAGCTGTAAAGAAAAAGAAAGCAGAACCAATCTGGTTTGAAAAGATTAAACACCTTTACCACATGTTGCTCTAAAAATCCTATTTCCTGTTGTCCTTTCTCTCTTGCAGGGCTTTGAAGACCCCAAAGACAAGTGAGTAGTGACTCATTGTGCTTCTTGTTTTGTCCTTTGTCTGTGTGCCACCTTAGAGGACTTGTTCTTACTTTGCCTTCGGCGATAGGCAGTGATCCTGAAAATGAGCTGAAAGAGAAGAAGAAGCACTTTGAAACACAAATATGATTGTCACTAGTAGTCAGAATAAATGGCATAATAATAAGATGATGTGCAAGATCTTTGATTTTTATGAGAGTCACTGTCCAGGTAAAGGATCAGTTTAAATTAAAATGGGTTGTTTTTTTTCAATTCAGTTTTTTTTATAGAGTGCCAAATCATAACAGTCACCTCAAGGCATATTATATTGTAAGGTAAAGACCCTACAATAATACAGAGATAACCTTAACAATCAAACAATCCCCTATGCAAGTACTTGGTGACAGTTGGAAAGAAAAACTCCCTTTTAACAGGAAGAACCAGGCTCAGTTCAGTTTTCAACATGTTGGATGTTAAAAGTGAAAATTAGGGCAGTTTTGTATGGAAGAGGTAACGCAGGAGTCTGTATTTGAACTTTAACCCTTTATCATGCAGCTGTAGCTTGAGTATGTGTTGTGTACACAGCTAAGATAACAAAAAAGTGTGCCAGTGTCCATCAGTATATGAACTTATCAGAGCTTGGCGGTTGCAATCACAGCTTTAAGCATCATTGATCGATAAGTCATCTAGTGTTTCTTGGAGGGCAGGTTAAACGTGTTCCAGGATTGCTTCTAGCAGATGAATGCTTGCAGTTGTTGTATAATCCACCTGCATGAGTGCTAGTGTCTAAATTCTGATTCTCTCCATGAGTCTTTTGCTGCTGGACAGAGTTTATGTTCTTAATGCGTTGCAGTATCAACTGTTTCATCCAGGATTTACAAAAAGAAGGCAGAGGAAGGGATATTTAACCCAAAGGCTCTCAGTGATCAAAGAGGAGCTGTCATTTATGGAGAAGCTGTCCTCCTCTTCTCCACCCAAACAGTTCTGTATCTGTGAGTTTGTTCTGAGCTGCAGCATCCAAGCCTCTGCCTCTGCCGCGGGCTACAGCACAGATCTTACTTCTTATGCAGACTGACAGGTTTTTAGAGTCGAGAGGAAGTACATGCTGGGTTTTTCGTCAACTGCTACTGCTACACTGGATACGATGTCACCGCTCAGTTTGGAAATCTGTTTCCATCTGTCTTAAAATCACTGAATGTAACATATGTTAAGACTTGACATCGCAGAGACAAAACAATCCTTTCTTTCTGATTTGTTGAGGCCTCAAATGCCACCGATTAGAGCTACAGTACAGCACTGAAACTGACAAGTGTTTAAAGACAAAACCTTTAAAGTTAGACATGTCTACACAAAATATTCCAATTAACTACTTAACAACTCCTAAAATTCTGCCTCCAATCGCTCAAATTCTGGGTATTGTTAAATCCAAACACAGTATTCCAGACTAACCGTCAAATACATTTTATATGTAGGTGAATCTGCGTTTTGCAGATTCAGTGATTGTTTTTAGACAAATTGTCTCATCTGAGTGTTCAAGTTTGAGGGCTGCAGTGATCTTTCAGGTCAGAGATGTGAAAACTCTTCCTGACTTCTCAGTTTCTTCCATAGTTTTCACACTTAATGTTAATATTGGACAAAGATAACCCAAATAAATTTAAAAAAAATACAGTTTCTAAATGATAAGTTCAATTATTAAGGGAAAAAAGTTATCCAACTCTACCTGACAATACGTGAAAAAGCAGTTGCTGCTTAAACCCAATAACTGGTTGTGCCAGCCTTGGCAGCAAGAACTGCAATCACGCATTTGCAATAACTGGCAATGAGTCTTTCATACTGCTGGAGGAATTTTGACTCACTCTTCTCTGCAGAATTATTTTAATTCAGCCAGGAGAGTTTGAGCATGATTGGCCTGTTTAAGGTTATGCCAAAGCATCTCAATCAGATTTAAGTGCAGATTTTGACTGGGCCTAGGTTTATGCCGGCTGTAACGGGCCTCAAAGCCTCCAAGAAGTAAAATTTTCTCTCATCAGTCCACAGAATCTTTTCCCAAAAGCCTTGGGGATCATCAAGACGATTTCTGGTAAACATGAGACGAGTCTTAGTTTCCATTTTGGTCAGCAGCTGTTTACTTCTTGGGACTCTCCCATGGGTGCCATTTTTGTCTTGTCTCTTTGTCATTGTGAATCATGAACTCTGACCTTTAGATGTTCTTAACATGGTGTTCTGGGTTCTTTAATGAGCTCTGGGATGAGTTGCCGATGTGCTCTTGGAGTAATTTTGGTAGGCTGGCCTCTCCTGGGAAGGTTCACCACTGTTTCCATTTTCTGCCTCTCACCGTGGTTCACTTGAGTCCCAAAGCCTTTGAAATAGCCTTGCAGTCATGGATGACAGTCACTTATCTGTTCTTGACTTTCTTTAGACTGTGGCGTGATTGTGTTGCCATTTTTTAAGATCTCTGAGTCTGCTTCACTTTGTCAAACAGGGACTTCTTAATTCTTCAGGTCTTGTAGTAATCAGGGCTTAAATTGAATTGAACTCAACTTTCAAAAATATGTTATCTCTGATCATCAAACTAATTTGATGATCTATGCAAAACAAAACCCTAAGAAATGAGATTGCAGCACTGTGTATGATTTCCTATTTGCAGCTACACCTCAGGTTAACAGTTATAGTAAACTCCTGTTTAGTCAATAGTTATAAAGAAAGTCTCTTGGCTTGATTTTCAGACAAGTTCTTTAAGAAAGCAGTGGATCAAAAAGTTTAGCTGCAGTAAAGCTAAACAGTCTTTGTTGACTCGGCGTGAGATGTAAATGTCAATCAGTCTCCTCTTGTTTTATTCAGGCATTTTATTTTCAGAAACACACAGGAAAACCTAAACCCAGAGGACGAGGTGGATGAGTTTCTGGGCCGGGCCATCGACGCGCGCAGCATCGACCGTCTGCGCTCGGAACACGTCAAGAAATTCCTGCTCACCTTCAGAGAGCCTGACCTGGAGAAAAAGGTTAGACACACACACACACGGACACACAAAGTCCGACTGCCAATATAGCAAAAGATAATTGGCCGTGACAAGCAATCTTCTTTGTGCAAAAAGCGCTCTCTTTTTCGGTCCCTCGAGGAAGTCACTCAAAAGCAAAGTATAACACAGAAAGGGAGGAAGCAGGGGTTTAAATGGAGAAGAGAAACTGCTTCAGACAGTGAATGGCAGGCTGAGAAGAGGTTTGCAGCTGGGTTGTTATAAAAGGAATTTGGGAGGAAAAAGGGAAAAAGAGTTGAGTCCTGTTTTTGCTTCGTGTTGTGGTGAAAGCGAGATCAGAAGGAATTTTGGAGAGCCTCCGGTTCCATGTCTGTCAGACCACTTCTGCCTTTAGGCTCATGTACAATCTTAAAATCCTGTTGATCCACAGTTTGATTTTGAGGCACAGCAATATCTCCAAGTTTGGGAAACAAGTTTCTCTTGGCCATACTCTAGTAAAATAAACTTTTTACAGGATCGCAGCTGAGTAGCCGCTGCACATGCCAGACACAGATCAGTTGGTAAGATTTCTTTAATTTTTAAGGATCGTAAGTAGTTTTTTGATATCGGGACATGGTTTTCTTTTCAGCTGTCAAACGCCAATAACCAATTTTTTTTTCTTTTTTAAACTTCAACAAACATCACGAAACAATCTTTTCAGCTTTGAAATATCAATACTCACTTGAAAACCTCACCGTCTTTCAGGCATTGTTCTCACATCCGAAAGTCTAAGTCAGAATTAACGTCTGCATGAACAAATTATGCCTGTGCTCTGCAGGCTCGTGAGAATGAACTGTTCAAACTCTTGTCATATTTTTACATTTTGTTGTCTTTATTTTTCTAATTTTTTATTGACTAGTTCAAAGCTTGAGTATTTCAAGCTCTTGCTTTCTAATTTCAAATGGGATTTCAAAGCAGCCTCAAATCTTGACGGAGTTAAATGTCATCTGCGCTAAATGTCAGCCGTTCCCAGATTCTCCGAATGAAGAGGAAGTATTTAGAGAAATAAATAAATAAAAGTCGAGGCTTACACTAGTTAAACCCATGTCAAGTGTGATCTCCTCATTTTTGTGATTTATGTCTGATTCGAGTACAGCTCTGCTACAAGCGTCTGTGGCGTTGACGTACTCGTTCCAAAATACCCGGAGAGACATAATTAAGTCAGACTTTTCTTTTTATCTTGTTGGTTGTTTTGTATGTTTTTTCCCCCCTCATGCCGTCAGAGGGACAGAATGTAAGAAAAGTCCGTGTCAACTGCTGATCTGCTGTCTCCTTCCCCCCTGCAGTACTCCAAACAGGTGGACTCCAGGTTTGGGGCTTATGTGGCCTGCGCCTCCCTCGTCTTTCTCTTCATCTGCTTCATTCAGATTGTCATCGTGCCACCGTGAGTCAACACTTGGAAATAATACACAGACAGGACCGTGGAAGTTTGAGATTTACTTCACAACTTTGAAAAGTTTACTCTGATTACAGTTTAAACAACTGTAGCTCAAATGTATGAAATAAATAAGCGGTGCAGAGTAACACAAAGTGAGTTTAAACGGCTACATGATTCGTATAAATGTTAAAATCAAATAAACTTTTAGGACTATAACTTTGGAGAAAGAGCACTTCTTACCAAAGGTTTTTATTAATATACATAAAAGATAGTGTGTGGTGGTGGTGGTGGTGGTGGGTGGGGGGATCAATATTCCTTTTGGTGTAAATGCAGTTTTTAATTATGCAGCACAATTTTAATATTCATTGCAAATTATTTTGTGAACTTCATGGCCATGGGCGTTGGACCCCCGGGCGTCTCCAAGGCCCAGTTTGAGAACTACTGCTTTACACAATCAAAATTGGGTAGGTCAACATTTGCCACTTTATTAGTTACACCTGTTCAGCTGCTTGTTAATGCAAATATCTCATCAGCCAATCAGCATTTAGGCATTTAGACACGGTCAAGACAACCTGCTGAACTTCAAAGAGGCATCAAATGGGGATAAAAGGTGACTTTGAATGTTGCTGGTCTGAGTATTTCAGAATCTGCTGATCTACTGGGATTTTCCCCACACAGCCATCTCTGGGTTTTACACAGGATGCTTTGAAAATAGAGAAATTATCCAGTGAGCCGAAGTTCTCTGGGAGAACTTGATGCCAGGGGTCAGAGGAGAATGGGCAGCTGATATTAAGGCTTAAATAACCAGTCGTTAAAACCAAGAAGCATCCCTAAACTCACAGCACATTAAAACTAAAAGCAGATGGATTGTAAATTTAGAGACCACCGAAGAAGACTGGAAAAGTGCTTCCTGGTCTGATGAGTCTCAATTTCTGCTGGAACACCAAATTTGGTGTTAACATGATCCGTGCTGTGCTGCATCATCAGTTCAGGCTGATAGTGATGAAGAATTAAGGCAGTCTGAATTCGAAAGGGGGTCCAACCTGGTGCTAGCAAGGTGCACCTAATAAAGTGGCCAATAGGTGTGTATATAAGAAGTTGCTCCAAGTTGAAACTAAATTACCTGGTCTTCCATATAGTACTCCCAAAATATAATCCCAAAAGCTGTCTTTAATAAGCAAATATAAGTATCTGCTTATATTTCATAAGCACTAATAAATGTGTTTTAATAAGTTGTTTAGAAACTATGTCTTTGTTAGTGGTCAGTGTGTGCGTTCAGGCTTCGGAGCCTTACAAACCTCAGCACCGCTTTAGTCTTTATGCTGTCTGCTCCAAGTTCTCTTCCAAATTCTTCAGCCTTTAGCCTTATAACAGGACTTATAAAGATGAATAGCTGAATAGACGAGTAATAAAAGATGATGAGTAATAAAAAAGAATATCAGATCAAAATCAGCATAATTGCACCCGAGCAGTGGCCAGATTTTAAAGCTCTGTCAGATTTCGTCTCAAAGCGAGCCCTCCTCTCTCTCTGCACTCAGAGGTTTCTCCCTGCCCATCTCTCAGTATTGATCTTCTTTAGCCTGCCTCTTTATTAACCTTTCTCCTCAGTACTTTCATCTCACCACTCCCCTCTTGTCTTTTAATCCTGTCCTTAAAGTCCCACATAGGCTGCCTCCTCACATCTCATGTCCCTTGTTATTTAATCTATTTTTATAATCGCTTCTACCCTCTTAATCTTAACGCTTCTTCTCTTTCCTTTCCGTGGTGTTATTCATTCCCATCACGCCCACGAGTAAGATGTTTACTTCCACAGTATTTACACTAACACAAGGTCGTAGACTATAAAGAGAAAGTGTTAACTTATCAGATGCCACACTGACTGTGAATTGCAGAGTAATAAATATTGCAGTAGATATATAATCACATCCAATCTCTTTGTTGTCTGCAGCTCCAGACTGATGATCGGCTTCTTCATCACCTGTCTCATTATCCTGACGGCTGTTATGTTCGTCTCAGCTGTGTACTGCTGTTTTGGGGTGAGAAGTCTCTGCTTGTAATAAATGACACAGAGAAACTCAGAGCTTTGCTCAGATTTGTTGCAGATATAAGGCATTCGGCAAAGTGATAACCAATACAAGCGATTATAGATGCCTTTATGAGAATGTTATCCCGTAAGATAGCTGCCTTGTTTCAGTTCAGTTCAGCGTAAGACATCGTTCAGACAAATCTAAATGTTTTATCGGGCTGTGGTTTGGATGCTGTACTTGTTATGAATTGTGGTCAGAGAATCCTTCATCTAGAAAATGAAAGACATTCTCCTCAAAGGAAGTTCTTTTTGATCAGAGTCTGTTACATTTTTACAAGTCTCTTGGTGCGTATCTATTATATGAATTAAAAATTGTTAAGTTTCCCTCGTGTTTATGTGAGTCTTTGAGAAAAGCTGCTCCATCTCATATTTACTTTATCTGACATATTTCAGGATACGTTTCATGTTTCCGTAGTTTGTCTGTATCCTCGCACAAGAATATTCACAGGAGGGAGCCTTTGTTCAACTTTGTTCTATAAAACTTTATGCATATTAGCCTAAGACTAGACTATAAACTTCAACAGCAACAACAGAAACTGTCAGCAGTCTCTGCTGTCAATTTGATCAATATTTAAAGGTGCAATTATTGTTTTTTGAGTTCCAAAAATTATTGTACTCATAAATATATATTAATTATTGGGTAATTACATCCAATATGTCATTCCAACAAACTGATGCATTCTCATAAACTTAGAATTAGTCCATTAAAATAAACAGGAGCAGGCTCCAATTTGTGGAAGCTGCCATGTTGCCTCGCTATCTTTAACACAGTTGTCGAAACGGACATCGCAGTTCTGCCCAATCAGGTTTTATTTATGCGGCTAGAGACCAGCCACATACAAAGTTTGCCAAAGGCGGGGAAAAGAGAAGTCACAGGAATTCATGTAGAGGCAAATGTTAATTCATACCTACACCTTCAGGCTCAAGATATGAAGGCTCATGCTTACAGTATGTGAAGGTGAACATGAAGGAAAGAGACAGCACGACCGACATCTTAATAAAACATCATCCTCTTCCTCCTAACTGCTAGCCTCATCCCCTGAACTGAATTCAGGGCTCTAACTCATGACTGTTGCACTTACTTGTTGTCAGCAGATTAAACATGCAATCCTCTCATCTACACACAGCTGACAATGAGCCGGCTGAACAACAGCTGGTTTTAAGCTAACATTATACAAGCTAATGTTCGGCTTGAGTGTCCTAAAAATCCCACTTTCCCTCTCGTGACAGCCTGATTACAATCACACATTGTATCAGAGTTTATTCACTAAGTATCAGAGTCCAACCATGTTTGATACACTTCACTGACGATGGCTAACAGCAGCTAACATAGGCTAACGGAAGCTAACAGATGCTAACAGCAGTGTTTACCTACAGGAAAGTTCAGGACGTCCTTAAAAACTCGCAGTCGACTGCAATCTATTTACATCTAGTGGTGCAGTTTTACACGCTGTACCTTTAACAAAAGACTGAAGATATTTCACATGGTTATCCTAGTCAAATGTTATGGAGTTTTCATTTTTAAATAACAGCTAACACAGCATTTTTTTAAAATTGCATTTCATAGGATAACTTCAGGAATAGTATTTTAGTAAAATATTATTAATCTCCCAATGTTTAGGTAGCTGTTTCTTCCCTCTGTTCTCGGTTTTGATCTGTTTGTGTGGACTTTAGCAAAGAACAGATTGTGCTTTAACAGAAGCAGCTGATGTTCTTTTTGCTCTACGTCTTCAGCTGTGTATTTGGTGCCTGTTCAGTAAACACAGGGGTACTGTGCTGTAATAAAGACAGTTACAGAATAGCATGCAGCTCAGTTGATTACTTTGTTACGCTGCCTCTAATGTAATTATCTGGTACATTCTTCTGGAGTTAATAAGTTTGCGAATTTTCAAAATCGCTTCCACAAGTTTCTATAAAGTGGGCCTTGTCAAATAAGATTTGCAGTGAGACCGTAAATCCTTTTGTCGATCAGTTTTCTTTCTGCTGTTGATGACTCATAAGAAACGGGAAAGGTTTGAGAAGAGAAAAATAGAGCTGCTGCTTGAAGGTTTTCATAACGGTGAGTCATGGCTCTTTTTTAAAAAAACAAAATATAAAAAAAGCAGAGCCTCTTTTTTACACAGAGCTGTAAAAGCATGGTCAAACTGGAAACCAGTGACTGAAAAATGAAGTCAGTTAATTCAATTAAAACTGAATATTAATTGTTGGAATTCTTCTGTCCTCCAGATCTTCCCAGTGCCTCTGCAGACACTCTCTAAGAGAATAGTTCAGTCTAGACTAAACAGCACCCTGGTTGGTGTTTTCACCATCATCATCGTCTTTCTTTCTGCTTTCGTCAACATTGTAAGTTTTCATTAACAGGATTCCCAAATTCCCATTTTCTTGTCATGGGTGAATGTTTCAAGCCGCAGAGGTTTTTAACTATGATGCTTTCGAGTGTCTGGATTAAAAAGTCTCTCAATAATTTTGACCCTTTTTAGTTCACCTGCAGCAGCCATGACCTGTGGAGTTGTATCAAAGCACAGCACAACATCAGCCTGGACAGCGTCAATGCCTGCCATGCTTACTTCCTCAACTACAGCCTGGACACACAACACAGCCCCTGTGGACATGATGGCCTCATCTGCAGCTTTCCTGAGGTACAGATGCCTTGTTCTATCTATGGCCTATCTGTTTCATTTATGAGATTATTTCATCGACAAATTTAGAGCTATCCTTTTAAAGTATGACACAACAAACAAAAAAAGAAGATTCGAGTTTGCAGAGGACTGAGGAAAGATGATTTGTCTAAAAAAGTACAGCCAAAAGATAACCTTTCAAAAAATGCCAGCTGAAGTTTAAATACTAAAATCTGCTGGTCAACTCACTAAAGTACATTACATCAGGCCTTAATAGATCAATTAAGTTCCTTCCATCCAACCATCCATCCCTCTTTCCATTCTTCCTTCCACTGCCACTATCTGAGGCCAGGTCATGGGGGCAATAAAGAAGCCCGAACCTGCCTTTCCCCAGCCACTTTCTCCAGCTCATCTGAAGAAACACCAAGGTGGTTCCAGGCTAGCTGAGATACATAATCTCTCCAGTGAGTCCTGGGTCTACCCATAAGACCTCTTCGCAGTAGGACATGCCTGGATTTCCTCGCCCAAGAAGTCCCCAAAGGGTTCTCCTGAATCACTGAACTTCTCACTCCCTCTCTCAGGCAGGGGCCAGCTGCCCTTTGGAGAAAGCTCACTTGTGCTGCTTGTGTGTGTCTCTTTGGCTCACTACCCAGAGATTGTGAACATCAATGACATAGATGACCCGTAAATCAACAGCTCCGCTTTTATGCACAGCTCTCCCTTCACCACAAATGACTGGTACAGTGACATGGCCCCAGCCCATGTATCAATCTCTTGCTGCACTCATTTGTAAACAAGACCCCAAATTCCTCTACATTTAGGCAGCAATTCCTCCCTTACCCAGAGTGGACCCTCCACTCTTTTCCAGCTGAATACCATGGGCATAACATAACATAAATAGTCATCATAAGGTGCTTTATATTGTAATGTAAAAACCCTATAATATTACAGAGCAAACCTCATTGATCCAATAATCCATACGAGCAAACACAGCACGGAGAACAAGACTGTGGCTTAGGTAGGTCAGCCATCTGTTGCAGCTGGTTGGGCAGTGAGGTGAAACAGAAGAGAGAAAGAAGAGACCGGGGCTGATGGATAACCTGCAGGCTGTCCGCATAAGTGCAAATTAATGTTATTAATCCTAAATGGAACAACAGCCAATGGCACGAGTCCAGGACTTAAATAAGACACAAATACGACTCAGGTGCTGCTGCCAAGTTTACCACATAGGGATAAAATGTGGGCAGAATCTCATTCATACAACACTTTTCAACCAGGTGTTGCAACTCAAGGTGATGCACAACAATATTAAAACTGCAAGCAATAAAAAAAGCAACGATAAAACACAAGCAATAAAAACATAGAAATGCATGTGCTTAGACAAGTTATGTACTTTATAGAACATTAATGAGCATTATAACATCTAATCATTGCTTTCTGCTGTGACGAATGGTGTAATGAAATCACCTTGTATACCATCATTCCAAAATGCTGTGTGTTTAACACTGTTAGAGCAAACACATGGTTAAAATTTGTCTTTGGCTGCAAAGTACTGCATTGCTTTTTGAACACCACGCACACATACACACACGTAACTGTAAGATTTCAATGTGAGACTTCTGACATGAAACGAAATTTTGGGAGCAGAACAAATGGGTGCTAAGTGGGGGTAATTGCAGCTGTAAATGTTAACATTTGGTGTGCACACTCGCGCTCAAATTAGAAGTTAAGCAGTGAAAATGTGGGTTAATCGTGTGTTTTATAACTCATCCAGATGCGGCTTGTTCAGTCAGAACTGTTGCAGCATATAAAGCCTGGCCACTAAACAATAGTCTCTTTGCATTTTCTCCCTCAGTACTTCTCGTCCTGCGTGCTGCTGAGCCTGCTGGCCTGTTCCGTCTTCCTGCAGGTCAGCAGCATCGGTAAGCTCTTCCTCATGCTCTTTATCGAACTGCTTTACCTTCTCATCATGGAGGTGCCCAAAGTGAGCCTCTTTGACAACCAGGACCTGCTGGTCATGGCTAATGCCATCAACAACACGTGAGTCTCTTTATTACAGCTGTGTGTGTATCTATGTGTCATTTCATGCCTGTAATGATTAAAGCTTTGAAGGTGTGCAGATGTTCTAAGTGCTCACCGGCTCTTCTCTGTTCCTCCCTCACAGTGAGCCCATGAATGGAACAAGGTGAGACTGATGGCGGGACCCAAAGCGGTCTCTGACATCTGTTTACGCTAACAGCATCATTATCACTCCACTGGCACAAATGGAACTATAATGACCTGCTGGAAACAGATGCTAACGCTAATTAGCCAAGATTTAGAGGGCAGCTTGTTTTTGTGTTTTATGTTATTTTCCTGCAGAGTACATCTTTAACTCTGTGTAATACCTGCATATATCAGTGATTGTGGTAGCTGGGTAACTCGCCATAAAATCGATCTGTAATACTAATATGTGTATGTGCTGACCTCCAGGTGTGGAGTAGACAAGGTGCCTCTAAAGATCATGACTCCAGTGGTGATCACAGTCTTCGTCCTTGCCCTGTACCTTCACGCCCAGCAGGTGGAGTCAACAGCAAGGCTTGACTTCCTGTGGAAACTGCAGGTTAGTGTGTGTGTCTGTGTGTGTGTTGGTGTGAGAGAGCAAGAGTAAACAAAACCTATAGCATTGCTGCCCCTTTCCCTTGCCTAGTTATGATTCCATTGGCCTCTGAGTGCTTAAAAAGTGTTTTTGGTTTTTTTTCCTCCTGGTATCCGTGTTAAGTGTCATTATGTGACTTTGTAGATACGTATTTGGTGTGCTTTTTAGCATAAATTTGCATTTTTATGAAGGGAATCACTGTTATTATTTTGTGCTAAGAAATTCATTTCATGCAAAAACATGTTGGGATTGAAAGAAAATAAACACAGCTAATATGCCAACAAGCCCAACTGCCACTTGATGCAGAATGTTATGATTTAAATGAGCTGCAGTGGGTTTAAAATGTGGCATTTAACAGCTGATTTAGTTGATTTAGACTTTGTCAGGAGGAAATGGATTTCCATTTATTTCCTTTAAGTGAAAAGGTTTGGTGATTTGAGAAGTGATGAGGCTAGGCAGTACCTGAATATCGTCATCAGCATGACAGGGAAAATATTCATATTTAAACAGGCATGGACACAACAGTTGTACATAGATCTGTTGGAAATGCAAATGATGTCTCACTGTGTTCCTTTAAAGGATGATAATAGGAATAAACAACAAATTCACTTTAAATGTGGGTCGGACAGCCTGTCAAGGTGAAGGCTGGTATCAGAAGCCAATGAGAACAATTAAGCGCTGTAATTTTAAAGCTTTGTAGAAATGACCAATAGGAAGAGTCCAACCACTCTCTACAGTATATTGCAGTTGAGTTGACTTCTGGACTTTAGCTGGGCCATTGCAACACTTTGATTCTTTTCTTTTTCAGCCATTCTGTTGTAGATATATTGCTGTTTTGTGGATCATCATCTGTTGTAACTTTGGCCAAGCTGTAGTTGTTGGACAAATGGACTCACATTTGACTCTCCAGTACTTTAGCGTACAGAGGAGTTCATGGTCGATCCAGGTCCTGTGGATGCAAAAGAAGCCCAATTAACACCACCGCTACCATGCTTGGTAGCTGAAATGAGGTGGCGATGTGCATTTTGGTCAGATGCAGCCTTGCAAACCTAGACTGTGCTCCCATGTAGACACATACAGGGTGAACAAGTGCTCAACATGAGATATTTCTGATCATAATATTATTCATCTAACTGTAAATCTGAATAACAGGTTGAAAAATACACCATGGAGACTTAACATTAGTGTTAAAATATTGAACTGGCTATGAAAGAAATCAAAAATGAAATTAGGGACTCTAATGGATAATAAGAATGGTAAGTAGATTTCTTGGATACTCTGGGAAGACTGGAGCATTGTGTTAACACACACCTGACTGCTCAGGACCAACAAACTGCCAAAACCTCTGCTTTCATAGAGGTGTTCACACTTGCTGACAATGATTGATGATCTTAATCTCAGTAATCAAGTGTGTTTTATTGGCTTGGTAAAATTGGTTACACTCGTAATTGTAAGCATGTACTTGGGTGTATCTAGATTAGTATAAAACGTGACTCTGAAAAGTGTGCATCCTCTATCATGAATATTGCTCCACCAGTAAGCACTGAAGTAGTTTACCTAATTCTGTTGGTAAGAAACTTTTTGGTCTTATTTGAGAAAGTACAAACATTTCGGAGGTTGTGTGTGTCTATATGTGTGTGTGTATGTGTGTGCGTATAATAACCAAATAATATTCAGTACAGTATCAATTTGACAATAAGAACATTCCTTAAGGGATGTTCATGGCTTCTTTGACATTTTTTGAAGGTTGTGAAGCAGGCTGTTCTGCTTGTAGTTGCTAATCCAGTCAAGTGGATAAAAAACTTATTTAAAAAAGCTGCTGGAGGGCTCTCTATTTTCCAGCTCACTGCTGTCACCAATGGTTAGTAAAAAACAAGGCTGTGAGTCTCAAGCTCCATTTGCAGTTTTGTGAGGCTGAGATACCAAAACAAAGTAAAGAAAACTGCATTTAGTGATAGGTAAAAGGATTTTTTCCTGATCCTTCTTTAAAAAATAACAACTTAGTGGTAATTAGCATGTCAGGATATATTACTGAATGCTGCTGGTGGAGCGAGATAGTATGTTAGGGGGCCACCAAATTCATTAGCATTCATCTTCTTGGCATCTTCAATATCTGTGCCAAATGTCATAAAAAATCCATCCAGTTGTAAATGAAGTATTAATCTTTAATCCTCTTCTCTAACTCATCACAAGGCCACAGAGGAAAAGGAGGAGATGGAGGAATTGCAGGCCTACAACCGCCGTCTGCTCCACAACATCCTTCCCAAAGACGTGGCTGCTCACTTCCTGCAGCGGGAACGTCGGAACGATGAGCTCTACTACCAGTCGTGCGAGTGTGTTGCAGTTATGTTTGCCTCTATTAGTAACTTTTCCGAGTTCTACGTAGAGTTGGAGGCCAACAACGAGGGAGTGGAGTGCCTGCGACTGCTTAATGAAATCATCGCCGACTTTGATGAGGTAAGATCTGAACTATTCCAGTTGGAAGCTGTCTGGGTATATGAATACAGAACAACGGCTCTGATAACATCCAATTGCTGATTGCTGTGTTTATTTGGTTACTATTGAATCCAACGGACCCAAAACTCTGCTAAATATAGCCACTGATAGAACAAACCTTCCGTTCTGCTATCCTTAGATCATCAGTGAGGATCAGTTCCGCCAGCTGGAGAAGATCAAGACTATCGGCTCCACATACATGGCAGCCTCCGGCCTCAATGACTCCACGTATGACAAGGTCGGGCGGTCACACATCCGTGCTCTCGCTGACTACGCCATGAGGCTGATGGACCAGATGAAATACATCAATGAACACTCCTTTAACAACTTCAAGATGAAAATAGGTGAGTAGCAGGAAAGAAAAAGGGTGCAGGAATGCACTTTTTTTTGCAGAGTGTAAGACTGTTGTTGACTGCAGCTCAAGTAAAAGTAACTCATTTGCCAATTTGGAACTAAAGAACCAGTTTCCAAATTGAAAAAAAATGAAAATCCAGGGAAATTATTTACATTCTGAGATCTGATTTTAGTATTTTGTAGGATATATACATCATATCTCTTAACCTCCACCTCTGTTTGTCAGTTTTAATTATTCTATTTTAATTTTTTGTCCTAGGTCTTAACATCGGCCCGGTGGTGGCTGGGGTGATCGGGGCCAGGAAACCTCAGTACGACATCTGGGGGAACACTGTAAATGTGGCGAGTCGCATGGACAGCACAGGTGTACCAGAGAGAATCCAGGTAATGCTGCCAGAGCAGCATTTTATATGTCCCGTCATTTAAATTCACACTGATGATTTTGTGTACTCAGATAATCAATAAGTTATTTAAAATCAACTATAAAATTTGCATTCCATCAGTAAATTATTCTGAACTCCTTCCCTCCCACCTCCTTCAGTCTATTTTGGTGAAAAATTAGAAATTCATCCAGTGTGCATAAGCTCAGTAAAACCACACTTATCTGACGACTGAATGCAGGGAAAAAGGAGTCTATTCAAGGTAATGAAGAATGATCATTAAAAATGGCCCTACTGGTTTTAGTCTATCAGATATTCAATCGTTAAAGCTTAATAATTCAAAGCTAATAAATCAAAGCTAAGATTGAATTCTTTAATTTCATCTAATATCTTTACAGTCCACCTTTTTGCAGGAAAAAGTGACAAAAGAGAAAATATGAGCTGCTGCTTCCTAATGAACACCAAATGGCTCCAAGCAGCATTTTATTAGTAAAGTTATGAGTTTCATTTTTGTAACATTTCTGTAACTTCTTCAGTTGTTTTTGTTGGAAACTCGTATTAAAACTCTAATAATAGAATATTTCCCAGTGGAGGTAGCCAAACTCAACGAGCCAATGACTATAATCAGGTGAAAAGGCATAAGAGAGCTAATACAAAATTTTATTGACAGAATTATGGCGTCAGATGTGTTTCTTATTACCACTAATTCAGGAAGAACAACACAGAGAACTGATTACACATTCCATTGGTGATTTACAGATCACAAGATGTGTGCATAAACTATATATATAATTCCCCTCTCGCCCCTGTGGGCGGTCTTTATCCTTCAAGCGCGAGTCCTCTACCAGAGGCCGGGGAGATCCCACAGGATCTTAGCTCGGTCATTCTCGACCACCCTAGAGGACGTCTCCCATTTTGACCTTGGGACTTCCAGTCCATACTCGGCACAGATGTTCCTGTATACTTTGTCGACCACTTGGTTATGGCGTTCCATGTATGCCCTGCCTGCTAGCACCTTGCAACCTGCTGTTATGTGCTGGATTGTCTCAGGGTCTTGCCTGGTGTGGTAGACCCCAGCCTCTATGGATCAGAGTTTGTTCCTGTGCTGCCATGATTAGAGCCTCCGGAATGAAAGATAGTCCAGCTTTGTCCAGCCACTGGTAGGATTACTTGATATAAGCAACTTCCTCTATCTGCCGATGGTACATACCGTGCAGGGGGCTGTCCTTCCATGATGTTTTTTCTTCTTGCTCCTCTTCTTTCTCGTATTTCTGCTTCCTGAGGTATTCACTAAGCATGCGGTCAGTTGTGGCCATCTTCCTGATGTACTCATGGATGTTTGTTGTGTCATCTAGGACTGCTTCATCAGTGCAGTCAGCTTCTTCAGCCAGTAGGCATGAATCATGTTAGAGCCTGGTGCTTCTTACTGGACCTTTTCTTGGATGTCTGTCACTGCCATGGATCCTGGATCCTTTTTAGGAAGAACGCTGTGGTCTGCTCTTAGAGCCACTAGCCACTGAGCATTGCCGTTATGGGTTGTGTCCTTCTCCCTTGAATGGTTCAGTGGAGTACAGCTGGTTTATTCTCCTGCCTTCTAGCTCTCTGGTATACCTCTTCAAGTGGCTGGCCAAGGATGTGAGTCTTTGCTTCACAGTTTCCAAGGCCTCAGGTATCACTGCTGCCATGGTGATCATCAGTTTCAGTGACGGTAGCTGCATTTCGCATCTTCTAGATGTACTCCAAGTAGCCTTGGTAATCGGCGGAGGGCCAGCTGCTCTTGCACTCCCACGCCCTCTTCCTGTAACCCCTTCCTCTTGGTTACTCGCATAGTAGCATTCTCACAGGAGTTGTTTCCAAGGAGCCAGACTTTCTTGCATGTTTCGTAATTTTCCAAGCTGTCTGAAGGTCTTCCAACATTTATCGTTGGACATTGGCTAATTTTTCACTCACTTTCAGATGAGTCCTTGTATCTGACCAGAGGAAGTTTTCTCTGTTAAGTTCATAACACTGAGCTATGAATTGTTTAAGCATTAAAAAACAGCTAAGAATCAATGTAAAATATTATCCTTGAGCACGTTTGATATTGAGACATGGATTGGCCTCCCCAGATTCCTGATCTCAACATTATTGATTATTTCCAATTTTCGTAGCAAAATATAAAGAGTTTAAGACAGCACTGTAGTCAAATTAAACTGGGTTCAACTTGACTGAAAGTTATTCTTTGTAGAAATTATGGTTGCATTAAACTCCATTTTAATCAAGGACACAGCATGTTTGACTTTCAAGTTGTCAAATCATTGATCACTGGGAGTTATTAGCAAAATAATGATAAATCTCAAAAAATGCTTACCAGGTAACTAAATATTCCATTCTCCATCTGCCTTCAGGTGACCCCAGAACTGCACCAGGTACTGAGCTCTTATAACTACACACTGGAATACAGAGGAGTGGTCACAGTCAAGGGCAAAGGAGAGATGATGACCTACTTTCTCACCAGTGGACCTTCCAGCAGTTAACCCACACTAAGTGACAGACACATAGGGGGTTACATGCCTTACGACATAAAAAGCGGGCTTAGGGTGGACTGAGATTGACCTTTTCTCACAGCACTGAACCCTTCTCAAACCTGAGGCCATAAAGGATGAGGAAAATTTTCATCCCAACGCCAAGCCTGTGGGGGAGCCGATGAGTCGGAGAAGCCTTGCTACGAATCAGCCGTTGAGACCAAAGATGTCCAGTCAGAGCATAAAGACAGATTGTTGGCCAGCTGTGCGAGTCTGGGTCCTGAAGGAAAAATGGTCAATAAGAAATTTGATTTGCTTCAATCAGCCGTAATTTTCCGATGGGTTTTTGGACAAATCTGCGGGAGGACATAAGCTGCATTACCTCTTCTCTTTCGCTCTGCCTTGCTCCTGCTGAAGTATATACAGTATGTACATGTAAAACACAGACAGTTTTATGTGTATGTACAGAATTTCACGTATGGTTTGTAAAACCTTTGGTCCATGTTGTGATGCAGGTATAAATCTCTCAAGTATGGACACTAAGCCAGCACTGCAGCACTATCCGTCCTTGCGTCATTATCTAATCACATCGGTAACTAAGAGATTCATGGAGGAGATGGTCTTTATTGCTGAAGCGTGTGTCCTACAGGTAACCGGGTTTTCTGAGATTATATGAATTTCCTTTTATAACAGAAAGAAAACGCTGCACAGTGTTTACAGAAAGCTTCCCGCCAGATGTGCAATATCACAACCTCAGTAGTATCAACTGCATATATATATATATATATATATACACATATATATATATATATATATATGTATATATTCACAAACACATAAAACAAAGAGGATGTCAGCAAAGAGCTTTTTCTAATCTTCAACATTTTCTATTTTAACTTCAGAACACAAACCCTATGAGATATATTAAGATTCTATATTTTGTACATGAATATATATATTATACATATTCAGATGTACATACTGTATAATTCATGTTGGGATTTCAGAAGTCCTCACTGGTGTTGCCTGATGTTAGCACTGCGTCACAGCTGATGTACCGTTTAGCTTCAGCCCCCCAAATGGCCTCTTTTCTTGCCCTTTTCTCACAGCGAAAAGCGAGTTTTAAAACCGAGCAAGGCGGTACATTGAATGACGGACTAGAGGACGGAAATGCATCAGCCTTGGTGCTCAAAAGCCATTTCTTTTTGCACTCCAGTGCTTTCAGCCGTCCACCTTGTTGTGCTCTGCTCCCACAGCTCCCCACTCGCTCGCTCAATCAGATGGTACGACCCAATGAATGTCCGATGATCTCCGATGAGGCCTTTAACATGGACTCTGTACTGACGACGGTGATGATGCTCATCCTGTGGACAGGGACAGATAAGCACATGTGGACATGTGCCCAATTATCTGCTGTTTTCTTTCCTTAACAGAGCAGTTCTCTTCAGTATTACATCTTTATTCAGCGTGTCATCAGACAAACTGACCTGGCTGTCTCATGGACTCGAGTGATTTTTAATGATGATGTTACCAAATACTTCACCCGGTTTGGTTTGTTTTGTCACAGGAATAAGTAAATGGACAGAAAAATGTTTTCACCTGAGAATACTGAATCCAGGAAGCTTTAGAACCAAGTTTAAAGGATAAGGCTAGAAGACTGTATATAAAAGATGGACGTAGGCATGCGTGACGTCACCCATTGGTTTGTGAAGTATTGTTAAGCCTTGAGCTAACAGTTTAGAGGTCACTGGGGGTGGATCTGACTTAGAAACACAGCATGCTCATCTGGTAGCTACTTGTCAATCGCAAGGAAGACACCCTAAATAATGCTCTGCTTTGTTCTCTTATTTGACAGTCAATAGTCAATATCATGCTGTATTTAAACACTTGGAGCTAGCAATCAAGACAAACTAATTAGGAAAACGCTTACAGAGGTCATAGATAACTGGAGCCTAGTGGGTGTCCGTCCAGATTTCTTCTTCCAGAAAAATCAAACTTGTTTTAGTAATCAGAGGAGTCGCCCCCTGCTGGCTTTCAAATGCATGTTTAAGGCACTTAAACTGCATTGGCTTCTATTTTCAGACTTGTGCAGCTAAGCTATGTCCATATTTTATATAGAGTCGTATTATTATAACTGTCAACTGATCTCATGAAAAGAGCAAAATTAACATTTAAAGTAATGCCTGCAATATTCTCTCCACTTGCATCTTGTGAAAACAAACTGAATTTGTGCGTGAAGTTATTTAAAACATATTTGGTATGCTATGCAGATCAGTATTTACTTCACTGCGATGTTGTATGTATTAAGTGGACTCAAAATGAACTGGAGTCTATGGACTTCTATCTGAATAACTAGCCTCAGGTTCTATTTAAATCCTGCATATTAATAAATGTATTAATTTTAAACTGCTGTCAGAAATTAATTAATCTGGACACTTTCCATTACAAAAATATTAATAAATGGATAGTTGAACTTAAAAAGATTACTTAAACTAACAGAAATGTGTTGTCAAATTCCAGCCAATCAGAGCCCTTCTACAACTCAGTGGGCAGATTTTCAGTTTTTAGGAAACTATAAATGTTTAAGAGGGAGTCCGATATTGTTGGCAGTCCCAGCAATAAATGTAATTACAAAAGTCCAACTTAAAAGATTAAACAATATTTCTATTTTTTTTTTTTTAAGTCAGGAGGAGAGAAACAGTTAGTTAGCACTAATATTTCATCATGGAGTAACACATGCAAATGAAACAATTTATTAAACAAGTTAGACTTGTTTCACTCTATTACATTATTTTAATTCGACGCTCAGTAAGTGCCCATGATGACTATATATATGGAATAACTGCCTCCCTAATTGTTGCTTTTGAACAACATCAGAATTTAGTCCACTGGAAATTTGGTCTTTTCATGCGATTTTGTTGACAGTAAAAATATTAACACTAGCCTTATCCTTTGAATTTCATTCCTGTTTAAAGAGTAAATGGCACTATGATTCTGAGCCTGTGGAATGAAGGGGAAAAACCTGCACTGGTCTTCTCTGGCGTTTTTTTGTTTGTTTGTTTTTTTAATCTTTGTTAATGTACTGTACTGCTGCAACCATTATCTTCACACACCCCTGCTAAAACCTATAGGTGTCATTCCATATGATTCCATTTGAATGCACTGCCATTCTACACCCACGTCACCCCCCTCTTTCTACTGTTCATTCTGCATGAATGTGCCATTAGAGAACACGAGGGGCTTGGAGAGGCACAGACCAGAGATGAGGGGCGTAGCTATGAGGTGCCCGAGTGGATCCATCTTTACAAAGTACAGCATTCTCATTCGCTTTTCATTTGACACGAGGTGGCCGTGTCTGTGACACAAATGGCTTCAGAGACAAAACTGTGGATTGTTTTTGTTGCCATGCTAAACATTATGCTGTTTTTTATAGTAAAATAAACTGCTGAGAGGTTTCACAGGTACCCTAAGATCTGATTCTTGTTCTTCATGTTCTGCTGTGCTGTCAGGTCTCTTATGGATTTAGACTGATGCTGGTGTTTACTTTGCGCAAGCTGTCGATTTGGCACGCTCGCACAATACCAAAGCTACAGTTAGAATAAGAAACAAAAGTGACCAAATGTATGTGGACACGCTTTAGCTTGGGAAAGGTGCACGGTGCATTGTCTAAAATATCACAGGTTGAGGAAGACCTTTCCCTCTTTCAGCAGCACAAAGCCAAAATCTATAAACAAAAGGTTTGTTTAAATGTGTGGAAATCTCAGGTGTCTCCTCTGTTTTAACTGCACTCAAACCTGGGAGTCATTTGACATGTTCACGTAGCTCACCAACAGATGGCAGGAGCACTGCATGACATGCTTTATGCATGAGGTCCTTTGTCTTCTTTTTTATTATTACTGATTATTGTTTATATGATGGAGGACAAGGAGGAAAAATGCTAATCTCCTGATTAACGCTCTGCCCGTTACATTATCCGTCACGGCATTAATATCTGTATTTATAAGTCAAATCAGTGGCTATTACCTCCAATAGGAATCAGTTAAGATCTTGGTCACTCCTGCTGTGCATTTACATAGCAGTGCTAGACTGTAATCAAAACTGAAGCCTCCCAATTTAAACTGAGCACGCTCGGATAAAATAGGAATCGTCGTCGACTGTAACGCAGCAGCTGCAGGAACAACAGTGTTTCCTCTGCTTTTCTCCGGGGAATTCAAACGCATGTTGGTGCAAACAAAACCTCCAGACTTAATGAATGTGACCTTTTTGAACAGCCAACCTGTTGGCCTCTAACTATGTGAGCGTTGCTACAATCACATTATCACCACGCTGACATTCAAGTTCAAATTTGTGCAGGTCAGGCAGCACATATCTGTGAAAATGGGAGCACTTCCTGCTCAGGAGAAGCATCCCCGGTCGTGGAGAAACTGCTTTTTTGTTTTTTGCAATTCTTAAAAAAAAAAGTGATTTTTGTCTTCACAATTACTGCAACATGTACCAGATATCCCTGAATTGGGTATGAAACTGACAGTGCTATGATAACAAAAAAGATATCATCGTAATGGAAATGTTTTTTTAATGTTCAGTGTTCCACAGCTATGCTCACAGAGTAGATATGTTTCAAACTGAGGACCAGATCACATCATGATGTGCACGTGCAACACACACACAAAAAATGGCCAATATGAAGCTACTAAGACTGGCTTAAAACTACCGTTCCAACACATTTATCAAATCAAATCAATCTTTTCCACATTTCATAACTTTAACAGGTTTTTGTATTCTAATCATAACAGGGGGACTCCTTCCACTCTCTAGTGTCAAATTGAATAAATTCGAAGTTTAGATTAGCAAATTCCATTTAGAGACCTGTAAATGATCACATTCATGTTCCACACTTGGATTACTTAAATCCTTGACTTTCAAGTTTCCTATTTTACAGCACACACCCACACAACACGTTTACTGTAACTGCTGTGGAAAACATTTGAACAATCTAGAAGTTTGCGAATCACATTTCAGTTCCAATCAAGTCTGAGCCGTAGGGTAAAAAGGAAAAAGAAAAAAAGGAGCTATTAGGTCATGTAGGTGTGGCACCCGATGCTGGAAAGCAGAGAACATTCAGATGATGAATCACACGAGAATGAAGTGTTACAGCAGTCTCCGGACAGAACAATAGTGCAGATGCCAGATGGACGTGGAAGCAAAGCTGCGTACGCGTATGCTCTGATTCATTTTCACTTCTTCCAGTGAGACAGGGATCATCCAAAATAAATAAAAAATGTAAATTAAAAAATTAAGACGTCATGACAGCCTTGGCACGACTGTGAAGCTGCTCATGGAGAGTGGGGAGAAAAAAGAAAAACACGACTCAATTCTCTCCCCTTCTTGTTTTGTTTGCTGTTAGTTGTCGGGATGATGCAGGAACGCCGGGAAATCACGCCATAAATCCCCAATGACGACAAATATGGCATCTTTGTGTGATAATCATGTTAAATGTGAACACTGCCAATATACAGGCTAAATGTGAAAGATGAGTTTTTGTTTTTTTCCTTCTTGTTTTTGTTTTTAGAAATGGCAGCCAAGTCTGAACTGAGGGGCTCAGTGGGAGGGGGGAAATAAAAAAAACAGGCCAGAGGCTGTTCAGATGATACAGGCCGCCTCTGGCTTTGACAACGCAGCTATGCATCTATACCGCTGCCAACACAGACCTGTTTATTAACACAGTCACTTGACACTGGCATATGCTTGAGGCTGTGTAGGCGAGGAAGTAGGGTACGAATGCAAACAGCCTGTTTGCGTCGACTGAAACAGGAGCTACTTTGTGACTAAAAAAAGACACAAGTGTACATAAAAGTGGAACGATCACAAAGCAAAATTCATAAAATCTTTAGAATTCTTCGTCAGAGAAATCAGTCAGTAAATAAATAAGCAGAATGGTCTAAACGATGACAAACACTTACGAAATAAGATACGACTGAAATGAGGACGCACACACATGCAGAAGGCAGCGTTGCATAGTTTTAAACCATGACTGAAACCAGTCGTGCACCTGATGAAGTACCAGTGGGTTTACATGGAAGCTGAAAACTGAACTGAAGTCCATGTGATTGTTTAGCCGATGCATTTGGCAGTGAGTGGCGTCGCTTTCGATACTTAACTTGGTGCTTGCAGAGGGAGCAAAACTGCATCCATCCTGCAGGCGGGATGGATGCACTGAAAGGAAGTCAAAAATTGTTATCGGGCAATGGCTTCCCAGTAAGGTCCATAAATGATTCAAGCTGCAGCAGAGAGTCCAAACTGAGATCTGTTCACAGCTGCTGGGGTTTATTGAACAGGGCTACCGCGCTGCTGCGAGATCTCTTTTGGCTTTTCTCACCGAATCGAGATGCTTGTTTTTTTGTTTTGTTTTTTTGTCTCTATTCTGTTTCCAGTATTTTCAGACTACAGGTCCATTTGTCCTTTGAGTTTCAGATCTTTTTTTGTCAGACATTGTAGTCCGGTGCTTTGCCCAGCGGTTGCCTCAGTCTGATCTGCAGGGTCATGAAGGCGCCCACCGCCACGTGAAAGAGGATCTGCCAGATGTTCCTCAGTTCGTACAAATACATGTTGGAAAGACAGATGAGTGCAAAGGCCAGGAAGGACTTGCTGTTCCTCCAGACTGAGAAGTAGGCAAACAGGTAGCACTGAAAGGAGAAAGACAGAGAGCGTGAATGATGCGCACACCACGTGACCGACGGGGATGTTTTCATAAGAAATCCCATTTGATGTCTCTGTGCCCATCACTGTGTCTACCAGTCTGCGGTGATCCATTTAGTATCAGGAGCTGCACAAAAACAGCTGAGCAAAATCTTTTAGAGAAGGTACTGGACCGAAAGGCACTGAGCTTTTGCTAATGTGCAGCTGACAAGCTGCTGAGCTATAAAGTGCAGGGCTGTTAGTCAGCCAGTGATGGGCTCCCCTTACCGCAGACTATCACTTACCTGATACAGACAGGCCGCTGTGCCGAGGAAGAAGGCAATCACGTAATTAAAGTCTTCATCATCATCATTCTGCAGACACAGAGAAAATGCTTGGGGGTTTTTTGTTGTTTTTTTAAGCGCTAGTCATTCATGTAGGGACAAATAAAGAAACCAATATGACAAGAACATGTCCAGGTAGCTTTATTTATGGATTTCATGTACTGTGATCTAATCTAGTTCATAGAGTATGATGTGACAGGTGCTCTATCAAGGGACACAATGGCAGGCATGTGGTAGTGACGTGAGCCCAAACAGACCATAATCAGTAATCAGTTAGTGTTAGTGAGGAGATATTAGTGGCTCATGACGTCAAAGTTGAACTGGGCAGCTCGTTAGTAAACTGGGATGAATGTTTACAGTGAAGTCTGTGCCATCATTTTCTCTTTAGAATAAGTCACACTACCTTTAAAGTCTGCGTTTCCTGACTACCTGATTGCTTTTCCCAGCCCTCGGGAATTCATTCGTCCTCTAAGTTTCTTGCTACAAATAAAACTGACAGCCAAAAGTATCAAACTAGAACAAGGCTTGCATTGAGCGTTCATTTCCCTTTAAGAGAAACTGAATCTGAAAGCTGTTTCTAGTATGCCCTCACCTGCAGTATGCTCTCTATAGCGTGGACCCCTCGCAGCAGGTTCAGCCCTCCACAGAGGATGCTCAGCACACAGGATACGATGCCCGGGAGAGTCACCGGCTCCAACATCTGCGTGGGAGCTGCAAGAGAACAAGGACGCAGGTCTCAGCTAAATCTGCTTTCCGAAGTACAACAAAGCAACTAGATTTGACAAAATTTCATTTATATATATGTATATACATATAAAAGCTATTATGTGCAGGACAAAGGGAATAAATCCCTGAATGGCAAAGATAAGCCAAGAATGTGCTGTTTTCAAATCTCACTTTCAAAACATTCGTGCGGTAAAAGAATTAATGCGTCACTATTATCAGATTAGCATACTTCATCCCTCAGGATAAAATGATTTATGTTCTCAGAAAAACAAGACACTGGAAGGTATGTGGAGAGTGAGCAGAGCGTGGAGAGCTGCTCTCTCGGATGTCAGGGGGAAACACAACAGCTCCAAGTGACCCGAGGTGGCATCGCTTAGCTTGGGGCAACTGAGGTGTGACAGTGAGCCCGAAAGGGGTTGTTTTTCTGGACGATGTAAAGAGCACAGGGTCTGCGCTACGACGAAGCAACAGCGGAATGGATTCATTTTGAAAAGGAATATCTCATCACACACAGTCTCTCTGATACTCAGCGTTTCCTCTTCCCTTTATAACCTACCAGAAAGTAACCATTTCAAATTTAAGCAGCTGAATGACTTCTGCTGCAGATGTTTTGTTTTTTTCTTTCAATAAATATTTCAACATTTAGGACTTAAATGAGACTCTGTAATTAAGAAATGTCTTTGTTAATCCACTGAAGATACATGAAAATACAGCAATGAGGAATCATTTTGGTTCTGAACTGCATATTAATACATTTTAATATAGGCAAAAGAGGCGTGAACAAACAGCTCAAAAAGCAAAAGGGACTAGGATCCTTTGGAGAGGCCCTGGGTCCAGGGAAATGTGTTTACCACATAAAAACGTCCGTTCATGGCAGGGGTGTAGTACTTGCTGAAAGCTCTGGAACTCTGCTTAATATTTCTGATTTGTCCAAAAAACCTCGATAAAGGATAAAAAACAGATGCTTCCTGAGGCATTTTGTTTAGGTTGAAATAAGCAAGCAAAACAGAGCAACGCATATCAACTTGAAGTCTTCATCAGAGTCTGCTTTGAAAGTCTTTAGAGCCATGTAGCACTTCCTGTTTTCCTTTTCCAGGAACATTTTGAGAGAAAAGCAACTATGTACATCATGTCACAGTCTTGTGGTCAGTACCATCAATGTTAAGAATGAAATAATGATAAAAATAATAAGATTAAATATCTAAATTTAATGTGCATGCACACCCTGTGTATATATTTATGCACATGAATAAATGCATCTTTAAATGCTGTACGTATTTAAGTTAATTACAAGCCTCTCTCATACTTTGCACGCATACGTGTGCAGCTTATGTCCTACCTATGCCCTTGTACTTTGAAGGTGCGTGCACTGAGAATCCATTGATAGCCCGCAGGTCCTCAGGGGAGAGCTGGTAGGGCGGTCGCAGCTTGATCTCTGTCTGCATGTCAGCCAGGTTGATCTTGGTGGACAGGGAACGAGGGTTATTGTAGCGCTGTTTGGTCTTCTGGATGAAGGTGTCTGAGGGAGAACAGTCAGCACAACAAAGAGCTGATTAATAATACAAAGAGCAAAGCCGGGGAGAACCAAATGCACCCTTTGTGTGACACAGCAAGATGCTGTTAATGTGGAAGCAAAGTCGTTTAACTGTAAAATGATTTCTGAATAAACAAAAACAACATTTTCGTTCAACAATAGACACAGAAACACTGCATATCACAAATTACATAACAAAAATGCTATTTCATACGCTGGGCCAGTGGCTCAGTTTTACTGTCCACAAAAACAATGTTTTATATGTAAACCTAGTCTATTAGTCTATTAATTATATTTAAAATGGTTTATTCATGTCTTTATGTTTATTTACATCTGTAAAATACTGTTACCAAAGCTCTGAAATAAATCTAGTTGAGTAGGCTCCATGCTGCCCTTTAGACTCACCCCTGCGTCCTGCAGGTATGACTGTGACAGAAAGTAGGACAGCTCCTGGCAGCCTGCAGCAAAGTGGCCAAATTTAAAGATCATAACAAACTGAGCTGACAGTTTATGTGTTTTGTCTCTGTGCAACTCAAACATCGGTGGATAAGATCATATTTAAGTCCCCCTCCCCCGATGGAGGAGACTATGTAATCAGTTTTGTTTGTTTGTCTGTCTATTTGTTAGTTGTCTCGCATCCACAGTTGTCAAAATATCATTTTCAAACTTTGTTTGATGGTTGATACCAATAACAGCTCGAGCTCATTTAATTTTGGTGAGAACATTTTTTCACAAAATGTTTTACGGGCCATCTTCAAACTTTACAACGTACCAAGATATACCTGGGGGGCATGAATACTCAGGTTGGCTATGCTTCTGTCCCTGACCTTTGTTCTTAGTGTTCAAGGTCAAAGTTGAGAAAAATAAAATCATGAAACCACAGAGTAATATATGATATGAAAGGGCATGGGGGCAGCTGTGCAACACACGACATCACAATGATGCCACAAAGGTTTGCAAAATCACACACAGCATGAATCTATCTTAAATTCTCAAGTTTTTTACAGCTTATAGAAGCCATAGTTTACAGCCCATTCTGCTCCAATCATATGGGTAAAGATAACAAACTACACCACTTTAGTATGTAATGCTTAAAGGTCATAGGTCAAAGGTCAAAATCACACGAATTTGGAAAATGTTTTAGTAAAGACCTTAGTCTTCAGGGGGAGTTGCGGTCTCTGAGTGCTTTAAACAGGATTTTATTAGTCAACATTTTACCCACTATCACAGTAACAAGTGCTGCTGTGGAAATGATGGAAAATTGTTTTTTTTCCCTTCACTTGAGTACTTTGTCTGTATAACAGCTCCACTTCTTAACTCTTCAATGTTTGTGTGTAGACCACAGTATAAAATGTGGACTTAGGTCAATCGTCCAATTAAGAAAAATGAAGCCAATTTAAAAGTGCTTTAAATGTGTATGCTAACTGAAGGCCAGCCAGCTGTAGCTGTGGCTGCAAAAAGATGTCCTGTAGAAATCGATGGGAAGACGTCATTCTGAGTTGACCTCTGTGAATACTTTCCTGATGAGTTTTAAACTGAATTTATAAATCTTAATCATTCTATATTTCAAATAGAGGATTATCAAGGATACTGATGCCTGGGATTGACAAGTCACTAGTCAACGAGAAAGCAGTTTCTGACACACCACTACTTGTTACATGTGTGTGTGGGGTTTTTTGTTTTTTTTTAATTCAGAAAGCAACAGTTAAAATTCAAGTGAAAATGTTGCTTTTAAAAAAATTAATCTAAATAATAAATAAAAAAAAGATTTAAAAAGAACTAAAGATTCAGTGCAAGTAAAAAAACAACATATTTTTACTCAGATGTATGCTGCTAAATCGGTTTTGCATTGTGTTTTTTTTGTTGTTGTAATTGGGAGTAATATGGAAGGCCCGTCCTCAAAAGCCTCTTTAAAAGGACAGCAAGAAAAAAAACTTTTAGGTAACGATGACTGATGTAGTGTTTGTGTTTCACAGGTGAAGTCACAAGTAGGTTTGGTAGATTAACTATCCAATCAACTAGCATAAAATACTTTTTGACTAGTCCCAGGCCATCAAACTCTCTTTTTTGTATCTGAAATTTACTGACTGTGACCCCGTATTGTAAAATTTGTGCACTACCCAGGAGAAACTTTAAAAACTGAATATTGTAAAGAATGAGGCCAATTTTACATCTGATAGGTACCATCAGACATGCCACCCATTTTAATTTGAAAAGCTGACATCATATTTCCCACGTGGTCGTTTTGGCTGAAACGCACAGTTCCACGGACTCACCAAATTCGATGAAGGAGTAGGGCCGCATGGCACTGTTGATCCGTTTGGTGTCATAGGTGACAATAAACTCCTTCTGTAGCTCATCCAGGAAGCAGAAGGCCAAAACATTGGGATAACTTGCAGTGCATACCATCAGGTATCCAACGCCCAGCGAGCTCGTAAAACTGAAACACACAAACACAAATATTATTGCTCTAATGCAGCGCGCCACTCTTCCTCTCGACAGAAACCCTGGGAATCTGTAATTAGGACACAAAGCTATATCCAGGGACACAAAGGCATTTCTGACTTTTGCAGGTTGCAGCTCTAAACACAGAGCAAACACAATTTAAGCGCATCTCTGCTTCAATGCCACACTTTCACAGTTAATTTAACACAATGGCTACACTCGCATCCAAATCCAGCTCTGCAGAAACAACTATCTGCTGGCCTTGCAGTGTTAATTGATACACTAAGTGCAAATTAAATTCCCCAAACACAAAGACGTTCACATTACCAGAATAGCTCGGAGCACATCTGAATGGATATGAAACCTGAATGTCAACAAAGAGTTGAGACTAATATGATGATTATCATGGAAAGAAAAACTCCCGGTGTTGACGACATCTGAGGGATGAGAGTCAATCTGATACCGGCACGTCACTGAGTAGCCGCATACATACGCATCAGGAATTGAGGCAACTGTCTCACATTTAAGGTTGGGAGGGAGGCGGGCCCCTTACCCACAATTCGAATTGATGGATGAATTTTTATTGTGCCCTTTAGTTTCACAAGCTGCTGGTGCATATATAATAAACACTGCAATAATGTACTACCAGAATTGAACCTGTAAGTGCTGTATAGTGCCTTTCCAAAGGAGACGTTGCAATGTGCTTTACAATAAACCTGTGGACAAATACGTTTACCAATATCTGTCTCGGAGCCGCCTGACTGTGCCTATAAAACCTCACCGAATATTAGAAAATAAATCATAACTCCACTGTGGGTAACAGGTAAAATAAAACTGGATTAAATCCCACGGTATAACTGATGATTCATAACTGTGACTTACAGTGTGAGTATGTTCAAATATTACAGAAGTAAACTACTCCCTAAATTGCTTCCAGTAATGTGCATTTTCTAAATCACTGAGTAAAACTTGGGGCATTAAACAAGAGAGCCTATGTTCTAAAACCGACTGGATTAAATCTGCTGAAAAAAGAATTTCATCTAGCTTTCACAACACACAAATAATTACAGACATGACAAGGGCCACTGAAGAACCGGGAATATCACAGGACAGATTAACTGGTGACTTTAAACGCCGCCTCTTTCATTTTGACCTTCAGCAGCCTTTAGACGTCCGCACTCTTCAGAAGCTTCGGGCTCTCGCTGATTAAAGAGACGTATCAAAAGGAGACTCTGTGGTTGTTGAAAGGTATAGCCGGCCCATTGATGGCTGGCGGTGAGGTTCTCTAAGGTCACGTCCTCTGTCGTAATAAGACTAATTAGCTTTTAACAAACAATGCTTGAGAGAGTTTCAAAGCCATTCCCTAAGCACAAGCAGAGCTTTTAGAAACTGTCTGACACCTCAAATGAAGCCCGAGCTGTCAAATCGCTCAAATTTAAAAGCTTTTTCTGTATTTTCTTTAACCACATGTGTGTTAGAGGGGTCAGGAAGAAAGTAGTAAAACTGTCAACAGCAGGCTATTTCAGCACCCAGGGGTCATTAAAAATGCATTGTCTAGATTTTGGTTTTATACCTGGAATTGAAGATGCACTGAGTGAATGCAGATGCTTAAAAATGCTCGAATAATTCGGCCCTTCTCCAAAAGACATTTTAGTCTAAATCCAAGGAAAAACTACCCTAACCCTTTATACTAATATTATATTTACTCAAGCCAAACAGACCTTTTATACACCAAAACGGCCCATTTGAAATGTGTTAATACCAAGAGCTATTTAACATTTAACAGAGGAGAATAACTGGATATTTCGCTAAGAGTAAAGACCTACTTGACGTTGTATGGTCCAGTCCTAAGTGTGCAGCGGTCAGGAAACTGGCCGAGTTTCTTGGAGAGACCTTTGAGGAGCCTCTTTGTTTCCTGAAGCTCTTTGTCCTGCTCATAATCAGTGGATGCTGAGAGAGGCAGGCCGTCCCCGACTCGGACCACAGAGGCAAACAACACCATCGACATCTTACAGCTCTGGCAGTCTCACTGAAGGCCTGCAAACGAGGGAGATGGCACAGATCTGTGAGTGCAGCAAGGAAATGAGGAAGAACTTGGGATTTTGATGTGTTGACAAAGCTCTCACATTCTTTATAGATTTCATGACAATTTAGACTAAATGACTAATACTTCAGTAAAAAAAACAATGAAAAATGATATTAAGTTGCAACTCAGTCTTTGGTCACAGCATTGCTTTCCATTAATCACTCTACAAAGGGCAAAAAAAAATCAGTTTCTTATTAAATTCTCAAATATCAGGTTTTTGTAAATGTATAATGTTTTGGGAGGTTTAATAACAAACACCGAGCACTCAGACACTGATTATTTTCCTCTCAGGATAATATAGATTACTGTGGTGACCTCTAACCTCACTTGACTGCTTAATGGATAATGTCTGCACACTCATCTATCCGAACATGAAATATTTAACAGTTTGTTTTAGTACTCAAGCTACAACAGTGAAATTAGTTATTTATATATATATATTTTTTAACTAACGAATTTTTTTAGCATTCAAAATCCCCGATCACTGGTATCTACTGAGAAGCTGAGAATGTGCATTAGCAGGACACTTTCCGCGTTTGTCCTCCTGCATGTGATTTGAATTCCGGTCAATTTCCTTCCTGCTTGACTGACAAGTCCTCAGGATCCGTGACGTGAGCAGAATCAGCGAAGTGTCAGGTACCACAACTAAGAACTACCTTCAAAACCAGACCAAGGTCGGATGAAAAGACAAACAAAACGGAGAATATCTTCTATATGCTTTTATCACAGCACTTAGAAACAATATCAACACCAAGTGTCGTGCGTGGAGATAAACTATATAATAAATATTTTAAAGCAGCCATCTACTTGTGTGTAATACAAAAGCAGCATAGAGGGAGAGTGTGAGTACTTCCAGGGGGGGATGCCAAAAAATTTCAAAATACAACACACGGAAGAAGATTATAAACAGACATTTTTTCAAAATTAAAGCAGCGCCTCAAGATGAAATGTTTATTCGTTTGCAGTCCGTTTGTTACCAAATTCAATCACTACCAAAACATGACTTGCTAAAAGCATAAAAGCAAGTTTCATTACATGTTAAGTTATTTAGTAAAAATCTCATTTTAAGCGTATTCTAATTGATTTTGGGGCCTTTGGTGATCTTGCACCAGCACAGAAGATTTAGGAAATGGTTAATTATACATTCATGAGCTTAGGTTGCCTTTGGAGCCTCTCAAGTTGTGGACATGATTTAAATACAGGTTTTGGCGGCAGCACACGTCAGGTCATTTTCATCTCCTTTGCAATACATCTGCCAGTTTCGTTACTTTACCTTGATTAACAAAAACAAACCGTGGAGAGAGTCAAACTATGGACGAAGATTGTTGGCAGAAATCTGACTGAGCTTGGCTGCCTTTCTGATGTCTGAGCCACAGGAAACTGAGGTGAGCCTATAGCATCCTCTTCACTGGGAATTTCACTTACTCCTATCTGGATGCACATTCAGCACCCTGTAGAAAGACTAAAAGCACTAGACTGGTGAAATGTTGTCTCATTAGTCACTGACTTTCTAAACAAAAAGCACATTTTTCTTCCTCTATCTACTGTACTGCTTGAAAGTGCACTCATTTAATTCACTCCACTGTAATTGGTCAAGTTTGTCTGCTTGTTAGGAAACTTAGTCAAAAAGGTTACATGAAATTTTACCATAAGTGGGCTCAACCTAGATAGTGATTACATTTTCAGTTAATATGGAACTGGTAAGGACCAATGTGAGACAAGGCAAAATTTCTAATTTCCTGTCATACTACTAAAATCATGAATGAGTTGGAGGCCATTTTTAAACTATTTGAATGCTCTTGTTTTACTTTATTTTCTGTTGTTGCACACAGAGTTTTTAAATGACCTGTATCTCTGGTGTTGTTGGATGTTTCACTTTTAACTTGCAGATTACTAAAGGTTTCTTCTACTTAACTATTGCCTTCACGTAAATGTTCTGTAATCAATAAACATCATGTGAGAACCATGGACAGCTCCACGGACTGAATGAAGGGGCGTTATGAGGAGTCGAGCTGAGGCTTTTAGGTGCTTTCACTGCACCCAGAGAAAAAAGCGAAACAACTCAGAACTTCAAGACACCTCAAATAAAAGGCGCGAGTACAACGTTAAGTCCTGGATTAACTCAAAAAGGCAGCGACACTAGATTGCGGAGACAAACTGTCTCACCTTTCGGCTACTTTAATCCCAACTTTAAGAGCAGTGTTTAATTAGCTAAGGGTTGGCTATGTTTACATGTGCGAACAATAAACTGGTAAATTACCTGACGTTACACGTTGTTTTTAACGTTTGCCGGTGGTGTTAGCGATCAATTTATCTTGTGTGGAAACAAGACTTTACAATCTACAGGACAGTTTAACCAGCTAGCAAAGGTTAGCAGCTAACTATTAGCGTGTTCACCAACAGCACTGAACTTCAACCTTAGCTTAATCAGCGCGGCGATTAACAGCTAGTTAGTTAGCACATCCGCAACCCAGAGCAATAATATAATACCTGGGAAATGTGTGCTGCATCATCTGCACATCTGGAAGGTGTAGCTATACAGGAAGCTGAGGCAGCTAGGCAAGCCGCAGGCAGCGCTGATGCTACGATGGTTTACGTTTACGTGGCTGTTTCGCTGTGCATTGTGGGTAAACACAACCTCACCGGCGTCACGGACTAAAAAATAAATAATAATAAAATAAAAAAAAAATTATAAAATATTCCTTTATTATATGTTTTGTTACATTTTTTAAATATCACGAATATTTTTTTGAAATACCTTGTGCCAAATCTAAGCTGATTTTATATTACGAGTAAAACTGAAGAAATTCACATTAAAATCTTAAATAGACAAAAGAGTCAGTGTCTATCTTTTTTTAACCGTCATTTACTTGTCTACTTGTCTAAAAGCAATCAAACAAAGCCTTTTAAGGAATATAACAACAAGTTTGACACATTATTAACTTATACTTAACACACACACACACACACACCGAGAGAGAGAGCGAGAGCGAGAGACACCTGTAAATTTTCTGTTTGGGGACAAACATACAAACATCTTCCAAAATACTAAAAAATGCCTCACATGATAACACACATGCACAGATTATACCATGAGCAAAAGTCTGGGTACCTTTCTCAGTCAGTACTTTTATAATACTTTCGGTTTAAAGGATTTCTGTGTGAGGTCTCTTTACCTCATGTGGATGTGCGCCGAGAGCTTGTTGCCGTCACTGCTGGTGTCTTCGCGCTGCAAGATTTCTAATGGACTTGATGGACTTTTAAGTAAGTTTCGGCTCAGAAGAAGCCAGTCTATTTCCATTTTTACTTTCTCGAATGAACTTAGTGGAATCCATCTTCATTCCAGGCCTGTAATATTTCCTGCGCCACTGGCAGCCACACACTCCATAGCGTAATATTTACGCCCTGCTGCTTAACAGTTGGCGAGGTGCTGTGTTCATCAAATGCTGCACCTTTTTACTGCCCAAACACTCCTTTGGGGATTGTGGCCAAACAGCTCATTTTAAACTTCATCTATCCTGCAGAACTTCTTCCAAAAAAAAAAAAAAAAAAAAAATCTTTTATAGATGGTGCTTTGCATAATTCAGTCATAGACGTTTTGTGATGAAGCCATGACTCTGGTCCTTCCAACTGAATCACTCTTGTGTCAGTAAAAACTTCCTGGAACTCATTTATATTTGAGAATACTTGACTTCAACAAATTCCCTTAAATGACATTACTTTTTGTTTAAATCTGTGCACATGTAAAGGAAAACATACTGCAGATAACAAAACACTTCTAAATACTGTTTACAGTTCAATGTAGAGATGAGTAAATGCAGTCCTACTGCAGAATATTCATGAGCTCATTATCTTTGTTAGACACTGTTCCTTTTTTCATTCTGAACCCCACTTGCTCCAGTTGCTTTCCCAGAGAACACAATCACAAATTAGCCCAACTCCAAGGCATCTGATTCCGAGTATATTTTATGCTAAAATTAAAACATGAAAAATGAATAAGGTGTATCCAGACCCTGCCAAGCTTTAGTGGCGCACTCAGGCCTGAAATAGGCCGTTCACCAGCATCAGCATTTTATTCACTTTCCTCTATTTCCTGTTGGAATATAGAAAAAAACAGACAGAACTTTGGCTAGAGGAAATGAAAACACCAGTACAGAGATGGTTAGCGGACTCATCCTTCACACATACCCATGCAATCTCCCAGGAGCCCCGTTAATGTGTCAGCCTGAAGGGCCCTCCTCACTACCCTCATGCCCTGTGCGCGTGCGCGTGAAAGGAAGTGAGAGCTACAGACACACAGTGAAAGTGGATGATGGATGTCTACTGGTGCTGACAAGATGATGAATAGCCACAGGTCTAGGTGAGTGTTTAGTGGAGAAAATGTCAGGTGCGGAGAAGGCGGTGCCGTCATTTGCAGTGACACGGTCTAAACAGACGCGCAAACACATTCTCGGCATTTAAATGCGTCAGTCGCGATTGGCTCTTTCTCTGGTTGACATCATTATAGATTTCAAGTCCGAGTTCATGCATTCCTGAGAACTGTGATCAGTTTGAAAATATATTTCTGTAGAACAGGTTTCCCAATTTAATTAAAGCGTGATTTTGTCCCCCGGCAATTGCATGAAAAGTGTAGTTTTAAGAACTGCCTGAGAAATGAAAGAGAGATTATTATCTGTGATCCCCAGTGCCTGCAATTAATCACACATATCAGTGCATTTTTTCCCCTGGATTTAGTGTTGAACCTCACTAATGCTCTTGTGGCCAAGCTTTGTTTCCAAAAATACAAAAAAGTGTAAAATGAAAACAAAAACAGAATGTTATGCTATATTTACAATAATAAATTAATAAAAAGAATCCAAGGACAAAACTGAGATTTTTTTATATTTTAATTAAGCTCACTTTGCTGCATAACTGTATTAGCTCTTCTTTTTAAATTATAGGCTATTTGCTGTATCAGGATATCAGCAGCTCAGTTCAGTTTTCCTCTTTTATCATATTTCTTTGCTTTATAATGACCCAGGTCTTCTGTGGATAAGACTGCAGTCTGGACTGCAGGAGTCCCAAGTAGCAACCAGACATGTTATACTATAGCACCATGAGTTTCAACCAATGCATTATACTGTTTGGTGAAACAAGCAATGAAATAAATCTCTCTAAAATAGTGTGTCCCAGTGGCAGTATACTTTCATGTGAAAAAGAAAACTTTAACAGGACTCTACGCGGAGATTCCAAAGGTGCTCTGTTGGATTGAAATCTGGTGACTGTGGAGGCCTTTGGTTACTCATCGTCATGCTAAAGAAGTTTTGGGACACAGGACACAAAGCTCAAGTCCTGCTGGAAGCAGTCATCAGAAGATGGATGATGGACATGGTCAGCAACAATACTTGTAGGCTTATAATGTTAAAGTGGTGCCAAAGAGTGCCAAGAAAATATCCACCACACCGTCACACCGCCAGCAGTAGTCTGAACCATTGAGGAGATGCAGGATGGATCCATGTATGTTCATTTGTTGTTTCCTATTTATTGTTTAAGCACTTGTCCAATCTTCTGTTGTCAGTTTTGGTAAACCTGTGCATATCGTATACTTGGGGAATGACACTCTTCTGAGGCTTCAGTCCATTTGCTTCAAGGTTTAACATACTTTGCATTCAGACATGCTGTTTTGTATAGCCTTCCTATCGGCACAAATCAATGTGGCCATTCTCCTCCGACCTCTGGCATTAACAAGGCATTTTCTTCCACCAGAAAACTGACGATCACTGGATATTTTCCCTTTTTCAGTTGATCAGTAGTTTCTGAAATACTCAGCCCAGCCTGTGTGGCACCAGCAACATCCAAAGTCACTAAAATCTCCCACATTCTCATACTTAGTTTGAACTTCAGCAGGTTATGCTGACCATATCCACATGCCTAAATGCACAGAGTTGCTGCTGTGTAACTGAGCTCCAGCTTTTAAGCAATGATGTAAACAGATGGCATTTTTATGGCACTGTTGATGGATTTTCTTAAACCCAAATCACCAGTTTCTGCAGCATTTTTAACAACAACATAAAATTACTCAATGTGAGAGCCATTGTGAGAAACAAACGTGAAAAGAAAAACTTCAACTGGCATTCCTAATTTACCCCAACATTTAAATAAGCAGGGAATTACAGAATGCCCAGAAAAGATGTGCTGACTTTTCACTGATGCATCTGAAAAACAAAATAGCTTTTTGACTTAAAAAAAAAAAAAAAAATAGGGAAATGAAAATAATGACAACAGACATGGAAGAGGTGAGTTAGACGATGAGCAGGCAGATAACGACAGAGTGCAAACTCAGATATGGCATTCTGAACAACCCAAACACAATTATCCAGAAAGGTAAAATTGCCTCTGTTAAGGGTACTTGAATCTGAATAGACCTTGACTTTGTACCAATAACCCTTTGCCCTCCATTTCTTATGCTCATTTTCCACTGGTTTAAAACACCTCGCCCTCCCCTCCAAGAAAACCAACAAAGGAGCAATGAACCAATGCTCGCGGGCTCTCCAAAGAGTTCTCTGCCCCTCTGAAAATCCTCTAAAGTGAAATTGGGATTGAGAGAGTATTACTGCCTGTGCTCACGGGCATTAATCAGCCTGTTAAGGGTCTACACTGCATGCATCCCAAAAACAGCACTTTATCCAAGCAGACCTGGATGACCCATGGACTACAAACACTAAACACAAAACCTTCAAAGTCATGCCACAGCTTAGACCGAGCTCTGAGGTGAGCTCCTCATATTTACTTTTACCTTGATCCTAGAAAAAATAATCTGTGATATTTTTTTTATGTTTGCTGTCCTTCAAATGCAGAAGTCCAGGCAGCAAAGCTGTGACTGTGTCACATTTGGGTCCTGTGCCACTTTCTAGCCATTTCTCATAATAAAGCCACCAGTGTCACATCTGCTGAGTGCTGCTTGAGGTCCATTTGTTTCCCTTATGAGATGCAGAGGAAAAAAAGTCAAAAACAAACAAGCAAAAAAAAAAAAAACCCTGCTTCCACAGGGGCTGTCCATTAGCCCAGCGACCTGACAAGGTCGTCATCTGTTTATTTCATGGCTCCAACAGTGCAGCCCATCCGTTTTTGTGCATTACTACATACAGTGCTTGCCAATAAACACGCTAACATGCGAGTCTCCAGTGTTTGCTTTTGCTCTGCTGAGTTTTATCCTCATTTTCTAATTCTCAACATAGACCATTGATGTCTACTAATTCATTTCCAGTCCTTTCAGTCGCTGCTGAGTCATGCACATAAAAAACAAAACAAAACAGCGATACTGCCAACGTCACGGTGACGCTTGAGGAAAATTCATGGGATAGCTAAAACTGCGAGGATATATTGCCTGGGAGTCGACCATTTTTAACATCAAATTCATCAAATAGTTGATGCAACCCGCCTAGAGCCTTTCCCCCTAATATGATTTTAAAAAATGCTCAAATAAAGTTGGCTGTAAAATAAAAATGCATGGGTAGTTGTAGATTTCCATAAGTCTAAGCTCCATCTTTGGCCTATCAACATCCGTGGAGAGGACACTGAGGTGGTGCAGAGTTATAAATATCCAGGTGTCCCCCTTGATAATATAACAGATTGGTTGGTGAATGCAGATGTCCTGTACAGGAAGGGGCAGTGCAGACTTAAATGTAGACAGTGACACGCTGTTTTAATTCTATCAGATTTTTGCTGCCAGTGTCCTCTTTGTTACTGCTGTGGCATCACTGGGAATTGCAGTGCAAAGGTGTACAGAAACAAAAGTACAGACCATCTTTGATAATACCAGTCATCCTCTCCACAATATTTTGGTGGCTCGGGGTCGTCTTCTTGCACTGTGCTGCAGGACAGAACATTGTAGAAGACACTTTGATCCCACTGCAGTGAGATTTTAGAAATTTGTTAACACACGAGACTCATGACCTGGTCCATCACTCTACCTTCTAGTACTGTTACAACCATTGGCCTATTTCTGCTGTTTTTAGTCATTTATGTTTTATTTGGAATATTGTGCAAAAGTCTTGAACCACCCCTAATTTCTTACACTTTTGCTTCAAGGAGCAAGAGTGTCGCGTCATGTTTTTTTAAGTGGTCTCCAGCGATAGATCTCCAGGTTCTCTGGAGATTTTTCAGTTTTTCGCTGAAAATTGGCTGCTTTTTCACTCATTTTTAGTCCAGAACCCAAACATTCTTAATGGATCATCATCACTGGCCTCAGTATTACTGAAGCAGTGTAAGATTATGTTGGCAGAGAACAGAAGAAAAGTCAGCCAACATCCAAAGAAGAGCTTTGAATATCCTTCAAAAAACCCGGAGAACTATTCCTGAAAACTACTTAATGAAATGACAAGAGCTAAGAGTTCAGATGAGTTGAAGAATAAAGGTGAATATACAAAATTCACCAATTTCCTAGCAAAATATAAAGAAATAAGTATTGTAGCTGGAGATTTTTGCAGTTTAACACCGAATTTTCCCAGAGGAGATGAATACATTATTTTTTACTTCTTATAATATTATTATTATTATATAAACACAGTTGAAAGGCTTTTTGGAAACGTTTGGCTTTATTTTTTTTCTTTACTGCAAGGATTGAACCTGTACATATGGCTGGACACAGAAAAGTGAAATAAAATCAAAGGCAACAATGACTTCTTGGCATAAGTGTGAAAAAGTCCAACATAACACGAATACCTTTGGGATAAGGAATAAAGTCTTTCTATTATTCAACTAACGAATGATGTCAGTGTGGAAACTGCCAAACACAAACAAATGTTCAGAGTAATCAAAGGTAATGACTTCTCATCCAGAGAAGAATGAACACGTAATTACGACGATATGTCACGTAACTGTTTAAAGCACTTTTTTCAAAATGCTCTTGCATATGGTGAAATGATAGTAATCACATTGAACACTGTGTGCCGGGCGACAGTCTGAACACTTGAAACGGTTTCAAACGCAAAGCGTTCATCAAGAATCCCAAAAAAGAAAAAAATGGTTCACTGACAAACATCTTATTCAACACAGGCTGTTGTGACAGAAGACAGGAAGAAGGACAATTCATTTGTGTTGTGTTTTATCCTCGGTGACTTAAGGATCTAAAATTATTCAGCTGGAATGATAAATTACAAAACAAACTAGTTCCCTTTGACTGTGTTTTGCTATCCCTGAGAACCTTATTCATAATGAAAGAAACCAAAGTCTTGAATAATAAAACACAAGTTCAGCTACAGATAAGACTTTAAATATTTATAGAGGCCGAAGCAAGGGAGCTGGAAGAAAAAAAAAGGACGAAATTATGGAAGAAAGAAAAAAAACTCGTCACAGAAGGTAATGACGCTGGCCCCGAATTGATGGTGTTATGCTGCGAGAACTGGAAGAGGCTCTGGAGACTTCACTTAACAGTTAATTATTCCTTGGGCGTCTCGTGAAGTCATCCGTTTTAAATATGAAGGAAGGCATGGGAGAGCACTATCCAAGCTGACTGAAGCCGAACCATTCCAGGCCGAGGCGCGGCAGGTAGACGCGCACTCAGAAGGGAAACAGGAAAGAATTTGTAGAGCCGTCGTTTCGCACTCGACTCCTCTGTGAGTTTCAGTTAAACAGAAGTGGCAGAAACATCAGATTGGTTATAGACACAAACACACACAAAAAAACTGAATGCCCAAAGTGTAAATCAGAGGTCTGAAATATTCCAGTAAAGTGTGAATACAGAGGGGATTGTGGGATATTGAGCGGAATCTGTGATTACTTCAGTGGACGGAGGTAGGACTCATGTTTTGGATGTTTGTTGATCACATGGACTATTCAGACACCAGATGTGAGCATCTCCCATGCTTCTGTCAATGAACTCTCCCATTATTAACAATTAATGAAGGAGCAAGAGGTAAAAAGTCACTCCAGCTGTGAATGATAAGATTAATAATAAGATTTGGAAAAGTATGAACTGTGAAACTTTGAAGGGCAGCTTGCAGTAATATTTGGCATTTCATGTTCTGTTGTGTTCCCTTTCCCCCCACCCTCGTTCTCCTTTACTTGGTCATTTCATGAGAGAGTTACAAGGGCACCAGGCCTCTGAATCTCTTCCACTTATTATATTTCTGCAATTCCAGACATTTTATATTTTTATATCTGTAAGGCCACAGTTTGGGGGCAAACAAAAACTCCTTTCTAAAAGCAAAAATCAATCATGATAGTGCATACCCACACAGAATACTGATCCTTTAGCTGTGATTTCACCAATTTAACAAACCTACACTACTTACTGGAGCACCTCACATTTTACTGTACAAGCTTTAGGTTTTTTTCCTCTTCTTTTTTTTTTAGTGGTGGTGTTAAATTGCCATTACTTTCCAAATGATGTGAAAAAATAATCAATATTTCAAATTGCTCTGCAGACATGAAGGTTCTGTACAACAACAAGAACAAGAAGAACAAAAAAAAAAGCCAAAAACCCCAAATCACTGAAACCAAAAGGTGTATGTCAATAATCAGCATTTGTCTCTTTTAGAGACAGAGCGGGGTTGATGGGGCTGGATTAGGACCCATTGGGACAGTGCAACCTCCACCTTTAGATACTGATGCCCACCACCGGCCCACCACCATGGTGGTCTGACAGTCACACAAACCCCTGCAGAGCTAAGCATGGGGCAGTATTGCATAGATACAGTATAGGGTGTAGCTTTTCACATATTCAGTCACAGTGGTTGGGCAAAAACAAGAAAACCTTTTTTTCTTTTTTTTCCTCGTCTGTGTATTTTCTGCCCATCAGAACATCCGTGAAAAACACGAGTCTCAAGTGGTCGGTCTGACAGCAAGTACTCTGGTATTATTACAAACGGAGTCACCACGGTATAAAAAAATAGCCTTTCGCTGAGGTCGTCGAGTCTCCCCCGTCAGTGCTGAAAGGGCCCTTTGCCAGTCTCAAGGGTCACAGTGCATTGCCCCCACCCCACCCCACGCCGCCCCCCCCAACACCCCGCATGCTTCTCTCAGAGCTCCTCCTTCCTCTTGACAACTTTCTCCTGGTCGCGTCCTCTTAGGCTGCGCATGAAACCCGTGAAGCCTGCCTCCTGTGAAGACAAGGAAAGTAACAATCACCACAGCATATTTCTCAACTTGAAGCAACTTCTCAGCCAGTCCTGTGGATAAACCTCATTTTCTGAACCATTTGATGCTATAAATAATTCAGTTGACACATGATTTCAGGTAAAGAATGGCGGTCTGTCCACAGGCAGGGGGAGGGAGGCAAGGTGTGGAAAAAGTAAAGCCAACCCACCCCCCCGTCACTGAGCAACATGTTGGAGGTCGTTTCTGAGTTTCAGACACAGGGAGAAGAAATGCAACAGCTGGAGTGAAGAAGCATTAATGATACATCTTTTTCTCCTCTACTTTCGATCCTGTTCTAATTTCTGAACCAGCTGAACTATCTAAATCACGCATCTCAAACATGAGGCCTGGGGGTCAGAATCGACCCGGTAGACTCCAATCTGGCCGACCAGACGACTGTGGAAAATGCAAAGTGAGTGAGTGAACAGATTTTGATCTTTTAACTGTATTTTCATTTCAAGATTTACAGCCTTTCCTATTGATACCCCCCATCCCTTCTTTACATACTACACCAAAGTAATTAAGTAATGGATAAACACTTAAATGACAACAAGTCCAAAAGAAAAAAAAAAGAAAAAATGGATATTTTCTATAAATTGAACTGCTTGGATCTTTTCTCCAGTTTTACATATTTATCATGTAAATATGTTAATATCTAGTGTCACTGTTCCAGCTCGCTTAACATCAGCGTGTGCTGCATGTGGTCCACGATGTAAAACTCGACATCCCTGATGTAAACACAGTCTCAGAAATAGTTTCTGATATGAGATTTTCTATATTTCTGCACAATGGTGAACATAATGCATAATCTCAGTAAACACATCACTTTGAGAAGGAGATAAAGAGAATCTAAGTAGGTCACTTAAGTTAAAATGTTAGATTTGGGGTCATTTACGTATTGAGAATAATCATCTAATATTAAATGTATGTGACCTCTAGGATTAATTTGAATGGGACATTTGGGTGTTTTCAATCGATGGGATGACGAGGATTACAAATCAACCATGACTGAGATTTGAGCCGGGTGTGTTTTTATTTAAAGAGCACTCTTTATGACACGTTTGAGGATGTGAATCAAGAATAAAGGAGATTTCTGAAGACCTCAGAAAGCAGTTGTTAATACTCGTGATGGTGGAAAAGATTACAGAACCATCTCTAAAGAGTTGCAGCACACAACAAAATTGTTGCCCTTCTTTTAAGAACAGTAGGGCAATAAATAAGAGTAAGAGCAAGGTGTGGGACAGGGAACAAGCTTTGCTAACATTTGCTAATGTTAATCCTCCTGAATCCACTATGGAGGGATTCAGCACTCGATCCCAACTGTAAACACTGTGGTGATGGGAGCATTATGGATTTGGCCCGTTTAGCCGCATCTGGGCCAGGACAGCTCATCATCATTGATGGAGCAATCGATTCTGAAAATTATCAGCAGATTCTAAGGAGAAACGTCAGGACGTGCGACACGCACACTGATAGCATCTTGGGATGACGAAGCCAAAGTCCTGACTCAGGCCAGCAGAAATGTTGAGGGATCTGAGGCACGTAGCTCATCCAACAGTTTAATGTATTCTGCATGAAAGAATAAATTCCTTCAAGATGGTGTGCAGGACAGATGGACGGTAATCATCTGCTGTTGTAACAAATGCTTCTCATCTATCTCTCAGGACATCTGTGGAATATGAAATTTTAGCACATATTAAAAAAAAGTTCACAACCTTCTCCCTCCAACTGTAATCCACACAATTGTTGGCGGTTATTGGTTTCTCTGATAATTGGGTCCTTTTTTTCCCTCCTATGCAGATCATCACTGAACATTCATTCACTGCAATATCATAAACTGCCTCCAATCACTTACCCCTCGATCTCCATTGTACTTCTCCACAAACTTGCCATAGTTGTAGTAGTTGAATGTTGGGTAGCCCTCCACCCCTTCCTGCTTGCAAAGCTCGTGGTTCTGTCCTTTAGTGCAGTCCACAGCTGCATACACGATCTGAAACAGGCAATTGCGCATTCACTCTCAGTGCGCATAATAAAACATGCTTTAAATTTTAAAGGCGCTTGACACCCTGCCATATCAGAAGAGGCGCTTGGGACTGTGCCTTAATTAGATGAGTGTGTAAATAAACTGAAAATATTATTTTTTAGTCGTAAAAAGTTTTCTCCAACTAACAGACCCATTTCACAGCACCCAGTCTGACATAAAATAGCAAGGAAACACAGACGTGACTAATCACATTAACTGAGGCTCCGTGCTTATATACAACGAAGGCTTCATTAATTTGATTTGTAACACCTGATTCTTCTTTCTATTTTCTGTCAAACGGCTGCTGTGTAATAAGCTTTTTAAATAAACTTCCTACCGAGACATAATTAGTACATAAGAATACATAAACTTCTCAGAAAATCTCCTTTTGAGCTACATTCGAGGAAACTTTATTATAATATGAATTTCAAAAACTGCAGTCATTATCTTTAATAGTTAGTAAGTTTAATGCAGACATTCATTAAACAGACAAGGTAGTGTATTAAAGCTGCCAAGTTCGGCCTCCTTAAACTTTGTATTAGACGGTTTGTGTGTTACTTCTATTATTCCTGGTGCATTCTTCCCATTTATTGTTATTTTATTGTCACTATGACAATTATTTTAATTCGCACGATGCATTTCCATTTTATGGCCAGTTAGCTTTTGTTTCAGTGGATCTTAAGAACTCAAGAACACACGTCGGTACACTGCTACTATTAAAAATTATATAGGTGAAGAATATTACAGGAATGCAAATGAGGACACAGCTACAGTACTACTGTGCCAACTCTCATTTCTTTGTATTTGCTAGGAAATAAGGAAACAGGTGAAGCAATTTATTGAGACGTGTGTAAACATAAACAGAAATCCAGTATTGAAGAAAAACTGATTCTGTACAGTTCTAATGAGCTTGAAGGTCAATATTTGATATCCCCCCTTTATTCTTCAACACAGCCTGTTGGACCCATTTCCTGACCTCCATATTGATAATAATTTGAACCAAAAATTTCAAATTTGATTTATCACTCCATAACATGTGTTGCTCCTGATTTTCAGTCCAGTTCTTGTGTAATTTGCCACACCTCGACCTTTTCTCCCCATTTCCCTTTCTTATAAATGGCTTCTTGAGAGCTAAACTTCCACTGAGACCATTTCTGATGAGGGTTCAGTGAGCAGTGGATACATCTCTCAAGTCCTGTGTCAGGTCTTTGCTGGATTTTCCCCCCTGCCAGCCATCCAGCTATCCACACATCTTATTCAGGGGTGTGGGTGAGCTGGAACCTACCCCAGCTGTCAAAGGGCGACAGATCGCCCATCTATCGTAGGGCTAACAGAAAGAAACACCATGCATGTCTTTGGACTGGGAGGAAAGTTTTGGCATTCTTCTTAGTTTCAGCTAATGAAAATAGAAACAAAATTACCACAGGCTGATAGTAACAGAGTGCCAAAAGATACAATGTATCTTTTGGCATACATTGTATACAGTGTAATGTACAGATGCAGTATAGACAAACACTGGTTAGGTTCATTTTTGTGTTTCATTGATTCATAGGTCAGATTTAAGTGACTTATAGAACTAAAAACATTCCTCTGAAAATGGTTAAGTTCAAGAACTGTTCCAAAAATGAGTGATCTTTCTTTTTTTCAGCTCATCCTTGAGTTGACATTGACAACATCATCATATTCACAAGAAGGGGAGGGCTATGAGGGTCACGGTGACCATGACCTTTAAGCACAATAATCTATCATATTCATGTTGATGGATGGATGGATGGATGGACGGAGGGCCATTGAGAAAACATAATGCCTTAGGCTACAGCTGTCACCAGCATAGAGGCATAAAAATGACTTACGCATTGGTCCGTTTATGTGGGTGGTACAAAAAAAAAGCCCCCCAACAACAATCAGCCAGCATAAAAACAACAAGCGAGATTTATGTTGCGTGGCTGTTGCATCGATTAGTGACAAGCCGTCCCAATGAGGCGTAAATGCCGCCTCACTGATACATGGCTCACTTAGCATGTCCTTTTGGACAGCAGAAATGTCACCCTCTCTCAGGGTGCTGAGTGCTCCACATTGAACTTGTCACCATCAAATAATCGCTCGCTGTCTATCTGTCTGCCCGAGCCAAATGTGGAAATGACAGATATGCTGCGGAAGGAGAAATGTTTGACACTTACGCCGCACCGCAAACGGCACGAAAACTTTATTGTCCTAATTACAAGACACATGCACCTTGTTTTGTATGCAAATATAAATACTCAAGTGACAGAAAAATCTGCATAATTGCCAACAAATTGCTAAAATGGGTACAATGCAGCACAATGTCGACTTCATCTGCATTAACAGAACAGACACGGGCAAACAAAAAAGCGAAGACAGGGAGCAAATGGAGCGCATATGAGAGAAGAGGGAGCCTATAAAGGGATATTCTTCTCTGGTCTGTTAATCAAGTGTATTAAGCTGCTCTTCACTGTGCTCCCACAACAAGAGTATTTCACGGACTTGCAAGCTGTGCATATTCAGCAAGAGTGAGGTGCATCACCTTTGGAAAGGCACAATAGTCGACAGAAATTAAGGTGAAAACACCAAAAATTACCCTCTTCTTTGTATACCTGAGCAATTTACCACAAGATCTTGAGCACTATGTGTTTTTTTGAAATGTGAAATCTTTAACCACCCTTTAAGTTAGGGCAATTTGAGATACATAGAGAGTGCTTTAAGCAGCAGCAGCATTAGAGATGGGACTGTAGCTGCAATGAGGGGTATAATGTAACTACAGGCTGCCTCCAACTGCTCATCCCTGTGCAATCAATCAGAGTTGCCGTGAATTGACAGGAGAAAATGAAGTCGTAGAGCTGTTGTTCTTCAAAAGGTCCTCAGCCAATTCCGTTATTGATTCATCTTCAAGTGACAGAGGACCCCACATCATATTATTGATTGGATAGTGAAATTTTAGGGGGCAGCATATTACCATTTGGCCTAGTATCACTACCAGCGTCGAACTGAGGAACAAAGAGGTACAGCTACATTCAGAGCTACTTCTCTTCTAACAACAAAGTACCTGTGCTTGTAATATCTAACATGGATCTGCATAAGCTGGACTGAAAGACTACCACAAGGAATACATTAGCTCATGTTAAAGAGTGACATAGCACTGAAAGGGTTACTGTAACACACCACGTCTTTGATTTACTGTAGCTGCAACACAAGCATCAACTGAGTAATGGGGACTGGCAATAGCAATTTTATTTACAATGTAGATTTTATTACACGTAAACTCAATATGATTAATATAAAATATAAAAACATAAACACCTATAAAAGGTCTTCTCTGCCTTGCGCTAATAAAAAACAAATTTTTACAAAGAACTAATATACAAGTTACTGCAGCTGTGCACACACTGGAGGTGATTTGCAGTGACGTGGCAGCTACAGACCACAGACAGTGAATGACTTCAATGAGGAGTGACTGAGGAGACTACCAATGAGAGTAAAGAATATTGTTCATTGACATATGAACTTTCAAAATACATGAAAAGCTGAAAGGTGTGTTGGTTTAACTAAATATTGTGGAAAGTACAAATCACAGTGATTCAGTGGTCATTAAAATGTGCTTGGAATTTGCAAACCGCAAACCATCACATAAATCATGACACACTGCTCTCCCCTACATAAGCTGCCTTAATTGATTAAAGGTATCTATGGAAGCCCATTTCCATAGATACCATAGATTTAAAATAAATAAATAAATAAATAAATTTTCGAGTTCTTTTCTCGAAATTTCGACTTATTAACTCGAAATGTCAGGCTAGCGCTGCCAATGTGTAATCTACGGGAATGACGTCATTTCCTTTTTACCCAGAAGCTGAAGCCCTCAGCTACAAATGCTACAGCTAAGCTACCAGTATTACAGCCAGTCATGAATGCACAAACTGCTGAGTATTTTCAGCGTGGCTTCACAAATGATGAAATCCTTGTGTTATTAGCTGAATCAATCACATATCAGCAAACGTACTCTCAATTTGTTGCAATCCGGTTTTGAGTGTGCATTCTTCTGCGCCATATCCTTCTGGGTAACAAGAAAATGACGTCAGTCACGTAGATTACTGATGGGCAGAGCTAACTCGAAATTTTGAGTTATTTTTCTCAAAATTTCGAGTTAACAAGTTGAAATTTCGAGTTATTGATACTTTTCTTTAGTGGCGGAAACGGGTTTTCATAGGTATCAGTATCAGCAATTCTCCTGTATTTACTTCTGACTGGGTTATACACTAATAATAAGCAGGAAACTAGTGAATTAACATAGCAAGAGAACAAGGCATTGAACTTAACACAGTGTTCAAAAGATAAAAGAAATTTCCTGCAGATAAATACAGAAAAACACAAAAGCCAAACTCATTCCCTGTCGTTGCTCGAGCATTGCATCACATCTCCACACATTACCACCACCTGTTGATGAGTGAAAGAAGTTGACATCATTGGTAGTTTGTGTAAATTGGAGCATATACCGCTCCTCATCAATGTGCACAGAAACCCTAACAGGGAGCCATGAATACAAAAACAACTGCAAAGTGCCAGCAGAGGTCAAAAGTTCCACGGGGAAATCTTGATTTCTGCAGCGCTTCTCTATGATTTTACCAGTACAGTAGCAGCCACAGGGTAGGTTATATTAAGCAAATCCTTAAATTCTCTAATGAAACTGTGTTCTCATCGCAGTGCTGTTCCAGCCCATGTGCACCTTTAACGCTGCTATTGATTGGAATTTGGAGAAAAGACAAAACAGCATGGAACAAACCCTGTACATGGCTCCCATGCTGATATACAGCAGAATGCGGAGTTTTAATTGTTTGTGTCTTCAAAGCTTGCAGCTAAGCTCGTGTTAGTCTTTGGTAAATGAGGCAAGGGCAGTTAATAGTCTGTGATCAACACCGGTCTGGCATAATACACTGGGGCTCGTCTTGATAAACAGAGAGAACTGCCAAGTAAACACAAGTACCCACTATGCAGATTTAGTCCTGTTCAAACAAAACTTCAAATCTCCTCTGGCCACTGGGGGAATGACAAGAGGGAAATACATCTTAAAACTGTGCATCTGTGTGACTTCCACACAAATGCAGGTCCCCTGATTATGCAGCTTGTGCTAGTTTCATCAAAACCTCGAAACTCAAGGTATGGTTTAAAGCAACTTAAAGTGGATTTGTTATGTTCATATCCTGCTTTGCTAAATCAATCTTCCAGTGGACCTGAGTGCAGCTCCTGCTGTCTCAATAATGACACTTTCGTCTCTCTTCTTTTAAGGCCACCCTCTTTGTTCTAAATGACGCCCCAAGAAAGTCTGAACTGCAGGTTGGTGTGGCCTGCTGAGCTTCCAGAGATGACAGAATTAAGTCCATCTCTGCCAATGACACCCAGGACGCACATTCATGATGACACTGTCCCGTTCCACCACATTACACAAGCGCTCTATTGGATTGGGATCTGGTGACTGTGGAAGCCATTTGACGACAATGAACTCACTGTCAGTTCACAAAACCAGTTTGAGATGACTTGAGCTTTATAACATGGAGCATTATCCTGCTGGAAGCAGCAATCAGGAGAGGGTTGCACTGTGGTCATAGGGGATGGCCGTGGTCAGCAATAATGCTCAAGTAGGTTGATAAATTCGTACTCAGGGTCCCAAAATGGACAAGAAGCCATCCACCACACTGTTACATCGCTGCACCACCAGCAGCAGCCTGAACTGTTGATGCAAGGCAAAGAGGACTGATGCTTTCAAATTCAAACCATCTGAATGGTGCAGCAGAAACAGAGACTCATCACACCAAACAACTTTTATCCAATCTTCTACTGCTGAATTGTAGCCTTTGTTTCTTGTTTTTAGCTGACAGTAGTGGCACTTGGTGTGGTCTTCTGCTGCTCTAGCCTACATCAAAGTTTGACCTTGGTCTCAATAAGCAGTTATTTGAGTTACTGTGTTGGTGCCACACATGGTGGGTCATGTTCAGAGTTATTTAAATCACCAATCTGATTTGAACTTCAGCAGGTTGTCTCGATTGTGTCTCCATGTCTTTAGAGATTTACATTAACAAGCAGGTCAATCTAGTGAGGTGGCTGGTGAGTGTATATGACAGAAAATAAGAAAAAGCGTGAAGGGTTTGCTTTAAGGTTGTGCTCCCAAATACTGAGTCTCATAGTACATTTCTGGCTGTTGCGAAAGTCTTGCTTAAAGTATAAAGTAAATATTGTAGTATGCGGTCAGGTTATCAATGTTATGTGTTTTTGATGGAAAATGTAAGAATCGTTGTTACCTTACGAGATAAAATCTTACAAGGTGCAAACAAAAAGTTACTGGAATTGAAAAGTATATGCAAGAGTCTTAAAGTGAGGGATCTGAAAAGAGCAGTAGAACTCGAAGCAGTCGGGCTAAAGAAGCAGAAAACCTTCTGCATGTAATCTGCCAAGCAACTGCAGATGTAAATTAGCTTCTAGCTAACTCTGATACAATGCATCAAATGGTAACATTTATGTTATTATACATGATCCTTTTTTTAATAAACTCAATTACTAAAAGCAGTGGAAGTGCAAGAAAAGATGAATTTAAAAAGATTTATGGCTAAATTTAAATATAAATTTTTAAGCGCTGATTCCATCAACTTTTAAAATCACACAAACCTCTTTTTAAATATTCAGTTCTATTATTTTGGCTTGTCGGGCAATGACCATCTGACTGAAATCATGGTTATTTATAAATGCACAGATCTACTTCAGTATTTCGAAATGAAGGAAGCGAGTGTGAGTTTCTGCAGAAATGAATAAATGAAATGATGTGTTACAGTTGCAGCTGATATCAAATTTCCCAGGAAAAAAAAAAGGTTCAAAGCATTTTCATTTTCATCTGTTGAAGATTAATGTTATTGAGAAATGTTACAAAGAATTGCCTCAGAAAAATAGATGGCTAAGTTGCTGAGGACACCATCTGACATTGATTTAGAAAAATTCCAAACAACTGAGACAGCAACACGGTCCGAGAAATATTGGAACAACAGCTATTCAGCATTAAACATTTTGATGAGACTTCACACATGATAAGGCAGCAATTAGATGGTTTTTTTGTCACTTCGATCTGATACTTTAGCTTCGAGCGCTGCCTGACACGTGTCCAAAATTCCTGCATGTTTGAAAGGGAGAGAGAGCAAGAGAGTGAGTCACACAGTTGTGGTTTAAGAGGTTTGGAAATAAGCCCTGCAGTCAGAGGGTATTAACAGAAATGAGCAGGAGTGGGAGGGTGTCAGGACATGAGTCCCTGAGGGTAAGTAACGAGAGGGAGTGGGGATGATGGAGGATGAGCGTGAGTGTGTCCTGTTGCCACTACATGAACCTCCAATAACCTCCAAACCCCAAGCCTGCAGAAAATTTGATGCAACAGCATGATGCTTTATCTGAATGGTCAAGCTGGAGTGGACGGGAGTGGAGTGGAGACACTGAACCCTAAGTTACAGCTCCGCTGCCACTGTTGTGAGCGCACTTGTCAATCGCTATGTAAAAACCAACTAAGGTAAAAAGCCTTCTATAGGTGGAAGCCAATTACCAGTTATTCCTGTGTGAGACATGAAAACAATTACTAGGAACGGGGCGAGAGGACTTTTAAAGATGTGAATTCTCAAGTTAACGACAATCAAAAGACTTTCTGATAACTTTGCATAAAATATGCAAATGCATTTACTCTGCAAATGCTCGTTCTTTTGTTTTTATATCCAACACCTTTCAAGCTGTCAGAAAAGACAAAAAAAGCATCCGTGAAGAGTACAGAGGATAAATGAATGTGAATCATCATGATGTCTGAACATTTAAAACATATTCAGATCTTTAAAGTGCAACTTATGTGGTCCATTTTGGAAAATGTCACATATTTACCCCCCGATAATACTTAACATGCACTCACCAGACACTTTATTAGGCACACCGTTCTAGAGCCAGCTGGGATTAGGCTTCAGTATCATGTTCAAGTTACTGATTTCCGATGATTTGAGATTTCAGAAAATGCATGCACTGTGCACATAAACGGATGGATATGATCAGCAACAACACTCAGGTAGGCTGTGCCATTTGAACAAAGCTCAGCTGGTACTATGTGGCCAAAGGTTTGCAAGGAAAATATCCCATCTGCAGATATCCCATCTGCTTCAAGGTTCAACCAGCTTATCTGACACCAACAACCATGTCACATTCAGAGTCACCTAAATAACCATCTTTCTCCTCTCTGACGCTTGTTTTACAGTTGGCTGATTAAATATTTGCATTAACGAGCAGTTGAGCAGGTGTACCTAATGAAGTGGCTGGTGAGTGCATATATTGTGTGTATGTCCAGGGAGCGCTTAACGCAAACACAATGAAAGAAAGAAAGAAAGAAATCATTTCTAACCTAAAGATGGAAAATACGAGGTTGTTTTTGAACAGCTGCGCAGGTTAACAACAAACAAGATCTTAATAATTTCACAGTGATAAGCTTTGAGGGTGAGTGTAACTGAATAGAACCTGGAAGAAATTAGATCTAGTAATGACTACAGCCTGCCACGAAAGACTGTAATAAAGCAGACACACTGGATTACGGCCTGTCATGACCACGGTGGAAATACGTTATTTCATTTTTAATATTTTGTTTCTGCAACATCAGGTCCCTTGTTGGTCTAAATCTGCGTCTTTTATTCCATTACTTTTAAAATAACCATGTTATTTGTTGTGAAAGACAAGATACAGCAAAGCAACAAGATAAAAAAGCAGCTAGAACTTGTTTTATTTGTTTCTGGTTTTTTTTTTAACTCTAGCCTGAACACTGCACGTAAAGGTTTCGGATCAATATTTATTCAAATCAATACCGATCTTCTAACTGTGAGCCGATTACAGAAAACCGTGATGTTTACTGTAAGCACAGCTCCAGTTAGAGGCATCTTTGCACCGCCATCAGAGCCAGTAATCACATATCTAAGTGAGAATGTGAAAAAGCAACACGAACCTTGCGATCCTCTTTGAAGAGCTCTGCTGCGGTGGTGAAGTGGGGGACAGCGTTTTTACAGTGTGGACACCCTGGAAAAGAACAAGCAGATGGGCTGTTACCACAACTATATCTATTATCATCATACATTTGCACCACAAAACTGAGCTTCATGCCCTAAACGGAGGATTACACCGAAACACGACAGAGAACACATACACGTATTTACTGGCGCTTACTAACAAGGTCACTTTTATATTATGAGAGACTGTAGATCTATTTATTGGCATCATAAACGCTACCTCCCCGACTCTGTACTCCAACAGCACTCCATATACAGTATGTCAATACCTACAGAGCACATTTATAGACAGCTCTTTTATTTTCTGTAGGTGGAGGCAGGATGATTAACTGTCCACAGCGCTGACCAGGAGGAGGAAGCCTTTCCAACTCTAGCTGCAGTGCATTAATAAAAGAGTGATGACTTTTTGTACTGCACTCTCAACCTGGGAGACTGTTTGCTGTTCTGACAACTTTTCTTCTCAGTTTCTGCTGAAATGTGAATTTTTCTTAGACCTGCTCATTCACTTTAATCTTTTGTTGATAATGTCAAGTATGCAGTCCTCCTCCTGTTAATTAAAAACAAGCCGTTGCCCCTTTTGGAAATAAGAAAAGGCAAGGATACCCCTTGTGGTGACAAATAAATTGCCCATGAAGAAGAAAGCAGCTTGGCAGTGGGTGACTGGCTAGACACTTTCATGTGCCGAGTTAGGGTTAAAACACCAGCTAATTAAACCCTGACAGAGAGTCATTAATGAACAATATGCTTAAAAGAATTTGTTACTTTTTGAAGGTCTACATAAGACTATGTGGCAGTTGTCCAATCGACTCTCCAGAGCAAATTCTGATTGTACGTTTGGGACATAAGTTGTTGGCCAACTGCTGATACAGTCCCTACACCCGGCTGAATGATCAGGATATGTTACGGACAAGCTGGTTAACTAAACATTTGAGTCATCTAACTCAATAAATGGATTTTCAATCACTGAAAAATGATGGAGAACATGCTTGAACATGCTCTCCCCCAAGGCCACGAATCTTTTGCTGCAACAGTTTTCTGGTTTCAGGCTTTTCATTACAAATATTTGCGAATGGCTGCAGGGGATGTTTCTCCAATTTGGTCACAAAACTAGTGACGCCAGAGAAGGATTTTAGGTAACAAGGCCCGATGGTGTTCCATTACTTTTCGAAGGTGCTGGACAGGGATAAGATGCTCCTTTAGACAAAAGCAGCAAAGGCCTTTTTTTCCCCCATGGATGTCACTTGTGTTCAGGTCACAGACTGTATTTCAAAGATGGACGTAGGCGCCATGAGGAAAGCCCTTCTATTAAGGCGTGTAATTTACAAAATAAACATTTCTCTTAATAAATACAATTTCAAAGTAATGACTTAAATTTGAACTTTAAACTCATCCCAAAACTATTTGAACTCATCAAGATTCTACAGACTTCTCTATAACTCAGCCTTCTTTTGTACCCATGCTTACGATTAGAAAAAATATACAGTACAATAATGTGCAAAAGTCTTGAGCTATCATTTTGTTTTTGTCTTTTGCTTTCAATGAACCAAACTCGCTGCTTTTTCAGTCCAGTCAAGTTCCACTTTCACAATGGCTTCACTTTTCAGAGCGAGAAGCCAAGTCCATCCTTTATATACAGTTTGATTATTGTCATAATGCAGAAGGAAATCTATTTGGCAAACTGACATCACAAGTTGGAAGGAGAAAATAAAATATCACTATAAGCTGCACTATTAAGATTTCTTTCACAGGCTGCAAGTGGACATATCTGACTACGTATGTCCACAGGCATCATAGACACACACACACACGCACGCACACATAACTCTCCCTCCAATTCGATTATATGTCAACTGTGCAAGTACACATTTGCCAACCCTTTCAGAGCCGTCTCCCTAAGAGAGCATTCAGCACCGCTCACAACCCATTTCCTGCTGAATTACCCTTTTAGCTGCAGCATTAAATGGCCTTTAAACCTGTAAATGTCCTGTCGCAATTCTGAAACTGGTGTATCAAAAACACAATCGTTGTCCACGTCTTTCCCTCACAGAAGGAAACAGGCTGATCAGGCAGCTCCCCGGTGCAACCTAGAGACTGCCTTAAATTAGCAGTTAAATTGAAGAAAGGAACGGGGTTTTGCTCTGCATGGCAAGTACAGGAATTTTTCAGCCTTTATATTTTACGCACTGTACCTATGGGTCATCTAAAAATAGGTAAAAAAAACGACAATGATAATGATTCCTGCAGTTCTCATTTCTTGACTGTACCTGCACAGTTTTTACTCATCTTTCTCATAATTACCATCACAGACAGAGTGAATCTGAGTGAAATCGAAAGGGTTGATGAATGCAAAGTAACCGCCCTGTGGATGCGCTGTAACAGCCTTGATTTGAATATCTTCCCTTAGTTCGATGAATCGTGGAAAGTACGGAAGAAGCAAACATTAAACGCACCAAAGTGTTATGTCTCAAACTGGCCGATTAACGGTATACAGCAGGCCAACAAATGGGTATTCAGTGAATCAGAAAATGCTTTAATTTAACACAGAACGCATGCGAAAGGAGACAAAGATGATGTTCCAGCATTTAATTTTAGTTTAGGGTTCAATTATGCAGATTTGAGGCTAAAGGATAATAGCCCAAGCCTCTGCTAAAATTATATTGATTGTTCTGTCTGAAGCGTTTCCAGCCTTGATGTTTTAGAAAGCAGCTGTATCTCATCAAATGCTCCATTAGCACAAGCTCCTTCACTAATAAGACACCAGCGAGCAAGGTGCAGATGGGGCGGACGAGTTGGGAGGGCGGCAGGTTGACGCGGCCTGATGTACATCTGGAGCATCTCTTTGTAGAGGGAAGCACCAAAGGGCCCAGAAGAGGAAGCAGCCTGACTGCTGTGCCCTGTCGCACGCTTTGAAGCCCTCATCAGAAACAAAGGGCAGAAAAAGGGCCAAAAAAACCTAACAGGGACAGAGCTGCATGTGTGAGTCTATGTGTGTATTGATAATTAGCCTCCCTAATCTGTATTCCTCCTGTGTTTTGTATGAGGACACATATGAAGCGTGTCAAAAACAGAGATTTCTGCCTTTCCAGTCCCAGTTTTTTTGGAGGACACTTCTAATCTGTTGTTCGTCTGTTTCTCAGGGCTGAAAATATAAAAAGGTGGAAAAGTGATCTGTTCAATTTTTTTTTACTATTCTAAGTAATGTGACTCAGTCTCCCTGTGGCTTAGGTGGGGCTTTTTTATATACTGCCCAATGACGAGGTTTGGCAAGAAGCTCGGAGTTACGTATGCACGCTGGTTGAAGCCCCGGCTACGATCGCACCGAGTTCAAGAGGACGGAGCTGCGATCGCATGTGGCTGCGACAGCTTCACAGACGTTTGATATTTTGATCACAACAGCCCGAGCAGATGAAATACAACAGCTCGCGAAAGCTGCCAGTTACAGATGAGGCTTTCAGGAGCCGTTCCAGATGTTTGTGTAAGAGCTTGCTTCTGATTTTGTTCGCAGATGCTGAAAGGAGTTGATTTTAATATTAAAGACACTTACAGGGAGCGTAGAACATGACCAGAGCGTGCTTTTTCTTCTTCAGAGCCTCTCGGAAATCCTCCGACCCAAGATGGCTGACGCTGGAGGGTTTCTCCTCCCAGGACTGCTCCGGTGGAGGAGGCGCCTGTGGACTGCAGGGGATGAAATAAAGTGAAAATATTACATGCACTCCAGGGAAGGGGAAATTGCCTCACATTTACTGTAGTAAAGGTCGCATAAATACAGTTTCTACCAAGATTTTTTGTCTTTATTTTGTGGGCCAAGGAATAAATGAATAAAAGCTTACTATGTAACTACCGGTGATATAATGGAACTCACACTGAGTCACACTTTATGTCAGCCCGATATAAAATTATGTCTGCTGACCTGTGATTGCAGACTATGACTTTATGGAGCCTGCAGATGCCACAGCTGGACTGATGTCATTGCAAGTCCATTACTTTTTGACCCTTTCCAAAGATTATTCTCTCACAGTGGGAGGAAGTCTTGAAAAGCCGGTGCTACGGCCAATCAGTGCTCCACTTAACTGCTCAACTTTTGAAGCAATCAAGCTGTCGGTTAAGCGCGAGACTCACTTGTGCATGAACTCGATGATCTTGTCTTTGTTTCGCAGCTGTGGCAGCGTGTACTTCTCTTCACCTTTCTCGAAGTACTTAACCGTTGGGAAACCAGAGATCTTGAAGCGATCCGACACAGCCTTATGCACCGTGGCATCCATTGCTGCCAAAACACCCGGACTCTGCAGACGTTACAAAAGCAGACAGGACACTGGTAAAATAAGATCTATAGACTAATCTCTTCAATTAGACCATAAACGGTCAGTCAGTCTAGCCTATCTGATGACACCGGCTACTTTGGGAAAAAGAATACGCCATTTGTGTATAAAAAAAGCACTGCATTAGCAACATCAGTAACATTAGCAGAAAAACAAGGGGGGAAAAATAATGATACGCTGGGTCTAAAGAGCTCAGGGTGACAGTGGCTCCCGTCCATTCGTATTAGATAATGTGCAGGCTTTTCCCATTGACCTCCAGTGCTGGGCAGAAAGCCACAAGGACAAGGTCCAAGCGCCGGGCCGGGGGGACGTTCACGGGTGAGATAATTGCTACAGTCACCAGGCTACAGTTTTATAGGCCCTGCCCCTGGCTGGGGAGTGTTAGATTACCACTGAGGACAGAATGGGGGGAGAGGAGAGGTGAGTAACACGCCCCACTAATCAGAAACACATCAAAAGCTGGGCTGTTGGACAGGCTGACCAGCGTGTCAAGCTGCAACGGCCAAAAGCCTTAAAGCCAAAAAAGAGGGATTATTACGATCTGCTAATGACGCATGATGCTGTGTGCTCAGTAGAGTGTGAGATATGAAGCACACAGGCCTGTAGATATGCATGCTGTAAACATGCGAAAACAAAGAAAGGTCGAGAGACTTACATCTGCACCCTTGTTGAGTATTTCGGCAGCTTCATCGTACTCTGGCTTCATTTTCTTGCAGTGGCCACACCCTAAAGAATTCAAAAATGCACATTAGAGGCTGACTGATGGAAGGATTAGACAGCGAATAAAGAAAAGGAAAAATCCACAAGATAACAACATCTGCTGGTGTTTCAGTTCAACCTAGCCCTGAATACGTTTTAAATAATCCCTCAGAAGAGGCTATTTAGGAACGCGCGTTCATTAAAATCAAGATAAGGCACAGAGAACAACATTACAGGACAACCTAAGCGTGCTGTTTAAACATAACTTAAATCAGAACAAAAGGATTTGAAAATAATGTTAAAAATATTAATTAGTTAAAACTGTTTTAACTTGATTGGCTACTGAAAAAAAGGCAACCTTGAGAGGCTGAGTACTTCAGAGGTAAAGATGGGGCCAGTTCACCACTTTAAGAGCAGTGTTTCACAAAGTGTGCGGATTTCATCGCCTACATTACCAAAATAAATAAGTAAATAAAAGATTGAAAGAATTTGGAAAGCTTAATAAGTATTGACTGAGACCTTTGGGCCCTCAGGCAGTGCACAATTAAACTGATATGATAAAATCGCCACATGGGCTCAGGAACATTTCTGGAAGGAAAGAGTACTACATACCAGCATCTGTGTCACTCCATTTAAAGACACAAACCGTCATCCATGATAGTACTGTATCTGAGATGCAGTACAGAAAAAGTGCCACGCAACAAAATTTAAAAAGAGAAAACGAAAGATATCCTGTAGCGATGACGGCTTAACGTTTTGTTTTCAAAACTAAAACAGCTGGTCTCCACACAGACCAAACTTTCTCATTCTTACAGTGTTGCTAAAACAGCAGGTGATGCAACACAGTGGTAAACACACCCCTTTACCTTTATGCCAATCATTATTGATGAATCTACGGCCAGCTAATAAAACCCAGCTGCTTCAACCAGTCAACTAAAACAGTCAAATGAGTGAGACAAGAACAAGAAATCATCTTTTAAATCTAATCAAAGCATACGCTTACATTTCTCAAGAAACACCTTCAACGCTAGAAGATTGGCTCTGAGCGCGTAATGCTCTGCAGAGATTGCAGAGCATTACGCGCTCAGAGCTGTCTGGGCGAATCAAGCAGCCAACCCGTGTAATTCTCTGGTGTCTTGCTGCTTCACCCTGGTTTGCCAGAGGGTGCACGGCTAGCATGCTGAGGGTGAAACTGTAAGCGAGGCAGCAAGAGTATATCGTGTTTGCAAGGAGAGTTAAGTCATATTTGATTGCTTACTACATGTTCCACTCTCAGGGATCTGTGCACAAGGTATAGTATGAGTGTGTTTGTCCCTGAGTAAGAAAACTGTGGTTACATCCACATTGGTGAGTTTTTATTGGGTGTTTTAAAAACGAAAACAAATTAAGCCAAGACAAATATTTTAGCACAGACATAAATAATCTGTCTCTACTAAAACAACTTTAAACACACATCACGTTAGAAGCAGGCTGGACTCCTCCTGCCTTCAGAGCTGGCGTAATTGTTCATGGCACAGAGTCAATAAAGTGCAAGAAACTTTCCTCAGAGATTTTGCTCCATGTTGACATGACAGCATCACGCTGCTGCTGCAGATTTGTCAGCTGCACATCCATGATGCAAATCTCCAGTTCCAACACATGCCAAAGGTGCTCGTTTAGATAAAGATCTGGTGACTGTGGAGGCTGACCGTTATGTTCAAGAAACAAGTTTGAGATGATTTGGGATTTGGTGCGTTGTCGTGGTGGAAGCAGGAAAGGGATGGACATGGTCAATAAAGAGACTCCGACTGTGGTGTGACAAGAACGCTCAGTTGGTACTATGAGAATAAATTTTGCCAAGAAAATAAACCTCACACCCTTACACTGCAACAAGCAGCCTAAACTATTGTTACAAGGCAGAATGGATCCATGCATTCATGTCGTTTGGTCATGTTGCAGCAGAAACCAGGACTCATCAAACCAGGCAATTGTTTGTTTTCGTTTTGGTGAGCCTGTGTAAACTGCAACTACAGTTTCCTGTTGACAGGAGTGGCCCTCGGTCTGGTCTTCTGCTGCTGCAGCCCATCTGCTTCAAGCTTCATAACAACCTCTCTGGCACCAACAGCCTCATTTACAATCACTTAACCTCTTAAGCCCCAACGCCCCCAGATACGGGGGCAAAAGGCAGGACATTGGTTAGGCGTTTGGGCTTCAGAGGTTGAATCACCCTTTTCATCTATTCTGATGCTCAGTTTGAACTTCAGCAGGTCATTTCGACATGTCTAAACACACTGAGATGCTGCCATGTAATTGGCTGACAGGCAGTTGAGCAGGTGCACCAAATGAAATGGCTGTATACAGAGAGGAAGAACACAAATGCGTCATTCCTGCTCGGAATTTGGAACAAGTGGTGCATAAGGGCAATGGTCAGGAGTGTTACATCTTTCCCTGGACTGACGATTAGGTGGGAGAAAATATGGCAAAATCTATTACAAAAGGAAGCAGTGGCAATGGAAAAAAAAAAGATTACCCACATGAGAAAAACAGAACCACAAAGCTATGTGAGCTTAGTTATAATGTTTTGGCAATATGTTGTGGCTGATGAGACCAAATCTGGCAACGATTGTGAGGGAATACCTTCCAAAAACGTCCTGGACTAAAACACTGTAGCATGGCTGATATGTTAAATGCAATAAAAGTTACAAGTTTTAAAACAAAAACGTCATTAGAGCCAATCTGTTATCAGGCTTCTGGACACTTTTTAGTAGATCATCAACCGCTCGTTATAAATCACAATAAATCTCAGTTTTACCAAAAACCCTTTTTTCATCGAGAAGCAGGAGACACAATTTGCAGTGTATAACTTGCTGTAAATAAACTGTTTTTGATGTAAGCGGTATGTTTAATGTTGCATGAGCAGTGAGTGACTAGCAAACATTTTACTTTTAGATTTAAAAACAATTTCAAAAAAACCCCCAACCAACTTTTAAATATATATAACACAGTAATTGTCTCGCCCAGTGTACAAGACGCTTTGTCTTAAGATCTTATGAATATGCTGTTTGATCAGGGATGAGCGCTTGTGTGAATGTGCTCACAGTGCTGTTGTGCACAGATGCATGAAACAAACTTGGTGCTTTTCCAAACCTGTTAAATTGCCCTTGTCATAACAGTTCAGGAATTTCTTTCTTCAATATACAATGCAGCACTGGCGCAGGCTATAAATCAAGTGTGATATGCCTCGTGGGATAGAAAAGCTGCTTCTCTTTCAACTGAGTGACTGTAGTGTGTGATCATGCAGATTGTTTTGAGGCTTACCAGAGAACCAGAGTGACTACAAGGACTTTGTCTGACCCTTCAAAGCGATGAGTAAGAGACAAAAGCAAACGTCCGTCCTGTGCTCTGCGTCATCCCTGCTCGGCATTCGGAACAAGTGGTGCATAAGGGCCACGGTCGGTGTGTGTGTGTGTGTAGGGGAGGGCGGGAGCTTACAGGAAAACACAGAAATATTGCTGATTCAGAGTGTATGTGGGGGTGAAGAGATCAGAGTCAAAAGAATGAACACCCTGGCTCCACATCACTGCAGCTATTATAAAAAAACCCCCAAAACAAACTGAATCTCACCGAAAAAGAGAGAAAGGTGAAAAGGTGTTTGCGTCACAGGAAATGTTACATGTGTTAGGGCAACTCTTGTTGTAAGGTCAACTCGTCTGTACCCACTGCAGGGGTAAGGTGGACCTGCGGCTGCTTCCGAGCCGCCCGTCAAGCCAGCCAAAGCCCAATCGTCTGGCACCCAACATTATCACGCCATTTACAGCTGTATCAGCTGGAACAACAATCTGTACAAACAACAATAAGCAATGTTTGTTTTTGGTCCGGGGACATAATCAGGCCGGCTTTGGGAAACAGAGGGTCCGTTTGGAGGTTTCGCCCCAGTATGGAGCGGCACGCAAAGAACCCCTGCTGTGCGCCGCACAGAGGACGGTGAGAACGGCCGCGCCGAGAGGTGGACAGGAATGCAAGCTGGTGGTGGTGGTTGGGAGGCCATTAATCTCACTCTGACAGCAGGGCCATTAAGAAACTGCACTGAAGCACCAATGCTGTGTGTGTGTGTGTGTGTGTGTGTGTGTGTGTGTGTGAGTGAGTGAGACAGAGTGCGAGATGTAGTGTAATTGTGTGTAATAAACGTTTTGTCACGGTGTGAAATATGCATTTGATGTGTCACGGGTATGTGCGCGTGTGCGAGCTGAAAATGTTTGATGCCACTTGTTTCAGCTGACTGCCCTTGATTGGAGTGTGTGGGTGACTGGCTGCTGTCCACAGGGTGAGTCAAGTGCAGCACAAGCATCTGTGAAGCTGTGACACCACATCTGGAGAGGGAGGATTAGTCTGCTTTCAGCGCTGTTCTGCACACTCAGGGTACAAAAAAAAGAAAAGAAAAGTGTTTTCTTACTTAAACAACTCCACAAACTAAAGACAATAAAATAATTCCTGAATCTATGTTGCGTAATCCATGGTGTCTGACGCTTTAGTAAATATCAATAAAAGCAAAAATATGAGAGTTTATTGCAGCTTTAAGCCTGAATAGGCAATTCAATATAAATGCAAAAACCCAGGTTAGACTGGGCTCTTCAGCTTTCTTCCTTAGCAAAAGAAAGAAACCGGAATTTTCAACTGTTTTTCTCTGACAATCAAATAAAACCTGCTTGAAAAGTCATTAATTCAAGTCAGACATGTATAATCAAAGAGGTTCCAGGACTCTGCCCACTAAAATAACAATAATAAAAACAATAAAACAAATAAAAAACGGCATCATCTCTTGTTTCTCTGGACCACTTCAAGCCCAGCTACTATTTTGAGACTGGTCCATGGATTCTGACCAGGTTCTAAGTTTTGACCACTTGCATGTCTGCAGATGATTCAGTTCTATTGGCTTCAACAGGTGGTGGCGTCGAGTTCACTCTGGTGCATTAGCGCCTCTAATTCTGAGGCGATGATCACGAGCTTTGGGTAGTGACCAAAAGACTAAGATTGTGGATACAAGTAGTGGAAACTGTTTTTTCTGAAGGGCGTCTGGCTTTTTTCTTGGAGATGGGATGAATAGTTCAGTCATTTCGAGGGACCATTTCAGCTGGCTCCTTTCGATGTGGAGGAGTAGCGGGTCCATTCTTAAATGGACCCGCTACTCCTCCACATCGAAAGGAGCCAGCTGAAATGGTTCGGGGATCTGACTAGGATGGCTTCTGGGCATCACCTGGGCGAGATGCTCCAAGCCAGCAAAGGCCTGGGATGACCCAAGAGACACTGGAAAGATGAAATCTCTCTGCTGGCAGAGGGAAATCTGGGCTTCTCTGCTTGGACTACTACCTCCATGACCCAGTCCCAGACAAATGGGAGAAAACTGATGGATAGATGGAGAAAGGCGAAATCAACTTTTATTTATATATATTTAAATATATATTTATATGAGGGCTTTGTCTCTGGCTACAGGCCAAAGACACAACAACAGAGCCTGCAGGGTCCATATGCACCTTGTTTTTTCCTAATTTTCTTAATTATGCTCTGTGAATTCTTCACAGAGCGCCATATTTTCCTGTAACCTCAAGGGTTTAGGGAAAGGGGAACGTGAACTGCGGTGCATACCAGAATACAGCACACTGAAAACACTTTTTCACTTATCACCCGTTTTGCTCTCCAAATCTACCTTCCTTGAAACTTGTTCTACAGTGGAATTCAAGCTGGAAAGTTGCTGTTATGAAACACTGGAGTTATCCAGGTCCTTGTGTAGGTAGACAGAAAGGAATGATCTAAACAGAACAGCCACACAGGAAGTCTCAGGACTGCAGGACTGCTTCCATTTTAATGTTTGGAGTCCTGGAATACCTGTATTATCATACCTCATACATACCTTGTGCTGACACTTATGCTTTGCATTAACCCTTATCTAAATTACACAATTGAGAAAACTACATTAGCATCTTTAATGGCAACTCATTCTGAACTGATCCCCGTTTTCTATAGTTTTGACAGTTTACACTCTTCTGGGAAAACTACAAACTACTACAAACGCATGGAGTGTGTCTGTGGAAATGTACACATTTAAAAGCATTAAAGAGATCAAAGCCAGGATGAAAGCAATCAAGCAGTTTAGTTATAAACTCCAACTCGAACCCAGACTTGCACAGTAAGTGTTCATATTTAAGGTGAATAAGTATAAAAACTATCTGGGTATCCAGTGCAGCTACAGTGCAATGCAAACGCTTTTTGTCTATACTCATGTGAATCAATAGTTCTTTAGTGAAACTGGTAGAGTTAATTTAAATACAGGGTTTAGTATTGCAAAATATTGCTGAGTTTTAGCAGGGAATGATGAGACGGTGGATGTAGCGGGTCCACCCGCAGTGTTAGTATCACGGATATGTTTTTAATCACAGCTGGGGTTCCTGTTTGCCCTTTGGACTGAGTGCAGTGCTCCCAGCAACCAGGCGGTATGAAGCTCTGCAGCAAGTATCAAATTTGAAAGCAAGAATCCTTGTTATAGTTAAAGCTAAGGTTATAGGATCCTATTTATACTGATTAGTTTATTTTAATAGAGGCGAGTCTAAAATGAGCACAGAGGGAGGGCAGCAGCTACAGAGAAGAAAGAGTACAGGGGTAAACAGCAGGAGGTGGTGATGTGATCCAAAGCATACAGGTAGCTAAAAAAAACAGAAAGGTCAAAAACAGTCAAATCAAATTGAATAAATTTCCATTATTTAAAAAAAAAAATGTGTGTGATACATTTACCAACATACAAAAGCTATTTTTGGCCTCCCCCTCACACGCAGGAGGGCTTCGCAAAAGCAAAGCAATCTGGGATCTAAGCTACTGAACAAAAAACTGGCATGTTTACAAAGTTCTGTGTAACAACAGAAGTATGTTGCGTGAATAAAGATGACAAGCAGGCTTATGTCAGCCACATGGAAACAATGAAGCGTTGGTTTGCGAAGATGAGCTTGTGTGCGAGCGTTCTGGGCAAAGAGCGAAACTTACTGCAGCCGCTTTGTCTTTGAGTTTGTTTTCCATTTTTCAATCGGCCTTCGGTTACTTTATCCAGCTGATTGTTAATACTGAGCATGACAGTCAAACAGTGATGTTACTTATGTGACTAAACAACAGTTCGACCCAAGAGGACGTGTGAGAGCACAATGTTATCCAGTGCAGGAAGGAATGAGGAGCTCCTCTGACAGGCTGCTGAAATCATTCCCTCCATGTATTAATATATACAAGTACCACATGTGCTGTATTATCTGACTTGATTGCATTAATGATTCCTTCATTATGACCATCATGGGCTTTGTAAGTGATTTTGAACCTAAACTTCATCTTTTCATGGGACCACATTCAATAACAGCCTCAACAACGACCCTTCCTACAAATGTTACTAGTTTCCACTGAGATGGGGATTTGGGAAGATTTTACTGGTTCTTCTACTCTGACTGGTATCATTTTTATCAGTTCAGTACTTTAACAAACCCCCATAAAGGGCAACCATAAAGAAAGCAGCTAACAGCTAGCAGGAACCGGGCGACCGAAGACCAGAGAAAGTCAATGACCTTCAGTGACTTTAAGCGACTATGAGTGCAGAGTTAGCTTGGACTGAGTTTTATTTAGTCTTTAGTGTAAAATGTCATTTAGTTTTAGTTTGAATTATTTCCGTTTTAATCAACCAAGTATACGGTGGCCCTGAGAGGCCAAACAGACTGCAGCTTAAGAAAACACCAGCAATAAGAAAAACGCTGCAAAAGCACACGAAACACAACAGAAATAGGAAAATAGAAAACAGAAACAGAAAAAACAAAAACACTTCCCTTGTGCTTTTGGAAATCTGTTTTCTCCTATTTCCGTTTTTCCTATTTCTGTTTTCTTTTTTCCTGTTTCCGTTTTTCTTATTTCCATTGTGTTTCGTGTGCTTTTGCAGCGATTTTCTTATTGCTGGTGTTTTCTTAAGTTGCAGTCCGTTTAGCCTCTCAGGGCCACCGTATAAGTATGATACGATTATAGTAGACTAAACTATAAAGTGTTAAAATCCACACGCTTTACAAAACTTATTATTATTCTTAATGTCAAACGGGAATGTGTCCATACGTATGCTCTTTCTCCCAAGTGTTGATATTTTGTTACATTTTCATGAGAAACAGTGAGAATGGGAGTTAGCTGTTTGTCAGGGCAGATTAAATCTGCGCGTCTGACCTTACTGCACAGGAAGATTACTTTCGATTAGATTACTTCTCCTTAGATTACTTATTGTGGTTATTTTTAATCATTAACCTACGCTTGTAAAATCAGTAAACAAGGTGTGGGCTGCTCTAGGCTTTTTAGCATACACATCCTACAGTAACTATAGCAACGAGAGAGGAAATGCAAGCTAGCCCTCTGACAACTGTGCCTTTGTGTCCGTTGGACTTTTTGCTAGATGTTTTGACACACTGCTCATGTTTCCCCTTTACAAGCAAAAAACTTTTCTGGCAAAGCACATCGTCAGAATTGAATCTAGTGGAGTGTAACCGCAGTGCTTAACGGTTAATTCCCTCTGCCACTCTGTCTATACCCAGGGTGCATCTCTGCAGCAAGTGAGAGACAGCTGCCCCCGACCCTAACACACCAACTCGGCGGATCTATCTTCACGACAGCTAAAAGTGTGAAATGTAGGAATATACAACTTCCGACGGGCTTTGGGCCAAAAATAAATAGTTTTGCCATCATAATTAACTGATGGTCCAGTATTGATCAAACACTGAGGGAAAGAAAGCACCAAAAAGAAAGAAAATGTTTCACTGAGTGCGAGTGCTGAAGTAACTTTTAAGAACTCTCAAGTGTTAACACGAGTGATTACATCACCCTTAACCAGTTTAAAAGAACTCTGGACCTTGCTTAAATTTAAGACGGCTTTTAGTAAGTGGGAAATGTTTTAAGTGTAGCAGTTTGATAAATATAGACCGTGCTCTTTTGCTTTTTTACTCACAAGGGGCGTAAAACATGACCAGGGCAGCAGGATGTTCCTCCAGGAAGCTGTCAAAGGACTCATCGGACAGGTGGAAGACCGCGGAGTCTGTCTCTGACCAGGGGACTTCAGGGGTCTTCGGCTGGGGGGGCTGAGGACTAAAACAGGAAAGAGGGGGGAGACAACAAGGGCAACAGAGGTGAGACTGAAAAGCAGAGACAGTCCAGCTTATGTGTAATCTGCGTAAAGAAAAATTAAATATAATCAGACACAGCTGTAGCCCACACTCCACCCAGTATGTCACAAAAGCACACACACATCTGGACAAAAGCAGCCCCACCTTTGTGGTGGAGCACACTGCTCCAGTTCCAAGAACGAGTGGATGTGGATACAGCATAAACACTCACTTAAAAAGACACTGTTAAACACGGCCCTCCTCTGCAGCATTTCCTCATCGTTACACGCTCTGGCCTGAGCCAGTGCGCTGAAGCCAGTGAGGCTGATATATTTAAAAACACCAGAACAGTGAAAACCGAGTGCTAAAAACAAGCCTAGAGCAACGTCAACTATCTAATACACAGCTGTGATATATAAAAAGCTCCGGATCAAGGTTTATCAGGAAGTGATAACACTTAAGATTTATCAGACGACATCTTTTGCTGCTCAGATATAATCAACAGGGATACCAACTCTTACCTCTCCTTCTGTGTCCAATTTTTTAGCCTTGACACTTTAGAGGAACAAATTCAGACTGCGCACCAAGCTGAGGTCAAGAGACTAACGTGGAGTGTACAAAAGGAAGGGGGTTCACTAATTCAACAGAGTGGCTTCAGTACAGCTTCTAACTGCAACTGGTCTTGCTGGCAACCCCCCCCAGAATACTTGTATTCATTACGGCGGGTGTAGGAATCCCGTCAGTGCAAACAGCAAAGGGCATTTTTCAGTCCAGTGAGAAAAGAGCGCAGAAAGCTACTCAGGTGGGTATTAAAAAAATCTGAGACAGCTGAATCTGAACAAAATGACAACATTAAGATTTAGGATTTGAAGTTTGGGTGATAAATGAGAAAAGAAAAATAAATCAGCGGCTAAAAGTGTTACAGGAAGAGGACAATGGACTATTCTGGAAAAATCTCTGAGCACTGTTTACTTCAAAAACCTCCTTTTTTTTTTCGTTTTGCAGCATCTCAGATGAAGAAAAAGAAAAAAATATATATGACACGAAAAACTGCAAATGTAACGGTGCTTGCAGGAGAGGCTTTTTCCACTTTCTTTTTTCTTTTTTTAAACCATATGGAACATATTCCTGTGAAAATCAGCTACGCTGGTGAGGGCAGACAGACTCTCTCTCCTGGAGCCTGCTTCTGCTCAAGTTAAAAAGAGATTTTCCTCCCCACTGTCACCAAGTGCTTACGCACTCGGCTTCCCTAAAATACTGTAAACTCTTACTTTTATTATGTGAAGCACCTGGAGACAAGCTACTATATGCTGTGGTGGTTGTGTGCAGCACATTTAAGGACATGATTAGTTTGAAATTAATTAAATTTAGTGGAGAACAATCAGTCATTTTGTGCATATTAAGGTAACAGAAACTTTTTACTAAAATATAAGCTGTAATTAGACTTTTTAGCCAGCTGGCCCACTGCTTTTAAATCAGTCTCCGAGACCCTAAATAAACAAGTTAGTCAAAGTCTAGGAGTGGGGATGCTGAGTTCTGCCTGTGGGCTAATAAGAGCCCAGAGGCACGGAGTACATCCCTGCCCGTCTCGCTCCGTTTCCTGTGATAGCTGTGAAAGCCTTGCTCTGTGCCCTCTGGCTGCAGGCCTGTGGACAGTTGCGACTTTCCTGCCAGTAAGAGACGGAGGGGTTACGGGCAGAGTGTGAGCCAAGGTGAGAAAGAAAAATGAGACAGGAACAGAGCAGGTGTAGATTGATGACACTGTGGCAAGGTGAGTCAGGGTGAGCAGAGAGAAGAGCGTTTGTGAGAAAGAGCACAGCAAAAGGAAAAGGTGATGCCTGACATTTAAGGTGTGTGTTTGTGGTGGGGGGGTACTTGTTAGGTAGACTCTAGTTCAGAAGCTTCATCGCGTCTTTTTTATTAGTTAAAACTGCTCAGGACGTCTTCAAGCCTCTGCTTGGTCCTACTTAAAATCATCAGTGGATGAAATGACAGTGACCATACTTACTTCTTCAACCAGTCTGCAATGTCCTTGGCTGTGGCGCCGTAGTTCTCGTAGTGGTGAAGGAACTTCCCCTTCCTAAGAGACAAAAGGAGCATGAAAACCAGATCGTCTCTGAAAGCAAGTTTCAGCAACGGGCAGAATGACGACTTGGCAATGCGAGTTTGAAAACCACTGCCAAAGACGTCTGTCATTTGATGCTTTTTGTAAACATAACAACTTGCATTACAGCAACATTACTGCATTTAATTTAAAAAACACACCCCACCCAAAACATGTCTTCTAAAAATCATCACCAGCAGTTCTTAAAGCTCTGTTCAACACTAATGGTCAGTGTGTTCAGTATGCTTTGCTTTTGGACTCATGAGATGGAGAAAAAACCTTATTTTAAGGCAAAGTCTGCAAATCTTTTAAGCAGTTTATATCAGATTTAGTGATTCTATGCATGCAGTATTGCTTTGATAATAATGCCTCAATATGTGCTGTTTTCAGTTATTTGGAAAGAAACTGAAAATATAAAACTTGCAAAGGTTTTTCTTTTTAAAAAAAACAAACAAATACTGAACTTTTGGATCTTTTTGGATGTTTTTCAAGCTATAACTGAGTCAAAATGCAAACCAAGACTTATTTTCTGGGATGCATCTTTTGATCAGCAGTTCTTGTTAGATGAGGCTGAAACAACATCTCAGTCAGGACTTAAAAAGTAGTGTCACAGTAATCCAGGTCATGTGCGACAGGATCTTAAAAAAACAGTTATGATAGCACCGAGTGTCTCTGACAAAGAGCTGGGCCGGGCCTTTCACAACCAGTTCAAAGCCAGAAGGAAATGTTTTAGAGAGCTGCGTCTCTGACAAAAATTTTAACAAGATTGAAATTTCTTTTCTCTGTCTTGAAGTTCAGCTTAAAAAGTGCACATAAGGAATGCGAGTGACCCGACGTAATGCATTTGAAATGAGCTCGAGGCCTCTCTTCAGCCCCACAGTCTGAAAGAGAGATTCAAAACCTAAGCAGATTTTCTTCATAGCAATGAGTTTATCTACTGCATTCACCGTGACTAAACGAAGGCTGGGAAGCGGACATGGTGGCTCAGCCCAATGTCGAAGGATCAATGTGGGTAGTTACTGGCTCTGGGCAGGGTGATTTTGAAAACACAGAAGGTGGTGACGACTGCAGTTACAGCTCCCCAAATACAGAGCGGACACTATTAAAAGGTGATACATGATTACGCTCTGTGGATTTGGAGCTTAAAACTCGCATCTTAAGTAACCCGACTTCTGCGGCACAGAGTGGCTGCTTGGAATTCAATCAGCGAGATTTATGACCGACTCTATATTCACTTGCTTTATCTCTGCTGCTGTAAAGTACACCGAAACCTTGTAGTAAAAAAAAAAAAAAAAAAAAAAAAAAAAAAATCCAGAGGAAATTTTAAATAAATGTCATTTAGCCAACAGTCTCTAGCATTTCCGTAAAAGGACGCGGCAAGGACAAAGGAGCCGAAAGACTTCCAGGTTTTTGTTTGAATATTCGACAGGAACTTGAGGTGTGCTGTACTGCTGGGGGAGTAAGCTTTCTTAATCTGTGTAACTGAAAACCTAAAAGACCTTGAAAACTTGGTCTTGCAAACGGGTGCAATGGCGAGATAACTCCGACGGTGCTGATGCTGATTTACCCCGCAGTGATTAGCTGCTGTTTATCAGTGAGGGGCTCATTACTGAAGCCAATGGGCTCGGATGGTCGTTAGCTAGCCGTGTGCTGACACTAATGCACTCGCAGCTAACGGACTGGCTTCGGCTCAGCTACACACAAGTGTGCTGGTCATGCACGTGCACCTGCATACACACAGTACACACAGGAGATAGAAAGAAGTGCACACAAACAGGAAGAAGCCAAAAGCCCACACACACACAGACAGACAGACAGACAGACAGACAGACACACACACACACACACACACACACACACACACACACTCTAACCACAGAGGCACTTAATCAGTCCCAGTCTAATTAAAAGGCCAGACTGGAATGAGAGAGTGTTTAATGTGGAAATAGGGATGATAAAGCCAGTGCGAGAGACATAAAGAAGCAGAGCACGGTGGCACCCCAGTAGCCTCATATTTAGGGCGTGCCCCACAAAACAGCAGTGCCTACGTGCTTGACCCCCAGGTGACCTTTGCTGCATGACATAATTTCTCTCATTTTCCTTCCAGGTGTCTATTTCTGGATTTGCATTGCAAGAAAAAAGATGCAAACATATTAAAAAAAAAAACCCCAAACAAGCAGAGAACAGAGTGGGAGCACTTAGTTAACAACACTGTAAATATGTGGACAGTGCAGAGAGGCTCCAGCTGGGTGGGGTGGGGGGGTGGGGGTGTCTGCATTAACAAACACTATCAGTCACACTCTCTATTCCTGCTGCGTATGTGGCCGCAAGCTGTGATTTTGTGTGTCTATTCATATTTGGACACTAGCGCTGAGCAGTAATCTGAAGTTATCAGATTGCCAGCAGCATACATTTCTCCAACACCTAAAAGAGAGTGCTAAATCAATGTCACATGTGGCCTTAAGGTGTTGTTAAAGATAACAAAAAAACTCTGCTACAGCATATTAAAAGCATTTACTTAGTCGACCATTTTAATAATTGAAAACGCTGCCTTTATTAGGACCAGAGGCGGTCTTCGCGTAGACAATGGCTCTGTGTGAAACAATGCAACGGCTCGCTTCACATCAGAGGGCTGTGTTTGTGAAGACAGGGAGGCTGAAATAATGAAGGGCTGTCCAGTTTAAGAGCTAAATTTTACTCACTTACTGTTACAGTGCAGTGCTTTGTTACAGGACAAGCCGGTGAATTAGGCAATCAGGGTTTGTGCTTAAACTTCAGCCTCATAATATTTTATTTGGCCCTTGAGCAGCGCCTAAAGTCCAAATGACCCTTGAACGTCATAGATTTTCTCTACTACATACGCAAACGACTTTCTGGATCATAGGCCTTCCAATGACAGGTAACTACAATCTCACATTAACTAAATAAGCCCTGTCGAAATTGTCCGAAGAAACCTTAAGTTACTCATTTCACCTTTTTATTAAGACAAAGCTGGCAACGCAACATTTCTCTGTTATGCTTGAAAACTAGCTTTAAGTAGACCCCTTATGCTAATTTTCTGGCTCCACGTTTTTATTCTCAGACTCTACAAAAGAAGTTTTTCCATGATTCACAAACCAAAACCATCTTATCATGAGCCTGCACTCTGAACAACACATTGTGATTCATCTCCATTTAAGATGGTTTTCTCCTGATTGGATGCCCCTTACGGAAGAGGATTACGGCCACCGAAAAAAAAAGTGGGCACATCTTTTTTTCTTTCTTTTCCATAATCCTGAGATTAAAGTCAGAATTCTGACTTTAATCTGAGAATTCTGAGAAAAAATAATTCGGAGGAAAAAGTCAGAATTCTGAGATTAAAGTCAGAATTCTGAGAAGAAAGTCGGAATTCTGAGATTAAAGTCAGAATTCTGAGATTAAAGTAAGAATTCTAAAGAAATGTCAGAATTCTGACTTTTTTTCTCAGAATTCTGAGAAAAAAATAATTTGGAGGAAAAAGTCAGAATTCTGACTTTAATCTCAGAATTCAGAGAAAAAAGTCAGAATTCTGAGATTAAAGTCAGAATTCTGAGAAAAAAGTCAGAATTCTGAGATTAAAGTCAAAATTCTGAGATTAAAGTCAGAATTGTAAAGAAATGTCAGAATTCTGAGAAAAAAAAGTCAGAATTCTGAGATTAAAGTCAAAATTCTGAGATTAAAGTCAGAATTGTAAAGAAATGTCAGAATTCTGAGAAAAAAAAGTCTGAATTCTGAGATTAAAGTCAAAATTCTGAGATTAAAGTCAGAATTGTAAAGAAATGTCAGAATTCTGACTTTTTTTCCCTCTCAGAATTCTGAGAAAAAATAATTCAGAGGAAAAAGTCAGAATTCTAAAAAAATGTCAGAATTCTGACTTTTTTTCTCAGAATTCTGAGAAAAAAATAATTCGGAGGAAAATGTCGGAATTCTGAGAAAAAAGTCAGAATTCTGACTTTAATCTCTTCCGTAGCCCCTCGCAAAAAACACAACAAAACAAACAAACAAAAAAAAAAAATAGGTGGAGCTTCTCCCTATCTGTGTCTGAGATGATCATATTAAACATATTCTTGGTGTTTAATATGATTATCCACCTTTGTATCAGTATATATTGTCACAGTGCCCACGCATGGCCACTGGGATGTGAAGGGTGGTGGACCTAAAGGGGCTATGGATATAAGAAATTGCCCTGAGGGAAGTAACAGTGCAGATCCTGGAATGAGTGACTGACTGATGGAGGTTGTTCAAACGCCACAGTGCAACACAGAGCAACGTTTTTGGAAGACACGGTTACTTTTGTTATGTATTGTCAACATGATGAAGAACCGCAACTCAAGATCAATGGGCTCCATGAGCTGGCCCAAACCTCTGAAGTGAAGGCTGTGAGAGTGGAAGCTGGGCCTCCATGAGTTCATAGTTAGAGCCATTTATCTAGTGAGACCGAAGCCCAAACTTCTTTGCATCCCTGGTGGCCAATATCTCTCTACCCTACGTCAGACGTCAGATGAATGATTTAGTGCATATTTGCAGAGTGGTTCAGTGACCGTGGCAATAAATATATGTTCAAGCAGGAGTTCGCTTTAAATGACAAGAATTTTTTTACTTTTTTGATCAAGCAAATAATTATCACTTCAGTTTTACTTCACTGCTAACCATACACCAACACCCACGTGTTCTCCTTATTCCCTGACAGTAGCAACCACCTCCTGTGAGTGTACATTTTCAAAGATAAGGCCAGAGGATCCCAAGTTCGTCAGAAACTTTCTCCTTTGCACCTGCACGAAAGAACTGCAAACCTTAAGGGGCCACCTTTGCAAGCTGCGAGTCTGCTGCCGTCATGTCTGCTTGCTGTTTAAATGGGCAGAGACTGCACTTTCTATTTGAAGTGGCCCTACTCTGATGTTTTGAGCTTTGGAAGTCAGGGACTAAGCCTAAAGAGAAACGGATGAGAGGACTCGACTCACTCAAAGTAGCAGAAGGTTGGGTAGCCTTTGACGCTGTACTCCTGCTTGAGGCCGTCGAACTCAGCTGGGTGCACATTCATTCCTGCTAGGACCTTAAGAAAAATTATATGAAAGGGAAAATGAGACATGGGCCATCAAAGATGTGAAGAAAAATGACGGCAGAGAGAGAAAAGAAATAGCAAGAACATCAAACATCGAGACAGGTCAGTCGTCATCGGCGGGCTCCAAACTGAACAAAGATGGATTACTCCAAGTTCGAACTGTGAAACAACACAGGTGCAATGACTGTTAATTAGCAGGCTGCAATCAAACACCCACCGCTATAAACTTCTTGCTGACTTTTTAATTGAAAAGACAGAATATGATTTGTCTGAGCTATATTAAAAAGAGATCACAATTTATTTTAGACACCAACATAAAGAAAATATGTGTAGGATCCCGCTCGGTGTACTTGATAAATGTGCACATTTATCAAGTACACTGTAGAACTGTTAAGTATGGTATGTCTAGCATAGCAGAAAATTACTTTAACTGTTAGAAGTATAATACTGTGTGAAAGTCTTGAGCCACCATTCATTTATTTTTGTTTTTCTTCCAAACAGCCAGGCTTTCTCCAGGGTTTCTACAGATCATCTAAAGGTTTTCTTAAGACATTGGATGCTTTTTTACTCATTTTCAGTCCAATTCTTATACCGGACTATTTTTAGAGGAATGTTGTTTTTCCTTTGTTAAGCGCCTTTGCACAGACCTACGTATCACTTCAGCATTAAACAAGCAACGGGGAGATAAGGCTGAAAGTCAGTGGCAACAGGCCTGATGGAGTGATGAATCCAAAGTAGAAGTTGGGTTCAAATCATTGTCAGTCAGTAGAGAGGCTCAACAGTGAGTGTCTACAGCCATCTGTGGAACACAGTTGAGGCTTGTCATGGTTTGAAGCTCCATTTCAGCCAGAAATAAAAACCATGAACTTGATGAAGTTCCTTCAGATCTAGAAAGCACCTGATTGGCAACTGTGTCATTTTTCAGCACAACCTCGGTGCAGTGATCCGGTCATCATGTTGTTATTTTAAAAACATATTTAAGTTGTTATTTACTGTCTTTATAATCATTCTCATTAACTTCCTCTCTCACATATGTAATTTATTCTTAGTGCTGATTGGCTGCCGAAGGCTCGCCAGATGAATAAAAACCCAAAGAAGGTGGAGGATGGCGGTTTGCAACTGTTGTCTTGACCTCCATCAGCACCGGCTTCATCATTCTGATGCTTTTACAGCTTCGTTTATTATTAGGCACAAGTTGACCCATTTGTGGTTTTGTTTTTATTCATCTAGTTTACCAGAACTAACCTAAATCAGACAGCTCACTGTGTGGGTGGTTCATGGTCGTCCCTCTCTTCTGTTTGCTTTAGCCAAGGATCCGACCTCTTTTTGTTTCTCTTTCTCCTTTGTTATATTTTCTATTACTAAAAGCTAGTTGAATGGCAGCATGGTTTTGGCATCCCTTGAGCCATGAATTTAAGGACTGTAACACTGCCAATTATCCCAAACACACTGCCAATGAAGTAAAAGCACACACAGTGGAACACTGTCAATCATGGATTGGCCTCCCCAGAGGCTGGACCTCAACATTAGTGAAGCAGTGTGGGATCATTTTGACAGAGAACACACATCCTAACAAAATACACAGAAATGAGAGCTGGCTCAAGACTTCTGCACAGCATTCCATCTTAACATGTAATATGGTTTGGGGATAAAATAGAAAACAGCATTATGTAACACGCGAGAATATTTTGTTTTCCAAAATGACCTCTAATTATATGCTGAGTAAAAATTAGCTCCAGATACAGTTGGCAACACTGACACGGTTGAGAGTCACCAGTCCAATCTCTAACTCCACTGCTTATAAGTAAAAAGTAAAAATGTCTGAAAATATTTCTTCAGTACAGAAGGTTATTTGATATAAATCAAACAGCTGGAGCATCCCAGGTTCCCTCTGTAATAAATATTGTACCAAACACAGCTCATGGCAAAAAACAGCGAGAGGAATGTGTATGAGTCATGACAAACTCTATGCCTTATTCCCTTTTAAAGGACGGTGCTCTGACAAAATCATGTTATGTGTCACAACCGGTACTGAGAGAGAACACAGAAGAAACTTAAAAAACTGAAACAATACAATCAAAACACATCCCCACATGAATCTGTGTTTTTTCAGCTATTTCACCCTGACAAGACGCAGCACTTCAGACGTCGCCTTTGTGCCTTCCTGTGCCACGACACGGAGGCGAGAAATGTGCGATACCACTTGGCTGACCACCAATTCAGCATTCACGTATAAACAGAAGTACTGGTCTCATGCAACAACAGGGGCACTCCCTCATCCTATCTCAGCCTCGCACACACATGCACACACCCAAACAGTGTACCAGTTCCCAGCTAAGAGGCTTAAACCTTCGCTACTCGAATGCATGCTTGATGATGAAACAAACATGCAGTTAATTATCTTTCCATGTGATCCTTGAAGGACAAGTGTTTATGAGATAATATTTTTCTCCTGGAAACGACATGAGTACTGTTAAAAATAATAATTAAAAAAAAGACTAAAGAAACTTTCCCACCAGTGATGAAAACTAGAGGAAAAAGTAGTCAGGACCACAACAGGTTAAAATAACACTTTATACTAGTGGGGTCAGCGTTAATCTCGTTAAAATGACGTTAACGCCATAACCGAATTAACGCGGCAAATCTCCATTAGCGAGTTAACACGGATCGCCCTGTGCTTGGGGCTGCATGGTGCTAACTCATTAACGAGCTAACCGCGCTAATGCCGCGCAGCGTTAACGCGCGTTAACGTCATTTTAACAAGATTAACGCTGACAGCACTACTCTAAACATGTAAATTATATACATATAAGAAACATATAACACGGTCTGCCGCTACAGCATATTCCTGTACAATGCTTAAAAATGCTAAAATCATTCGAAACATATTGCTGTGCAATCAAAACACAGGTAAAATCTTAATTAATCCCAGCAGAGAGAGGATCGGGACCTTTGGATTGCCTTTTAAAGGTCATCTGAGTTATTATGCTACTAAATCAACACATGGTGCAAAAGTTGATCAGGTACTGTACCCGAGAGATCGTCTTTGCAGGAAATACAACCTGCAGGAAATGCCTTATTTGGTCTGTCTGTACCTTTTGCAGATTTCACATCCCTGACATTCGCTGCTGACACATCTCATTTAATGCGCGAGCATCAAAGATGACTGGGCTGCAGATCAGAGACAGGTGATGCAACACAACAGTGGGCCCACTGACTGAGGGGCAGATTTAGCACACTTACATATTTCCCTTTTGTCTCCGTGGCCGCTTGCTGAAAAATGGGCTGCATTCTCTTACAAACGCCGCACCCTGCAACCAAAATACAAAGGAGAGAAGCAGAGGTTATTACAGAGAACTCAATGGGAACACTGCTCTGACAGCTATATGATAATCTATACGACTGTCAAAAGATTTTCCATCATCTGCTAGGAGATTTTTTTCCCCTGGTAAACAGCAGCTCTCAGTATGCTATCTGCTGTGAAAGATATGATGCACTGAGAATAATCGAGCACAGCGCTTGGAAAAAATCAAAAAAACAAAACAACAAAAATCCATGTGAAGTCTTTTCTATTGAGCAACAACAAGAGGCGACAATTAACTGCGCGCTGAACAAAAACGACTCTGTTCTTACCCTGGCAAAGTGATCAGCAGGTCTGACGTTCAGACAGACGCCGCGGCTTAATTGTTTAACAATTTTGCTAAACAAAGAGCGACAGTGATAATCTGTTGCTTTATTTCTAGTTTATATTCTTAGAAAGTGAAAATCTTTTTTTGTTTTGCATGGACTGATCAATGAACAAAACAAGTAATTTTAAGCAGTCGATAAAAGACCTGGCAACAAGCGGGTTGTTTTAAAAACGCTCTTTTATTTTAGAACTTTGCCTCCGATTTGTGTTTGTAATAGTGGAGTTAACCAGCAAAGAAGGATCTCCTTAGTTGGAGTCCTTTTTTCTCCACATTATAAAAACTGTGCAGTACATCGAAAGATGAGACCGTGTGCCATGTTTGCCAGGTGCCATAAATATATATATAATCATATTGCAGTATTGATAAAGACGGTGTAGTATTACTAAGCAAACTCCAGTTTATTGACCTATTCCCCAAACTGTACTCTCTCCCCGGGTTTAACTCACTTTATAAAGGTGTTTAATGTAATATTTGAGGACAATAATAGCTACTCTTGTTTTTCCAGACAGACTGTTTCCCACAATATGTGCAAGCAGGATAGCAAAATGAGCACTGCTTGTCCCAGTTACTGTGAGCTGCTAACACTGCAGGAACAACGTAATAATGCAGACTCACAGGGAGCATAGAACATCATGAGGACCGGCCTCTCTTCTTTCTTCAGCAGCTTCCTGAAGTCCTTCGAGAGCGAGGAGGGAACAACAGATTAGTCAAGTTGCTTTTCAGCAAAACACATGTATGCACATGTATATACAACACACACAATAGCTTGATTCCTCTAATAGTGTGCTCCATGTTAGATTTCTGAAATTCTCTCTCACACTCTTTGGTTTAAAATAGCAAATCATGACATCATCTCTGTTATTTCAGCTTTGTATTCGACTGTGTGTGAGAGTTATTCATCACATTAATCACAGAAAAAGGAAAGGGAGGACTTTCTTCTTTGGACAGCAGGCACATCAGCCCCCATACCAGTTTCCCCGTTTTCATCATCACTTTCATGAGCTCAGCTACTTCCAAAAAACATAAAAATCACACATTCAGCACAATCTTTTGTTAACACATTCAACAAGCCTCAGGGTGAGAGCAGGCGATAACCCGGTCCTGCGTTCTTCAAATGAAAGGAGGCTTACTGTGTTATGCTCGCCTTTGTTTTCTGTTACACATGTATTTTTACAGTGGTGGGTGCTCAGATTTCAGGCTGCTTTAATCACTTTTTAATCATCAGTATCGGTAACATGGACGTCTCAGGCACGAAGCTCTGGCTGTGAGAACAGAATTTTAATCCAGCTGCTATTTAGACCTTCTGTTTGCGAGGGGCAGCCAATCAGAAGACAGCTGGCTTAAAAGGAGTGTGGGGCTAATTGGAAAGGAGCTAATCAGCTTCTTTAAGACTGGGCTACAACAAGGCGCAGCTTAGTGCAGCTTGTCCCCTTTTCAGGTGGTCGTCGACTGTATGTCTGTAGTTCAGGAGACTAAACACATCATCTGCTAATCGGAAGGTTGGTGGTTCAATCCCTGGCTGCTAAAGTAAATGGTAAATGGCCTGTATTTGTATAGCGCTTTACTTAGTCCCTAAGGACCCCAAAGCACTTTACACTACATACAGTCATCCACCCATTCACACACTGGTGATGGTAAGCTACATTGTAGCCACAGCTGACAGAGGCGAGGCTGCTGGGCACTGGCGCCACCGGGCCCTCTGACCACCACCAGTAGGCAACGGGTGAAGTGTCTTGCCCAAGGACACGACGACCGAGACTGTCCGAGCCGGGGCTCGAACCAGCAACCTTCCAATTACAAGATGAACTGCCAACTCTTGAGCCACAATCAAAAAGTCTGCAAAGTGACCAAGTATCCTTGGGCAAAACACTGAACCCTGAGTTATTAATGTTAGAAAAGCATTGTAAAAGAGCCAGTCCATCTACCATTACTACCGATCCACATCATCACATAAACCAAGGTGTGAAAATAGGTATAGGTCAGGGATGAAACCACTGTGAGACCTTGCCCCACCTCATCGTGTGAACTATTAAGACCACCTGAGGCAAAGTGTGAGCAGCCATTGAAGCACCTGGGAAGGGATCTCAAGCTTGCCTTGACAAACCAAGTCCAGTTGTCTTCTTTTGCTCAAGCTCTCAAGACTATAAAATAAATAAGGATCATTTTAACTGTGAACCATGCAAAGCAGCTATAGTCCAAAAACGAAGGTCTTTCTAAATTCCATATATACTTATCTAAGGATGAGGTAGCTGTTTGTGAATATGCTGGCAGTTTTTGATGATTTTGCAATCTGACTTGTCTGGATGAGAGTCGTTTGGAGGCTTTTAGGCTGTAAAGGCAGGTCTGTGTGAGTGACCTCATGAACTACGCCGAGCAGCTCTTTGACGATAAAGCCTTGATGCTGTTGCGTTTTGTGTGCAGGGCTTTGTGTTGGTGAGATGCTGCAGTATCAGAGTCGGGGGGCTAATCAAAACTTTAACAGACAAATGGAGGAAAGATGCAGGCTCTGCTTGTGAATCACAGTAAATGTATGTCCCCAGTGATGTTCTGGATTTCTTAAATGGAGCTAAATGGATATTAAATTAATCCAAAGCCCAAAAGTTTATTTAAATTGGTACTTACTTTTTCTGTCTCTATGTGGACGACATCTTTAGCCTCAGGGTTCTCCTCCCACAGTGGGGGCCCCGATGGGTCTTTCAAAAACGCTACCATCGACTGAATGAGAAAAAAAAAGCAAAGTCAGAACGACAGATCTGCGACAGCCTGTCTAAACAAAGCCAACAGTTCAAATCATGCAACAACTTTTCAGCCCCATAATCCTATGGGGGTGAAAAACCAACATAAAAAGACGGACTGGTGATTATTTATGTTGCCAAAGTCGCTCCTAAATTTAGTTGAGGCAACGCTGTAGGCTGTGCCAGATGGAAGCTCATATAGATTAACATGTTCATGCATCCAAGAGGTGTCAGCGCTATTTCAGTACCTCTAAGTGTCTACTAATGGGCTTGGTAAAGCTTTCTGTAAATATAATGAACCATATGTCTGTGGAGGCAACAGCAGGAAATATTTCTTTTAGCAGCGCTCTAACGACGGCGCGTGTGCACGGGCGGAACATTTAACGATCTTGACTTGATTATCAGAACTACTTTGTAATGGTTGAAACAGAGACTTGTGGAGGTTTATTGTTTCAGATGCCTTTTAATCTGTCAGAGAAACAGCGAAAACCCTAGCAAACAAAATAATAAAACCATGCACCATTCAAAAGAGTGACAGCTTCCACCTTATGACGAGTTTCTCTGGCAGAAACTCATTGAAAAAATAAAAAGAGAAGGACTTCCATATTATAGAGGAGAGAGGTAAACGGTTAATTTCACTTATATCTAAAGTCATAATTTGCCTTTTAGGAAATATCTATATGCTGTAACTCTCTAGCAGTGAAAGGCATTAAACTTTAAGCTGACCAGCAACATCTCTATGGCTGTTGTGGCTGATGCATAGTTTATATTGCACTCTCTGTATTCCAAACATTTCACACTAGATGTACCTGTGAGTGATGCTTAAATATGTAACCTGCAGCTGGATAACTGGTAACAAAATTAAGGTCTTGATTTTTTTCCTCAGGATGTGTTTGCTACAGAATCACAGAGTAACAGATGGTGCTATGACCTCATTAACAGGTCTGGAGGCTATAAGCTAAATCAGTCTAGTGTGCCAGCATTAGTTGAGGCAGCCAAAGTGCAGACCTGTAAAGAGCATCATTAGAGGCTCTGCATCACACAAACACACCTTGTAGCTAACATGAAGATCAATCATTTGACGCTAGGGCTGTGTCATAACCATATAACCTGCCATAACACCACTATAAATGTTTATGTGACATAAAAGTGTCATGTAATGATATCATTGCTATAGCAACAGCTTGCATTTACGTTCCCAGTGCAATCAACAATGAGACATGGCCGGGCATGTCTGAGAGCGAGAGCCAAGTGTCAGCCTCTAATGATCATTTAATACCTGAAGATGGAGCTACTTCGAAAACCTCTAACAAAGCGCAGTACTTTGAAAATATGCAAGAAAACTGTTCCCGCTAAGGGTGGGAAAAAAACACAACCAACACTTTTCACCACTGAGTTGAGTAGCTGCTCTCACTAGTTGCACCCCAGGAAGGAGTAAACGGTGCACTTAGACAAAGGGTAAACGTTTGAAATGACCAGTGTGGTTTCGTGGTGGAAAATGGACTATAAACAGCCGGTTAAAAAGCTCAACCCAAGATAAATCATACCAGATAAAAGAAGTATTTTTGAGTTTTAATATGTGACACCAAGAAGTTAACAAGGTTAGGTTACTTTAGTAAGGGTTAAGCAGTCATGCTATATCTTTACTTAAAATTTCCAGGGAAAACACTACTTAGGCTACCTTTCTGCTTACATTTGACTTATTATACTATAATGCTGCTGCTGTCTGCACTATATTTCAGTACTATCACAATTCAAATTAGGTAGTATGCCACCAATTACAGCTCATTATAAAAGCACTGAAAATACCCTTAATTTTGTTTGCATTAATAAATGCTGCTGCCTGCATGATGCAGTCACCAATAAAACATTGTTAAGTATGGTGATTGTAAGGCGACTGCAAGGTCCCCTTGTGGGAGGTGACAAGCTGCAATTTAATTCAGACTGACTGCAACGACTCTCAGACAGATCAGTGAAAGTTTGGAAATAATTGCAAGCTAATTTCTAAAAGCAGACAGACTGCCAATACACTGCCATCAATCACAGTCAGTCTGTGTCCATGAGCACAGCTTGTCTGCAACGCATCTCTTTGCAACTCAACTGTCTGCCAACTGGTTGTATATCGGTTATACGAAGATATAAAAGCATATCTGAATTTCTGTTTCAGATCCACGAGTTTTTGGCTAAACTCTGAAAATAATACGTGAATTTGTGAATTTCTGTGTATGTAGACCAGGGGTCCCCAATCCCAGTCCACGAGGGCTGGTGACCCTGCAGGTTTTAGATGTGTCCTTGATCCATCACAGCTGATTTAAATGGATAAATTACCTTCTCAACATGTCTTGAAGTTCTCCAGAGGCCTGGTAATGAACTAATCATGTGATTCAGGTGTGTTGACCCAGGGTGAGATCTAAAACCTGCAGGGACACTGGCCCTCGCGGACTGGGATTGGGGACCCCTGATGTAGACAGGTGTGCATTTTTTTCACAGCTGTAATTTTTTTGTGTTGTAACTGTATTATCACAAAAACACACTGATAGCTTCCAGTTATCACCAGACTAATACACAGAAAAATCATAAACATAAGCTAACATAACGCTGTGAGAAGCCAGGACCTACTTGCTGCGAGGCAACAGCGTTAGCTACAGCGTTAGCCCCGTACCACCAGCTTGTTACCATTATATCATTAAAATTCTCAGTCATCTAAAATTATGTTTATGATAATCTAATGACTTTTCTCTTTTTTAGCTTTTTAGTTCACTCTTTTGCTGCTAAGTGCTTCAATATGGTCAATATGCTACGTCTTCTCTTTGGTGCTGAGAACACAGTGCAGAGTCAATCTGTGCAGCGTTTGCTCTGAAAACTACCGCCTGCCGTGACAAAAAGCATCGCTATGAGAGTGAGAGTATGATTGTGCCATGAGAGCAAGGTTGCACAGCGGGCAGATAAACAATGAGCTGAAACTAACTGTAAGGCACTATAAAGCTGAGGGGAGCTGCACATAGAAATAAAGAATTTGCAGGGTCATTGCAATAAAGGTCACATTTTCACACAGTCACACTGTTTTCAAGCTGTTATTTGATGCACTGTTGATATTAAAATGCAGGTTATAAATGATTTCATAAATAGCCAACTAAATGTAACCACAGATGCTTCTGATTTTCAACTTAGCTTGGTTTTCAAATAAAAAAAAAAAAAAATAAATGAATAAAAATCAGGCAAATTCTTAACATTGTGTCTAATATTCTTGTGTGGAAAATACCACGCATTTTTTCCATTCATAAACTTAATAACAAAATGAAAAAGAAGAAAGAAAGAAATGAAAGCAGAAGGCAGGGCTCTGTAGAGCCAGAGGTAAAATAATTAGTCCTCTGAATGTGAGGAGCAATTAGGAAATACTACACAGCAGACAACAGTGCTCGACATGTAAAGAATGCAGATTCTCAGATGAGCACTGACCTTGAAAGTAGCAGGCCTGCTGTACTCTGTGTGGAATGTCCCATCTCTGAAAGACACGCGGGACACAATGCTCTCAACACCAGGAGTAAACTGTAAGTAATGCACTTCTTAAGCTGCGAGCACGGTATCACTTTCCAAAAAGCACCGAGGTGTGGAGAAGCGTCTGACAGCCAGCTGAGTTGCTGGTTACTCACTTGTAATGCAGCAGCTCTGCTCTTCCACGTTTGGAGCTCGGGTCCACCTTCACTTTCTTACACAGCTTCCGGCCTTCTGAATCTCTGTGAGGGATCGACACACAAAGCGTAAATCAAACTCAGATTCATAAGCTCTTTGCATTTTTCAAATTCTCCTTCACACACGTACAAATTTTCCTAATGATTAGTAGATTTATGCATTCATTTCTCTGCCAGACCATATAAATTCCAACTTCACTGAACTGAATTAAGAAAATGAAGCAAGAAGATACGGACTTTTCATCAAATTAATCGAATCGCATGTATGATATAATATAAACAATGCTGCTTGCTCTGTTTATTTGCTGCTTCGGTGGAAACAAAGCACAGATGCAATGTGTTGGTATACAGACGTTTCATTTTATGAGGCTTTCTGCTGTAATTGAAAAAAAACGACTGTAGCTGGAAAGGGAATAAATATGCATCCTGCCACCTACACATACTTCACACTTGCTACAATGAAGCACTATCAGCAAAAATGAAGTACACCTTCTCATCTGTAATAAAGAGCAATGAAAATATGTATTCATTTAGAGAGAGGTGGATAAAAGTATTTGTTAGAGATTCAATTATGGCTCCCAGACACACAGCAAGCCAACTACAGTAAAAGTTCAGTGTAGTTTTTTTTTTTTTTTTTTTAATCTTCTTTATATGAAGACTAAATCCATGTATGTCTGCATGTGCTGACAGACAGTATTTCAGGTGATGACCGTGTGCATAATGCCAGACTCGACTGGCTCATAATGACAGATGGCACCAGTCAGGGTACACCCATGAGCAGATGTGACCTTGACACATATTTCGAGATGATGTGCAGTCACCAGGTTCAAGACCAGTCTGCTGCTTCCAGCTTCTTGTTTTTTTCCCCCCATACACACACACAAACACATACACAGACAGACAGACACACACACACACACACACACACACACACACAAGCCCGTTCAGCTATCTTAGTGAGGACCTTCATTGACATAATGGTTTCCCTAGCCCCTTACCCTAACCATTAAAAATGAATGCCTAACCCTAACCCTTACCCTAAACCTAACCATAACCTAATTGTAACCCTGACACTAAAACCACATTTTGAGCCTTAAAAAGGCCTTCAAATTTGTGAGGACCAGTGTGTCCTCACAAGTGACTGTTGGTTCTCACAAGTATAGTAGAATGCAGATTTCGGTCCTCACAAAGATAGCTAGACAGGAACACACACACACACGCACACACACACACACACGCACGCGCACACGCACAAAAAAAGGGAAAAAAAATGGAACCATGGATCCCAAAATCCATCTTGGTAAGAAACTAAACCAGTCCAAGAAATTCTATCCAAAAATATTCTTTTTATGTTTAATGTCATGCATTATAAATTTCAACTAAACATTTTCTATGAAAACATATTTCCAAAGCGACTCAACCTTGGTCTGTCTTTACCACACAAATCACATGGCTAATGTCAGCTGTCACCAAACCACCAAACAGAGTGCACACCTCTGACCTCGAGGGTAAGGTGATTGAGATTCCCCCGAAATTTTTAGTAGGTACACCTACGGTATCAATTTCAAACTCATATGTTGCTTCATTCTTTTTCAATTCAATTTTATTTATACAGCACCAAATCACAACAACAGTCGCCTCAAGGTGCGTTATATTGTAAGGTAGACCCTACAATAATACATACAGAGAAAAACCCAACATTCATATGACCCCTATGAGCAAGCACTTTGGCGACAGTGGGAAGAAAAAACTCCATACAAAACATACAAAAAAGATTTTTTTTTAAAATGAGAGTTGAAAACTGAACTGATCTGTATTCTGGTGGAATAAAACACCAGGACTGTTAAATCAGTCTTTTTAGGATGTGAATAAGCTACACAGCATGGGTATGTGCCAACGCAACAATGGACTTTGGCTTCATCCTCTTACTCACTCAGTCACAGATAAAGTAAAAGTGACTCAGCGAACGACGTGCTTCCACCAACCACTGAGATTGCACTATTTTTTCAGTCACAGGAAAAAACACAGAAGCACAAAGAACTCAGAATGACTCACTAGCTAATGTTCACCACTGAGGGAAACAATGCAGTGAATGGCAGCCCAACAATGGTTTGACCACTACATTAGAACAACTGCTTTGCATTCAACTTTGGATTAACATCAACTCTCTAATATTTCAGTGGTTGGTATGATGTGAAATGCAACAGGATTGGTCACACTTAGTTTATGCTATATGTTTTAGATTTATACATCACATCCAATTGCAATTCAGTTGATGTGCTGTTTATGATGTGGATTATCTTATACAATTAAATACACTTTAATTTGCCTCAGGTTGAATCCATTATATTTTGAAGGGATTATTTGGATGTGTTAAATCAAAGGAGCAATTTGTTGTTCATTTTCTCATTGTCTCATTTAATGTTTTATTATTAGTATTAAAAGATTAAAAAAACAACAACAACAACAAAACATCCACGTTAGCATAATACACAGCACATCTGGAATGTATCCACAACGCTTCACTTGTACCACATGTTTTGTCATGTTACAGCCTTATTCAAAAAAATGGATTCACACTTTTTTTTCACAAAACTAATGACAAAGTGAAAAAAGTTAGCGTAAAATTCTTGCAAATTAATTACAAATAAAAACAAAAACATAACATTTATAAAGGAATTCACAGCCTTTACTTTGTACTTTGTTAAAGCACCTTCGGCAGCAATTACGGCCTCAAGTCTGTTGAGTATAATGCCTCAAGCTTGGCACACCTGTTGTTGGGCAGTTGCTTCCATTCATCTTTGCAGAACCTCTCAAGCTCCATCAGGTTGGATTGAAAGCATCGTTGCACAGCCATTTTCAGATTTGTCCAGAGACGTTGAATTGGGTTAAATTCTGGGTTCCAGCTGGGCCGCTCGAGGACATTCACACAGTGTTCCCTAGGCCACTCAGGTGCCATCTTGGCTGTGTGCTTCATGTTTGAAGATGAACTTTCAGCCTAGTCCATATTCCAGATTTCCATGGAGCAGGTTATCATCAAGGGTGCTTCAGTACACTGCTGCATTCATCTCTTCCTCAACCCAGACTCGTTTCCTAGTTCCTGCTGCTGAAAAACATCTCCACAGCATGATGCCGGCAAAGCCATGCCTCACTTTAGGAATGGTATTAGCCAGGTGACACAAGCCTGATTGGTAGAGTGCTGTAGGAATAGTTATCCTTCTGCAAGGCTCTCCTCAATCCACAGAGGAACGCTGGAGCTAGAGCGACCATCAGGTTGTTCAGTCACCTCCTTGACTAAGGCCCTTCTACCTCACTCAGGATATCCGGGCGGCCAGCTCTAGGAAGAGTCCTGGTGGTTCAAAACTTCTTCCATTTATGGATGATAGAGGCCATTCTTTCCTGTACTCTTCCCCCATATCCGTGCCTCGATATAATCCTGTCTCAAAGGTCTACAGACATTGACTTAGACTTCATGGCTTGGTTTTGTGCTCTGACATACACCGTCAACTACGGAGTTTTTTAAATAAAGAGGTGTGTCCCTTTCTAAATTCTGTCCAACCAACTGAATTTATCACAGGTGGAGTCCAATCAAGTTGTAGAAATATCTGACAGATGCTTGGTGGAAGCAGAATGCGCCTGAGCTCAACTGAGGCAGTCATGGCAAAGGCTTTGAATACTTTTATTTTTAAACCTTTATTTTTCAAACCTTTTTTTACTTATTCACGGTCATTACAAGGTATTGTGTGAATGGGCCAAAATTCCTCCACAATGACTGATCAAGCAATACACAGAACAGTTACTGCACATTAATGCTGCTAAAGGTGATTCTACACGCTCATAAATCATGGGACATACTTGGTTTTACAAAGGAGTCCTGTGCAAAAATGTATTTTTCCATGACTGTAAATTAACAGGAAAAAAAAGTAATATTTCCTTTATTCACAAGCAACTGGAGATCACTGGGTCAACTGGAACAACCATAGTTTACCACAAAATACCTGGAAGAAGGTGATTCTGCATGGAAGACTTTGAAGACTAGCGAATGATTCAAGTAACAAGTTGGAGCCAAACCTTCACACTAGGCCAACATCAACAGAGCCACTTTGTAAAGGATTAATAATGGATTCACCACGCAAAGAGGATGAAGCTCTGCACGCCATTCAATTATTACTCTTCTAAAACACAAATCCTAATCCCTTCATTTGTTTGTGTTCTTGTTTTCACACTGTCGCTTACAGGACCATATATGTTTCAATGCTCTGTTTATGCTACATTTGAAGTGGAGTTTAGGAGGGACAGCCCAGTCCTGTCCACTCTTCCTGTATGAGATCATTCATCCCACGGGTGGATCCCAGTTGGCCAACACTCAGGACCCTGTCATCTGTTCAAAGTGTGTCATTCTGGCCTCGGTGGCACTCTTCGTTGGCAGAGATGACCATTCTCACACAGCGATATGCACTCTACTCTCTCTCCCTCTGTCCACCATGAGCTCTCAGCTGGAGCTTCAGCTTGGAACCGTTCCATTTGAGACTGTAGAGAAATATGCCAAAAAGCACAATGCTTTGCTACAGAGCCTGGCACTGGGTCCATGTGTCCTGTAGTGATGAACCCAGCTTGCTCTAGCTCCCCTGGCGGGAATCTGGCTCGGTGTGAATCTCTACTTAGCTTTCGCACACTCTCCTAAATGCTGGAGTTCTTGGAGAAGGAAGAGAGATAATTCCATAGTCTCCCTGACAAAAAACAGCAGGTGAGTCAAAAAGTAAACACTCGAGAAAGACACGCATCGTGGAGTGCCTTTGTAGGGAAACATGGAAACCAAAGCCTCTGACAATTCCTTCGCACCGGTTTGTGTTTAGTTTCTTTTCCTTTCTATCCGCCCGGTCTTCAATCCCGGATAAGGTTGAGAGAGATTGTGAATGTTGGCATGTGCAATGGCTGTCAAAGGGGAGTTACTCCCTTCTTCATAGTTTCCTGTTTTATGATCTGTTCTTTCCTATCTGGCAAAGAAGACAGGTGATGGGTTGACAGGTAAAAAGAAATAGTGGAACCGAACATCAGATGGGCACAGAAAACAACAAGATCAAGTCAGATCACTGGGGAGAAAACCAAGTTATGCTTGGAGAAAACAATTCTTCTCTGTGTCTTCGAAGTATCAAGCATTTAGCAGTTCCACAGAGCGAGCCAGGGATTGTTGTTTTCCTGAAAGTCATGACATGTATTGTTCTCCCTTTAAAGGAAAAGTGTGGTTTAAGTGCATGATTATTTTTCTTTATTAACTAAATTAACTGTTGAGCGAAAGGATCAAAACCCCCTAAAATATGGTTTTGCAACAGTTTCACTGCATATCATGTGGCATTCATCTGTCACATTTAAGTGATGGATGAATCCAACTAAGTACACAGAGGTCCTTTAAAACCTGCATGTGACCTGGGATCAGAGCAATGATTCACCTTAAAGCAGTTAGAGACTACACTGGAGTGGCTTAGAGACAAATTTCTCACTGTGGCTCAGCCAAAACAGACTAAAACCCTATATGACATCTGGGGGTATTGACAGGTCACAGATTTGTTTTGTGATTGGCTCATAATTTCTCTTGAGTTTTGGCAAAAAAACAAAACGAAAGCAAAACACAAAAACACCCCAATTTGCGCAGGACGAACAAACAGAAAACCTGGACATACAATGCCTCTGCTAGAAAGGGACTGATTTATCGAAAGGCCTGTTATCGGCCAATATTAGCCATTTGCTGATCTACTGGTAGCTGCAATTACAACAGCCAATTAAAAAAAAGAAGAAAAAAAAAAAAGTAAAACGTAAACGCTGCATAGTTTGGTTTGTCCTCCACTCTGCAACTTCTCTGTTGGTAACGTTTTTGGAACGCTACAAATACAACAACCATCTTATCTGAGCAGAGTTGGGCTTACCATAAACAAGTAAACAAATAACTACACATAAAACATTTTAGGGAAATCTGTTTATGTTTCGTGCTTCCGAAAGAATATTGGCCAATATCTCAGAACACTGGATCTTTAAGCCACCAAATATCAGTATCGGTCTTAAAAATTCGATATCAATTTGACTATTCTCAAGAAGAGCAGGACCTTTTTTTTTTTTAACATCGTCTTTATTGAGGAAGTATGAAAAACAGTTGTCAGTTGTCCACATCCTCTTCAGATCAGTCCCTCGTTGACAAAATCCATAAATGCTCCCCATAAAGTTTCCCTCAAAAACAGGTGGCTTCAAAACAGGTGGCTTTTCTTTTTTAATGACAGGCTTGAAAACATTTGTTGTACCCATAAGCCCATTTGTTTTCTTCTTAGCAGACTAAGGTGCATCAGCATCCATTCATTCTTATTGTACTGATATTTGTTTAAACCAAGAATTAAAAAATTAAGGCTGTAGCGGGACCGGTTTAGAAATAATTTTTCCCATCACAATCTGCACATCCCACACACGATGGAAAAAAGGTCCCTTTTCCAATCACGACATTTAACACATATATCTAGAATATTTTTATTGACTCTATTTAACTTCTTTGTTTTTACACATATTTGCATTAATCTTCTATATTATAATCATTGTTATGTGTTTGTTGTATCGTTATCCGATTTCAGATTTTAAATTTTCCCTCTATGGAGCCCATTTCTGGTGTAAATTCTCCACCAATTGAGATATTAAAAAGTTATAATAGTCTGATTCGATTCATCTCCTTACATCAGGGATGTCGAACTCCAGGCCTTGAGGGCCGGTGTCCTGCAGGTTTTAGATCTCACCCTGTTTCAACACACCTGAATCAAATGATTAGTTCGTTACCAGGATTCTGGAGAACTTTAAGACATGTTGAGGAGGGAGTTTAGCCATTGAAATCAGCTGTGTTGGATCAAGGACACATCTAATACCTGCAGGACACCGGCCCTCGAGGCCTGGAGTTCGACACCTGTGCCTTGGATGATGATTTTTTATAAGATGACTTGCTTGTGCTTATTATTAAGTTTAGACTTCCCTCTAAGCTCTTCAAATATTGTAATTATGTCTGAGAGAAGTTCTGTTTTTAATGTTAAATGAAAAAAGGGTTAGAAAAATATTTCTTGAGGCATACTATGGCAGCATTTAGCATTTTTTTAAAACACCAAAATTGTGTTATTGGCACAAGTATCAATTGATTTTTAAACAATACCCTGAAATCAACTAATAAATAGAATTGAATTGACTAATAAATTGAAATTACACACGAGACTAATGCAACCAGTTTTATTCAAACATGTAAAAAACTTAAGGTAAAAAATTGAATGCAGAGAAAAAGGCGGGAGAAAAAACTGTATGAACCATAATTATGTGGCGCTCTCACCTGAGAAATAGCTTTAAGCAAGAGAGGTGATTATCATTTATTTACCTTTTGCAACAAACAAACAAACAAACAAACAAACAAACAAACAAAAAACAGAAAGAAAGAAAGAGACCAAGTGAAAAGGAAGAACTAAAATGGTATAAAGAGATGTAATATATTAGACTAAAAACTTTAATAGCTTTAATAAGTAAGTGGCCTCCTGTCAGATTGTACCGGTACAATAGAACCAGTGAGACGAGGCCATTTACACCCCAGTGGAAAAGCCATAAATTCTGCAGATGGATGGTGGCAGAGACATTCTTGGGAGGAGTAAATTGCTCTGGCCTTATAACTGCTGTCAGAAAATTTCTAGGACAAAAGAGTCTGTAATGTCAGGGAGTCTTAGACTTATAGAGAAAGAAGTCTTAGAATGTGTTTTTCAAATCACCCCCTTACTTACCCACAGTTGACCCAGGCGATAGTCCCTTGGCCCTTCACTGTCTGGGCGACATCAGAAAGCAGTTTCAGGTGGGAGTCCCCTGATGTAGCTACAGACACAGAATAAAGCGCAGTCAAGCCTCGTTACCAAAGCCGCTCAATAGCCCAGGACAACCCAGAGCCATGAGACACAGGAGACACTGTCATGACAAGCACAGTGAAAAAGAATCGAGTTACAGTGGAGCTCACCGTCTTTCTAAAGCACCGAGTGACGAAGAAAGACATCGCTGAGTTTGGGTTAGAAGGGTGATGGGGGAGCATTTTCTACTACCTTTCAACGGATGGGCTCAGCGAGGGGGTTTAAGTTACATCAGCTTTCAAAATCTTACAATAGTGTGACTAAACAGGAGATGGAAGGATTATAAGGTGACACAAAGACTCTGGATCTAATGAAGCGCTCACTAACTGTGCGACAAATGGGAAAGCATAGCAAACATGTTTGCACCTACTGCATGCTCCCAACAGCAAGGTTTGTGTGGGATCGCCGAGTTTAGAGCGTTCGCAACCACCGGAAACGTGCACAATCTCACAATATGGCTGAGCTGTGCAGCTTGCCTTCTGTGTTAAGAAAGAGAAACTAGTGGGATATAAACTGCACCAGCTAGAATAACACTCTGTGTAATGTTACTGATTTTCATCAGCTACGTCAAGTTAAGTAGATCCCTTTGAGTAAAGTAAACAAAGTGTAATATTCCAGTTCTTGTGCAACGCAGTACATCATTTTTATACTCCCCTGAAACCAAATGTGCGTTGTTCACTGCATAAAGAAAACAGCTCCTCACAATGCTCCAGGCAAAGACTATATTTAGATGCAGGGGCACAGCCACGACTTCCCAGGGTTCTGCCTCGGGGTTGGCAACAAAAACATCTGGCAACTCAGGATCAGGGTATTGTACGGAATAGGAGGTGAGCAGGTACCGAGTGGTTGACAGCGTTAAGGATGATGAATACCAACCAGATCAAAACTCAGCAGGGATGTGACTGACTGCAGAGGCTGGTGATGAACACAGAACAGGGTACGGCTGTGTTTACTCAGGGGGGAATGAATGTGAAGTGCCTTGAGGTATAATCAAGGCCTACATGAGGGCAATCTTCGGTGTCTTTAAAGCAGGAATGTCTGGGTGAAGTTACAGCCGGTGATCAATTCGATGCGCAGCTGGATACATAGAAGCCAATGGGCTAATATAGGCTGATATGGCTCATTAATCAAGAAATATATCTGTGGCTATAAAGAGGCCTCACAGTCCTCTGTGGATTATTGAGCAATATAAGCTTGCTTCTTTTTTATTTTGAACAGGAAGAACTCCTCCTCGGAAATCTGCAAAATGGAATTAGAAGTTGGTGGGGTGCGTAAGGGTTCGCTAATGGATAGCAGGAAACAAAATGTACTTTAGAGCTGTATAATTATATTTGACCATTTTAGCTTCTATTTAACAGCTACTCTTTAATTCCATAAGCATTTCCAATTTCCTTATTGAAATAGACTGCTGCGATCATTCTTTGAAAGCGAGCTAGAGGCTAAAGCTGGGCAAAACATTGTTTCTGAATCCATTTGAAGATACTGTGCTAGAATGTTTTTTAATGAATGCTATCGAATTTGGGCAAAGTGCCACTCCACAAAAGCACTTCCTAATTAGAGCGGGTGATTAAAGGAATTTTAATTAATTTGGTGTTTTCCATCCACAAAAAATCAGACAGTTTCCAATTACAAGAGCAAAAATCATAACAAAAGACAATCAGTGGCACATGCAGTTAACGGGCACGCACCCCTCAAGTTCTCTTAATCTGACTCTGTGAATGTGGCCTTTTTGAACCCCTAATGGTGAATTGTCGGGATGTTGCGCATTAGCTGCACTTACATACCCGCAATTGAATGAAACAGCTCTTGAGAGGCATCTGACTGTACATATCTAGATTAGGATGCTCTTAAAAATAATACACTTAGATATAGTAACTAAATAACTAGTAACTAAGGCTTCCTGAAACTGCAAATGTCATTCTTACCTTCTCTGACAATAACATGACATTGCACGCCCTCAATCTCAAATCATAAAATAACCTAAAACAAATGTGCATTTTCACAATGGTTATCACTAGGGTTGCACAATTAATAAAATTTTCCTCTTAATGATATATTTGGCTTCCCACAATTAAATGAACACAATCTGGGATACTGAAAACACAAGTCACAGCTGTTCCCTGCATCGTATAGTGCAAAGTTTGCACACATTTAACTGCAGTGATATAACACAGATAAGAGATAGTCATACAAAATCGATCAATCAATCAATCAAATGTCTGTCGCAGCAAAAACTGAAGACCTTGTCCCTAGAAGCGATCACCATGTGTTGTTTGGAAATGCAAGTGGAGTTAATCAAGAAGAAATCGTATGCAAACAGTGCTGGAGAGTTGTGCCTGCACTGCAAAGCAATACAACTAACTCACTCATGCATGTGAACTTACTGAATGAATGAAGGCAAAGGGAAACAATGCAGCGGTTGCACATCAAATCCATAAAAGCCAGTCTGTGCAGCGCGTCAGCTCGCAAAGATGCACTGACGTCCCCAACGATGCCACATTCCATTTCCCCAAAAAACGCGTGTCCACTAAACGGGACCGGTTTTATTTAGTGGGAATGCAGCACAACATGGATGTGAAAGCAGTACTGTGTTTACGTGACATTTGTATCACACTAAAAAGCAATGGATAATCAGGAGAAATAATGCTGATCTCAACACTGCTCAAAAATAATTGCGATAATCATTTTGGCCATAGCTGTGCAGCCATAGTTACCACTTTTGTTAACACAATGCATGTGTATGAAATGCATGTTGTTTTCCGGCGCTCCACAACAACCTCTACAGCGACAGTGTTTGAGAGTTACTGAGATAATACCGGCATTATCCACGAGCCATTAACATGATTGTTTATCCCCAACCCCTCCTTTGACAGAAACAGCAGCAAAAACTAAAGGAGTGAATTTGTCCCCTTCGACCAAACGCGCGTTTGTGGAAAAAATCTGCATCCATATATGGTACACCAATCACGAGGGGGATGTCTGCCTTCTCTGACCTGTTTCTGTGTAGAGCACCAGAACGTTTGTTCTCGTCCTGAGCAGCTTCTTGAAGTCTTTGTGGTCACTGACTTTCTCTATGAGAGGAGACACCTTCACTGCCTCCAGCACCGACAGGAGCCACACCTGGTGAAACACACACACATTCACGAATATTACCAAAATAAGATCTCTCCATAGCATTAAATGTAGAAAAAAGACAAATTATTATTTAGTAAATTAGTCCATTTCAGAACGAATCAATAAATCAGTGTTTTCAGGTTAGATAAGTATTCACTTTATACATTAAGTGGTGACCTAGTCCTTATGAAACCACAAGCCCCACTCATAAAAACACACAATATTTACTGAGTATTCGTTGAACCAAACATGTATATGAAAGCATCAACACTGCATTTATACAGTTACTGATTATCTTTCCTTTACAGTGGTACAAACAAGACAGAATGTTGCTTATAAAAATCATCCTATACAGAGAGTGGGTTCAGCAGACGGCCACAGGAGGGGATTTGTATCATTAGTCTGAACGGCTCCTTTAACTTTTCAGACACTGGTAGGTGAGCTAATACTGTGAAAGTCCTAATATGGAAAACAAATCCCACACTGAGAGGCGTGCACTTTAATCAAAGACAAATTATGGAATTAAAAAAAGAGCGAGAGAGAGAAGACTGGTTATACTCTGCCATATAAAGTTATTTCCGTGCATTGTAATCATCTCTCTGCCATCACCATTCATTAAAAAGCCCTTCATTTCTGCCTACGGAGAACTAAATTAGACACCAAACATGGCCTGCTCCCTCAGTGATGGCTGATATAACCTGGAAACAAGCACCTGTCAGGCTTACTTTCTAATTTTAATTCTCCACTTGATTTTCTCCTGTTGTGAGACTACAAGGAACAAAACGAAACTGTTTTCTGTAAACCATCTATAAACTTCAAAATTAACACAGAGCTTAAAAGGATTAGAGGAGGCAACTTAAATACCCCATATTGCATACAGTATATATCATATATAATGTGAGGAATATTAAATATGGGGTTGGGGTTTGTTTTCGTTTTGTAACTTGTGCAGTGGTCTTATTACACTGATGTGACAAGATAAACACTAGCTGTGTAAGCATTTGTTTTGGACCCATGGGAAGCAGATGGCAAAGGGTGGGATAATTAGAGGCTACCTGGGTGACACTTGTCTAAATAGGTAGGCATTCAGTGGTTATGACAGCTGGGTGGAGGCGAGATCAGGATGAGGTGAGAAGAGATGGCAGGCTGTCTTATTTATCCAAGACATGAAATGTGATGCTTCATGGTCCCCAAGAAGGATTAGAGTCAAGTTAACCAAATTTGATTCTTGCTTTATCAGTTACTACTTCCTAAATATTCAATGATGTTCTGAAACAGTCTTTCTGGTACACATAATGACGAACATAAAGCCATAAATGGTGGATCCATAGTCTAACGGTTTAAACCAGGGGTGGGGAACTCCAGGCCTACAGGGCCGGTGTCCTGCAGGTTCTAGATCTCACCCTGGGTCAACACACCTGAATCAAATGATTAGTTCATTACCAGCCTCTGGAGAACTTCATGACATTTTGAGGAGGTTTTTTTTTTATCCATTTAAATCAGCTGTGTTGGATCAAGGACACATCTAAAACCTGCAGGACACCGGCCCTTGAGGCCTGGAGTTCCTCACCCCTGGTTTCCACAATTGCTGGCAAGTGAAAGGTTGCTGGTGCAGTTCCAGCTAGAGATGCAAAACCCTTTTAAGGTTGCATCAGGAAGACTATCTGGTGTAAAAAAGAAAGATGTGGTACCTGCTGTGGTGACCTCTTGTGACAGGGAAGGAGCTGAAGGTAGCTTTTATCAAGCCACCAGTGGAGCTGTTGGTTACTTGATTGGGAAAGGAACAAAGTAAAGTGGTGCAACCTAACACATAGTGCACCACGGAACTCAGACATAGATCTTAATGAAAACTAAATGATGGGGAAACAAATACAAAAATGACAATAAATACATTGACACCATGAGTCTTTGCTTTGGGCAAGAGGAGCACAGTGAGTTTCTCAAACCAACATTCATTGTAATAATCAAATTATTACCACACTGATTTTTTTGTTCTTTTGTTTTTCTTTCTAAATTGCTGTCGGCTTGAAAAGTGACTCTGAAAAGAGTGTCCTGCTAATTCATATTTGAGTTGAAAAGGGGCCCAAAATGACCCTGTGTTAGAGCAAAACAGTATTTCAAACCACTGTGGCACTATAATGCATTCATTTTGCATTTATATAAAGTCCTAGCAGTAAGGCTTTCACACACAGGCTGTTTCCTTTACTGAGTAAGGAGTAAACAGATGCTGCTAATTAAATGCATTTAATTAACCGATCATTAGTAAGAGCGACCGCAACTGTAAAAGCAGAAGTTTTGGGAGTTGGGTGGTCTGATCAGATGTGTGTTAACACAATAGCAAGGTAGAAACATCAGTAGTGATCTTACAGAAGCAATTGCTGCTGCTCAGTAAGCTGTGAGGGGGTTAAAAGGCCATTTCCAAACAATTTGAAGTCCATTATTCTATAGTGAGATTATTCACACGTGAAAAACATTCAAGACAGTTGTCAGTCTTCCCAGGAGCTGGACATCCCAGCCAGTTCACCCCAAGTTCAGACCGCGAAACACTCAGAAGTTACAGGCCTCAGTCAGTATACTAAATGTTAAAGTTCATGACAGCACAATTAGAAAACCACTGAGCAAGTATGGCTTTTTGCAAGAGTTGTAAAGGAGAAACACTCTTCGCTCTAAAAGGAACATGGCAGCACAGGTTAGATTTGCATTAAGTTTGGATCTGAAGAAAACCACAAGACTTCTGGAGCAATATCCTTTGGACAGACACAACCCAAGTGGGGATGTCATTAAGATGACCATAAAAAACCTCTGCATACTAAAGTAGTCTAGTCAAATAGGAGTCCATCTGCTATAGGCCTCTTCTTGTCTAGCCTCATATTTTCATATTATTATGTTTAGTCCTTCTCCGCTCTTAAAACCCCAGTAAATCATTAATAAATCATGTATTTACATAGCCATACATATACATGCACTGGTGTTGAGTTAAAACAACGTTAGACTCAGATGGTTATCTGGAAATAGGATTTAATGAATCGACAGTTCTGTCTAATATGAAGCAAGCTGCCATCTTTGGCAAAAGTTAGAAACTTTCCAGAGCCAACTTTCAAACCTTCCAGCCATGTTTGATATTTCAGAGAGTTTCCAGCAATTGGAACAAAATTTCCTAATTTGGCTGTTGTAAGGAACAAAGTGATTAGGCCAACAAAGCTTGGTTTAATGAAGAAAAACAGTTCATCAAGAGATGAACTTTAAACTGAAAGGTTGGATGCAAGTAAAGTTCTGCTGGTAACTGGTGTTTTTGCAAAACTCAAGGACAGAAACTGATTTCTACTGTCAAAGTCTGTTATTGTACTTTATAAGCGCCTTACACCAACCAAAGTGTGTGTCATCTTCAAGTGGTAGATGCGCAATAATAGAAATAACAAGACAGCCTTCAAAAGTGACAGACCCATTGAGAAGTAGCATTACCACACCACCAATGATTTATGCTAGAGTTTTCTTACAATCGGGCACATGCATAGAAGGCTAAACTAGAAGAACGCAGAGGTTAACTTCAAGTGCAATCAGATGAGATGTGGGTTAAAAGCAACTGAAAAAGAATAGTTGGAATAAGAATGTGGTTCCTTTTCACAGCCTTTGGCTTATTCGCCGAATGCTGGTGGTGCTTTTCTTTCTGTAGTTGCTAGCCTTGTGCAATAAATAGCAATTATTGATGATAAATGTGAAAGTACATAAGTATAATAAGTACAGGACACCATTTCCTATCAGATAACAGCAGTCTTGAAACACTTGCCTTGGTATCGCAATCATTCAGTTCAACTCCCCATGTATTTATAGCAAATTCTGGTTCTTTTTGTCTTATGGAGACAGAAGTTAAACGAGCCCACAATATACTTTGTACAGTAAATCATTCTAAAAATGAACATTTTTCATTATTTGCATCACATTTAAAGAATGTAATTAATTTATTCGGTTATTTATTGAAAATATATGAAAATGTTACATTTTTGGAGACATTAGTCTTTATTATGTTCATCCTTAAACTCTTCTAATTCAAAAAAGACCCTGAACAGGTTAAAATGGAGCATGATGCATTCAGTATCAGTACCAGGAAAGAAATTAGCATATTCATAAATAGTCCTCTATGGTTTCAAAGCAGTCTTTGAATCAAGATGACGTATTTATGGGGGGAAAAAAAATTACATGGTGCACTGTGCTACGGTCTGAGAAGATTGGTGAATTGCATATGCAAATGTATATATTACCATTAGGGCATAATGATCTATTTTTCCCCTGAATTTCTAGTAACTGACCCACATGACGATTGCTAAGTGGAATGTAAATTTCATGAATATGTCTACGGTTTCTGAACACTCAATCACTTGTGCAATCAGGCTACTGTGGTCCATAAAAATCGAATGGTTAATGATTAAAGTTTGACTTAAATGGATCACAAGCCACTACCGCCCAGGAGAAACTGATCTGAAACTAATATTTTACAATTGCACATAATGTTTATCTCCTATTGATAATTGCTTATGATGAAAACTAAGAAGATATATGCTTCTTTAAAGTGCTCATGTCCCCACTGTCATTGATGAGTCTGTTCAAGTGTTTAAATCCAACAATGTTAGACCCACTTCACAGAAAGACTCGCGAATGCTCGCTAACAGCAGCTAACAGAGTATAACAGCAGCTAACACTTGCATATACAGAAGTATCACTATCATCAGACAGAAGTAAGTTTCACTGACTCATTAACTCGTACCGACTCTATTCCCAAGTTTTACAGCTTAGTCCAGAGTAAAGAGACACGGACACCTTGCATTTAATATCTTAGGTAATCAGCAGAATGACACCCTACACTGAATACTGTACTTGTCCTGTATGGCCTGACATTAATTTTACGATACACCGTATCATGAAAGCTTTAATGCAAACTTAAACCTGATGTGTTCCAATTTCATACCAGATGCAAGACAGAGAAATTCCTGCATGTGTCACAAAGAGCAGAATTTTTTGGGGGGTATTTTTTGGGGGTGCTCTGGGAGTATGGGGTGTCTGGCCCATTGCTATGGGCCATTCATCCTTATACAACCGTTGCAAGAGCTTGGTCTGCATAGCTGGCAATAAGTCGCACCTAGAAATTATGGACAGAATTTCTAGGTGCAGCCAAGTGGCGGAAGGCTTTCACTTGGGTGGGCTCAGAATCCCATTTCTGCTTTTTGCGGATGATGTGGTTCTGTTGGCTTCATCAGGTGATGGCCTCCAGCTCGCTTTGGAACGGTTTGCGGCAGAGTGTGAAGCGGTGGGAATGAGAATCAGCACCTCCAAATCTGAGGCCATGGTCCTCAGCCGGAAAAGGGTGGAGTGTCCACTCCAGGTCAGGGACAAGTTCTTGCCCAAAGTGGAGGAGTTTAAGTATCTCGGGGTCTTGTTCACGAGTGATGGGAGAAGGGAGCGGGAGATCGACAGACGGATCGGTGCTGCGGCTGCAGTGATGCGGACGCTGTGCCGGTCTGTTGTGGTGAAGAGAGCTGAGTGTAAAAGCGAAGCTATCAGTTTCTATGGTCACGAGCTGTGGGTAGTGACCGAAAGAACGTGATCGCGGATACAAGCGGCGGAAATGGGCTTCCTCTGAAGGGTGGCTGGCCTCTCCCTTAGAGATAGGGTGAGAAGTTTGGGCATTCGGGAGGAGCTCAGAGTAGAGAGCTACTCCGTCACATCAAAAGGAGCCAGCTGAGGTGGTTCGGGCATCTAACAAAGATGCCTTCTGGGTGAGGTGTTTCGGGCATGTCCCACAGGGAGGAGGCCCGAGGCAGACCCAGGACACAGAGGGAGGTTTGGGCTTCTCTGCTTGGGCTGCTGCCCCCACAACCCAGGCCCGGATAAGCGGAAGAAGATGGATGGATGGAATTTCATGTTGAAATCGTTAAGTGAGCAACGTATTTACTAAGCAAACACATGTATCCTTCTGCTAGTACACTGAATCATTATGCTGTCAGTTGACATTACTGACAAAGGGTCAATCACCTTCAGTCTGATGTGAAAGTCTTAAAATTAATTTGTCATTAAGATTACATTCAGTCTGAGTTATCACAGGAAGTACTGAAACCACAACAAAGAAAAGCTGACAACTTGAAAATAATACATTTTGAAATATTTATTCTGTTCAATCAAAATATAACACTCCATATTAAGTTGTGACTGCTGCTGATTAGCATACAATCTCAAATACCCCCCCCCACAATACAGCAAATTAACAACAGCAGGATGCTCTGTAATACAATGCATTGATTGACTACTAATTACCAAAAACCTGACCTCTGTAGCTTTATATCAGGGGTGTCAAACATAAGGCCCAGGGTTCAGAATCACTCAGTTTTTTCTACTTGAATACCTCCCCCATTCTCAATCATACTACACCAAACTAATAGATAAACCAATTTCTTTAATTTACCACAGCAATATTTCTTTATCATGTAGAAAACTGAGATTTACTCTCAAAATTGTGCTTTTTTTCTTATATTAACATATCTGAAGGATTCGCTGTGGCGGCTGATTACATAGAGATCTTAAAAAAAAAAAAAATTAAAATGTATGTATCGAATTTGATCCACTTGACCTTACAGGGTTAAGAGCATATTTTTGTTATCGTTTTCACTGTGTGGTTTTATTTGATCTTTTATCATAATAAAAGGTCTTATGTTCAATATAATAATAATAAAAATAATAAATTTTATTTATAGGCAAAATCACAGTATGCATAAAATTGGAAAACACCATAGAATTAAAAGTCAATACATCAACAGAACAGGCAATCTTTAAAAGATGTGTTTTCTTAAAAAGATGTGCTTTAATACTGGCTTTAAAGATAAGGAGAAAAATATAATCCTGATAGAAGTATGGTCTGTTTTAAATCAGTTGAAAAGCCTGATTATCTATAATAATAAAAATAATAATGATGATGATAACAAAACTGTGAGAGCACTAAAATTCAATAAAGAACCTTTTTACAGTCATACCAACCAGCACTGTGTTGTACCTATAACTATGTTGCATATTCCTGTAATTTCTGACTATCTGATGAACATCATACATTATATGAACATGCTGAAATTTAGGGATGTGTCCAGTGGTAGATATTACCTGATAAGATAATAATAGCTGATTTAATAGATTTTTCCTATTTCAAAATATTAATATGAGAAAGCTCTGACATTACAGTTTCATCACGTTCAAACAAGAAATAAAATGTTATCATGGAGTCTGATTAAGTAGGATTTAATACTTCACAGACCATCAAGACTGTCACTGATGAAAGGATAAGGCTCATTCCACATTTTTCTTCAAGAAAAAAAAAAGGCAAACCAAGAATTAGTTTATGAATATATAATCCAAGTCTTATCATTTCAATTCTAGTTAACCGCTCAGTCATATCCCCAGTTTACTGCTTGGTTAATGAATTAGTAAATACCATCTTAATGTTGTGTATTAAGCTGAAATACACCAGTGTTCTTAAAATCCGGTTACAGATTAGAGTGCCAGTTTTTCAGAGACCTCAACCTAAGGACATCTTTGTTCGAGCGACCCATCAGCAGAATAACCAATAAACAGAAATCCCACTAGTGGCTAGCAACCACCAAGCTGTGTACCACAACAACAGCTCCAAAAGCTCTGCTCACCTACCATCGCTGTGAGAGCCATTATAATTGTGTTGTGTTCGTACCTTCCCAACATTGCATTTCCCCATTATCGCCAACCTCTACAGGTGGACAACCTCATTGGTACAAAGCAGATGAATAGAGATTAGATACAAGGGGAGCAGCACTCATTTTTCACAGGTATCAGACTCCACTGGGAATGCTAAATGAGAACGAGGAACACAAAGCAGGAAAAGAAAAACAAGCTTCTTTTGTTTTACCTCTGTACTCTACAGAGGTAAATTGCCCCTAATTCCACTTGGTGAGTCAACTCAAGAGAAATAATTACCTTTATTACCAATTTGATTTTGGCAAACACAATCTGGAGACACAATATAATCTGACAGCACTAAAAGCCGCAGCTTTTAAAAAACAACTCTCTAAATATCACAAAGGATTTAGTGCCAAACTGTTTTCGGTTTGTTTATCTGATACGGAACGTCCATAGAACGTAAAATAATATGTCTGGGATAAGCTGATATCAGCTAATAACAACGTCTTGATGCTTGTTCAATCATGCATCTGGACGGAGCGTTTTCAATGGGAGAAACGTTTGACAATTTGCATATTAATGGTCAAGGAACTGACCTCACAGCCCATTGTTTATTCAATGGGCTGGTTTCAGTTTACTGTGCAAATGTACTGTTTATACGGTTGGGGAAACCTGCAGTGAGCTGAGACTAAAGAAGTCACTTGGATGAGTGACGAAACGTTTCTCCCATTGAAAACGCCACGTCAAGATGAACAGAATCAACCTTTTGGGAGCTAATAACAACCCGCCAACAATTCAGTCAGACTCATAACATTAATGGCTCAGTTGCACTAGAGTTTAAATAGGACAGCAACTGCCTTGTAGCTATGAAAATCTGACAGTTGCTCAGCGATTGCATTGATATTCTTGAGAGTTGTTGCAGCGACTAAGTTGCAAGGTGACTTCACAGATCACCGGCAGGAGGAAATCTATCTCTGAATAATCACAGTTCAACTCTGACTGCAATCAATCTCAGAAAGATTGACAATGGTTTGCACCTTATTGCCAACTAATTTATCAACACAGACAATACATTGTCATCAATTTGAGTCAGTCTGCAAAGTCTTTTCAATAGGGGACTGGCCAGTGCCATTGTCACTCTGCAGTTAAATCACAATCCTGCTGCAACTATGTCATTATTTTAATTCCTGTTTCAAATATACGAGGTTCTGAATGGACTGTGGATGCAAGTAGTTAACAGGAATTCTGTGTATTCGCCATATTAACACAGCCAGACTGTAAATGGTTGCAGACCTGCTTCCCATCTTTAAAGTAACCTTTTCAAAGGCAGTGAGATTGCAAGTTTGTTGCACCTGGTTGCAATAATGTGCTGTGATCTCCAACCTCTGTTTCTCCTGCTGGGACTGTAGCAAAAAAAAGACAAGCTGAAGAAAATTGAAACAAAAAAACAACAAAAAAAAAAAAAGACAAGCTGAAGAAAACTGAAACAAAAAAACCCCCACATATCAAATCCAAGCTCAAAGCCAAAAAGGGCACAATCACTTAAACACGTACAAATATGAAACATCCATTCTCATGAAGGTAATCTACCTGAAATGCGTTCATCATCACTAATTACAACCCTGCATATGCCTCAGAAGGCAGAGGAAATCCATTAGTAGGTTATACAACTACCTTCCTCCTCTGCCATAAAAGGTATATCCCATCACGTCACTGCAGAAAAATGTGGTGCACACCAAGCAGCAGGTGCCCTAGCCCCTGCCTGCGAGCCCACACCCTCCATCTGCTCTGACAAATCTGCTTAATAAATGGCATCCAGTTCTAGGGGCAGTACTGAATCAGCACAAATCACACCAGTGTTTGTCAAGCACTTGCCTTGAGTTTCCTATGACTAATGAGCCATTCAGGTGTAGCTGGTGTGTGTGGACTGGCTGATTGTAAAGGAAGCTATTTAGCATCTGATAACACACACACACACACACACACACACACACACACACACACACAGACACAGACTGCTGATTTAGAGGCCTCTTAGCTTTCAAATGAGCAGAGGAGCAATCAATTAGCCGCTTTTGCAACTATCACATTTCAGCTATCGCTGACGGACGTCACGAGAGAAGTTTGGCCTACTAACACACTGCTGAGCCAGTGCTGTGAAATAAAGCATGAATGATTTTCTGGTACCGACCAAACATTTTAGCAGAAATCTTTGACAAAGAGTCAAATATGAACTCATTTTAGTTTGTATAGCATCAAATCACAACAACAGCTGCCTTATATTATAAGGTAAAGCCATCACGATAACGCACATAGAACCCCAACAATCAGATGACCCCCTGTGAGCAGGCACTGGGTGACAGTGGGAAGGAAAAACTCCCTTTTAACAGGAAGAAACATCCAGCAGAACCAGGCTCAGGGAGGGGCGGGGCCATCTGCTAGGACAAGCTGAAGGTGATAAGTGGAAGACACACAGATATCAATAATAACTAATGACTAAATGCTGTCGTGTAGATGTGAACCTTTAGAATGACCAGGATTTCTATACTATTACTCCTAAAATTTAGGCCAATCTTCATGTGATTTAAAACTATAGGCAAACACATTTTACCAAAGAAATAAGAAATAGACTAATCACTCAGAGCACTGCTTTGTAAAGTAAGGGAACCTTTGTGCTAATGATTTCTCTAAAAGCTACTTAGATTAAGATGTTCCAAATCAGAAAGAGGGGTACCCCTCACTATAATTAAAGGTATAAAAAGTCTGGTCCCTGGTTGGTGTGAAGCACTTTAATCACAACAACTTTCACTGTACTTTTTCCAGCATGGTTGACATGCACAATGCTGGCAAAGCCACAATTTTTAAAGCTTCATGTGTCCACATTAACACAAACTGACAACAAATAGGGGAAAGAGAACGCCATGCAATCCAGAAAGAGGTTAAAAAAGAACCAGACTAACAGCAAAACACCAACAGATACGTCTACAACTTCCAACAATAAGAAACACCTGCCATGTCACAAGTTTGGCAAAGGCCAAGTGGACGCTCTACAACACTTGCGGGACAATGACGCAAACGCTGAACCTTCAACAAAATGCATAATCCTTATATTAGGAAGGTATTAGGCTTTTTTACCTGAGGGCGCCCTGCAGTTATTTAGAGAACAATGTAAGCTAAACCGTTTCAATAAAGTTAGAGAAGTATGTCAGGGCACTTTTCCATGCCCTGAAGCTTAGGAGAAGTTTGGTGACGCAACAAGAGAACGAACCAAATCCAATCAACAACAGAATGGTGGGAAAAAAAATAAAAGGTTTTCAAAGGGTCAATCCACAGTGCTGACTTCAAACTAACCCAGATATTGCGTCATGTCCTCAGGAAGGCCGTTCAATTAAAACCACCAACAAATACTGATGACCTAAAACGGCTATAGCTGGAAGGAGCTTCCGAAACTCCTCTTCATCATTGTCCAACTCTTTTTAGGACCTATGAGAAATGTCTTAAAGATTCTACACATGATAAATTTAGTCTTTTCCTTTTTCCACCCAGGACCAAGCAATTATTTATAATGCTCAAAACACACATGAAGGCACAATTTTTAGTGTTTTATTAAGTTTAAGAGTATACATTTTTTATTGCAAGTAAAATTGCCAGTACATCATCTTCTTCAGATAAACAGCAATCAGAAATAACATGTAAAGTATTACGACATGTATTAATTTAACAAGCAATCGCTAATGGCCCTCTGAGTGTGGTTACGACAGTGTGTGGATATAATTAAAGTCTAAAATACATGTTCAACACTACAAATACCACAAAGATATGTTTCGGGGAACACATCAATAAAGCCCCCTCCATCCCCATGGCTACTGCTAACGCTGCTATTTCTGTAAATGTGTAAACAAAATGTCAGTGAAAGAAGGTAGGGCCACACATTGATTTTTCTGGCCTGAAAAAAGAAGTGCGTCATTGACAAGGAGACATAATTTTAAAGTTACCAGCCATGGGCAAGCAATCCAGATAGTTAATTGTGTATATGGGGTGGGTGTGGGTGGGGTGTGTGTCTGAGAGTGTGTGTGTGTGAGAGAAGGGTGTTTGGATTAAATTGTTTTGACAGGCAGGCCTTTACCACCCAGACAGCTGGCCTCTAACAAAGTGCTGCAGTGGTTTATCACCTCCCATACAGAATCACCTACAAACACCCGACAGTGCTACCTAACACCCAAAGAGGCTTTATCAAGAGCCAAGAGAAAATCCCAGTGGATCATAGCACAGGAACTACTGTGGAATAACTCCAACATCCTGAGCAATAAATTGCACATTTCCTTTCATGATATCACATATCAGTTTTGATGCCCGGCATCTAGCTTGGTCTGCTTCTACCGGCAGATGATGGAGCCTTCAAAGCTGCTGCTGGATTCACCTGCCGTCACAAAGCACTTATCAGGCCGAATATATTGAAATCTGCCGGTTCTGATGAGGTCCAGTAGACTCAAGTTTAAATTGGGCTGGAAGAGGTCGAAATTGAAGAAATTTGATTTTTGTCCTGTTTTAATAATAAACACCAGCTGAATAAATTGACTCCATGTTTCTGCTGTGGATGTAAATGCCGTAAAATTACAGCAGAGAGTAAGCACTTGAACAGCACAGTCACTATTTACTCCCAAGAGCTGTGGCACAGTGCCAACGTGTCACACAGTATCACTGTCAAATGCATATATACAGAGTGTACTGTGCACACACACACACACACCCACACACACACCCAAGTACCACCCTTGTGTGCGAAAGGCTGCTTCACAACAGGAAGCAGAGCAGGAAAAGGTCTGCATCAGTAACCGTGGTCTAAAGTGGCATGAATGTCACTCTACATTACAGAGCTAGCTCGCTTTTTAGAGCTGAGACGATGAACCGATTCCCTGTTTAAAGGGTGCTCGCACACTTTACCTTCTTTATTACGGTACACTTTGCAGGCTTCTATTTAATTTAAGATATCTTCCCAGAGTTCCGGGGAGCTATTGTCCTCCATTTATCATCTCTCTGCAATATGAAAATCAACTGGAGCACATCAGTGTAGGTTTTTCCTAAAGTTATAAATGTTTAAGCAGTTACAACAGCACATCTGACATCTTAACACACTTTTGTTTAGTCTAACATTTTAGAAGCCGTGTCCCTGTTGTGTGTTTTGGATGTTATTATGTCTACAGAGTGAAGAATCTTCATTTGTCCTTGGGCTCCACACGTGAGTGTCCCAACAAACCTCACGGACATAAAGCTCTGTGTGACTCCAGGAACACCTACATAGGAGGGCCGTCCTTACTGTTAATGCTTATATAACATCATTAATCGCATGAAAACACCAAAGATTCACTTACTCTATGCTAGGGGTGTCAAACATAAAGCCCTGGGGCCAGAATCAGTCCGCTAAAGATTCCAATCTGTCCACTGGAAAGCTTTGGAAAATGTAAAGGAGGGGATACAATTTTAGACTTTTAACTGTAGTTTCCTATGTTTTACAGCTTTTTCTACTGAGAATGACCTCCTCCATTCATGCTACACCAAAGTCAATAAGTAATAGACAAACAATTAAATGACAGCAACGTCCTGTTTTTCCACTGTCAACTATAGAAACCTATGACTTTTACAATGGGCTGACAGTGGAAGGAAGAGGAACAGGACATTCTGTCAATGAACACAACACAAATTCCCCGTTTTATAATTGCAGGACAGTCTGCATATGAAGCCAACACCACTTATTCTATTTTTTATCATGTAGGAAAAACTGAGATGTACTGCTGAAAGTTCTTCCTTTTCTTATGTCAAAATATCTCAGGGATTAAATGTGTAGCTAAACTTCTTCACACTGACAGACAGAGTTTCACAGGTCTGGCCCACTTAAGATCAAAGTGGGCTGTACGTGGCCCACAATGTAAAATGAGTTTGGCATCTCTGCTCTGTAAAGGTGTTGAGTTCTGTGGCAAATTCGCAGGCAATTTTCCCCATGATCGCTCATTTTACCGAGCAAGACCAAGTTAGAGTCACGAGTTTTCTTATCCTAAATTATATTGCACAAGAGTCAACATATTTCCTGTTTGATACAATTAAATTAGGGCACATGAACAAGTTGTGACACGTCACACCACACGGAGGGAGACTGCACAGCCTACTGTCCTGCTTCCAAAGGGCACTTGAGCTGCATGCTCCCCAACTGCCAGTCAGTGGTCAACAGCCAGACCCGCACTGTGCAAGTCACTTCAGTTTGCAACTTTCAGTTCCACTTAAGAGTGAAAATGAATGGGCTGCTGAGCTGCGACCGTGGAGTGTAAGTCTAACATGCCCGGCGAGTGCAACAAAAGCGGCATGTGCAGCATAAGCTGTGACAGAAAGGTAGGTAGGCTATCTGAGGAGCCCCGGTTGTCCGGACTTTACCGGACGGTTTACGGTTTAGAAACATGGGAGGGACCCCGTGTGTGCACATGCGACCGCCGGCCAGAAGCCGCTGATTGCGGGCAGCTACATAAATAAATCCAGTGTTAATACCTGCGCCACACACACCGCAGTGCCCCCCTGTTACTATTACTAGCTGCTTAAATCTGGGCACCAAGTTCAGTCAAGGGCTGTCAACTTCCCTCCTGCACCTCCTGCACCTCCTGCACCTCCTGCACGGACAGGCTAGGAGACGCGGAGAGGAGGAGCGATTTAGATTTATTTTAAAAAATAATTTCTCTTCTGTATTGAGGGATGGCACAAACCGGAGCACAGCGACGCACTTTAAACGAAACACACAAGAGGTTCGTGTGACTCACCAGCAACACCAACGTTAACATTTTCGCCTCTCTCATCCGACTCCCGTAGCGATTCCAAGAGGCCATGATGCCGTTGCCACGTCTGGATACGCAGGCGCATTCGCTTTTCCACGGAATCTTGAGCAGGGCGCAAGGGTTTTTGGGAAATGTAGTCCTGAGCGGGGGAGGCAGCAAACGTCATGGGGGAGCTATTGCACCTGCTACCCCCCCACCCAACACACACACACACACACACACACACACAGGTTAGCACCGAGTGTAAGAACTGTAGTCTACGTGGTTTTTGTTTTTATCGGACTAATGCAGACATATTGAAGGACAATTAATTACACGAGGGGCTAATTAGTAAATTGGCTTGTGATTGAAAGGATCTTAATTAGCTCTTTATCAATTGGACTTCCACTCCTGCTGAAAAATTGGCTTGATGAAATGTGCTCCACAACATCTGATTTAAGCAACGTTTGGCGCAAGGTGAATAGAATAAAATATAATAGAACAGAATAGATGTGGAGATTTGTAGAAAATTGCGTACAGTGATAACACACTGTATAACTACAAAAAAGGGGCCAATCAAATACCCCGTTTAATCCATATACGTCAGTGAAGAATAGAACACAATAGACAGTGATCCTCTATAAACATATGTTTCTTTCGGATGTGCCCATCAAGTCTTTTTTGACACTAAAGAAAACACATCTACAGGATAGAATGACAGTGTTTTTAGAATGGAATTTGACTTGCTCTGATGTTATCCTTATTGTCATCTTGAAATTCAATAGTAAAGAAATTAAAAAGTTTCGTTTGTTTGTTTTTATTTGCATGTATTAGTTTTTGCCATTGTAATTGGCCTAGGACATAGCTAAGAATTTCCTGTAAATTTTAGGCTTGTTGAATGTAAATAGACTAGAGTAGTAACAAAACAGAAAAGTGTATAACCATAACTTGTGTTCCCTGTTTAAGCTTCGCTGTTTACTTGCCAAGCAGGGAAACACTCACATTCCCAGTGGACCTTTATTGCCCGGTTACCCCGACGGCAGGTAGGCTGCTGTTGCGTCCCAGACAACAACACGCAGGGCAAACCTTTCCCAGAAAATCCCTTTGGTCTTTTCTTAACTCAGTGCGGCTGTTTCTGCACTGGACATAGGCTGTGTTGCGACACACTCTGCTCTCCGGGGTGTCCGTGCGTATTTTCCTCCCGATTGCGCTTGCAAATCGGACTCCTACTCCCCCCCACCCTCCTCACCACCCCCATTCCTCCACTCCTCCCCGCTCTCCCCCAACCCGGTGGTATCGTCCGACGGTAAAGAAGAGAGAGCGCAGTTGTCGGCTGCAGGTCTCTCGGAGAGGAACGCGCAGCGGCTGAGGAAACAAGACTAGAACCCGTCTCTATTCTGGCTCCACAGCTTAAAAACTGCGACTGTGATTCTCTTCTTATCTCTACCTGGCATTCTCATCAACTTAGGGAATACAAACATCTTACAAGGTAAAAGAAAAATCACTTTTCTCTTCTTTTCCACTGCAAAATACCTGGGAGGACTAATACAAAGCACTTTTTGGGTGTGTTGTGCACCAGTTTCCAGCTTGTATCCCGCTTCAGATTTACGAAATGGATTGCAGTTCGACTTTGACTGAGATGTTTGATTTTTGTTTTTTTCATATTAAAGGCAAATCAGCACAATAGCCTGCTGCAGCTTAGCTGACTTGCACAGATAAAATAAATAAGGGACCCTCCATCACTAATGGATTGGCTACTCGAAAGCTTTATTCAGCCATGCTGTGGGGTCCGTTTCTCTCTGGACCATTTTTCTATCAGAGCGGTGTTTGAGCAGTGGGGCTGTGTTTTTATCCTAAATGTCAGACACTTTGCGGATATCATCTTTTTCCCACTTTAACTGCTTGAGGCGAAGTGATTTGTCCGTTGATATAGCGTGTTATTCAGAGCTGCTCCTTTATGTCTCGCCAGTTTTACTTTCCACTCACGTTTCATCCCAGGATCAGAGGCGCATTTGTGGGCTGCAGGAGCTGGCTGTGCCTGCCACATTAGCACTGCCTCAAACTTACTTTGTGCTCCACGCTGTCCTGTAGTCCCGGTATACTGGCAAGAGGTGAACTTAAAAAAGCAACCTCGTTGGGAAACTTGTTCCCCTTGTTAGGAGATATGTTTGGGAAGGAAAGTGCATTTTTTGGGAGACTGTGCGCCTATAGTCGGCATTTCTCTTTTTAAATATTTGTGTGCGCGGTAACCCAATTTGGCGGTTCAAAAGTGTGGTGTAAAATCGACCACCTTGTCTTTTCTTCCCGACTGTGCAAGTGAATTTTATTGTCTGACTTAAATACAGCTAGTAATGACCTCATTGCTCATCACTTCCGATAACAGATTAACAGCTTTTACGCACGGGTTGAGCAGCCTTGCGCACAACGTTTCGGGTGTTTTGTTCTTTCCCAATCCCAGGAAACGTTAGTGAGGCTAATTCTGCACGAGAACACTCAGAAAATATTCATGAGCTTGTCACTTGGATGAATAGCTTCTCCATGTCTCCCCGATAAAGACACTTCAGATTTGTAATAGTTTAAATTGTAAAGCTGTCCAGGAAAACGCGCCCGAGGCTGCGAATTTCGACCAAAGAGATACCCTATTATAAAAGAAATAGGTCAGTTTCATTTTGCGTAAATTTGAGTTGATTATCCTGAAATGAATTGTCAAGAGCTCCAAAGCGGACCGTGTTGTAGCAGAGCAACAGAGGGCAGTGTTGAGCGGCACTGTACAGCTGTGGCGACACCTTGCCAGGTAACGTCTGCTGTATCTTGTGCTGGATCTGCTGTGACTACAGTTACAGACAATCTGCACGCACACAAGTTTGGTCAAATGAGCATGCAAAGAGACTTTTTTCATGAATTATTGCTTGACTGATTTTTCTTTTTGTTTTAATCAGTCGATCAAATGTCAAAAGCTTACGCACAAACTTTTATCTGGAGGCAGTTCACTGAGAACAGTTTTCAGAGAAATTTAGCGGCTGGAATTTTTAAGGCTTAAAATATTAAATCTTCCATTCCCCCCCGACCAAATTAATCAAACAGCTTATTCAACTGAAAGCTATTTTCCTGCAACAGCGACCATCATCACTGGGCTCTTGGAAGCTTTTGTGGTGCTGCACTCTATTCATCTGTAGCTTTTTTATGTTTTTATTGATCCCCAGTTGTTCAGTTTCTTCAGCATTGTAAATTAATGTATTATTCATTAACACTCAAATAGCTCTCGAATGCACCATGGCTGGTGTGAGTTTTGGCAAAGGTGATGATATAATCCTTTTTTTTATTGCAGCTTGTTTTTTTCCATACAACAGACAAGAAAAAAACTTATTTAATATCCTCAATTAGCTACAATTAGTAATCCACTAAAGACAGCTTCATAGTGGTAATTTCCCACTTCCCTTTCTGTGGAATAACAGGGATCAACTCCATCACAATCCAGTTATAATTGATCACTTCAGCTGCCGTAACAAAAGAATTTCCCAGATATGGGATGAATAAATTTGCCACATCATCTTATTTCATCTCATCTGATCATCAACCCACCCCCACCCCACATTGGCATAACTATTGCTTTTATTTTGTTCATTCATCAATATGTGTGAAACTACCATATCTCCCTCATCTTTTGATTGATATTCATCCATTTGACAGGTTTTGTCAGGCCCAGATGCTTGTCATATGGATCATTAACGCTTTTGTTATTTGGAGAGCTGTTTTTAGTATCCTGGGTCACTCCATTCAAATGGAAAGTAGGTTTTCATCTTTGATGAATTTATGAGGGCTCTTGACAGGTCCTGGTGGGGCAGAATCAGACCTGCCAAGCAGAAAGAGATCTGGATAACCCCCCTGCAACCTATCCCCCTCCAGCTATCCTCTTAGAACTACTCTACGTTCACTTTCCCCTTCTTTCTCATTTTATCCCCGACATCCATGTAGCTACAGCGCGTGGAAGTGTTTTGTTTTCCCAATGTTATCCAGGGGTCATGTATCTCCGTGGCATCTAATGGCGACATAAATAATTCATTTCCATTACCAAATATGATAGGTGTGGAATAGACGAGCCGGCGGCCTTTTCATCAGATTTTTAATGATGCATATTTAGACGGGGCCAAGTGAGATATTTCTGTTGTCGGGCATCATTTGAGATGCGGTGAACGGATATGAAAGTTTAATGTCCGGAGAACTTGATCTGTCCTCTCCTCCGTCTGACGAGGATGACACGCTCAATATGGTCTGACCATCGCAGGTGCGCGAGTGTTGCCGTGAGCACGTCTCGTCTAAAGCGATAACAGACGGATACAGATAAGAAGTGTGATTGTGTCGGGTTTGATGCCACTTTCCTCGCGCAGTTACCCTTCATATAGCTCCAGTTGTATAAAGATGGAAAAGGAGCTTGAAGGATAAAAATAACAATAACTCTTGCTGTTGACAGACTGTTTTGTCATTTCAAGGTGTAGGTTTTCACCATCCAAGAAATCAAAGCAGAGAGTGGAAACTGACAGCTTTCACAGAGCGATATCTCTGCTGTTAGTCTGTCATTCAGCTGTTTGACTTTTCATGCACGTCAAACAGGCTGTCCAGGACATCTGCTGCCACCCGTGTGAACCACACCTCACTTTATTTATGCACTCTTATCATCTTATGTCTTTTTTGAACCCTGACTTGAGAGTTCCAACAAAAAAAAACAAAAAACACCCCTAAAAACCAAAAACCCGTCTCTGCACTTTCAGGAAGGATGCCTTTATGGCTACAAAGTAATGAGTGGCTTGCAGAGGTGCACACTTCTGCCTGTTGGTCCTTATTTTGCACCCCTTTGTGTGTGTATGTGTGTGTCCTTGCTATGTGGAAGTAAAGAAAAGAGATTTTTTACAGTTTTAAAGTGGCCTTCTGGAGCAGGATTCACATGGTAATCAGGTCAGGGTGCACTGAGGAAAAACAAAGCTGTCCAAAAGCGGAGAGAGGGTGCAAAAGACGTGCTGTTTTCTTTCTTTCTTTCTTTTTTTTGTTAAGATATTTCAAGGAGTGTGAAGAGACACATGGAGAGATGCTGCCTTAAAGTGGCTCTGTATATTCAGAACACTGCAGCCACATTGGAGTGTCTGTTGCTCTCTGTTATGTTAATATAACGCCAGATTTGAAATAACAGCGTCAGACACTATGATTTGAGGTGGCAGCCCTCGCCTCAATACTCGCCGTGGTCTTTATACTGAGAATACAAAGCTCTGCTGCCGAGTCACCTGAATGCGATTATGTTGTCCCACAGTGCTGACATAAATGTTGCCATTTTCCATTCACACACACACACAGACACACACCGAGGCTCGATTGAGGTCCTGAGCCTCATTTTATTCGAAATGAAATCATTCCTCAGCTATGTGACAACTTAGAGAAACATTCAAATTTTGGCTCAGGCTTGTTTCTTGCTCTTTTTTTTCTTTTTTGGAGGTTGATGTGAGTGTTTTGTGGCCAATTTTACTGTCAGAAACAAACTGCAGCTTGACAGATGCACTTTGCCTCACCGCCGCCGCAGCACCCTGATGAGAATCTGCCTCTGATTTTTTTTTTTAGCTCAGTCTTTTGTTAATGACAGACTCGGTTTGAGGAGGAACGTGTACTTGCAATAAGCAGACAGTTTGAGCCGTCAGCAGAGGGAGGCCGAGCGGTCTGAGCTGGTGGGTGGAAATGAATAATTCCACAGTGTCTGTCTGGGTCCCCTCAGCCTCCCCAGATCTCATTGTTTCTGAATGCAGAGTGTACTTGGCGTGGCCTTCACTCACGCTGTCTGGCTGTTTGTAACCTGGCCTTTCTCTGCTTTGACAGACAACCTCGTTGTCTGTGAAATCCGGTACGGCAGCATCGTCTCTGCCCCCTGTCTGCAACCCTGCTAATTAAAGCTTGATGCGACCCAACAGTCTCAATTTGTCTGTGGAACGTTATCATCATTGTTTCCCCCTCTGCTATTTACAAACAAGGAGAATAGAGATAAAAATGGAAAGCCTGTCAAGCAGGAGGAGAAACTTGATTTTTTTGAAGCTTTAAATGGTTATTGGAGTTTTAAATTAGCATGCAACAGATTATGTTTCATATTTTCCATATGTGAGAATTCGCTGCTTATCTTGTTGGCTGAAACATTTAAACTTTGGTCTTGGGGAGCTAGTGATGAACAGCCTCCGCATTTTCTAAGAATTTCCAGATTAAAGGATTAATTGGTTAATAAAATGAGGCAATTAACAAACTGCTCCTTAATAATAAAAAACAATTAATAGCAGGTGTGGTTTGAATAAAGGTGATTCTCAAACTTGCACTCGCACTCTGTTCCGCATTTGGAGGGCAGCTGCACTGGATGTGCATTCTTCCCAACATGAGAATATTCCGGGATTTCTATCTTTTTCCACACGTTCTCATTGTTACCCCTCTTGGCCATTAGACGAGGTGTGCGAGAACGCGCGTCGTGAGCGAGCGTGCGCTCATACGCGCATATGTGCATGTCTGAGCAATTTGATTTTTTCTCTTTGTGTGCATGCGAAGCGGACGTGAAGGCATGTGCCTTTTCTCTCCCATCCCTCCTCCGTTCAGCCTCGGCAAGGTCTGAGCAAAGCCGGAATAAAAGGGGAGCGAGAGGAGGAGAAAGTACTCCCACAGTTGATTTGACTATTGTGAGGGGGAGGAACACTATTTCCATTGATGCTCTGGATGCACGGCTCAAACCCCCAGAAGCTTTAGGAAGGGAGCTCATTCAAGGCTTGGTGTGACCCAGAGGACTGATTTGGAAGATGGGTGTTGAGCCCATTGTGGGGACGGTGGGAACATTGTTCCCATTCCACCGCTTTAATACTACTGTGAACCACTGGCTCTGTGAGATGGATGGGCTCTCAGGTTGTCTGTTTTCGCTCTAAAGACACTGGAGAGGTCTTTTATAGTGGAAGTCTCTTGAATCTTCCAAGTCAAAGAGATTGTTTCTGCACTTTCTTATGAAAGAACCTATTGCAGTTTCTAGATAGAATAGATTAGATTTTTGTGTTTGTTTTGGGGTTTTTTCTGTAAAAAAAAGAAAAAAAAGAAAATGTAATTTGGAAAAGTAATTTTAGGATCTGCTCTCTTTGCTCTCAGAGGAATCATAGTTGAGTGACAAATCATTAACAGATCTGGCAATTGTTCAAAAGTAAAATCACATATATTTACCTTTGATTTTGTCATAGCTGCAAAGAAGAAAGAACAGGATGCTGTACCTCTGCAAAAACTCTAATATAGAAGAGATCAGTGTGTTGGCCCCAAGCCTCCACCTGCAAGTCAAGTCAGTTCGCATGAAATGGGTCAAGAAATCATAAATCACAATTTTGCTTTTGCTTTGGAACCTGTTCACATTCCCGCCTCTGTTATAACCTTTGATTTAAGGACAAAAGCTGCCCTTCAAAAACTGAAACAAACAAACAAACTTAGAACAGGGCATCAGACGGCACTGATTTCCTTTCTCAATTCCTTTGGCTAAAGCAAGTAGTTTGATTGCTTAAACCTTCTGGATGGTATTGAGAATGTAAGAGCACTTATTTTGAATGTCTGAGTTTATCTGGCATTACTCAGAGTGGATTTGGACTTTTTTAATACAATGCTGAAAGATCAGCGAACTACACAGAGGGGGTAAAGAGCTAAAACCTGCGGCAGTCTGAGGGGCTTTGAAAGCTAGAAAGAAGTTTGTGATTCCAGGTCTATGTAACAAAAACAAAACTGTGTATAATTGCAATCATCTTCATTTCCAAAAGACATTTGTCAAGTGATGAACCGTCTATCTATTTAAACTCCCAGGAGAAGAAGGCGAGCACTTCCTTTTATGTTGTTGATTGAACCGCAGCTCTCATGATCGTGATCTATCGAATCGTGCGAGAATTCAGCTGCCTTACAAGGTGACTTTACTGCAGTGAATGAACGCCATTCTTTCTCAACAGCCCCTTCACTTGTTTGTTTCCATGTAGGCGTTGAAGAGCACTGTCTGAAAAGTTGCTGCGCGCTTTCCTGTAGGTGTTTCTTTGAACCGAGATCTGGTAAAAAAGCAAAGCCTGAGCATGATGATATGTATTTTCATTCCTCTATGGAAGCATCTGGATTGCTACGTTTTGCCGTATAGAAATTCAGGTATGTGGAGCAAAATATAAACACAATGGAAATTGGTTCTCTGAAACCTGACCTAAGCCTGAACGAACAAAGCATAAATAAACCACGTTGAGGTCGACAGAAGTGCTGGTATTTTTCATTCATACACTTTAAACATAAAACTGGGGAGATTATACGACTAGGAGTCTATAAAAACTACACTCGGCTGTATAAAGTGTTCAAATATTGTTAAGTGGCTTCATCAAACTCATACTTTTGCTTTCGAGTCGTCAACATTCCTCTCAGGGATCTCAGGGCTTCAGGTATTTTGCTTCAAAAAGACCCATTGTGTGCAGCTTTTAGAAGCCTCTCCTAATAGACTAAGGCTCATTTTTACTCCGGCGTACCCTCTAAAATGATTATATCTCTCCAAATGGAGTCACACGGTGAGATCTAAACTCCTTTCTTGAGTTTGTGCTCTGTGAAGTAATAGGTTTGAAGGAGGCAGTGCAAACAAGGCTTAAACTGATATGCAGAGGCAACTCATGCACTCCTCATCTAGCTTTTTATTTACATGCTGACAGGAAATGGAACAACTATATACATTATTTGCTTTTGTTTGAGACTATTTGGCATGCTAAGAAGCTGCCATTATTCAGTATGTGACTTCAATAGTACCAGGGGCTTTGGAGACTATCAGATAAAGCTGATGAGAATTCCTGATGTGTTTACTTGACATTCGTTTGCGGTATTTTAGATTTTTATCAGCAGCCTCTGATAGGTCGTAGAACTGGCTCATTAGAAAGCGCAGCACATGCATCTCTGCCGGTCAGCAATCTGGCGTTTGTGAGCGCGCCTGTTTGTTTGTTTGAGTATCCATGTGTTTGTGTCCGAACATATGCGTGTCTGCTTCTGTTGTGTACATTTGCAGTAATGGCTAGAAAATCAGCAGCAGTTAGTGAAAGCGGGCAGCTGGTCTCCGATTATACTGTTACCCACATCCCCACATTCACGTAGCATGTATAATTGGACAACCACATGTCAGGATGCGATGTGCAGCATGAGCCTAATGATTCTGCAGCGCTAAATACGATTCAGTGGCGTTGTCCTTCTTCCAGATAATGGCTTGAAATGTAATGCAAGTGGAGAGGAGAGAATGACAGAGTTGTCCTGGGATCCTGAGAGCGCCGTGGGATAGTTGTCATCGTTTTTATGAGTCTATGATGTATGAAGGTTGAAAAAGTCCTTATTATTGTACAGGAACAGTGAAAATATGGTTAATATTATGCTGCCATGATGTTACGTGCCGTGTAAGCGCCCACTCTTTCCTCCCACAAATACCTGAAACATTTCAAAGCATTTCCAGAACAAAGAATAGAGGACAGTGGAAACAAAAGCACAACTTTTCACTTGTAGCACCAGCTTTAGAAGGACAAAAGAGAGGACGTATAGGGAATTTCGAATGTGTTTTTCTTTTGATATAAGGAAATAACATTTTACAGAAAGATGGGAACATTATAAATAACCGTTTGACATACTGGTGATATCATCGCAGCGTATCTATGTAAAAAGTAAATAGGAGACAGAGTGTTAACATTGTACGTCCATGGGAGAGCACGCTGCGGCTTCCCAGTTGGCAATACATGCTAGGAATGCCACAAACACAACAACCCAGCTGATCGAGCCAGGTAGAGCGCAAACAGGTACATAAATAACTACACGTGAAAGTTCATGTCTTGTGTGTCTAAAAGAAAAAAACATATCAGCCAATATATTTGAATATCAGATTTTTAAACTGCCAAATATCGGTATCGGTATCAGTCGTGTCTTAAAAATCCTATATCAGCTGGGCTCTGCTTTGCTGCTTTGAACTAGTGGATAACGCCACGTCGACAACTCCAAAGCCAAGTATAGCTCCAGTAAGATCAAATGCGCTGAAGTGCACTGACACAGAGATCCCACATGCTGTTTTTTGTTGCTTTTTGATGTCTACTTTGTCACGCTGTTCGCCCTTTGTTTTTTTCTGATTTCCCTTTAGTGTGACAAGTTCACATTTCCCCATCTAAATGTTTTATGCAGTTTGTATTATCGCTGCCCTGACCAGATAACAAGAGGCATGCGTGTTGAATAATTACTTATCCCCTCAGGTACCACAGTGAAATCCGCAAAAAACCCTTTTGTTACCTAATCTTCACAGCTGCGTTATTCTTCTTCTCTATCCAAAACAATCAAGGCCTGCTGTCAGCCTTCTCCAGAAAATCAGCATATATAGACGTGTACTTTTACAAGACGCAGCACGGTTCTGAATTGAGAAATGAGGGACAAAGGGAAGCAACAACAGAGAGCATATACACTTATTTTGTGTGGCAGCTATAGACCTATTTCACATCTGAGGTGTCAAAACATTTCAGCTTTTTCAGAGAGAATCCGATCAGGCTATTATTCATTGTCTACGTCTGTTTTTTTTTTGGTTTTTTTCCTGTCTGTTTGACCTGCGTAGCAATGAGCACTCAGCAATACTCCAGCTTAACCTGACAGACTTTCAGGAGAAATTATTCTGCCGTGTCTTTTGACCTTTTTGTGTGGCTCTTGCCAGAAATCTCTTGGTTTTAAGCCAACAAGCAGACCGGAATTTGTTCTTTTTCTCCGCCAAAGTGGCTGATTTGTGATTCATGCTGCGTGCGAGCTGTATACGCTCAATTCTGGATGTGAGGCTGACAGGGGAATAGTGCTGCAAGACTGTAGCCTTAATTAAGGACTCATTAGCTAACAGGTGCTGAACACTGAGAACATATACGAGCACAGGTCTGAAATGAGCGTAACAGTAAGTACTGTGAGTGCAGGCCCTTCAGATTGTGACCATGGTCCTTATTTGAAGTTGAACATTGAACAAAGGTTGCTGTGTCTTTGGCCAATGACAAGTCTGACGGGCAAGTCAACAAAGTGGAGCAGAAAGCACGACGCGTCTACGCTCTGCCCCCTCTGGCTTTAAGTGTTCAATCATAAACACATTTTTGTGCCCCACTACCTCTACAGCACTGCTGAGTCGGGTACGCAGTTAGCTTTGGTTACTATGGCGATAGAAGTGGCTCTCGGTGGGGGCAGGAGGGTCTGCTTGAGACTGAAGCAGAAAGAGAAAGAGAGGAGTGTGACAGTGATTAATGTCCTGGCAGAAACAGAGACAGTCAACTCTCAGAGCCCCGTTGTCACCATCAGAGTATTAAAAAGCACGCCGCGCCCAGCACCTCGTCTCAAAAGCACCAGAATGGCTGGAGGTTTAATCACAGTCATGTGAATTATTTATTACATAAAAATCTATTACTTTTTGACTTGGTGGATGAAAGCGAGAGTAAATTGAAATGTTGGATTAAGCCAAGAAGGAAATGAGATTCACCTGCGTGTCTCCTAAAATCAATCCTCTCCATCCCGCTGATTAATGGCAGAACATTTGTCTCAGCATCTTGCACTGAGGTAAATGCATCTTATTCCAAAAACGTCAAACAAGTCGAAGTGGCCTTTTTTCCCCACCCCCGGGTGGCGAGGGGAGAAGGGGCTACTGTTGAGTCACATGGCTCTCCGATTACCGTGCAGCCTGTTAACAAGGAAGCGAAGTGATGGAAGACCGTGGGCCAAGCGTCTGCATGATAGAGATAAGCGGCCAACTGTGCATCCTCTATCCACCACCGCATCCAACCCCTCCACCCCCAACAAGAACACTCAGGAAATACTATGCCTGGATATTTAACCAGCAGGGTTCAATGATGGAAAAACTTTAGTATGTGGCTATATTTGCACAAAAAAACCCCACTCACGTGCACAAACCCTCCTTGTATTGGACACACTTTTGTATGGGAAAAAAACTCTTAAAGCTTTGTCACGGTGACTGTCCCTCTTTCATGTGGCCCACCTGGATGCTTAGGCCAATTAGAGCTCCTTTTCAGGATCTTGTTCTCTTCCCGGGATTTTGCACATCACTGCACTTTTCCTTCCTCTGCTTCTTTTTACTCCACCAACCCGCTGCAACACTGTGGCTGAAATCCTTTGTTGGGTCACTATACTGCCCAGTGTGTGAGCGTCACGTACTGCTGTTAATCTCCTTCAGTAACCTCTGCACCTGGAATCCATGTCCACCACCTACAGACATCTTTTGCTCTCTGTTACCTGACCCTCTGGGTTTCCATCTCATGTTGGTTACAGTGCAGTGACAGTACAGTGCTTGTGTGAGACCTTTTTAAAAGGCATAAAGAATTGGCTCCACATATATAGGCAGTATTTCAAGAGATAACATAACCTTGCAATGTTCCCCAAACCTACAATGCTTAATAAATTTATTAGACCACCACCCAATGTAAGGTTTATGTTTAAATTAACAGTATTTCTGCAATAGTTAATCCACCAGCATGTGCAACCGTTTTAATCCAAATAATATTTTTAACTCTAAATGATAATTATTGCTGTTATTTGAAAAAAGCAGAAAAAAATAGTAGAGCACAGCATTGTCTTGCCAAATTACTGTTATTTATGTGCGTTTCTAAACACACGTGTCAGACAGTTTTATTTGCGTTCTCCTGTGTTTCTGACAGGTGCTCTAATAAATTTGTTAAGCACTGTATATAGCTTCTTCAATGGACTCCAGTGCAATAAATGGGAGGCTGGGTTTTACGTTTTTAATTTCTGTTTACAAAAGGCTTAAGAAACACAGCAGGAAAGCAGTGGAGCACTTTCTAGCTATGTGTAAATCAGATGGTGGAAGTTTGATGGCAGAGTAAATGTCTGCCCCCACTCACAGCAGATTGCTCTTGCTAGTGTTGGCCACCAGCCCCATTCATCACCCGCCATGAGCGGTTTTCTTTTAAGTATGGCTCAGGTCCCAGCGGAGGTTTTGAATGTGTAGTGTCCCTCTGAATGCTAAATGTATTGTTAAACAGACATTTGGAGCAAGGACTGAGAACACCTCATTTATTTATCTGTGTGTGCTCTCATTTATGTCTCAGCTCTCAGATTTTTTTTTAACTCTTTCACCCATAAAGACAACATTTGATGACCTCCCCTGTACTCACAAACCTCAGTGTATATCAATAAAGATGTGGTTTGAGGGCCGTTAGATTACTCTCAGTAACTCTATAAGCAGGTCTAAAATATGACAGAAACCACTCAATTTAGACAAGAGCTTCAAGGGCTACTCCTAGTAGATTTTCAAGGGGTAAAGAGTTAAATTAATTTCAGACCTTCACTTACTAGCATTTAAACTTTTCAGCCACTGACTGTATATAAAATAATCACATAACCATCACGATGTTTTCTGGACTAGATTTTGAAGCCTCTGTGTTTTTGTGTGTTTTAAGAATTTGGACGAGGATGATGTGATAAGCTATTGCTAGCTAGCATGCTTGGTTAGCAAGCTGCACACATTAACTGTATGTAAAGCACAGACACAGATACAGATACTTACCACTTAGCTTTCAGTCACACACACAAAGGGGGGAATTGTGCATTTCCTGACCAGTTTCTGGGAGTTGGTGTCAGTCACTGTGACACTGATAGCTAAAGCCTACAGCCCTAGAGACCAGTCATGCACAGCTAGACCCTGGCCTAGGCGAGCTTGACTAGTCTCGCCTAGACTGGTTTAAGTGGAGTCTTTTGGCAGTCGCTAGCATAAAACTGGTCACCAAAAAACGTCCTCGCCATTGCTTTAGTTGCTCACAGATTGCTGTGGTCGCCAGTTTGCATGGAAGTAAACATGCAAGTTTTTCGAAATGTGTTGATTGCAGCATTAAATCATTAAAGTTTAGTTTGGGGGGAAACTTTCTCTATTTCTGGAGGCGAGTGTTTGCAGACAAGCTGGAATTTGCCATTAGTTGTCAGCCACATGTCACATTTTTCAGTAAATACTAGAGGCTCAAGCTCAGGTGTCATCATGTGACAAAGATGTATAGTGTCAGTAAGGAGATAAAATGTGGCTTATATGTGAAAAAAAAAAAACATATTGAAGGATTGTTTGCTGAGACAAAAACATGTTAATACCTAGAATGAATATCAGCAACACCAGTGAAAAAGACTGAGGAGTGCAACTTAAAAAAAGCAGTAACACGAGGGAATAATTTTAGATTTAGGCCAACATGCATATCCTAAACAAGTGAAGGAATAAAATGCATAAACAAATTATGCTGTGAGGTATTCCCGTCACATTTTTCTCTGTCATAATGCCCTGCTTGTCCCTCCTCATTCTAATGTGTCCTTGTAGTATCTTAAACTATATCAATGTCCAGAGATGTGACCTTGTTATTTCTGTGCCTCCTCTCAGCTGCACTGAATCTAATTTACATCTAACCCACAAGGCTTTATTTACTTGATTACACTACAGTGGTTTGGTCTGTTAACACAAACCTGGCTGGATGAATGGTGGGATGGTGATGGAGGCAGGCAGATGAATACTTACATCACGTCACTGCAACAGCACTGGCAATTACCACGGGGTCAGACAAGCCTGTGTGTGTTGTTTAGACACATGCTGCTCTCTCATTTTCTGTGGTGCTCTGGTTTCGCCTCTCATTCCAGCTCCTGTGAATTATGTCGCCCGTGGGGACATGGGAAAGAAATACTCTTCACACAGCTCTCTCAAACAGCTTTTAAGCTGCAGACGTGGCTTCTAAAAGTTTTAGAGGCTCTGAAAGACTGTGAGACATGTTGTGATGCGGCAAGCACAATCAGCAGACGCAAAGAAATAGGGCTTGGGCACACAAACTGAATCTCCAAGAGCACCTCAGATTGCGTTTTCATGGGCAGCAGAGCAAAATGCAAAAAGGCCTGGCAGAAGTTGAATAGAAAGAGGAGGGTGTGGTGACTTACAACCTCCTCAAGCAATGAGACTTTATACTGTTTGTCCAAAAGTCTGAACGTTTGCAGCTTTGCCTGATGTCTGGCTGCTGCAGAGTGGGACAATGTAAGCACGCATCACCACAGATTCTGTGCCAAAGACAGATGTTGGGCTTTTAGTTAAGCCTTACAGTGACAGGAGAAATTAATAATGAAATAAAATGTGACAATGTGATACATTTCAATAGTAGAAGATGAGAAATTGATAGAAAAGTTTGAAAGGAAGCCGTGACACTCAGGATTTATGAGGTGCTGTAATCCTAATTGTCCAACATAGGAAACAACAGAAAACCAAGTTATAAGCGGCGGGTCTCAGGTGGTTGTAGTTATTAGCAGAAGCCAGGTGTCTTTTGCATACTCTCAAGCTGCCTGCACTGGTCATGAAGATAGGGTTCTTTGACTCAGACAGCAGGCTGGCGCAGCTCAGAAGCTGTTATTACATGCCCATATCTCAGTTTACACGTGGAAGGGTCTTCTGTATGCAGAGCTCACCCTGAAAGGACAGATTGTTTAGCTATCAGTGTTCGCAATACCCATAACCTGTGGCTTGCAGCAGGTGGAAATGGGTTCATGGCACCCAAGGCTGAGTGCATCTTTGGATATGAATTTGTTAAAACTAAAATATCTAAAGTTCAGCAGTGGTTGAAACTCATACGAGTTTGGCTGGAATGAAAACTTTGCACTACTTCTCCTCTACTCTTAAAAGAAAAAAGTGTTTTATTGTTGGGATTATTCTGTTTGGATAAGGCATTCCACATTAATGCTCGAAGACAAGCATGAAGATGTGATTGTAATAACCTCCACTCTTCTTGGAACACTTTAATTCTGGAACCTTTCTGTGGGGGAATTAATCCCATTCAGCCGTTCGATCATTACTGTAATCCAACGCTAATGTTGGCTGATAAATCTTGGCTCGCCGAGAGCATTCCAGGTGTTGAATGGGGATCTCTGAGCTCTGTGCAGGCCAGTCGAGTTCCTCTGCAACAAAACTGGGACAAGCATTTCCCCGTGGGCTTGGTTTGGCTTATGCACAGAGGCGATGTGGTGTTCAAACAGGAACACGTCTGGGAAGGCATTGCTTAAACATCATTATATTTATGGACTTTATTTGATTGGGATCAAAGGATTTTTAACCACTGGGCTATTTTCTGTGGTTCGCTGTCCCATGTGTATGAAGTGCATATGTATTAAACATGTGGCATGGTGCAAGATTCCAGTTAACACTCACAGTTGGACTGGAAACTTGTTTCTCTTAGCTTTATTCGCAGCAGAGTAGCCTGCTCCAGTCACCCTCGATGCCCCCTGCTGCTTTGACAGCATGCCCCTGCTGGCAGGATGCCCAGACATCCTTAGCGATTTGCAAATCAGCAGTGGTGGCGGCCATGCCCACGCGTCTTTGACTTTGCCGAAGATGTGCTCCTATTCATTAAGGCAGCACAAACGACAGAGGGCCGTTTGTGCTGTGGGGTGCGAGGGATAACCAAGACATAAAACACGGGCCCGTTGGTCAAGGACGGCCAATTTGTGTTGGCTAGACTTCATTTAACTTTAGGTGTCATTTCTCTGTCCCTTCTGTTTTGTTTCTGCTTCTTTGTGCCTCTCTTCCGTGTTGTCATTTGTTTTTGCATGAAGAAAGTAAGTGCAGGTGATCTAAATGAGCGTTTTCCAGTGGCCGCATTTTTCTGTGATGGATATTTATTAGCAGGAAGCTCCTGGTGCGTCTTCAATTCATTGCTCTTCCGTGAGTTGTGTGTCTTGGATTAGTTTCATTTTAGATTCAATCAAAATCTGATTTTTTTTTTACAATCTTTCACTGGTAATAAATGCGGCACCCTGGATCTGTAGAAGATTTGAATGGACTTGCATTTTAACTTTTTGTTTTCTCTTGTAATTTCCACAAGCAGCAGGTGTTGCAAACAGAGTCTGACAGCTAATAGTTTTGAGTATTCAGAAACTCACTTTTAAACTCATATCCTACAAGAGTTTGCAAGTTTATGAAGCAGAGCATCAGTGCATCTGTTGTTTAAATCAACCCAACAAAGCATGAACTCTCCCTTCCTCCCACAGTCCTATTGGATCAGGACAACCGGTGATTCTAAATTGCCCATAGGTGTGAATGTCTGTCTCTATGTGTCAGTCCTGCAACAGGTTGGTAAAATATCCACGGTGTACTCTGTGGCAGCTGGATCCAGCCCCTTCTTGATCCTGAATTAAATAGGTGGAAGAAACTGAATGTGTTCAGTAAACTTTTTTGAATGTTTGCCGTCTTATTAATGGATGAACTTAGTCACGCCGCCATGAAAATACAGGGAAAAATTGCAAGAAATCTTGTTTGCCAGCTGGCTGGAGACTTTGTGTGTGAAGTTTCTCCCTGCGTCTCCAGCTTGCTCCAACAGTCCAAAGACATGCATGGGTTATGTTAACTGACAATTCTATATTGGCCGTGTGTCTCTCTGTGTTAGCCCTGGTGTCGCTGTTTTTGCCCCGTGGGAGCTGCGTTCGGCTCTGTAGGCAGTGTATATGTTAAAACAGTCTTCTCTCTGGTTTTCTGTTCCTGTTCTTATCAATGAAATGCTTCTACAACTTTGGAATGCTGAATATTAACAGTATATAGAACAACGATAATTCTATTAGCTTTCAACAGCGAGATCAGTGCTGTCAAACCCTGATGAAAAATACTTGCTGAATGCTGACAGGGTATCTAATCTTTTCGAATAATTGTTTTAATATTCGACAGTCCAGCAGTGGATACCCATTAAGTTGAAATGTGGACACAAAACCTGTGATCATTTTCCCGGGTTGCATAAAAACTGAAGAAAAAAAATCACTGTTAAAAGGAGAAAGTAGTTTTTTAGTGGCTAACTTGGAATTATGATGGAAACCTCTTCTGTAACCCATTGAGCTGATATGGTTCCATAATTTCTAAGTACTGTAGTTTTAGATCAGTATTAAAAGCCATAATGGTGACATTGTGATGACTGAGGCAGCTCAGATCTGTGATGCAGCAGAATGACCTGGGGTGCTATAAAATATTCTGAAATAAAAAGACCCTGGCCTGAATCCAGCATCATGGCCCTGCATCTGCTGACAACAGCCATTTGATACTGAGGACAGAGGACAGGACACTGCTCTTTGCTACTGTATACGTGCATGTTTATGTGTTCCCTCATACTCCCTGTGATCTAGTGTGGTGACTTTAGCCTCCAGGGACAGCCAGACAGCTAGCTGGCACAGGAATGTGACAGAGGCTAAAAGACTTATGCCACCTCAAGCCATCGTCTCCCTCCGATGCCACTTCTCGTTTTTGTCTTTTGTTTTGGTGCCAGACTCTAAATACACCACAGGTGGATGATTTCAAAGCACACTGTAAAACCCAAGGCTATGAGTGAGGAATCTAAGATGCACAACTGACAAAAATGATCTTTTTTTTTTTTTTTTTGCTGGCTGATGATAAAGGCATTACTATCCATTCAGCCTGAGTGGAGTGATGCAAAATATGCGCTCTGGAGCTATTGAGAAGCTTTGGTTGTAAAGCATAGTTTATCTTGTTTGTGGTTTTTATGTCTGAATGACCATATTCTTCCTAAATTGCTGCTTTTCTTTGGCTCTGTTGCTGACTGAGTCAAACCCATTTCATGCTTATTGTGATTGCGGTACATCTATCACAGCACATCACTCAGCCTCCATAGCTGTTTGTGGTTTAGTTACACAAACCGCAGTGGCACTTTGTTCAGTGGCTTCTTTATAATCCCTTCATTTAAAGGCTTTCCTTCAGATTTCTATGAATTAATATTAAGACACCTTGAGACAGTTGTATTGAAACTGCCCGTAATCACACATTTGAGCTTCAAAGAAGGCTTTCTTAAGCTGAACAACATATCCCAACCTTTAATTTAGCTCTGAGCACTTAAATTGTCCAATCAGTTTGGATTTAGTGACTTTAAAACCTTAAATTTAGACAAAATTATATCACAAAAATCAAGATTTAAATAAATGTCAGTCATTAATAAAAATAAGTAGGATATTGGCCTAAAACTGTCAATGATCTCACTATTAGATCTTTAGGTTTATAGAAATATTAATGAAATTTTTCACCTGTAAAACAAACAAATAACAAATTTATTAAGCAAAGGTTGCAAAACACTGAGGCCATTTTGGGTTTTTTTTGCATAAGAGACACTTGAAATACAGTAGAGCCTGCTGCCCTTTTCACAAGGCCAGAGTGATATTTAGATATTCCAGCAGCTACTGCAAGCTCAACCGCTGATCAGAGTGTAAATGATAATCTCATGAGTCAGGAAACACTAATGTTATTGAACCTCCTCTTAAAATTTGCAGCTGCGACAGATTTGATGCAACAGAGAGGAAACACATGCTACATAAATTTTAGCCACACTAACACAGAGAAGCATTTCTTCAGTGGCTGTGCCATGCCTGGCATCCTTCAAAAAACAGCAGCGGCTGCATTTTTATGCTGTAACAGATAGGCCTCGGTCCTGGCACACAGCCCTCCAGGGGAGAAAATGACTTAATTAACACTGCTATATTATCTAAGTAATAGCCACACTAGGTTTTTCCTATGACAGATTGCTGTATATTAACATTTTGGGTCCCCAAGGCTCTGTTTCTAATTGCTCTCTGTAAAAGCATCCAGTTGTTGGCTGTTAAGTAAGCAGGTTTCGTTACTTACTAACGGGGAAGAAAGAAATTATGCCATATGAATGTCACTGTTTCAGAGTGGGCAAAAGTATCAGCCCACAACTGTTAACCTCTGAGTTCAGGTGTTTTCAGTCCTGTTGAATCAGGTGTGTAAAATCGAGCACCTAGCTGTACGGTCAGCCTTTACACACATTTGTGAAAGAAAGTTTTGTAATAGGATCCAACTATTGCAACAAGTGAATTTGTGAAATTTCTTCTTTTTGAAATTTCTCATGCAGACTTAATAATTGCAAAGGCCTAAACCTCTTCTGGCATTAACATCAGCACAAGAACTGTGCACCAGGAGCTTCGTGGCATGGGTTTCCACTTGGGCTGGGCCATATCATAGCTCACTGTAATACCAGTATAATGTTAAGCAATGATAAGAAAATGAAATCTCGTGATAGAATATGGGTAAAACGCGCATGCGCAGTGCCTTTGTTTTTATACGCACATGGTGGAAAAAGAATGGCGGCGACGGAGAATGAGAAGGGTGAAAGCGGAACGTCGAATGAAACAGATGAACCAGAATTGGTTTGTAAAAATGGTTCAGCTTCAGTGGTGTGGAACTGGTTTGGCTTTCGTCCCTCAGATACACACCAAAGTACATTTTTTGGTAGAGCATGCAAGCAGGCCGTTATTACCGAACTGATTTTATGTGGCGCTCAAAAATCTGTCAAAAATGTTTTAGTACGGCTTTGCTAAGCTACGATGCCGCACCGCTTGATCGATTGTCGGAGCATTACGGCTACCGTAGTCGGGAGCCTCGCAGAGTAATACTACTGTGCTTCAACATAATATTACCACATTGTGTGTGTATAACCTCTTTTTAAGTTTTGTGGATATTACACATGGTTATGCTGAGGATATGTCGGCCAGTTTCCACTGGAAATGCCTTTTGGTTAAACTGTCAGCAAGGAATTTGCATTTGCACTGTTAAAGTTTTATAAAGCTTTAATGCACATAAAAAACAGCTGCTTGTTTAAGTGAAAATACATTGATGGGGTTTTTTTGCACTAATAAAGTTGTGGAGTTGTAAAGTATTTTGTCTCGCGTCAGTTATATCGTTATCGCAAATTTTCAAATATATATCGTGATAAATATTTTTGGCCTTATTGCCCTGCTCTAGTTTCCACGTATAAGTGGCCCAGCACTTTTGTCTATCCAGTGCATCTATACAAGGTTCTTCTTGTCTCCTTCTGAACCTTTTTTTGCCTTTTCTGAGAACATTGTTCTTTCTCCTTTTTGGTGCTGTCGACTTTCTGCAGTGAGATTCTGTAACTGGTGGCAATGTGAAAACTGGTCCGATTGGTTATGATGGGGGCATTTCATAGCAATTACATTGAGCTAGCAACATTTAGTTTATGATCAAAACCCTTCTATTGCCACTTTAATAACAAGTTGTGTTTGTTTTTAGATTTCAGTGTTTTCAGGCACTTTTGAATGACTTTATACCCCCCGTGTCCCCAAGAACCAAGAATTGTTTTGCAGCAGCCTCCTAGATGCCATAAAGTGAAATGAAGCAGAAATTGAATAAGGGTGGTTTTAAAGTTGTTGGAGGCAACACTGGCCTCATTCACGCCAGATTGTATCCCAGCAAGCTTTGATCCGCTGCTTTGAGAGGCCTGACAGAAGAGGGATGCTTAGATCACAACTTTGATTGCTTCACAGAGTTGTGCTCGGAAATGTTCTTTCTTCGCCCGCCTGATGAAACCTGAATTAATAATGTATCACTTGCAAACTACCTTGTGTTGACTCGTGCAGGTTGTGCAGAGGGCACCTTAAGTTTGTTTAAAGTGTTGTCAGAAGTAAGTTAATTATGTTGTGTTAGCTCAAACATTTTGTCAGAGTGGATTGGGAATCAGTTGGAAGCAGGCTTTCAGAACGCACACGATACCCACGCCTATGCACGCTCAGACAGTGTAGCACGCTTTAGTGCTTCCTTTTATTCCCCCCCTCAGGCCGAGCTCTCTTTGAACCCAAATTAATAGCCTTCTTTACTGCATCACATATAATTTGAACCTGTCTCTCCGTTCTGCAACTCAATCTTAATTGCTAAGTGCCTCCATTTCAAGAGTTGTTAAGCAAACTGCGTGTATGACGGATGAGTCTGTGGCAGTAAACACCAAATTACTTCATCAAACGCTCTTTCTGTCTTCCCGGTGCCTTTCAAAAAGTCAGGAACTCTTTGCTGTCGTCCCAGGAGAAGAATTCGATAACAGACAGGGGCATTGGTTACCTGCCACTTTCCTTTTTCTTTAGTTATATCGTCACAGCTCGATGATGAATGGGGGTTTCATTTCTGCACTTTAAAAGATGGATCGGGAGCTTGATTTCTCAGCCCCTTTGCATGTTAAACGGTTTAATTCGTGCTCTCTTCCGCCCCTCTCCTTTTCACACTTTCCACATTTATCTCTGTCGTTTGTTCTCCCCTGTTTACTGTGTATCATCCTTTTAATCACAAACTTGCTTTTTAATTCCTGACCATGTCTTATTTTCCCGTCTGTCCGCCGCGCCGTTGCTTTTCATTCCTTGCTTGATGTCTCTCTCTTACCAATTTTCTCCTTTTCACTAAGCCACTTTCATTTTTTTTTTCTTTTGGCCCTTTCACTCTCTGCTCCAGGTGGGATTTCCATTGATTAAAACCAGACGTGGCCTGCACTTTTGTGTCCAACTGACCAAGCCCAGCTCACTAAGATGAATCACCTGCAGCCCTTTTCTATCAGTCTGCACTCCTTCCACATCCATCCCTGACTCTCGTGGCTGCCGGCTCTAAAATGAAACGAGCCCCAGACTGATTGCATTTAGTTTAAGGAAACAATAAGGTGTTTTAGTGTGTTTGTGTGTGTATATAGGGGTTTAGTCAATGAAACCACTGGTGCTTGAGGGCCTCTCAGCTTGGATCAGTGTTTTTTGCTTAAATCTCCCCCCAAAATGCGTAAAATCAGTCTTCTCTGTTTGAAATATTGAGACGCTGTAAGCTTGAAAGGTTTGGTCCTTCGAGTATGGCAGCCGTAGTCTATAGTGGCCCTGAGTGCTTGATGGACTGAAACTTGAGAAGAATACCCAGGCAAATAGATAAAACAAAAGGAAACTACAAAAAAAGTCTTGAAAAATTTGAGCAGCCTTCAGAAAAAAGCTACAAAGTAAGGGAGACTCCAAATACTGAAACGCTGGTAATAACACAGACTGCAACAGAAATGATATAAAGGTCACTGAAAAGTAACCGTGAATTATCGACTCTGTTAAACCTCCTGAACGCGTTGTTTAGATGCTTGTTGCACAGATCTGCTGCTCATCCTGCAGCAGTTGTGTTTTTCTTACATTGCAGAATTTGTCCCACGATGTAATATATGCAATGTCAGATTGGCAAAGATGCTTTCTCACTTTTTGTCTCTATGAGTGCAGTTAATTCAAGCACACTGTAGTGTAAATGAAGACCATCCGGTCATTCAGCATGCTCACCTGTATGAACCGAACTTTCTTTCCAGAGCTATGCTACTTTCAGTTGGATAGAATGAGACTGCGATAGCTTTGCTAACATACGGATCGACAACATAGACCATGTGACCATAGTGGAGGGTGACTCTGGGTTGCCTAGACCTTGAGTTCAAATCCAACACAACAACAAGCAACAAACACAAGGCACCTTTGAAAAAAAACCTACCATCCCATCAAAAATACAAAAATGTGCTACTTTTCGCCTGTTGTAGTTTTTAGTGGTTTGAAAAGCATCCCTCAGTGACACGAGATGTTAATGCTACAAACACATTGATTTTACAAACAGCAGCATGCTTCCAGCTATGAAGAACAGTTTGGGGAACTTTTCCTATTTGAATGCACACAGAACAATTAAATGTTGCACCCACTCGGTGTCTCACTCATATTGATTAAAACACCTCGATCAGAAATAAGGCCAGCCTCTGCCTATTCGTGTATATACAGATGTGCAAAAGTTTCAGTCATCCAATCAGAGCATACTGGCTGATGAACACCCAGCTCAGCCCCGTCTCACATATTCACACGTAAAGATTTGACTTCAAAGCATCCAACATCACATCATTGGGATTAAGTGGACCACAAGCTACTGTAGGCCTCGTCACCTGACAGCTCATCACGGCTGAACGGAAGAAAATCCCAGCAACCATCCAGGTCCGAAGATCATGTGATAAGACTGTGAAATCAGGAGGTTAATGTATTTTTTTCTCTCTTTATTTTGGCCCTAATTTTTGCACGTCTACAAGCCTTTGAGCGTAGAAAGCAACCTCTCAGAGTCACAAGACTCACAGGTTGAATTATAGGGTCACCCGATGTCCGGTTCATCCGCGCCAGGGTTAATTCTAATTCTCCATACATTACCATAAGGGCAGAGTTTTTGCTCTCACATTATGAGCTGGGACTGTGTTTTAGTGCTGCAGGCTGAAAACCGCGTTAGCTTAATGCACATAATACATTAGGCTGATGGGGACATTTCGCTCAGTTTTCTGTTCATAATTTACATAGTGGAGGGGATAAAAGCGTATGAGCTGCAGCAGCTTCAGCAGTAGAAAAAGCCAACTGATTGCCATGGTACGGCTTATGCCATCTATGTTTTAATTTGCTGTGATGCAGCTGAATACTGCAGAGAATCTAGTTTTACTTCTGTGTAAGACTTCTAGCAGCATGTCCTCCCCAAAGGTGCGCTTTTCTCCGGATTTGTGTGGTGCTGCAATGCTGCAATTCCCCTCTCCCTTCTCCTTTTGTTTCCTCCTCCTCATCGCCCACACTTTCTTTCTTTCCTTCTTTCTTTCTTTCTTCCTCAGTCGGGGTGATACTCACTGCTGCTCTGCTCAGCTCTGCTCACTTTTTCCCTTGATGGCATCTGACCAACAGGGAAAAGCCAGAGAGTTATTCTTTCTATTTCTTCTAAAAATTGGACTCCTTTGGCTTAATAAATAATTCCTCACCCCACTTCTTCGGTTCTTTATCCTCAAGGCTCTATGCTGCAAAAGTTTAGTAAATATGCTTGTGAATGGCAGGTGCAAATGGCTTTCTTCTCCTTTCAGTGCCACATATAGAGCCTCCTAAGAGAGAAGTAACCACTTCAGGTCTGTATGAGATAATCAGTTCTGTCTTCCCGTGTTTTTGAGTACAGCTGCTCTCCACCCACAAAGTTGGGGGGTGGAGTGGGGGGCATAGCTAGATTTTTTTTTGCTGCATATTTTAATGATGCAGCTCTTGTCAGAGTTTTTCCTCTCTTGAGCTGTAAGGTGGAGGAAAAGTTCGAAAACAGATATCAAGTGTTTTGGATAATGAGGGACAAAGGGTTTCGGTTCATGCTTTTGGGGATATTCTCACCAAGGTGCATTTGAAAATTCAAGTTTCAGGATTAGTGAGGGGGAGAACATGCTGTACAATGTGAGGCGGTCAACGCTGACTCCCGTCTGACTATACATAAAAGGCAGTTTAGCAAGGAAGCATTTTGTATCTTCAGGTATTTCTGATTCAAATCATCGTCAGTATGTATGAAGGAGGTCAGGAGGGAAGTATGACACTGAGTGTCTGCAGCGGTCTTTAAAACACGGTGGAGGATCTGTCATAGATTGGGGCTGAATTTCAGCAGGTGGTGGAATTTTGTCACCCATCCATCCATTCTCTTCCACTTATCCTTTGCAGAGCCCAGGTGTCTTAGGGCGAGAGGCAGGGTACACCCTAAACAGGCCAGTTAACCTAACACCACTAACTGCATGTCTTTGGACTGTGGGAGGTAGCCAAGTACCCATGCAAAAACAGGAAGACCATGCAAACTCCACATAGAAAGCTGGAATCGGACTCAGGACGACTGGGATTCATCTGATTGGCACAGGAGAACAAGAGGTAGCCAACATCCAAAGAAGAGCTTTGAATGTCCTTTAAGAAGCCTGGAGAACTTTTCCTGAAGACTACTTAAAGAAGTGACAAGAACGTTGTGCTGTGAGTTCAGGCTGTGTTGAAGGATAAAGGTGGTCATACCAAATACTGAATATTGAAATCTTCAAATAAATAAATAACCAAGTCTTGAATTCTTTGGCCCAGCCTGAAGTCAGTTCTAACCCATGGTATGTTTCGGTATTTAAAAATGATTTTAACAAGCCCTGTGAGAGTAGGCCATGCTTTTCTAACATACATCACTGCTGTGTGGTTAGGGAGAGATGACAGAAAATATTCTCTGTTTCTTTCTGTAGCACAGACGGTGCTTTCCAGTAAGCACACTCAGCAGACAAAGTTTGATTTTTGGCCTTTAGGAGAATTGTTTAGGTAATTAATCATGATGGTGTAATCTGCTACTGACGATGTTTGTCATGTCAATGAGAGAACAATTCAAAGATTTTGTTTTAATGTCAAAAATGCTAAATGTAGAAAACAGGAGGATGTACAGTAGTGTTGGCACAAGCTATAAAGAATATAAATAATGAAATAGAGCAGCTTGTACACAACAGACAAAGGAGAAAATGACCAACAGCAGCAGCAGACACCATCTAAAAGCTATATATATCATGAATCTTACCTTTTTTCTACCTTTCTGTGGGAAGAAGAAAAAGATATCAAGAGACTGAGGCTCGATTAGCTCACGCAGCAAATGCGAAAGGCAAAAGGAAATGGCAAATGAAACTTTGGCAGATTAATGACTGAACAAGAAAAATAATACGAGTCAGAAATTAAAACAGCTTTGGGCTTTAAAAAAAATAAATAAACTGAGCCATTGAACATACAGGTCAGCGTTATAAATGGGGCGGGGCTTTATGGAATATGATGACATGATGAGGCACAAGCACAGCCTAGCTGCCTGCTGTCAGAGCACACATGCCTCTGTGTGTCCTCGTCTGGAGTGGTGCTGTATATGAAACTGTGTAAGATTAGGTGTTTGTAATTGGTTTACAAAGCCCGCTGTAATGCGTGTTCACCCGCTCTCTTTGAAATCAAGTTTCTGCTTCATAATAAATGTATCCGCAGTATATTTGATTCTGTTCATCTGCGTCTCCTGCACGAGGGCAAACCTGGTCTCATCATCATTTTCGCAACAATCTTCTGATCTGAATGACGGCATGATGCCAAAACAAGCAATATAACCGTCACAGCTTGATTCACATATTTTGACATTCCTTTTATTGAGCCGAGCCCAATTCAAACTAGGAAGAAGAAGGCGAAGAAACAGGCAAAAACACAATTCTCTCAGATGAAATCACCAGAATTGTTATTCTCAGTGAGGGCCTGTCACTCGTTGTTAGAAGCTAATTTTAAAAAAAAAAGCTCATAAATATGCTCGAAAACAGGACAGATGCTTTGTTAGGTGGAAAAACATGTTTCTTTTATTTTACCTAAAGGGGAAATAAAGAATGAAAGAGAGGATAAAAGACAAAATATAAGATTTGTTATACCAAACACCAACTTGGAGTGTAACTGACTGTGTGAATGCAGTCCCCGTCCCGCGCGATTGTTGTGTTTTACCTCGGATGTTTTAATAACCAAAGATTTGCGAAGAGAAGATTAATTTTCTCCAGGAAACGTGAGGATTAGAGTATTTTTAACAACATGACTTCATTGATGTTCAGCTCAGTTTTGTCTCCCATTCTCCTCCACCTCATGGACACACCTGTCTGTACCATTGTGCAAAAGAAAATGCACTTTGAATGTTGGCACCAACGTCAGCCATTCATTTAAAACCACAATAAAGAGTCACATCGTGTTTGCTCTTTGTGAACTCAGAGGCAGGGTGAGCTAGACCCACTACCGCAACGGACAAAGGTGATTTTTTTCTTCTTCATGTCACTCTCACCTCTCATGTGCATCGCATGCTTTTCATGCTTGTGCGGTCAAACGGATCCAGATCTCGTTCTGCTGGCTCGGTGAGACCGCTGAGGCCATTTGGCTGCTGCACAGTTCGGACGTGCGGATCAATATTCAGCTCGATAAGTATCATTTCGGTGTGAAGCTGAGGTCGCTGCTTTCGCCTGCCTGCTGACAATTCTTTCCCCCCCTGCTGCGAACTCCGCTCTGCGCCATCACAACAAAATTTATTTGGAATGACTCGAGTTCGCTTAGAGAAACAGAAATTTGAGCGGCCTCTCCCACAAAACGAGGGCCGAGGCAAGCAGAAGCAGAAAAAGAGGGTGGGGAGGAGGGCGCATGCTAGTGCACACGTTTATAAACTGCTCCATCACGCACAAACAGCTTGGAGAGTGAACGTATTTACTCGAGTAGGAGACTAATCAGCAGTCCTGGGATCACGGTTAAGACCGGCATTTATCCCAAAGCAAACACCTGGTCCAGAGGAGCACACGCGCTCACTGAAGTTGTTCACTCAGACACCACACAACATTTCTTTGTTGCATCCTAAGCCATCACTCAATTCCAAATGTGCCTCTGTGGCTTAAATGTGATTCATGTGTTTAATTAAACCCAGCATTGTAAAATTATCATAACAATTATTTAGTCCTGTGAGGGCTGCAAGTGTATAAGGCCAACGAATGTGGAGGAAATATTTAAAGAAAAAGACGCTTCTAATTTTAAAAAAAGAAAAGAAGAGACCCCAGCAGCGTTTTCTTTGGTCCTGGATGATATCAGAAAGTTTGACAATCCCCGTGGCTCACCTGGCTGGGCATGGGACCAGTGTCTCAAAGGCCGAGGGGGTCTATGTTCAGGTCTGACCCAGGTTGTTTTCCTATATGTCATTCCCCTTTGCTCCTCCCCCTAACTTCCTGTCCACACTCTTCTTTCCTGGCAAAATAGTTTTTAAAATTGCTGAAAAAGTCATTTAACTAAAGACAACGGTTTCCGACCTCCCCTGTACCTTTAATGATGAGCTCGGATGCCACTTTATATGTAAATAAAGACATAGTTTGACCATTAGAATAGCCTTTGTGTTTTTCCATGGGTAGCTGCACAGCTCATTAACTTCTATTCTATAAGCAGACCTGAAATATGAGAGAAACCACTCAGTTCAGAACAGAGCTCCAAGGGTTACTCCTAGTAGGCTTGCAAGGGGGTAAAGAGAGATAGAAGTATTTAAAAACACAAGCAGTGACAACAAAAGAGCATTTTTTTCACTTTTTCTATTAGTTGCACTGACCATGTTAACTCTGACACAGCTGGACTGGAGTCTTCTGAGGGTGTGGCGCGCGCTACACTAAAATATTTTGCGCAAATTGGCTCAGCTGTATCCAAAGCACTGGAAGATCAATACATCCTGCTAGGCTTAATAAAAGCTGGAAAAGGAGCTTCATCAAAGCACAGAATTGGCTAAATAAACAATACAAGACTCCAATCAGCTAAAGCACTATCAGACAGAGACTCTCTAGTAGTGGTCTAAGAAGATGAGCAGCTTCTGTAAAGCGCTTCTCAAAAGAGGAAAATGAGGCAAAATACTTGGTTTTGGGGGTAATTCTAACAGAATGTCACAGCGGGTGATGATATGCTGCAAGAGAAATTCGACAGAGGATGCCATCGCAGTCGATCACACCAAAAGCGAAATATGATGATGGGAATATGCAAATGTGGTTGTAGGGCTGTCACAATATATTACGTCTAATATCTGATTATCATGGCCCAAGGAGGTCATGGAGAAGCAGCACTCCATCAGCCATGCACGACATTCTCGTCTTTGCATCTTTGTGCAGAAGGAATCGTGCGGCAGCAGGATAATGAGCCCAAACTCACCTCACCAAAAAACTACTTAAAGACCAAAGAAAACCGAGGAGCGCTGATTGTCACCTGACCTCAGCCCGATTGAATATTTATGGAGGAACTTGAAGACTGAGAAGGGCCAGCTTGAGAGCTTACTGTCATTAAAGGGGTTACGTAAAAACGCTAAGATATTTATGCCTCCCCCCTCCTCCTCAAATTGTTAGGCTGACATCATGCAACCAGCGCAAAATAGAGAGATCTTCACGAGTAAGCCGTGGACTCGGTTGTATGGACGGGAAAACATGCAAATTATATTCAAATAGAGACAAGTAGATTTTTAAAAAACATAAAGAAAAAGACAGAAATCCGATTTAAAAAATTGCTGCTTTAAAAAATGCTGCTACGGTTAAACTGATCCCATATGAGTGACCATTAGAATTATTACAGCAGTCTAAAATGATGGCATCAATTTACAGGATTAGTGGAAGTCCTGTCAACAAAGCAAATGCATGTAAGTGTAAATGTTCCCCTGTTAGCAGCTACTATTTAACTGGCTTTAACTTGAGACTACAAGCTTGTTAGCCCAGGGTCTCCTCTTTATGTAACCTTCAACCTAAGTTGAATGGCCATTATTAAAGCAGATTAATCACCTTTCGAAACCTGTGGAAATACTATCATTAGCTGCATTTAGTTGAGCTGGTGAGCCATACACAATGGCAGGAGCTGCCATAGATAAATCATAAATACAGCTGTAGATGTTAACTGCAACAGCGAGCATGTCAAAGTGATGGAAAGGGGAAGATTTTGGGGTAAATTTTTAAAGGGATTTAAAAAATAAATAATAAAATTGTAGCAGTAATAATGTCACCTTCTCTCTCTTTTTTTTAATGATGAAAGCTTATTGCAGAGACATCATTAACATTCAGTGTTTGGACTCTGCGGCAGAAGAGCACTCTGCACGTGGTGATGTCACATCTCTGAGGATTGTTGAATTTAAATAGCATAGTTAGCTCCCCATCATTTCTCTAAGCCGTTTGGTCAGCTGTGCAGCTTTAAAACTAACACTGATGTATTAGCAGCCCAAGGCGTCTTTAATGGAGGTGCCACTTAATTACTACAGAGACCCACTTGAGCTTAGTGAGCAATCAGAAACACATACGCATTGCTCAAAATCTGAAATTGCTTTTTCACCGAGACGTCGAGTGCAGGAACACATTTTTACATGCAAGTGCATACACGGCACGGAGGCTTGGATCAGGACGGCCACCCTTAGTTTTATTCCCCCCTCTGGTCTTTACATTTAGTCCTCAATTCATTTGCCGCTGTAACCTTTTGTCGCCACTCTCGCGGTAACGGAGGCAACCTCTCTGCTCACCTAGCGCCGTTGTCTCTGAGAGCAGGGAGGGTGAGGTCAGAGGTTAAGACGTATATAAACAGGTGTCAGGTGCGATGATGGAAAGCCGAGGATATGTGAAACTGGGCTGGAAACTCAGCCAGCGAGCTGCGAGGACACAGGAGGACGGTGCATAATAACAAGGGTAATAGATGACTTTGCCCGTCAGTGTGATGCCATGGTTTCAGGTTGTGCAAATTAAACCGTCTTGTATGTAAGGCTCGACCTTTCGGATAGCAGCTCTGTGTGCGTGTGTGTGCGTGTGTGTGTGTGTGTGTGTGTGTGTGTGTTCTGGTTCCCAGTCTCTTGGATGTGGTAGATTATTGAGCCAGCCTTACTGCCCCCGTCTCCCTTCCTTCTCTCGTTCTCTTCCCTCCGTGTCCTGTTGATTAGGTTTATTATTTTCTTTACATATAAAAATTTATTCATTTTGTGTTTATTTTTCACTTTTAGTTTAGTTATTAGTGGGAAAGGTTCCTACATGTTGTTCTGATAGTTAAAACCTCTGAGACAAATCAGTCATTTACTTCTCACAATTAAGTAATTAAGCCTTGTTTTTGGAAATTCCATTAATTTTAATACAAAGAAGAGAAGACATACACTCACTGGACACTTTATTAGGTACACTTTGCTACTACTGGGTTTGTAACCTCACTGTAAAGAACCCTGTTTATGATCATTTGAGCTTTGTAGTTCTTTGACTTACTGCTTCCTTCCTATCAGCTCAAAGCAGTCTGGCCATTGTCTTATGACCTCTGGCATCAACAAGGCATTTTCACCCAGAGAAACAGAGATAGAGATGGTTGTGTGGGACAAATCGAAGTAGATCAACAGTTTCTGAGATGCTTAGAGCAGCCTGTCCGGCACCAGCAAGCACACAGTCATTTAAATCACCTTTCTTCCCCATTCTGATGCTTGGTTATCCTCACCACATCTATGTAAATGCCTACCATGCTGCCATGTGATTGGCTGATTATATATTTCAGTTAAAGTTAAAGGTTGCTTCCTTTTTGCTCTGTTATGTGAATAGGCAGACAATACCAGTGTATTTCAACCAGTCTGTTAGCTGATAACCACATTAGTGTGAAGTTTAGTGACACACAGCTGAAGTAATGCTTTTGAAAAATGTGCATTTTTTCCCACACAGCTAATCATAATTGAAGCACGCCATCCTGCTGTGTTGACACATTATTGTTTACTGATGTAAACAAAGCAAGCCAAGCAAACCCAAACAGCATATAACACTCTAACTAAATTGCAATCTATTGTTTGTCTCTGTGTGAGGTCAGGTTAAAACAATCTGTTTAAACTTTTGTTACCAAAATGAACATTTTGCCTTTAAAATCATATTTAAAAAAAATATTTTCATGAACTGGCAAGGTTTTTGGCTCCTGCCTTGCCCACGAGCACTGCTGCAGCCTGAGTCACCCTGGGAATGCCAGTTGCACGCCACCTCTGCTTGTTTTGTGCTGTCAGAATAGCACGCACTTCGGTTAGAGAGCAGCAGCGAAATGACATGACTCACAAAAGTCACCGACGCTCAGTTAATTATGCGAGATTCATGATCTTTTGAGCACACAGCCAGCGACTGAACAACACGCCAATTTGCATATTTTTCTTGAAATTTTCAACACTTCACAGAAGCATAACTAATGTGACAGAACTCTAACTGAAGGCTGCACTTGAGTGTGCACGATCAGCTGTTAAAAACTGAGACACAGCGCTGCCGGGAGATCGATTAGATTAGTCGACACGTATAGATCAAACGCTTCGCTACCTGCTTCGTCGCTCACAAACATTACAACAAACTTTAAGTCAGTTTGAATTAAAAAAAAAATTAAAGGTCTGGTGTCAGTTTTCAAACCATTTTTAGGGGGAAAAAAGTTGCAAGTTTGGTAAAAAGCACGTTAATTGGTGGTAACGTCTAAAGATATGACAGTGGCTTTAAAGGTTTCCATGATTGTATAACAGAGTAATGAGAGCTTTTGAAGTGCCACTTTTCCCAGCTCATATCACGTAGTGTGTCCTCGATGCAGTAACTGCTAGGATCTGCTGTGTTTGATTTGAACTTCATAAAAAAAAAAAAGTTTGTTTAGCAACAGCAACCTAGTGATCTCAACTGGAAAGCTGCAGGCAGTAATTTGCTCCTAATTAGACACGTTTCCTTTAGTGCCTAAAGGGTGAATGTTGAACTGCACAAGTACAATGTGTGAATAAGTGTTTGTGCTCCTGTGCATTTCTGTGTGAGATAAACATCGGGAGTTGTTGAGCCGTGAACTCCTGCCGCTCTGTAACTTGCCTCTTCACCCGCTTCCCGCTAAGTCTTCATTAAACTGCCTGATTCAGTTACCAGTAACTGGAGCTTAATTAGGAGAATTTGATTTTCGCTGCTGGATCTCGTGGAGAATGTTGATAATCACTTCTCATGGACAGAAAATGAGTGAGATTCTCTGCGGTGGGCTGCAAAAGTTTCAGCAGACTTGCAAAAAAAATAAATAAATAAAAGTTCCAGGTTGGAGACTGTGCCTCCAGTCTGCTTTGATTCATGCTGTTTTTGAAAGCTTTACCAGTTCATCACATAAGTTCACAGGATGACCACCAAGAAGAAAGAGGACTTTCAAGGATTCAAAATAAGATGGACAGCATCTGTTGTAATTGCTCTGTATATGTCTGTGTGTGTTTGTGCTGTATGTGCGGGTGAGTGAGGGGTAAAAACTCAAAAGCTCGTCTTTGACGTGTATTTTCAGTTCTGAAACATCTAAACATTAGAGGTGAGCGGATCGATCTAAACATCCATAGTGTCGATACCAACTCTGGTATTGGTATCAGGCTGATACTAGTGTGCTAGGATTGATACTTTGTTTCTATCCCCTAAGTTCAGCACTAGCAGCACTGAACTGTGTTAAATAACTTTTTGCAAATGAAAAACTATTGCTCAAACATGCACTATGAAAAATGTCTGAACCTTTGTGTGTTGACTATCATCTTTATTTTGATTTATAGCCTAGAGCACATCTAAACAGCCGATCTGACCCACAGTGATTTAGAGGAAGGCACATTTACCTTCCAGGTCTCCAACAAACACAGATTCAGACTGCATGAAAAACTGAACGGTGTGTTTTGTTGTGTTAACTCATTATTGTGGAAAGTAAAAATTGCGGTGATTTAGTGGTCATTAAAATGTGCAAATTGATGATGATTCAGCTCATAAATCATCACACTGTGCTCTGCACTGTATAAGCTGCCTTTATAGGTTAAAAGTATCGGTATTAATATCAGCAATACTGGCCCTGTATTCACTTGGCATTGAATATATACCAAAATTTGCAGTATTGCGCAGTATTACTAAAAATACTTTCACGACTCCATCCATTAATTTTCCTCTGCTCAGACAATTCAGGGTCCGAGCTGCCATAGGCTGAGAGCTTTCCAGGGTACAACCTGGAAAGGTCGCCAATCTGATGTAGGGCTAACACCGATAGACAATCATTCACACTCACATTCACATCTATGGGTAGTTTAGAATCACCAGTTAATCTTACCCCACTAACTGTATGTCTTTGGACTTTGGGGAGGCAGCAGCCCTAACCACCACGCTGTCCTGCTTCTGCACTCATTTTTATTATAATAAATTTCCTGAATTGCTGCTGGTAGATATCTCATGCATTTCAGTGTACATTTAATCCAGTAGTGATAATAAGAAAATGTGATGTTTGCGATTTTTCAGTTTGTGACGAGTCTCTCTGCATCTCTCTGTGTGTTCTGTCAAAACATTTCAGAACAAAAGAAAAAAAAAAAACTGTGCCATTTTCATCCAAACCTGTTGCAATTTTTCAGTCAGGTTTTCTGCCGGAGAGTGACATCTTTATCATATCAACAAAACTCTTGTTGCTGCTTTTTTTTTCACCTGATCTGCAGAAACACCTCACCGAGCACCACGATCGGTGAATCTGAAGTGTCCCACGCTAAGATGAAGGTCTGGAGCCAAACGTCGGCCCTGATGTTACCTATTGTTATCTGTCTTGCTTAAATCTCTGCTTTGCTGCTTGATTTGCACCGTGCCCAGTGTCACATTCATGCCACTTGTGGTCAATAAAGCCATACTGAATCTGAGCAGGGTCGTGCAATCCCAGACCCTGTCTGCACGACTTTCTTGTGTAGATGCGGGACATTGAAGTGTGTGTGTGTGTGTGTGAGAAAGTGAATAAGACTTTAGGTCACAGACTAAGCAGTTTATGAGAATTCTTCCTCCTCACTTGTTGCAGTGAATAAAGCCTGATCCCACACTGACAGTGGAGATTATGGGGAGTTTTTTTGTGTGTGAGCGGACACTTCCTGCTGCTCAGCCCTAAATTCTCGGCTTAGCTCCATGGAAAATCCTCTTTACTGTATTTTTCTACCTGTCTTTCTCAGTCTTAAGTGTCTCAGCATCAAGCTGGAGAATATGGTAGAGGAACTGGGTGCTTAATTAGCTGACTAAGAGTTTGATATGCGCTTAATATTTATTATTACTATAAAATAAAGCCTTTTATTCTTTGCTTCCAACCTAAATGCCCTTTTAGTTAATTTCTGCATTTATGTAATAACATCCTATAAGATCTACAGCTATTAAGGCATCAACAGTGAACTTTATCATTCCTCTTTGATTCATTTTTGCTCCTCTGTGTTGAAGTGAAAGAAACAGCAGCCATATCACGGCAGCTGACGACACAAGAGGGATCGCGAGTCTGAGCTGCTCCTTCAGGTTGCCTTAGAAACCAAACCAGGGCTATTTGTTCCAATTTGCTCTGTGGCACTGAGATCAAAAAGCTTGGAACCAAATGTGCTCTCTGTATATTAGCATCTGTGTTTGGTTCGACACAGTTTAGGCGTCTGTGTGCCGCATTTACATCTGTGTGTTCGTTTACAGTTGAGCCACATATTGGTTGTGTTGTCTGTGCGAGTCAAGTCAGGTTTAGGCCTTAATGTGCTTGAACTATACTGAACTTGGTGGTTTGTTATTGTCCAGTTAGGCCTTCGTTTGTTACAAAGGCTTCTCGCAGGTCCCTCTTTCCCTTCAGCCCCCCCTGCCCCCCAAACCCCATTAAGGTTGGGGTTTAAAAAGCCGTTCCCGCTCCGCCTTCTCTCCTTCATTGAAAAGTTGGCGGTTTGTTTACGAGACCGCCAGCACTTCTTTGTGGTTCTGCGCTCTGCTTATGAGAAGGAGGCGAGTAGCTAGTGAAACACTCACCCCTCCCCCTTCCTTCTCTGTCTCCTTTCCCCTTCTAACAGAATCAATTTGAAAAGGACAGACGGCCCTCACAGCTCCCCATGCCTACACCCCAGTGATGCTTAGCTGGTGAGTACACTTTAATCTTTTTCATTTGGAGCCTCCGTGTCATTTTCATGCACTACTTTGATTGGTTTCTATATCCTTCTCTGAATTGCTGCTATGCATTGGTGCAGCAATTTAGTTGACTCTTTTTTTCTTTTATCCTCAATTTTTTCCTGGCAAACAACAAAATTTCTCTCTGGTCTTGTGGATGAAGGATAGCAATTACTCTTTTCCTCTCATTCTAACTTTATTTAAATGTCTTCCACTCCCCCCCCCAACACCAAAAAGAAGTTTCGCTGGCCTTTGTAGTAAAAGTAAGGCAGTCTTTTTTGGTGAAAGTCCTTTATTCTGACTGACTGAAGTGATTTGAAAGGCAGCGGGGAGAGTATTGCAGTAGAGGCGGAAGAGCGGAGGATAAGCAGAAGTGGTGGGGGCAGGTATGGGTGGAGGGGTTTCATGCAGGCTGCTAACGGTCAAGGTTTACCTTTCTACCTCTCTTTGGCCCTCTATTTCTATCCATCACGTTCAACCAGTCAAACTATAATGCACAAGCCACGCATCAATTATTCACAACTCGAATTGTTGTATTTAAAAATGAGTTAAAAACAGCACAATTCCAACAAAAAATAAAGACAAGGATAAAATAAGGAATAAGAAGTGACTGTCAAAGTGATGCTGGATAGTCAAAAGTACTTTTTTCCATGTGAAAGCGAAGCGCTCCGGTCGTCGACAGCCTTGTGCCTAATTGACACAGCACAGTGAAATTATTATACAGGTGACATGAGTGCATAATCATCTTATGAAATCACCTTCACCAGAGCAGGCTGGGGCCATTCTCAGAGCTTTTACATGCTGTTTTTAATTCAGCTGTAGCAACAGCAAGAAAGTTGGGTCATTATTCCATCCATCAACACCTGACGCTTGAAAGTTTATCTTATGTAACGTTTTAAGATATTTCTACGGTGGGCCGGAGAGTTGCTGTTACGGTTTGGAGGAGGACTCAAGCGCAGGACTCCTGTTCTGATGCTCACAAGAAGGGTTTATTTACAATGCACCAGGTGTATATACAAGAATGTGCGGGGGGGTGCTATATACAGCTGAGTGAGGGGAGAAGGGGTCGCCAGGGAAGTCCAGGGGAAAGCACGCGTTCTTCAGAATATCCACTCACACGATCACAGGCTCACACTCCGACACTGCCACACGGGAATCACACGGGGGGGAAATCCAGGGAGCTCTGTAGACAGGGAGACAGGGTTGAGTACGACGCACACACAGGAAAACACTCTTAACTAACTTGCTGTAGCTTGGCTTCACTAACGCGTGGCAGACAACGATCCAGCGATGAACAGCAGTCACCTCCTGGCTTAAGTGCTGATCACCTTAACGAGACCCAGGTGTCTCATCTCCCGAGGGCGTGGGCCGAGGGCGTGAACCCACAGTGAGTTCCGCCCCGGCGAGAGAGAAGAGGAGAGAGAGAGGAAGAGAGGCTGATCAGCGTGCAGCTGATCCGCCTGGCCGTGACAGTTGCAACGTCACCAGCAAATAGACAGACCCTGCAAAAGCACACAAAAGGCAACGGAAGTAGGAAAAACCTCAGAAAATACAACGGAAGTGTTTTGTTTTTGTTTGTTTTTTTGCATACAGAAACTGAAACACGAATGATTGAGAGAAAACAAAGTGGAGATTCATCAGTGTTGTGAGGGAGAAAAATATGCAGTCAGTGTGTATTTTAATCACATGAGTCATGAACTTATATATTTGCTGTTAGCTGTTTACTGTTAGCTTGTCACTTCTGGAGCTGTTCCTTCATGTTCTCGTCTCCCCCAAAAACACTTCTGTTGTGTTTTGTGTGAAGTGGTTTCTCTTCAAAAAGATGTTTCCTGGTGTTTTCTTAAGTTGCTGTGCATTTAAACTGTCAGGGCCAGATTTAATCATCCTAAACTACTAAAGCCAAACCATGTCAGTAAGGCCCGTCACCATATTAGGTTTAGACATTAACCCCTATGATTGGATGCGTTGTGGCGAAAATTAAGTAAAATGTTGGTTTTCTACTTGGAAAAATGAATTATACTGTTAAAAAAAAAAGAGTGAAGGGAAGTGTAGTGCAGTTTTTTTGCAGTTATAGAAAGTAGTCTGTCCATAATTGCACAAAAATGTACACAAAGTACAACAGTTTTTTTCTAAATGTGTTATTAACATTTTTAAATCTCATAGCTATGTTGGCGAGTACAGTTGGAATGTGACTGTCCACTGAGGGAAGTTATCCAGATTACAAAAAAACTGAATAGTAGGCAAGCCCGTTTGAAGCTGAGTTTTTAATATATGCAAGCTCTCTTGGAGTTCACCAACCTGAGCATGTGCTAATGAACACAGGTGGTGAGAAAACTTTTGGCCTACATGCTTTAAACACAATGGCATGCAGAGTGAGCTCAAACTTTCATTTCACTTGTCTCAAATACCTTCACACACACACAAACACACATATTCACTGAAGCTGAACATAAGCCAGAGTGACATACAAGTGTTTTAGAAGGTCTTTTAGTCATTTATCAAATCTGTGGAAATGTGGAGGAGAGCAAAGTGAAGGAAAAAAAATCAAATAAAAATCTATCCCTATTGGTTTTTTTGGTCTGGATATCATATTCTTTGCTGTCCCAGTGCTCATTCAGCTATGTAAACTAGATCCTATTGTTACGTAAACGGCTCAAAAAAGTGCCTCCCATTACAGAAAGTAAAACTGAGGAGCTAAAAGTCAAACGTTTGGCATCCCCTCGGAGAAAATGACCTTGTTTACTGAGCGACTGAGCAAAAAAGTTGTACTCCTAGAATCAGAATTTATGCATCATTGATTTTTTATTTTATTCTCATAAAATATATAATAGGGTTATTTTTAATGTAGGAACTTTATTGACTTAACCTTGACTCAACTGGACCTATAGTATATATTTAAGCACTTTTCATTGCATTGCAAATCTAACCTTGCGTATTTGTTCACACTGCACGGAGTATTTAAATAACTCTAATCTGATCCAAATTACTGAAATATGAAGGCTGTTTGGATACTTTTTATTAAAACGTAAGCAAGTGATGCCACTCAAATTTTGATTTCTGTGGCTTTATTCAGTCTCAAGTGTATCTATCATCTTGGTTTCGGTTTCAAGCCCTTTTTATCTTCTGCCCGATTTCTCCTAAAATTAGTAGAGACTGCTCTTGCTCCAATCTCAACCACTTCTTTCTCTGTATTTAATATCCCTGAAGGCCATCCCTGGAATTTGCTTATTTTCTATTGCTCCACTCCCCTTGCTCAGCACATGCATTCAGCTCACTTTCTCTGTTCAATTCAATTTGTGGCCTAAATATCTCCCCCTAATATGTGTCATTGGAGTAGAGTAGCAGTGCTCCCTCTCTGGCTGCTTTGAAGAAGCTCCACCGCGTTTGTCTTGGTTCTCTCTGCCCCTCTGGGAGGAGATCAGGGGCTCCAATCGTGGTTGGCATGTTGTCTCCTCCAGCCCCACTGTTGTTTGCTGATATTTAGTTCAGGATAACAATAAGCCGGAAGAAAACAAGCTCCTTTCAGGCCAATAAGAGATGGAAGGGCTGGACTGAGAGGGAGAGAGAGGCCTAGAAAAAAAATTGGGGGTGGAAAGACATGGGTCTCATCCCTGGATGGGGATGCTCTTTAAAGTAGTCTGTTTGTGGCCCCCAGGGCCGAATTAAGGGAGCGTCATTATCCCTGGCAAATTACCACGCTGCCTTTGTGGTCCAGCCATGGTACATTAGGGTGCCTTAAAACGTGGCTGAGCTGTGCCTATTCAGTTTGCGAAAGTGGGGCCAATGGCAGATCCTTGGCCTGACTCACAGAGGAGGCATTCACGCCATATCGGGGGGATGGTGACAGCAATGATGGTGATGGAGAGGTTCTCTTGAGATGAGTAAAAAATCTCTCGGGCCAAGGCTGATGTGTGATCTTAAATCACGTGCCAGCTGATGATGTAATCATTTGGCTTCATCGAGGGTTTGAGCTGCCGTGCAAATCCGGGCCCTGACAGAGACATTCCTGAAGATTTCCACGCCAGTAGCAGAAATTAAATTAGATCCAGTCTTTTAGTGGAATAATAATAATTATAATGATAATATGTTTTGTTTTGGGTTTTTTGCTGTCAGATTAAGATAAACTTTCATATTCCTGCTTTATTATTATTATTATTTCTTTATAATAAAATAATTTTTTGTCAGGATTTGATTAAATATTAATCAGCCTTTGACCTTTTTTCCGCTAAATTTCAGTAGTTAGCTTAAAAATATGAGGGTTGTGGTTTTGCTTTAAGGTTTACAGTTATCAACAAGTACAAAGAAGAAGAAATGGCTGTGGATGTTTTACTTGGTCAGTGCTTTCATGTTTCAAGAGGCAGTTAAGATAACTGGAAAAATTCCGGTGTCTTGTATCCAACACTGAAAGTGAGCAGGAGGGGCTGATCTCAGAAGAAATGTCAGATCCTTTGAGCCTGTGTGAAGGATTTCAGTAGTTGCAGAGTGTCTGCAACAAATAAATGTCTCTGAGTTCTGTATGGCATCCACTACAAGCTGTGAAGGAAGCTGGTTTTTTTCTACACACACACACACACACACACACACACACACACACACACACACACACACACACACTTTTTGCAGATTTTTTTAGCCTTTACTGCAACAGGACAGTGAAGAGAAGACAGGAAAGCTTGGTGTCACGGAGTAAATAGCCACAGATTTGGTGGATTTTAACCCGGGCCTCTGCATTAGCCTTACTGCATATTGGGTCACCTGCTCAGCCCAGTGAGCTAAATCGGCACCCGGCAAGCTTTGTTTTAAACATTTGCAGGTAGCTCACGCTCAGCGAACGTTGATCCTGTGGGTCTGAAACAGTTAAATTAAGTTTTCATCCGATGCCAGGTAAAGTCAGGGTGCTCCATGAGCTATTATGTCAAACTCTTCAAAGAAAACTAAATAAGAGCACTGCTGAAGGCGCCGTAAAAGTTCTAGTGTGTGAAATATTTGTTCTTGGCACTTTGCCTTTATTTATCATCCAATCAACTGGAAGCTTTACCGCAGCGATTGATGTCTCCCTCATTTTATTTTTCTTACCACGATAGGTGGGAGATTTCATTACTTTCCAACATTGTTTCCGGGTTTTATGAACTCAATCCCTCCGCTGAAGTAGATGAAGAAAGGGGGGAGGGCTTTTGTCCAGGGGCCGTGGCAGAAAACCCTGTAAATCCTGTGCTGATCTTTGGATCATTAAGCTGTGAGCCCTCAGTCCTTTGGTTCTTTATCACCAGGCCTGGATCCCAGGCCATAATAGAGGCTAACTGGCTAATGATTAGCTGTCTACTGCAGCTACTTGAAAGCTGACTGCTGCTGCTGCCAATCTGAATGAGAGGAGGTTTTAAAAACATATAAATCCTTAAATGTGTTTCTCTTTTTTTCCCCTCTCAAACCTTCTCTCTCATGATCTGGAACTATTCAGTTCTTTTACAAAGCTTATTGTGGAATGATGAGTGTTTTTTTTCTCCATCTTCATTTTGTATGAAAAGCCATGTTGACTTAAGCTATTGTTGATTTGCATATTTTAAGCCGCTTGCTCGTGTAACTACTTTACAATAGGTGTTGGAATGGCTTGTGTACATGCTTGTTAATTTGACAAACAGCATTACCTTCTCTCCGTACTGCCTCTGAAGTAATCGCCTTGTCTCTAAACAAGCTCCATGGAGCTGAAAGGAAGGGGATGGAGTCTGAGAGGCAGTGTTTTGGATAACAATCACTTTGTCTTCCTCCTATCAAAAATCCTTGATTACTTGATTATTCAGGAACCATGCAGGCATATGAATATGAAACTTCTCACCCTTTGAAGCAAACATAAGAAACAGCTGGGATGAAATCTTCTTCATTTAAAACGTTGCCTGCGAATTAACTAGTTTGGAAGAGCGATCTGGAAGACGGCGCTACTGCGTCACTAATTGACAGATTCACAGTGTTTACATCGTTTCGTGCTCCGTGATTGGGAAAAAAAGGTTAATACACAATGGTTTTCCTTCAAGAATTCAAGTGTGTTAATAAAGCTTGTTATTTAAGTTCTTTATTCATCCTTTATCTGTGTAGGTTTCTTTCTTGAGCGACGTTTAAATCACGGACAGGGCCCTATTTTGTTACAAAAAGCTCAAGGTTGTGAGAAAAAGAGGGATTCTGAATGAGTTTTGTTTTTCTACAAACATAGATGTAAATCGGTACATTGTGGGTGGTATGAGGAATGGGAATGTGTTCCATCGGATTAGATGCCAAACATGTGGAGACAAGAAGGCAGAGAATGAGAGAGGCTGGTTAGGTCTTCTGCTTATATACTTGAGGGTCATCAGCCTCTGATGATAAGCTGCTGGCTAAGATGGGGATTATGCTCAGGACATGCTGAGGACAAGGATGTGGACAGCTGCAGGAAAAAAAAAAGGTAGTTTTTCCTTTTGTACATCTTTGAAGTATGAGTCCACCTCAGGAGCATGTGCATAGGTGGTGCATTATGTCTCCTTGGAGTCGCGAGGCCACAAGGCATCATCCAAGACTCTAGCAAACTGTGGAAACCACAGCATGCCTGAACAGCATTTCTTATAGTTAATGTAACATACAGAGTCAAACTGAGAGGAAGCTCAGCACATCTGAGGATCAGGGAAGGATTATGTGTACATATCTGCTGCATTCTGTAAGAAAGAGTCCCAAATGTTTGCTTTTCCCTGTGACTTCACTTTTACAGAGGGCGTTGACTCGATTTTTAACACAAGGGTCTAAAACACGAGAGGTGTCACATATCCCTTTAAAACAAATATGTGATTTGGACCGGACTCAGTTAGTCTGTGATGGGATTCAAATTCCAGTCTTTGGCAGTCTGACATCCAGGATGCTCATCCAGTACTCTGGCCACACACCTTTATCTCTGGGGGGCACACTGCTTCCTGCATTGGCACTAAATGTTGGCAACAAACAGAATTCCTAGGGATAGTGGTCTGGTTTGGCTGATTATAAAATGTGCCTTCTCTGTTGTTTCTGTGAGGAAGATTACCTTGCCTGTCTTTAACTCGCTCTTACTTTTACCCAGAGAAAACACAGGCTGTTGAAGGCAATCAAACAGTACATTTCTTCTATATAAGTTGTGATGTTAACCTTAACTTGTATATGAGCCCGTAACCACGTAACACACAGCTATAAATCCAGCTTTAGTGTGTTAACACATCTGAAATCCTATTAGAAACCCTTGATTTATTTTGGGCTAAATCAGCCTCACCTAAATCAGACCACAAGTAGAACTTAACTCTCTCCTCTGTTAGATTTTTTTATAACCACCACTTTCACTCTCCACAACCTGTGGAGCAAACTTGCTGTCTGCTTTTTAGTCATTCAGTAAGGATTAGTGGCACTGTGTGTTTTCTAATTATAGAGCTGGACTGTGCTCTCTCCTCCACTGAGGGGTCAAATCAAGCCCACCAGGCTCTCAGCCAGGAGCTTAGTCACAACTCTTAACCGCTACTTTCACACATTTATGCCTGTGTTTCTTAATTTGATATCTTTTTAAAATTCCAATTTTTTCTTCTTCTTTTTAAAAAAAAAAAATCACTGCATGCTCTCTTTCTCTTTTTTTGCGCCTGTCCATTTCTCTGTTTCTCCCTCTCCTGCTTGCTGAGTTCACAAGAACGACTTTTCATTTGGATAAAATAAACTCAATGAGGTAACTGTCAAAATAAATCACTTCCTATATCAAGGAGGAAACAAGTAAATGCCCGGGAGAAAGGGATAGCAATTCCCTTTTTTTTTAACCACACAATCAATCAGTTCCCCTTCACATCTTTTCACATCTTTTCATTCTTGCCGAACAATGGGTTTGATTAACCCCTCTGGGAAAGCTCATTATCCATTTCCATCACAAAGGTGTTTGTAAGGCACTTGGATTTGAAACACCTCAGCAAAAAAACATAGATAAAAGGAATATATCGAGCTTGAAAAAAAAGGCAATGATAAAAAAATGATGGCTGCCAGTTTGAGCTCATGCGTCTGGTTTAACAACTAGCCAGATGTTGCTCCTGTATTCTTGATGTCAGTAAGATGTTTTGATCGTCGTGACTGCTTTGTGTGAGTTTGCCAACTCGCTTTAAAATCTCGTCTTTTTCTCTGCCACTTTAATTAGATGAATTGAGTTGTGACAGTGGGACTTGAATTATATTATATGTATGAGTTTATTTTGATTATCAGAGTCTTTTAAGGACGTGCGGGAATTCCATTGTTGAGCCAAATCAATTTCTCTTCTTCAAGGGACACCCAGGAAATAGTTCAATCCATTTTTAATCAAAGCACCTTATTATGCTGGACTTTGGGTTCATGTCCTGTTTTCGCATCAGTTATTTGATGAAATGAAATGTGCAACCATACAGCAATTGCGAAGATAACTGCATGCCTTTTTAATTTAACTTAAAATGATTTATTTATGTAGTAAATATGTTGTGATGGGCTCGAATTCTGGATATGCTTTGATGGGCAGAGTGATATAATGCACATGCATCTGTTTATACTACATACGATCACAGTTTGAGCCATGTTCAAACTTCTTGATCCCACAGTCCCTGCATGGTGAGGACATGAGCAGACGACAAAATGTGTGGCAAGCAAATCCCTGCAGCTATGTTGTTGACAGAGTTCGAGTCGATCTCTTACCCGAAATCAGATGAGATGACTGCTATCAGCTTTGTGTCAGTGTGTCCAAAACAGAGATCGAGACAGGTTTAGCTTAACTTAGCTTAGCATAGCCTAGCTTAGCCTAGCTACAAGACTAAAAGTCAAATTGCAGCCCACTGATACCCACAGGAATAAAAATAAACATGGTGGCAGTAAGCTACACAAGCTAGCGCACTCTAAGTGATGTTCCCAAACCTGGATAAATGGAAGGGTTCCAAATAAGTCATGCGGATCCATCCACTCACCCCTTGGGAAATAAAGGAACAGGTATAAAGTTATTTGTTATTAGAGGCACAGCTACTTTGAGTGACAGGTGGGTGCCTACTATGCTGCTAGTTCTGTGCTAGGAATCACCTCAGCTAAGTCAAATTACTAAACTAGAAGTGATCTAAGTGTTGTTATCATTTGAAACAATTTCAGTGAAGTTATCTAAGAACTAATATCCTCTATACTTCAGTTTTGATGAGTGCTCATGAACTGGATAACAAATACTGTTACTCCTGGTACCCAACAGTAACAATGTTCCAGCAGCAGGTGGTTAACATAAACATATGTGATACCATATGTGGCTAAAGCTATTTTTATACACGTGATCTGTGGTTCTACCACACATCATATGACACACCCTCATGTAAATCCAATAGTAATTTGTGTGTTTAGTGAAATAATTGAAGGACAGACTGTTTTTGTGTTGACCAGTCTATTCTTTTCTTACCATCTCCCTGTCCTAGCTTACAGTAGATTGGGTAAAGGGATGGTCAACTGCAGGGATGTTCACAACAACAGCTTATTTAAAATCTCAAAATGGCCCTTTAGCCCTTATTACATTTCTCTGGACATATGGGAGAAGACCAAAACACTCTGCTCTAAATCACACAGACATATGATGAACTAACAACACCTCTGAAAGGCTCCAGCTGGCCAGTAAGCCTTTGTAGTTTCCATTAACTTACATTTGTAACTTTTGTGGGCACATTTTCACCTCTCTTCTAAGCACGCAAAGTAAACCTGTTTTTCTTTCTCACCCGTGAGCGTCTTTCAGTTGACTTTGTGTGATAATATAAGTACAAAGTGCCTTGAGGTCATCGGGATTTTATTTCAGTCCCTCTTCTTTTCTATGCCCACTTTATAAAAGGTACGTTCACTTCAAGATATCAAAGTGGGATTACTTGTAATTCTTATTCTTGTACAGGATGACCTCCTCCTTTTTGGTTGAATTAGGTGCCTTTACAGAATTAATTACTTTGAGCTTTGGGGCTGAGGAGATTTCTTCGTATTTTCAGTATCTGGGTCTTTTGTGCTCCCTCACGCCAACATGAGAGAACAGGACTGACGGAGAAGGTGTTATTAGTTCTGCTCTCTGTTAATGTGAAAATATAGAATCAAGCCTAGATGCACGTGTGAAGTCTTAAGTGAAAAGTGCCAATGTATCTGGCTAAACATCCCGCACCAAATAGTTAATGATTAGACTGGGAATTAGATCTCTGGGAATCGTACTCTTTGTGCAGCTGATTGATAGTGGCACTTGTTCACGCTGTTCATTTGAAGTTTTCGTGGATGCTCAGATTCTGGTACATGCTAAAACCCATCCACACGCATGCTTTGATGAAGATATCCACACCGCAGCCTCCAATTTACAGCTCAGCTTGATCAAACTGCTCATTTACAAAACTAATGAGAAAATGAACAAAAATTAAGGAATCATTTAGCTGTTGTATTACATGAAGACAAGAAGCCACATTTCTTTTTCTGCTGTGAGCAATTATATCACAATTACAACACAACACAGCCCCTTCGGGCGCTTGTCTGAGGGTGTTGAGCTTCCTTTTGGAGTTCTAAATGCGGCGTCGGAGGCGTGATGTGTGTCAGGGCGGGGAATAATTCTGCCAGCGATCAGTCTTGTTTTTATTTTCATCACAAAAATTTCCTGGCATATTGCCTGGGTTATGCTTCAAGAAGACCATAGCTTACAAATTGTGCCGCAAGACCGCATAGCAATTATACACAATATGAGATGTTTTTTTAATTCCAATTACATCACAATAGATTTAATTATAGCTGCGTGTCATCTTTGCAAACTGCGTCAGGCTCTATCGCCTGTCTTTTGTTTGGGAGAGGATGTTTCTTCACACTCTGGACTGTAATCAGTGTTTGAAAAGACACTACGATATGGGAACCAAGCGCTGGCACTGTTTAGGAGATGAAATGGAACAAATGATCCGCTGCAGCTTTTTCTGTTCATCTGTGATTCCAACATGTAACTGTCTCAGAAGAATAAGAACCATTTGCATGTAGCGATCTTTTAAAACGCAGATGAGCTTTTTGTAAAGATCTCGCCCAGGTTGACGTCTCTTTCGGAGCTCTTGAATTCATCCGTGAAGTTTAGACGATTGGATGCGGCACAAAGTTTTTACTTCAGAGCCGCGCCCCTGACACTTCAAAACACTTTGCACTTGTTTGACTTCTTACGGTGTTGCTGCAATCTTAAATCCCTCTCCCTCTCCCTAACCCTTCCTCTTCCTCCTCCTTTGCTTTCTGTCCTTTTGAGAACAGCAGGATCTGACAGCCCTGAGCCGAACAGTGTGAAGTTTGTGAAATGGAAATGGCTTTGTGGTGTCTCCTAAACGCCTGACCACTTTATCTTATGTGTGTGTCTGTTCGTGTACATGTGTATATTTTTCTGTTTCTGTATGTGTGTGTGTGTCGTGCACATTTCTTTAGCTGTAGTTTCATGAGTCCAGAATGTGAAATGGACTACTTCTGAATCATTCTCCGCTGCCAGCTGGTGATCAGATTTTTCTTCCCCAGTGTGCAAATAAATAGGATCACTGCTGCAATGTGTCTGCACTGGTGGCAAATTCGTCCTCATAGAAGATTGCAGGCAACGAGCCATTGCTAAACTATACAGTTATATGTTGGTTTTTTTTAAAAACTATTATTATAGTGTTTATGTTGGACAATAAAAAAGGAAAGGACATGAAGGAAAACCCTGATTTTAGACCTATAGCCGATTGTTAAGCTCTTAAAATTCTTTAACTATGCAGAATGTGCCTCTCATGTTCCCTCAGCTTTTGTTGCAGGCTGAAATTCAACATTTTGTTTTATAATAGTGAAAACCTAACCTTGCAGTCTTCTTCCAGCTCTTGTTATCAAGAAAGAGAAAAGTACTAAAACATCAAAAATTATCAAATGACTCCTGAAATATAAGCCATTTCTGCACTATCTAACACAATGCTTCAGTGTGTTCCAGTCTACATTTCACTGAATACACTGCTTCTCTGTGACACAGTTTCCCTCCCTTGGTCTTTGAAGTGTAGCCAAAAGTCATGCATCGTGGCTTTTGCAAGCTTCTGAGCACAAGGCGAGACATAAGAGAAGTCGATTATACTTCTGTGTTCGGAAAATTGTCACTATATGTCACAATATAACAATACAGGCTTGCAACATAACTTGTCACCAACCAGTGACAGACTATAGCCAGCCAGATGCCATACATTATGCAAGAGGACTAAGGTGCTTCAGGGTGGTAAGAAACATTGTACATATTGACTAACCAAAGTGTGCGATGACATGAAACCCAGACCTTGTACAACTTGGCTGATTCTGAGCGTGTGTTTACTGCACTCGCAGTTATATTTTTAGCTGTCTACTTGTCATCTGATCGCATGAATTTTCATGCCACGTGTACGGGAACAAAATGTGTCTGTGCCACAGGCCTTGTCAAATTTAAAATGTGTCAGATTCAAAATGTGTCAAACTACAAGATCCAAAGCGATGCCGTAAATCTATTTGACTGCAGTGACTGTTACTCGGGTGTTATTATGACAACTGACAAATCACAAATCTTGAATTGACACCGTGTGCAGTGGCAGAGCAAGGCAATCTTTAAAGGGATGACCAGCTTTAGAAAACTCCGTACCTTTGGCCCTTTATTTTACCTCTGAATGGAAAATCACTGAAGAAAATATCTAAAACCCTGAAATGCTTTATTTTCTTATTCAGGCATGACTGCCATGCAGAAATACACTGTGAGGACTCATGTATAATAAGCTTTTTAACCCCTATTTTACTATGGAAGATCAGGACCAATGCAACTTTTAACCAATAAATCATTCGGTTGAACTTAGTGGATGTAAGTAAACTTTAAAAGCTAATTTTAAACACGGCCCCACTCTGAACCCATCCAAAGTTTCCAGCTAATGTGTGTTTACAGACATAATGACACACATGCAAACCCTACAACCATAACCTCTTTGGTGGAGGTAAAAAATTGTAGTTATTGGATGTAACTCCGGTTCTGTGAGGATGGGCCGAACCCTTTAATGATGTTTGCTGTTTTTCTGTGGGGTGACTGAAGAGAAACCCTTTTGCTATGTCCCTGACTGCGAGGTCACACTTGCTAATGAAAACTACACAACTGAAAACTAGAGAGTGTTTCCTTTTCTGAGGGATCACAACTATGCTCAACATAAGACAGTTATAGGTATATTTGGAACAAAACACTTTTCAGTGGATTTATTTTGTTATTGTCGCTGTGTGATGCGGATTTATAGCCCTCATACATTCAGTTGTTACATATGTTCAACTGGAAAAACACTTATTGACTGTGTGGGCTGCAGTATATCAGTTCATCTTGTGAAAAGTCAAAAAATCTTAAAATTTTCTTAAAAAGTTGAAATTAATGAGCCGTGTCTGGGTCAGCACCGCGGTGAAGCTGGAGCTGAATGCGACCTGCTGAAACGGGACCGTAGCTTATTAGATCGCAGATCAGACCAATTAACGAGAAGTTGACACTGTTTGGATTTTCCCAAAGCAGTGCTGCCACTGACCTGTTGCATCCGTTTTGCCTGCAGAGCAGAGGCAGGTTGTTGTCTGAGGAGACTTGTTAGGAAGCAAAGAGCTGCTCTTTCCGCCTGCTGCATCATCTGCAATTCATTTTTCTCAGGAGAGCCCTCACACACACACTCTGACGTGCACACACACATGCACATTCACTCAGCTGCTGCTGATGGCCTTCTCAGTGTCACACATTACCTGATTTTTTTCTTTGTCATTTATGAGCAAAATCTGTGTGTGTTGGTTGGAGGGCTTTGAAAGTGATTGTTTGATGCCAGCACACAGCAAAATTAATGCTTCTGCTAAAATTCCTCGTTTTGAAATCACAAGGGCTCTTTGAACACATTGTGTCTTTGTGTGTTGTTAGTGTGTGAGCTTTTATTAAAGTTTTTGCAGCCAATCCCCAAGAAGCACAACGGTAGAGAGTGATGAATGCCCACAGCAAAAAATCCAATAAGATGGATTTGGTGGGAACAGCAGCATTCGCTCGCTCGGCCACTCTCTCTTGCTTTCTGTCTGTTATTCCATCTACCACACGCTCAGCCGCAAACCCAACAGCGTGGCTCCACATCAGTCGTTTGTTCACAGCAGATCAGTGCTCTGTAATCAAAGTGGGAGGCAACTCGCCGATCATTAATACAATGCCACCTGTGTTTCCTGTCCACGGTCCAAGTCTGAAGAGGATTCACCAGAGCGGTCGGTGATCAGCGGCGATGGACACATCAAATGTCTGTTGTTGTTTCCACTGTGCATGATCGTTGAGCGCCGAAAGAGCTCAGCCTGCTGTACCGGCCACTTTATAGGCTTTGAGAAACACCAGCATGAATCCAATAAGCCTTCACTTAATTTCTTTCACACAAGATTTGTATTGGATTCCTGTGTTGCTGCCTGGTAGTGACTGTACACTTGAACATGTGCCTTTATTGTGTTTAAAGTTTAACTGGAAGAATTATGAAAGCGCGGGCCAATGAATGAAACCTCGGCTGCCCCTAAGGAAATTTGTCTTGAACAAAGGGCCTTTCCAGCATGCATATAAAAACTTAATTACATCAGCAGGAGCTCTACATAAAGCACATTTTGAAAGAGCAACACAGACACTTAATAAAAGATGGACACATTTCTGATGTAAAACTTTTCAATGACATTTCAAGTGAGATTTTGTTACACAGGTGGATGTGATAGTTGACAAGTGATAGTTGGGTCTGGCTGTTTTAAAACTTGGACACCATATGGTCATTGGCTAACAACTGACATTATCTTGGTACTCTTAACCCTCCAGTTGTGGCGGTCACTTTTGACTGGGAACACAACAGATGCAACAAGGTTGATTAAAACACTCAAAATCCAATGAAAAGTAGTGATCATCACTTATATGTTCAAGTGCATAGTGTGGAGGATGTCATAAGGCCTTGAGGCAATCGGATGTAAAACACAATATTTATGAGTGTTTTAAGTTTAAATTGGACAGATTTGCCCTCAACGCGACTGGAAGGTTAATAATGACTAAAATTTCCAAAACATATTTTATATTCAATACAATGCCATCTTTTCCATAAAGTGATGATGAAATTGTTTATTGAGGTCACAGAGCAAGGGAGTCAAAGGTCTTCTAGGCCAGCGGTCCCCAACCCCCGAGTCGTTTGGTACCGGGCCGCGAGAGTTGAGGCTCAGGTGTGAAATGTATGTTTTTCAGGGGTTTTATTGGTTTTTATAGTTATTTCTTTTAATCGTTGGACATAAACCAGTCCGTGGTGCAAAAAAGGTTGGGGACCGCTGGTCTAAGCGATCGGTGTGAGTAACGGGCAGAGCAATTACATTCTCTTCCAACAGAGGGCAGTACAATTACCTGCTCTAATTAAATGGGTTGCCAACTGCCAGTTGGAAGAAGATGAAGAAGAAATTAATTCCGACCCAGATGAGGGCCCTAGCATGAGTAGTGGTTAGAAGAAAGCAAAAATGTATACTGGGGACAAACTGAGCCAATTCTGCTACACCTAGTGCGCCAGGGAAAATTATCAATATGCTTTTTGTGACATTTTGTTTGTTGGTGTGCCGTGTGATTTTTCTGAAATATGTGCTGTGGCTCCAAAAGGTTGGGAAACACTGTTCTAGGCAATCAGAAGTATTTTAGCAACCAGAGTAAGTCGCCCCCTATTGGCCATTAAAGTATATGCAGTTTTAAGACACGTTTAAGACAGTTTTAAATCACATTAAAGTGTTTTAGACAATGTTAATTAAATTTAACATTTGAGTTTGTTCAGTTAAAAGTCAGCGATTTATTGTTCTGTTTCTGTATTAGCACATAGTTGTGTTGCCACTATCATGCAGTTTGTAGCAATATTTGGAAGAGGTGGAATGCCTTAGTTTCGTGGTGTAACGATCTCACAGTTATGAATCAGAGAGCTTTTTCCTCTGCATTGCTGGCTTCCTCCTGTGGTTTCATGCTTCCTGACTGCTCGTCTGCTGCCCCTTACCTTTCTGCGGGGATATCCGGCGAGAGTCTCCAAGGTTGTCATAGCATTTGCTGCGCCAGCTGCTCCTCTTTCCCATAGGTAATGTAAGATTGTCTGCCATTTGTAAGGAGTTGAACATGATTACCGGCAAAGTTTCATATTGCAATTACAAAGTTTGATACCGGGTAAGAAGTACAATAAAAATCAATCACTGTGTGCGTTAGCCCTGGAACGTCCACTTATCTCGATAATGACGATGAGTAATTTTCTTTTGGCCTTCTCATTTCGAATTTTGAAAACTTGTGTCTGAGACTTAAGTGTCTGCGGCTTTCTTTGACTGTTATTAAGTTTTTATTTTCATCTACGGCTCAGACGTGAACAAGTAAAATGTCCGAGCCAGGTCCACAATGTCCATATAGAAAGCTTTTTCTCAGATAAAATTCAATAAAGCTATTCGAAAATGCCGAACAATGAATCTGATATCTATTCTTTTTTATTTTCTGTTTGTCACGTTACTCTAGTGTTTTCTCAGAGCGCTATAACAGAAGACACATAAAAAAGCACAGTAACGAGCTAAACAAATGGCCTGTGTTGTGTCTGGATGACCAAAGCCCTGAGCTCGGTGCTGCCATCCGAGCCAGTATGTGCTCACACACAGCACAGCATAGGCACAAAGAGCTCTTTAAACATTTGGCACAAGCTTGTTATCAGCCTGCCTGTGATTGATCACTTTGACACACTTCAGCAGTGTGCCATTACCATGCGAGAGGGAAAATGTGTCTGTTATAGATGAACTGTCGGCCCTTATGTGGACTAAGGTAATTCAGCTGAAGCTTGATATTGATGTTTAGAAGAGGATACAGAATTCATACAACTGCAGTTGTGCCTCATAGTCGTATTTAAAGCTACTAAGGGCTTCTGCTTTCATACTTTTCATTTTGCATTCTTTCCTGTTGGAAAACTAATTCAAACATTTGCTGTTTTCCTCCTCGAAATTCACACTCTCGTGAGAGAAGGATGGCATTTGCGTTGATCAGTCATGCACTCAGATCATGCCTTCTTCAACGTTCCCGTGTGTGCCGTGGTGTCAATTAAACCTGAGTTCTGCTGTGCTCTAGTGGGCTAACTCTGTCTAATGGGGCTCCATGCTAGGAAGCTATCCATAATAGAATTAATAATGAGACACACTAGCAAAAAGGGCTGTGTTATCATCACCATCTCATCTGCAGCGGGTTCGTCGAGCTCGCTCGTTTTCGGAAATAAAACATTAGGAACAAAGCCGGACAAAACTCCAGCCCTGGCCATAAAACTTAAGCGTTCATGTCACATTACATTTCTGTGAGTTCCGATCCTGCCCTGCTTTCCTGGCGGTTAAAGCTTCTCGGGTGCGTTCGGTAACGGCAAGGGTGGCTTTGTGAAGTTGCAATTCAGATCTACCAGCGGAGAAAGGAAAGGAACTTGCAAGAAGCAGAAGGGTTCATTAGTGCTTTTCTTCCAGCTCAGTGCCACAGAAATAGAACAGAGAGAAGAGGAGCAATGCTGCCGCGAAAGTGGAATCTGTACTCAAAAGAAATGCAAAAATATGACCTTAAATGTTTGACATTTTATAAATAGGCAAAACCTGAATTTAAAAAAAAGAATAATGAATGAAAGCTTCAGAACTCTCTATTTCAGGTACCAGTTTATTCAGTGATATGTTTATTTTTCACAGCACCAGCGAATGGTTGCAATAAATGGAGGAACTGGGTCACAGTCATAAACAGCACTTACTGCCATGGCTGCATGGACAAAGAAAAGGGCGTTACCTGTAAAATGTCAAAAGCTATCAACAGAAAAGACAGAAGGCAAACATGCATAATAAAAACGTCGTAGTATTTATTTTGAAATTAAGTTTGATATGAATGAAGATTAAAATGTGGTATGTAAATACTCAATGTGCAGTAGAACAATACACAAACTAATAGAGATTACTACCACACACCTCACAGATAAGCTTTATACGCATGAATGGGATTTTGGATTCTCCTATAGTTAAAAAACAACTTTCAATTTATGTTTTTATGTATTTTATTATTTAATTTGACTAAAATTTTATGTAAAACAACAACAACAACAAAAATCTAGTAGTTTTTTTTTTTTTCTTGTTTGTTAGACAGAAGATATCTCTTTGTCCTAGAATGATAACAACTGTGCTCTGAGAAGACTGGCACATCCAGCACATTTTGCAGTTAATGTAAATATATTTTAATATATAGTCACTTAAATAATGTATTTCACCATTACTGCTGGTGTGCATATATCCTACTTTTATTCAGAGTCAGCGTTTTAAAGATATTTCTCCATTTTCATGCCCAATATGAGGGTTTCAGACACTTTGTTGCCAGTATAGATGTCATGAGCTGTGTGCAGGCTGTGAAATTTGATGTGTTTCTTCAAAAAGCCCTGGTAAAACTCGTGATTACCGCCTCTGGAATGTGTGTGTGTGTGTCTCTAGGTCGCCATTGTGGATGTGTGCTATTGTGGGTGTTTGTGATATGGGTGCTCCCTTAATGTGTTCCTGCCCACAGTCCAGGGTGAGTGATCAGGGCAGTCTGCGGGATTGAATCCAGTGAAACGCCAGGCTCTGCAGCAGGCTCACGGCTCTTTTCATTGCCCCTTGCGTGTCCCTGAGCATGGCTGCTGTTGATGGGATCATGGCTGTGGATCACTTCTGCTAATAACACTCAGCAAACCCTCCTCTCTTTAATTGGCAGGGGGTATTTCCTGCATCGCGCTCGCAAACACAGCAGTTAATTGCAATGTTAGCAAAGGCAGACACTATAATCAACTGGGAAGACAGTCAAGAAAGTGTTGTTTGTTGAAGCTGTTTTTCATCTTTAATTAATACTGAAATATTGTCATAGATGTGATTCGATTAGTCACTGAAATGAATTATGGCTGGCTCAAATGTACAGCCTGAAGGCCAGATTCACCAAAGCTTCTGCCGCAAAACATGAAAAAGATTGTTGACCCAGTCAAGATCGAATTGTGCCGTATGTGCCTGCGAGCGAATAAGCTTAACACCGCTGCTTCATTTATTTTAAAAAAGGAAAAAAAACTCTCAGATTTAAGGTTTCGTGCCTTTTGTTCACTTTGACTCAGGCTGGTTGACTGGACAAAGCAAACAACCAGGAAATATACTGATAGTAAAAATGATCATCAGAGGCAAAAAAAAGTTTTCTTCTCCAGGTTTTCTCAAGGTCTTTTTTTTTGGACGATGGCTGTTTTCTCACTAATTTTCAATCAACTCCCTGTCTGTTTTCAGAGGACTCATTTGTTAAACCACTTACCATGTGCCTACCCATGATTTAAGTATAAAAAAAGGCACCTAACTCAAGCTATGAGCCAGTGCTATATCAACACACAACTCCTAACTTAGTGAAGAAACGGTTTTAAATTGCACCTTTAGGGACTTTGTTACTAGCAGCGAATCTAGTGAATCTGTGAAAAGTTTGACAAATATAAAATCATATAGGAGCTATTAGTCAAAAACTTATCTTATGGTGTGCAGTGTCCTCAAATTATTTGAGGAAACTGGACAAGTGGAGGATAAAAGTAGAAGAAGTGGCGGATCGAAAAACTGTCCAGAGCAGACCAACAGTATCTGACAGTCATGGTCTTAAGAAATGGGGGCGGTCCTAGTCCTGGATCTTCAGTTGATTTTTAATGTTCATCAAAATCTAATCGGAAATTGTCTCAATAGAAAGATGGCTGTCAAGAAGCTATTCCTGACCCCAAATGGACTGGAAATTAGTGATCGTGTGTGGTACCAAATACTACAGATGAAGCTCATTAGAACTAAACACATATTTACTGTATTTCCACTTATGTTTGCACATAAATTTCTGTACCTATTTCCAATTTTCCTCGCAAACTCTGAATAAAATGAAGGATAACTCAAGACTTTTCCACAGTAGGTGTTCATGGTACTGTTCACACTCTCCCCAGATGAAAGTTTCAGAAGAGAGAACTCATCCACAACTTGAACACACCTCTCACCAAAAACACAAACAAGGAAAGTTTGTGTAAGAGCTGCATATTCCCAGGTTTTCAAATGTAATGGCTCAGCATCATTTTAGAGAATAATGATTATGTGAAATATTAAACTGTGCTACACTATATTAAAACTTTATTCATTTACCCACAGTAAGGCATGTCTTTATTTTAGTTATGTAAGCACTGCACTCACATTGTACTCCCTTTCGATACTCAAGTATTAAAAATTGACACATGCACACAAAGACGAGGCCGCAGTAATTATTAATGCCACGATGCAAGCTGTAATACAAACACGCATTAGCAGCCGCACCTTCATAAGTCTGTATTTGTGCGCTGGGCATGTTGCACCCATCACATCGTGTATCTCTAGCTTTACTCATCATGTGATATGTTTTGATCTGGGTTCTCTTTGAAGTCGGATGTAATAAATTTGCTCATCAATTACAGTGTCTGGCTCTGCCTTCTGTGTGCGTTTTGTTTGGTGTCCGCTCCAGTTAATTAGAACAGAGCGCGTCGTGTCGTCCTTGAGATAGCAGCTAATAAGTGTGAGCTGTCTGAATCCCTGCTTCATAATGCCTGCTTTGCTCTATAGGGCAGGAAGGGCTGGCACGCGTGTGGTGCAAATAACGCACAGAGCAGGCTCCTGCACTCTGGAGGTCATCTGTGCATCAGGAGTGCAGCAGCAGCGAGAGGTTCTCAGCGGTAGCAAAGAATAGGTTCCAATTTTTTTCGAGGTCTTTACACCTCACATGAACACATTGTTGTGTTGATGGGTGAGCTAGTTAAGATTCCTCAGATGGTTTGTGTCATTGCAGCTCCTTGATGTCTGAAAGCAAGGAGTAGTCTTACGCCGCTATCTCGTGTTATCAGCTGTTATCGGCACAGCCTCCATCGCCCTGCTGTGTCTGTATCTCATCGTACAGGGCATTAAACAGCCCAGACAATACACACCAAAAGATCTGAAAGCACGCCAGGTCTCCGAGATCGCCTGTGTCCTTGAATGAGATTAAGCAATGCCTGAACTGAAATGAGCTTTGGTGTATTTGGACATGCATCAGTTTGGAATTTGTGGGGCCAGTAACACAACTGGTGGCTGTGTTGTTGTTGTGGCTGATACCAACAAATTAACAGATTACAGAACTTGCAGTTTCACCGATGTGAGGCAGGAAATTAAAGGTGTGTTTATAACACTTAGTATGTTTTAACATGATCAGTCGATAAAGTAATGTTAATGCTTTTGACGTGCCTTTTTAAAAGATTATTTGCCTCTCGTAAGCGTCGTTATTATAAATTATTCTATCTGCCTGTAACATAATTATACCTGCAAGGTTCATTCAGTTATTTCAAATACATGATTGAATGTAATTACATTGGTACCATGCAAAAGATGCTCTGCTACTCGTTTTCACCAGTTAACTTTTAAAGTTTGATTCGACTGCGACGTGTTTTGTCACCTAAGACAAAATCAATCCAAGCTACAAAAATCTGAAGTGGAGGACATCAAGTGGACTTTTTTTATTTCACTGTTTACTCTGTTAAATGTTTTGTATAATAATAATAAGAGCCCATTGCAACATACCACAAGGTATCATGTTTTTAATAACTTAATGAATCTGAAGAACTACGGGAGAAAAAACTAAGTAAACAACTTCAAAAGTCACATTGAGAATCGTCTGGAAAATAAATCAGTCGATCGTCAACAGGAATGATATAGTCAGCTCATGTTTTTCAGCAGAAGTTTCTTAAGGCTTATTTACTTTGGTTTTATTCAAGGTAAAAAGTTCAAGCATTCAGCCTTATTTCAAAAAGTACTGGCGCAGACTTCCTTTGCTAGAACACTTAAACATACCTCGCCTTTCCAGCCCTTACTATTCACATCTAATCAGTTCTCATTTTGAGCAAAAAGAGCATGAGCACAGAAAGCGGAATGAAAACACACACACACACACACCAAAGCCAGCCGCCAAACCGTACCTTTTTCTTAGTGACCTTTGGCTCTCCAATTAACAACCTCTGCTCGGCGGCTCTGAAGCCCCCTCTTTTGTAGCTGCGTCAAGACAGAAATGTGTGGAACAGACCTTTTGTTTGAGTGGTTACTCATGTCCCTTGCCTTTTTGTTCCCTAATAGCCCATCATCTAGACACCGTACCTCTGACCCTCTGACACATCACTCTGCTAAACAAGAAAAAGGGCAGCACTCAGGAACAGTGGAGATGTACAATAAATTACATCCGTATGTTCTGACTGAATACTAAATGCATTGTATCCAGATATAAAGACTTGGTTTTAGTTAATAAGTTCCTTACCCATTTTCTTCTGACCTCCTAAAACATGTCAGCTTGTAAAACTGTGAATTTTTAGCGTAATTTTCCCGTCTTCACTTTACTAAATATTCTTTTCCTACAAGAAGAAAGGCCCAGACTGGAGAAACAAAACACATTTTACAAAGATTGTTTTCAAAGCAAAATTGGCCAACATTTAGTGGTTTCAGCTTATCATATTTGAGAATCTATCACTTTTGCTTCCTTGCTGTTGTTTTTTGTAACATTTCTGGAGGTTTAGACATTTGCTTGCACAGACCATTTAAAGGAGAAACATCTGTTCCTTCTTTTTTTTAAAGAGGGCTGATGTAATATCTGAACTTTTGCAGTTAGACTGTGAAATCCACGCAGTTTATGTTCAAAATCATTGCAGCTTTCGTGCTCGCGGGCCTGCAGACCATTGACTGTTTCCACTGAATATGGTGAGACATTATTTATGGTAATTAAACACGCTTTTTAACTAGAACATTTCTTTTTTTCTACATTCCTGACTCCCAGGAATCCTATGCAACAGTTGTTTCATGCTTAACCCTTGGCATTTACATGGTTTTCTGAAACTGCTGTGAGATTGCTTCACTCGTGAGGCCAGCTGCACCCTGTTTTCCTATAATGCACCTGAGCTCAGCCTGTATAGTAGCGCTCTAATGTGAAACTGTTGGCCAAAATTGAACAGTCTCTTATTCCCTCAGCTCTCTGAACTAGTTGGGTGAGTTCAAATCAATACGGGCCTGGGGGGGGTTCCCAGTTCATACAATGAAACAGTATCAGGTAGACACAGAGAGAAATGCAGTCGATAATATCACATTATAGTTTCTGTGTGTGTGAATGAAGGTGTGAGACTGCGGTTGACAGTGCCAAGTGAAATCATAATAGAGTTTCTGAGGGCCAGACACAGTGTATTATTACCTACCAGGGTTGTAGAAAGGTATGAAATGGCTGGCACTCACAGGTGTGTGTTTGATGTGAGACGCAGGCGAGGTTTGAATTTGTATTCCTGTCCGTCTGCGTAGTCTGTGTGGGGTTCGACGTTTCCCAGCGTATCTTATGTTACACAGAGCCTCGACCAAGCCTCCCCTCGGCACAGCGTGTCAATCAAATCGTGTAATGATAGCCTGATTGGCCGTCTACTGACCATTAATAGCTGTCTGTCTGGCCTCAGCCCATTATCCTTCAATCAAACTCTTGTACAATCACTCCTGGCCAAATCATACTCTTCACCTGATTTTTGCTGCGAGTACATCCAACATATAATTGAGTTCCACGTTTCTAAGAGGCCAGCGTGAGTTTGATCACCTATTTAGGGCCGTTTGCCTGAGGCTACCTGAGGGCGTTTGCAAAGCCAAAAGTGTAAAAGGATCTGTTTATTGAAGCTAGTCCTCTAATCTGATTTGTTCTAAGAAACAAATCGATTCTAATTACAGTTTCAACGCCCCACCAACGCATCCTCCTTTGCACTATAGAAGAAAAGAAATATTACACAGACTGTGAAATATCACTAATTTTTCCAGCTGATTGCACCATTACCACTTCAGATTTCTGACTGGTCTGACTTATGTTAAATTCTGGGAAATTCTGTGGGCTCCTCTACAATGAAACACTGAGATTTCTTTGCTGCCTAAACTCTTTAACTGATCAGCCACACTCAAACAGCTCTGACTGCTGGAGTAACTTAATGCTATTAACCTAATTTGAGATGAAATTATGTAATATGAGGACATGATTTTGCACATTAAGGGCACTAGTTATTAATTTAATGGAACAAATTGCTAATTAGTGCACACAGATTATTAATTTGAGGCTAGACATGACTAATATGTGCTCACAAATCAGATCAAGAAAACTCTACCTCGAGCCCTTCCAGACAAAACAATGTCCACGTACTCGCTTTTTTGTTGCGCTTTATATGCAGCTTATAGTTTTCATTAGCAGAAAGCTGGTGTAAGAGCTTCAGGGGCCTTAAATGTTTAAAGTCCACTATATCTGCATCATTTCATCCATGTGTCCAAATTCAGTGTTAAAATGTGTTAAATGTATCTACCTCCCAAATATTCTCGCAAATCAGCACCAGAGGAGGCGCGCTGGTTTCCTTTTTTCCCTTAAAGCCACAACAGCAGTCTCGGAGCAGATGTGGTCGCAGTCCCAAAACAGTTTCAGCATTGTCGGAGTGAGGTGAAGACTGCAGCACTACATGGGTAAACACGCAGAGAGAGAAAGAGACTGCTTTCTCAAAATCACTTAAAAGGTTAGTTTAATAAACTGGCGAATATTATGAAAAAAGACAGTTTTAAGGCACCGAATAGTCAGTCTTGTTTTCATGAGCAATAAAAAACTAGTTTTTGTCTTTAAAAACTATGATAAAAATGTTTTTTTTTAGAAAAGCAGGCAATATGAATCCTTTTCTTTGTTGCATAACTTCTTTTTAATAAACCCCTCTTTCCTCCCTCCTCCCTGCTCTCTCGTGTGCATCAGGTGTGAAATATTGCAGTCCCTTCTATAAATATGCTGTCATGTCTGCAGGAGGAGCATCGCTGCACATCTCCCGCTGAATGACAAAATATTGTAATTTAACTGATGCATTTCTGAAAAAGCCTCGGTACAGAGTAACTATCGAGTGGATATTGTATAGGGGCCTAGTTAATAAGAATATAAGCAACGAACTGACTTTATCTCCTATGACAGAAATTATGATGATACTACGCGCCGCTTTTGGATGAAAGACAACAGCAGTTGACATTTTCACTTCAATTATGTCCTTCAGTTGCAGATATCAGCAATTGATTTATTAGAAAACAGATTCATGAACCGGGGAAGAAACAGACGCTGACATATTCCCTTTATGACGAAATAAAAGAAATCAGTGCACTAAAGGCAGGTGTCAGATACTCCCACCGTCCTCACAGTACTTCACACATTCGTTCATGGTCACAAGCTTATGAGTAAAATGTGTGCAGACATATCCGGTGTTTCTTCTCCTCTCTGTCGCCGTGTTCTTTATTCTGCCTCCTCTCAGAGCACATCTCGGCTGACAGTCTGCAGCTACAAGTATATCAGATGGCACCTTCCCTGAGGCACCGTGACGCCTCGATTCCGCAGCAGCCTCTGATTTGATATCGGACATAATCCAGACGGCCCACCCGCCAACCTCACCACCTCATCAGCCCTGTCACTCAATGTTTCCCATAAACACAGAGACACGCACGCACATTTTTCCCCGGTCTGAGGTCAGCCCTCCCTCATTCCTATGGAAAAGCCTTTCTCTGCCTGTGTCTGCTTTCTCAAGCATGATTGAAGATACTCAATAACAAGAGATGCTTGCCGTGACCCCTCCGTAACCCCTTCTTTATAAAAAAAAAAAGAAAAAAGAATGGAGTAAAAAAAAAGGCTTCTGTCTGACCCTGCAACCATCTTCGCCATCATCTTCATCTTTGTGTGTCCTTCCCCAAAGTGTGTTGTCTACATATTGTGCGCAGCTCCCTCAACACTCCCGGGAGCCCCCTTCCCCCCTCCCCACTATCACAATGCCAGCATTAAAGAGATTGGTGGGGTTGAGCTATTGAGTCGAATTAGACATGGTCAATGTAGCTTTGGCTGGACCAAACTGCCCCGAGGACACAAGTTAGAGAGGCTGAATAGGACAGGAATGTGCAACTGTAGTGCGGTTCTCTGCCTTCATCACAAAGCGCGTTTGGATTAATTTAACAAAGGCACGTGTAAAGACACAAGTGAGCGGAGATGACGGTGAGATAAAGCGACAGGTGTGAAACGAGCCCCGCTTCATTTTTGTTCTGTTTTTTTTTTCCTTCTTTTTTTAAAAAACCCGTTGATTTACGCGCAGAGTTGGAGGCATGGATCTTCATGCAGTTCCTTGAGGAAACAGGTGTTATTTCCTTCTGCTGTAATTCATTTCTGTGTGAGAGAGGATTCCTGTGAGCTTTCAGATGAGGAGGTATTTGTATTCCTGTGCCATGAAAGCTAATGATGAGCACTGGGATCGCAGCAGGCTCTGTAGGAACAACACATTTTTCATGCACCTAAAGCTCTGGAGGGGCTTAACTTGAAAAAGTGGTAAAAGATACTTAACAATGATGTCTAATCACTTCAAACGAATCAAGGGGAAAAAAGAGCTTTGCTGTAGAAATGACCGATTACACTTATCTGCTGTCTATGATGACACTTTTTAAAAGCAACAAACACGGATTTCTTTTTTCCTTCTTTCTTCTTTTTCCACGCACACACCCCACTGGTCACGCAGACTTCCTTCCTGCTCCAAAATGGCATAAAACAGACAGTTCTTTATCCAGGCAGGAACTGCTTCCCAACGGGCCAGAAGCAATTTAATCAGTGTCATAGCAGACTCTGATGAGATTGTGCTCCGGGAGCTGGCATTGACTTGTAATTAAAGGTACCCTCCTTGCAAGCAAGGTGGAAATTAAGAGGCAAACAAGCAGCAAAGGTGGGGTGGACTCCGGAAACTCCTGCTCTGTAACTGTCTCTATTGTGCTGAGCAAATAAGGAGTGATGAAAGTAAGAGAGAGGTAGATGTGAGATGTGGGGGTTTGGGGGCTGCATCGCTCGCGGTCACCTGACGAGTGGCCCGGCTGCCTGGAAGAATGTGTTGCAATCTGACAAACACATTTTGAAAAATAGCAGTTATGGCCCCCTGCCCGGCCCTTATTTTATTTTTTTCTGTTCTCAGGCTGAAGGTGAACAGTAACATTTGGAGCCAAGGCTGTCAGGCTGAACCATTATTTGACACCACAGTTTCAAGTAAATGAAGGAGAGAAGTGAGAACAGAGGTTATTCAATGGAAGAGCCATTTTCAGGCTTTTCTTTGTCAGCCTGGAGCATCCATACAGCTCTTAAAATTTTTGGCTCCAGTTCATGATGTTTTATGGCAGTGCAGCAGTTTTCTTTGCCACCTTAAGGCACGTTTCCATCAATCTCATAAGTTAGGACATCAAGTCTGACACATACTGTATAGACTGTGAGTGATAATAGCAATTGAACTAGGGCAATATCACACGGCTTCAATTCATCCTGTTTGTTTCCATGCTGTAAGCTCCTTGTTGCTGTCATGATAACAGCTGGAGGACTCGTACTATTGCAGCTCAGCTAGATTTCCTTTATTGTTGGAATCTATAACATTTTGTTTTTTAAATGTGTTACTACCATCTATTGATGTTATTGCTGCATTCCACTTGGTTGCTCTGAGATAGAAGTCATAGCTGCATTAACATTGTGAGATGGTCATCCCATATTCCTAGCAGACACCTTCAGCATTCTGGCTCAGGCCGTCTTTGGTTGCAAGATTGTTGCAACTGTGAACAATAAACCTCAGATGCACCAGTTTGGAGCAATTCTTTCACACTGGCCATTTTGCATATAAAGCAGATCGAATCACACGTCATACAGCTGGATTTGACTAGGGAGTTGGTTGACCCACTGTAGTTGTAGCTGGGATTTTTAAGCAAGCCTTTCCTAAATGGAAAGGCTTGTGTCAAACTGTGAGGCCAAAGTAGATGAATGACACTTGTACAACCTACACGTTTCTGTAAATGTGCTTTGAGTGTTAAGAAGTTAGATATACTTGGAAAATACTGTATATTGCAATATATATATATATATATATTAGGAAAAAATATCTGCTGCACTTTTAAATATAAGGCAATGCCATGTGCCACCACCCCTATGATCTCATCAAAAACTGAAAGTGTGGAAGCTTTGCAAAAGTACTATTGATAGCAAAGTTGCTGGATTGTATTTGATTTCCTCCTTTTCTTAGGTCTACCTACTGAATGCATTTTTATTTTTTTGCCTAATTTAATACATATTGCTCATATTTCCCGACTCCAAGCTTTTCATTGTCTTCACTTCCTATTCATCATTGGGCAATCCGTCATCCAGCCCCCCCCCCCCTCAGGAGCCTGTTGAGGTCTGTGCCTAAATACACTCAACCTGGTTCCTGCTGCTTAACTACCAACTTGCCGCTCTGTTGCCATAGATACGTGCTGGCACTGGCGAGGACTTGTGGAAGCTTGCAGAGGGAAATTTTTAGATTTACAGGCTGCCACCTGGATAAAGAGTTAAAATTATTATTAAAATAAATAAATAAATAAACAGCTTACCTTGTTTGTGTAAGTTCAGCTTTCCAAAATTGCCTTTCCTTTTAATTGCAAGCCGATGGGAATAAAACTGAGTTGATGCACTGCTCTGGGTTGTTTACAACATGCTGCAACCACATAGAAGCATCCCAGTGAGATATTAATGCAGTACACCTGGGCAGGAAACACACTGCCTTTAGCTTTGAAACATTTAAGTCAAAATGAGTTTTTAGCCTACATAAGTACACAGCTAAGGGTAAGAGAGTTCATTCACTTAAATATTCAAATTCATTCCTTTTTTTAAAAGATAGTAAAATGAAGTAATGCTATCAATTTTTTTAATGTTGAGTTTGAGGCACAACATGCAAAGTATAGACTAAAATCCAAAATATTAATCCCAAGTGATAGTGAAGTTCAAGGGAAGCACAATAGAGGTGAAATCCAAAAACAGGCAAAGTATCAAACAGAGGGAGAGCTTTAGGAACTAGAAAAAAGAGAGTGCCATGAAAGAAACCGAGGACTTGGCTGTGGAAAGTTTGAGTGTGAAGGGTAACAAGAGAATCTAGCAAAGAACAAATGAAAGCAGGGGAACAGATACACGCTCAGTGATGATCTTATCGACCACAGGCATGGCAGAAAGGCGATAAAGAAAAAAAAAGTACCAGATGAAGAGGAATAATATTGCATACTTCTATACTTATGCTTGTAAATTGTGAGTGCATAGGTTTTTCTTCTTCAGTGGTCATCATCTTAGCTATGGGACCAGCCACCAAAAAGGTTTCAGCCATTAGATGAAGTTTGTCCCCATTAAGAAAATATTAACAAGCTAATGCTAGCTAGCTAACATTGACACTTTTTTCAGGCATTTCAAGTTGAACTAAATAAGACGTGCTGAGGGGTTGATTAAAATTTAATGATGCAAAATGTCATTTACAAAACCTTGAAGCGTATGACTGGAAGTGGGCTTTCAGAAGTGAGAAATACTAACTGGTTACATCATAAAACAGAAAATAGGGATAAAGAAGCTAAAGCGTGATAGCCAAGAGGTTTGTTTGCTGTCTCTCACACTGCCATTTTCAGATGAAATGCAAAAAGAAAGTATTGTTTGTAAGTCCCGCTTTAAGCGAAGGTTAAAAAAAGTCTTAATCAGCTGGAGCTGTGTTTGATTGACAGCAGCTGGCATGCTGCAGCTCAGGTAAAAGCCAAGGTCAGTATAGCATACAAGCCATGGGGACAGGGATTTGTTAGAATTTGTTTGAAGGTACATTTAAGTGTTCTTACTTCTATAGTATTCAAAGTGGAAACAGCAGCTCACTTTTCCCAGCTGTGTGTTTTATTGACTCCTCGTTGAATAAAAAGGAGACTGTGAGAATAAAAGCTAATGTATATCATTGTTCAGCGTCTTAGGTCGCCACAGCAGATCATCTGTCTCCATTTCACCTTCACCCTTGCGTCCTCTTCTGTTACGCCAACTCTCTGCATGCCCTCCTCTCTGTGGTCTTCGTCATTTCCTTCTGCAGTCCCTTACTCACGCCTCCACACTCCTACCTTTGCTTTTCTCTTGCTGCTCCCGACCATGCTGGACCCCTCTCCTCTTCCTTTGTCTTTGCCCAGAGGTAGCACAGTTTCCATCGGGACCTCCGATGGCGGTGGTTGTTAACCTAGGCTCTGATCATTCTGGTAAGAAAATGTCATTCTTGATGATCTACATATTTTATTTGGCACTCGGGGTCCTGCCTCCCAGTGGTTGGTTGTGTATCATTGTTCAAAGGTGGTAGAGCTGCAGGTTTTTGTTGTGAGGATGCACAAGAATAGAAATGAGCATATCAGAAGGACAGCTCAGGCTGAGCGGTTTGGAGACAAAGTTAGAGATCCAAGGCTGAAATGTTTTGGACAAGTGCAAAGGATCCATATTCAGCATCCTTGGACAGAGGATGTTCATAGCATACCAATGAAACATGTTGTCAAGCCAAATCGGGACATCGTAAGCATTCCAAGTTAAGGTACTTGCATACCCACTCAAAGTAAAAAGCAGAACATGTTATTAAGAATGTAATTTAATGTCAGCTGGCCTTTAAAACGAGTGAGAAATATTTCATAAGAGCAGTGAAAGTACAGAAATCTAAGATCACAGTGTCTGAAAGTTCACAGTCTTTTATTTCTCTCAGTTTGGAGACCACAAAACCTCCTCATCCTAGGCCACCAGTGGATTTTCCTTCCATCCTCTTTTTCTTTTTAAAAAAAGCTGTCTGGCTGTTGTAGTAGTTTTACTTTTTAAAAAGAACCAAAAACGTACTCTTCAGACACCATTTTCACAGCATCTATGCAGTAAGACTCTCTCCTCCTCACCTTAAATTATTGACAAAGAGACGTGCTTGGACATTTATTAGTCCAATCCACACAGGTATCCTCTAAGTCCTAAGCAAATAGTGTACCTCTAATTAACTCATTGTATCTGACTGAATGATCAACTGACAGGCGAACAGTGGCTCACAGTCTTTTTAAAAGCACGTGTGTGTGTGTGTGTGCGTGCACGCATGTGTGTCTGCCTATGGACAGCTTCCTCTGTGGTATTGATTGTCCTGGTTCCTCGCCGACAAACTGTTGCTAATCCCAAACACAGCAGGATGGGAAATTGGATGGGCACTATCGGGCCTCTTTGGAGCTGACTTAAAGATTCTCGCTTCACATAAACACACACACGCACATTGGTTTACAAGTGTGTACGGACACACTCAGGAGTTGATGTTGGCACACAGCATGCATCAGTTCTGCCCGCACGCTGTGACCCAATATGGAGTGTGACCAGCTGTCCATGTCTGGATTCTGCCTGTTTTCGGTGCTGAGATTTGAGTGCATCTGGGTTTGCTTGAGTGTATGACATGCCTTTCCTCAGAAATATTTGACAGCCACACACCAGCCTCGTTCTGCTGCTGACAGTACAGTTCCCCCCCCGTGCGTCTCCGTGCCAAGATAGCTCGGCCACCACAATTTCAAGCTTACAGCAGAGTCCCGGTCATCTGTCATGATCTCCTGGCCTGCCTGCTCTCAGCCCGGCTTTTTAACTAATGAGAGGATTTGTAGAGTCATTCTTTGACTTTCAGGACTCAGTGATTTAGTCTGAATTAAGCACCTGCCAAAGCTGCTCCTGCAGATAATAGAAATTTTTTAAAAATGACATGTTCTAAAGAATAAAACTCATACCCTTGAATAAAATATTATTGGTTTGATTTTACCTTGGAACCTTAATTGGGTGTCATCCTGCACTGTCTCTCTCCTGCTCTCTCTGTGTGTCATGTCTCACTCTGCTGTGAGGTATCTAGTTAAAGTGAAAATGCCAAAAAAGAGAGAAGTGAAAGGCAAATCTGTTGGAAGAAATACTTTTCTTGACCATTTATACGGTTGTCTTTGTCATATCTCTGCTTGCATGCACAACATTGAGCTTTGTTTGTGATAAATGCAACTTTTGAAAGGAGGAATCGAACAAGTTATGCAGAGAATTTAGAAAGATAATTTGGCACTCGTTGATCCAAAGTACTCATGTGAGTTATGCAACTAACAGACGTCCTATAGGAAGAGGTTAAAAATATGGCCACATTTTTCAGCTTTAACCTCCTGAACAGCTGAAGTCGCACTACATAACTTTGGTTAAAGAAATGGTAAAATGGCCTGTATTTGTATAACGCTTTACTTAGAACAGATAGAGGCGAGGCTGCTGGACACTGGCGCTACCGGGCCCTCTGACCACCACCAGTAGGCAACGGGCGAAGTGTCTTGCCCAAGGACACAACGACCGAGACTGTCGGAGCCGGGGCTCGAACCAGCAACCTTCCGATTACAAGACGAACTGCCAACTCTTGTGCCACGATCGCCCCGAAGGGTGTCAGCTCTATTTACTTTATATAAGAGAAAAAAAGCATTAGGGATTTTGGGTTTATTGCACAAGGCCAAAAGGAAGGTTAAATGCTATTAAAAAAACATAAAAACTGAAATGTCATATTTTTCACTGAATATATATTGCATGACATTGCCAGATGCACAGACCTCATTATCCTTATCTAAGTCAAAATTTAGTGATAAAATCACTATTTGCCAACATAGAAGTGTTTTTTTTTTTCTAATCAGAAACTGATACTGATGATGATACCAGGAAATATGTGTTTTACTTGATTGCAGAGAGGACTAGTGTGATTTTGCAACATGTTAAGGATAATTTTACACGTTTAAACATAGAGACACATAAACAGACACATAATCAGCCTTATGACACATTCTTTCCAACATACACACCTCCACGCACGCAAACGATGTTCTAAAATAAAGGGGAAAAGATTAAGGGTAAGCTAATCTATAAAAATGTGTTTTCCATGTAGAGCTTTTTAGGTCTGTTAATACTATATCACTGGAATCCAGTGAAGGGATGCAAGAATAGGTGTGACATGTGAACGCCGGCTAGTTTTTGTTAGCAGCTTTGTGCTGCGTTCTGCACTAACTGGAGGACAGAGAGATGCGCATGAAAAGTGAGTTACAATAACCAAGGCGGGGAAAATTGAAGTGTGTACTAAAAGTTCCAGATGACTGAATGACAGTAAAGGTTTGCTGTTTGCTATATTTCTGAGGTGAAATGAAGGTTTAGCTTAGGAAGCATCATAGCCTGCAAATGGAAGATGTTATCTTCCTTAAATGCACAACAATAGTAGTTGAGAGTTGAGCAAGAAAAAGAAGATGCAAAACCAAGTAAAACAAAGTGCTGAAGGTCTCAGAGTAGAGAACAATGACAGGTAAAGTCTGATAAGAGGAAAGACAAAAGTAGAAGAGGTAGAGCGTGCAGACGTGACAATGGCTTGATGCGTTTTCAAGAGTCTCAACTTGATGACGCACTCAAATATTCATGCTTCCTCTCAACGAAACAAAAACCCCGACAGCTGCCGGCTCGAGTGGCCCGCATGCAACCCATAAAGAGGATTCGGTCATTTTTTTGTGTAATTTTTTTTTATGTTACAGACTGGAGGACAAACATTATAAAATCACAAAATAAAATATGGGCAAATGATCAAAAGGTTCTTTTTTTTTTTCCTTTTGCATCATGGTGTAGTCGAAACAACCAGCCCTAAAGCTTGAAACACATCCAGCTTCACTGAATCTAGTCTACTGCAGACTGCACTGAATGTTTCCACCTGTTTCATCAACATTATTTTAGTTGGCAGTAGCGAGAGGCCGGTTGACTCCACTGTATTGTAATGACAAACATGGGCACTATTTGCATTTGCCTAATTAGTTACCGGCTGTAGTGAGAGGGATAATTGATTGCAGGGCAATATGGTTGATTTGCAACTCAACCAAGCTAATAATTTGTTATTGATTGAAGCATTAGTGAGGAAAACACTACAGAGATATGTAACCCAGCCAAAGTGCTGCAGAAAGTTGATGCTCTCAGTTTTTAATCTACTTTAATAACATTACACTCCGCTAAGCTAACATCGTAAGGAGTGCGGGGTTGGGAGATGATGAACTGCTGGTTTCAGCGCCGCACTGTAGACTCATATGTTATAACTGGAAGAGATTACATTTACCGGGGAAGCAGGAGTGTCTCTGTGTGTGTGTGCATTTGGAAACATCCGCGTGTAAGTCTGCCAAAGTCTGTTTGCATAAGACGTAATTCAGAGGAAGCGAGAGAAACCATTAATGTGCTGAAATGCATCACATGTGCAGTAAACATGCCAGGATGTCAGGTGTATGCAAGGATCAAAGTTGTGCAAACATTTTCTGAAAGTCGCAGATTTTAAGTGAACTCGATGCTGCTTCACTAACTGCTGGAACCTTCTGCCTCATTGAACAGTCCACAATTGGGTTCAATTTTCCTGTTTTAATCAGCCATCAAATAAACTTTAGAGGTTTAATTGCACATTTTAAATAATTATCTCGAGGGTCAGAGGTGGGGTACCTCTTTAAGAAGGCTCGTTCTGGCTAGATTTTCCCCACTCTGAGTCTTTCTAACCTCTAACTCTATTCATTTATTTCCTGCATATCACTCAGCTTTCTAGCTCATCTTTCCAGCCACCCTCTATTTGTCTGTTTCTTTTTTTTTTCAGCCCACAATGATGTCCTTTCTATCAAAATGTTTTTCCTTTGCACAGTTTTTTTCAGTCTCTTTCTGTTTTCCTGTGCTTCATTCAGGAAAGCCCTCAGGAATAGAAAGTCTGTGAGAGAGAGAGGGAAAAAAACCGATTTTGAAGTGACTCAGAGAGAGCTTCGTTCCTTTGAAGCCAGGTGTAGAAATGTTGCATTGAGGTGCTGAAGTCATTTCTTCTCTTCTCCAGCTGTATCCCGGAGGCCCAGCTTGACAGCTAGAGGAGAGGTCATCACCATGACTGCGTCCTCACAGGACTCCGCCCCCTCGTCTATGGCTGGCCTCTTCCTACTCCTTCTCCTCCCGGCTGTTTTCACGCAGAACTCCGCTGTCCCAACGACCCCGACCCCATCCTCGTTGGACCCCCTGACCCATCCGGAGTGCACAAAGAAAGAACATCCAAAGGTTTCCATCAGAGGTCAGTGATCACCTCCAACCGCACATTTTGTATCAGTCAGTGCTGTACTTGCTGTGCTGCTTCTACATGGACACATTTTGCTGGGACAATGCAGTTTGTGGCTTTTGTAAAATTAGCATTTTCATTCAGCTTCCCGGTAATTTGATATCTTGCTTTTTCTTCTGTGACAGCTTATTTTCAAATTTGAGATTTATTACCGTTTCCTTTTTTAACAAAAGAATTTGAAATAAGGGAAACATGAAAGGATAGGCTGTGAAAGCAGTCAAGTGTCAAGCTGCTGCTACTGACTTATTTAGTCAAAAAGAGAGAAAAAAACCACCATGCTTCACTTTAGTGTCAGCTCCAGCTTTATTCAGACATAGTGGGTACATTTTTTTCTTTAGATGGGGGACACTCTGCTCTGAGCAATCATGCTGAAGTCCATCTTACTGTACTGCTGTCAACTTAGCAATTTGTCGATTGACTTAGATATACACATGGGAGAAAACAAAGGCCGATCCAGTTGAAATTTAGCCGAGCTATTCATCATGCACATCCCCTAAAGGTGAGGTGAGGGGTGCATATCATCCATGAGGAAAAGCAGTTGATGTAAAGATGTAATGGAAAAAAATAAAACTTGCTGTATTTGGTGTCAGGGTTAAGGTACATGAGCATTCAGAGAGCAACCATTAAACTTTTGGAAACTAAAGCTTTTTCCTAATTCCTAATGGAGCTGAATTGGTTCCTACAAGCTGTAAAAACTTGGCATTTTAAGTTAGATTCATACAGTGTGTGATTTTGCAAAAATCATTGCATTGTGTTGAAAAATAAAAGGTGTGTTGTGCAGCTCTCTTCATGCCCTTTCATCTAATATGTTACTCTATGGTTCCCTGAACTTTGACCTTGGGCGCTAACAATAAAAGTCAAGGTCAAGTAGACGATCCATAAAAAATTAAAAGAAAAAGTTTTTACAGATTTGGTGTGACCTTGACATTGATCTGATTTTGCTCAAATTAAATCAGCTCGAGCTGGTATTGATGTCTACCATCACCCAAAATTTGAAAACGATATGTTGAAAACTGCGGATGCTGGACTGACACACAGAAGCGACTATGTACCATTTTTCATTGGCCACAGCTCCTGCTTACTCAGTGTTGCCATGAGGTTCCTTTGGAGTTATAGGGAATTAGCATCTGAAGTAGAGTCAGATGTTACAGACATGGTTTTGAAACCAAACACAGCATGCATCCAGCGTTACAGTCTGATGTGTGCAAGTGTGGGAACAAATGAGAACTAGAGTCTGCATTTATCCCTAATTTTGCTTATGGTTTGAAATCTCCAATAACATTGATTTCACAAGCTTAAAGTTCAATGTAGCAAACTGTTGCTGTCAAGTTAAGGGGGACAGTTTGGCCCCAGGGAATTTTAAGTCAGCTATTTTTCATATCTGGAACCCTATTTGCCACTTTTCAATTTTCATAAATGTATCTTTGTGCCATCTGTAAATACAACCTCACAGTTTGGCGAGGTCAAAAGGCATCTATAAAGGAGCAGAAAGCAAAACGGGCCGAGATTAAAATGATAGTGTGGAATAATGGCGCCCGCTATCTTGCCCGTTCGTCTGTACAGTGGGCCAAGAAACGAGGTGTTCCTCACTGCGTGAAATGGAACAGAACAGTTTGGAGCGCAGAATCAAAGGTAAACACGCACAAAATTGCTGTGTTTATTTTTGAATAGGGCTGTTTGTGTTCCATCTGCCAAGAGTGGTGACTAGGATTGGAAAGCCCCCCAAAAATTGCTGGTGGGGATCGAGGACAGAAAGATTGGAGAGGTGGCCTGAAGGTGTTATGCTCTCAGCCTCCTCCAAAGCATGCATCCGTCTTTTTGGGGGGGGTTTTTGGACTGTGTCGTTCTCTAACAAGACTGTTTCTGTGCTTGTGTCCAGCTTATCAATGCTGCAGACCTGAATTCTGTCTATGGTTCTGAAGATTGACGTAAAGTGCCATTTGGTCCTTTATGCTGAACTTTCTGTGTGAGAGCAGTTTTAAGTTTGAAAACTGGAGCCTCCATTCTATTGGATTTCCAATCTATAGAAATCAAGAAATGGCTTTTTTCATTCCCCCACAAAACCAGACTCACACTATCTATATGCAAGGGCTTTTTCCCTGTCCTGCTTCACCCACCCGGCCTCCAGATGTCCAGATTAGCCTGAGCCCCGCCAGTGCTTCACTTCAAAGGCGTGCCACTTGAGAATGGCTCTCATGGCAGGGAGCTGCAGGGCCGTTGGCCTGTCAAAGCAGGCAGAGCGGGGCATTATGTGAAGGCAGCCTTATAGAAAAGGCCTGCACAATGAAAGTGCCAGCAAGAACCTGAGATTAGCCTCTGTGATTGATGAGCGTTTTATTGTAGCTTGCTGAAGCGCTGCATCAGTCACCTGGAGGAGACTGGCCAGTCTTTGCTATGGGCATGCACAAGTGTGTGCGCATGCTGTACAAGTGCATGCATCTATACTGACAAGTATTTATAGATATAGGTGTGTTTTTCTTGTGTTTTGGCTTCCTGTCTAAGTGAGTTTTAGATTTTCTATGTGCAGTCCAGTGACATTTTATCCTGGCAGCGCCGGTAAAGCATCGCATGTCCTCCGGTCCTCCACCTCTGGTTCCTCCGACCATAAACCTCCGTGGTATCCAATATTCATGTTTGTCATTGGCTATAAAATATTCTGTATTGTCTCTCTGCCCAAACAAACAAAACAGCAGTCTCTGTGTATCACACTGCACTCATCATTTTTCTCCATATGAAAAGGTTAGATGGAGTTACTTAAAGTCGAGGATAAAAGGTCATCTTATTCATTTATAAAGGACTAATGTTGACTTTCACTGTATGCACTTACCTTGGTTACCTGTTCAAACAGCATCAGCTCAAAACTATTAAATGATGTTTTCACGGTTCTTGTAATTGTTTTTAATGATTCTTTGTGTTTCGTTGTTGTCGTTCCGTCTGCTGCTGATTGTCTTCTTGTGGATATGTCTTGTTCTTGCTCTCTCTTGTAAATGAGATTACAAGGGATTACAGGAGATTTTAATGAGACTGAGTTAAAAAAAAAAAACCCCAAACGATTTATATAAATAAGTCCATCAACTCGAGCGTGTTATGTGGATTTAACACCAGCTGTATTCTGTATACTTGGAGGAGTAGCGGGACACTCATATTGATAAGAAACGTCTCTCAATAAAAAGATGTACTTGCAAAGAAAACTTAGTATCTGATAGATACGGAGAAAATTATCCTTGTTTATAGCCACTAAATCATTTTTACAGCTGCTTTATTTTAGCTTAGTTTGGTTGTGACAGCTGTGATAACAAAGAAGAAATCAATTTTTAAAAAGAAGTTGAGCACACATGCGGCGGTTGCGATGTCGGGGGAATCTACTATAAACACAGAAGATGCAGGAGACAGTAGACAAACTTCCACCGAGGTTTAGTATCAAACCTCGTGACCCACTTTACTTTGGTCTCAACAGCGTAGTATTTTTACCATCCGCTTGGACCCACCACAAACACACTACTGCATGTTTGTATCCCTGGTGCTCCAGAAGATGTGCCAGAAGAGTTGTTTTGTTTTTTTAGCCACACCACAGATCAGTGCAGAAATACAGCATTGGAATCACGTAACCTCCACCCACAGGCACACACTGTATGAGCCGCCAGCTCGTGATTTAGATGGATGATACTGGCTGAGAGCATGAGACTGCAGGTCTGATAAGAGCACGGGATAGGGGGCAGCAACTGGAACGCTCTGAATCTAGATATGGAATCTGCTTTAAGAATTTATTGAGACGTTATAGTTTATGTTATTAGGCTCAAAGAACTGTTCTAGGAGTTTATGTAAAGGGTCAACCTGGTTTGTGAGACGGATACCTGGGCTGTTCCTTCATCACACCGAGTGCAGCAGTGGTATCCATCAAAGCAACACAATGTTTCGCCAGGGACTATGTGCAGAAAAGTAATGCTTTATAATAAGACCTTTGTCTCCGGTCCCACTACGTCCGCCACGGAGAGTAGGAGGTTGTTTGTCTGATAGATTCGATTTCTTGACAGAGTGGGACGTCTGCTCGACTCAAATCACCGTAATGTTCCTCTAACAATAGAAAGAAAAACAGAAAACAGCCGACATCGCTGCTAATTTTCTATTCGATACCTTGCAAATCTCGTCTCCTGAATTTGCTTTTTATATCTCTTATCCCCAGATTGCCTGCACTGTTCTATCCACCATCACACTCCCCACCTCTCTCATTTATTCTCCTCCTTTTCCCTCTCTCCGAGCTCCTCCTCTTAGACTCTCTTTTCTCTCCGACTCTCTATTCCCATCACCTTTTACTCTCTTTTTTTTCTCTCTCTATAATAGGCAGAAAATGCATTGCGCATCTTTTATCTCTTTCATTGTCTGGGTAATGGTGCTGTCGATGAGCTGTCGTATCGCCATCTGAAGGGCTCTTGAGGAGCACGAATGATGCTACTTTGAGCCATAATGGTTCACTTAAAAGAAAAAAGTGCTCACCCTGAATTTATGTATGTATATATATATATATATGTGTGTGTAGGTATATATATTTATATATATATATTTTATGTGGCATTCATGTTTCACTCATATCAGCCTCTGTTCCCCCAAACTCATTCACTGTGATTTCAGTGCATAGGTGTGTTTGCAGCTGTCAGTCAAGCAGCTGAATGAAGCTTGGTTTAGCATGCTGCTGAGGCGAGCAGCGCCTCCCTCACTAATGGCATGTCAGGATATCTGATGCCCAAAAGATTGCAATAGAAAACAGAGAATAGAAAACATTTAAAGGCTTTACTGCCACTTTCACCGAAAAAGCGGAAAGCAGCAGGAAAACTGCTCCCATTGCCTGTCTGTATCCATGCCGTCTCCTGTCTCCTCATGCCATAACCCCTTTCAGACTTGTGCCTTAATCCGTAAGAACACTGATAATTTTCAGCCTCTGCGTTGCAGTACAGTGTTGTAAAAGCTACAGTAGCGCGACAGCAATTTAAACCTGCCCTCACACCTTTAGATGCTACAGGAAGCTGAACCACTTCAACTCTCCAGTCAGCATCAATTACACTCTGTATAAACCACATGAAAAGTTATACGGCGATGTTTTGGCTCTCTCTGTCTGCATTAGTGGGAAGCCGGGTTCTTTATTTTATCTTGCATGTAATGGTGAAAACAATTAAAAGATCCAGCAGGCTGAGAAATTCTGCACGGATCTACAGCATGAAAAAAGGAGCACTTAAAAAGGACGTATATATAGTACAGACTTTATTCTGTGGGCTGACATTTTGGCAAGTGGCCTCTTTAGAGTTTTGGTACTTGGAAAAAATTGGAAAAAATTGTTGGAGAACCCCTGCCCTCACAATGGTCATTTATAAAGGTACTGACATAAACATCTATCCATCTGAAAAATAGGTTTCAAGTTCCATTACCGATGCAGCTGATGCATGCCCATGGAAACCCAGGAACAGTCTTCATCATTGACAGTATTATTCCCTCAACTCAGTGCTGCAGCAGCGCTACTCCGGTCTTTGTGCTAAAACATTGCATGAACACGTGAGCGCTATTCCGAACAGTTCTGTCATGTTCGAATGAAGCAGTTACAGAACATTTACATGGCAGATAGCTGCAGTTAATACCCAAAAGCTATTACTTTAACAAATGGATAGAGCCAACAGTTTAAGCGACATCCTGTGTGAATGCTCTTGTGTCACCCCTGATTTTTAAGGAGAAAAGAAAATAGTGTTTGCACACTCAATTACAGTACAGCTACAAAAAAAAGGCAAATGATCAAATCAGATTGAAGTAGGTTTGAAACCTTGCCTCTTTGAGGTCCAGTGAATTTCTGCGTGCTGTTATTCATTTTGCAGACACTTTTTTCTTTCTTCTTTTTTTTTTTTTTTGTTACCTCTGCTGACTCTCTTATCCTGTGCCAGTCTCAAATATAGCACAGAAAGTGTACAGACTCTCTTTTGCTGGTTATCGCGCCTACGTCTGCCTCTTTCACACTCTGTTTTTGAGAAAAATTGCTCACATTTCTGTCAGTTTTATAACACATTTGGAGCACAGCGGACTTGTCAGTAGCTGTGGATGTTGCCTCACCACTGGTTTTGTGAAAGGCAGACAGACATCTTTACCGGTCACTGACTGAGAGGCTATTAGCCTCCTGGCCCCAGCACCATTCCTCGTGTGGCTGCTCAGTCCCCGCTCTCTCCAGGCTCTTTCTCTGTTCTGCCCATAACCTGCAGACCCTTCTATCTGAGTTCAGTCAAGTGGGAGGAGGGAAGGGAAGGGAAGGAAGGCGCATGAAGGGACAGAGGGAGAGTTGTGCTCCACTGAGGCACAACAGCCTCTCTCAAACTATCACCCTCTGCAAGTCAGCCACAGTGAAAATCAAAAGTTCTAATAGGAGAGATAGTGAAGAACAGGACAAGCAGGACGGGGTGGAGACTGGCATGCAAGGGAAGCTGAAAAGTGATATGAAGAAGACCCAACAAAACGTATTTCAGGGGATTTCAGCCTGATAAGGTTGAGTTGTGAAGCGATCTGGAGCTGCAGGGAGACTTTAACTCATTCACTGCTGAGCAAGACAAGATAATGTGTGGAAATGTGACATTTCCAATGCCGCTCATTCACAGTAGGTTTTCACAATTGTCAGCATTGCAAAATATATCCCGAATACTATACCGTGTGTGGTAATTGAGACTGGAGGTAATGCTTCATTCACAGAATCACCTGCCAGATGGCAGCAAGTCGTCATGTGGCCTGCTTCGTTAACAATATTGGATCAACCCCATTGCCCTGAAGATAACCATTTTTTAATATTGCCTCCTTTCGCTCGGTCTTATTCCCATTAGCAACACATTGTGTTTCCGAGATTCTCCCTCACCACCGCCAACCCCGCGTCTACCCACCCCCCTTACCCCCGCTGCCCGAAGGAAGATGATAGACAGCTACCTTTAGTATAATATTTGTCATTCATAGCTCATTAAACAGTGCAGCGCTTGAGGGAGGGAAATCAACTACATGCCTGATTATAACAGTGATGATAAAAAATGTGACACAGTGAGCGATTTTATCAGGTGAGCCGTTGCAGTCGCACCGGCAATGAAAAAAGCCAAAGTGAAGAACTGCAAGTTCACTGAAATACACGGGACTTCTCATTTTATTTCCATATGTCAGTGCATTTATAACACTGGTATTACACTCTTATTTTGTGTAATTACATGTGCTGCCTCTGTATGGATTGCATATTATATAACCTTCAGCTGTTCTGTAATTTATGACTGACATGGGCATCAATGAGACCTAACCTTCACCCAGTCATCACACAAGAAATATATAAAAACACCTGTTACAGCCTGACTGAAAGCTTCTGCTCATTACATAAAGTGATGCAGCTCTGTCTCTTTGTCAAACATATACATACACAGATATGGCTTCAGTCTGTCGTGTCAGTGAAAGTCACTTTTACATTTGCTGATATTGTGGAGAGGGGGAAAAAAAGAGTAGCTGTATAATGGAAGAGGGAGTTCTTCACATGAACAACCTGTCTGCTGTAGAAGTGCTAAAAGTGCAGCCTTCTCTCACCTCATTGCACTGTGCTAGCACTTCAGCTCATACCCCTCTGATTGGAACACTGATCCTTGGGTGCATCACCCTTTTGTCCCAGCTGCAAGTGCCCTTACTGGTCGGGCAGAGAAGCAGATGCCGGACTCATCCTGTGGCCAGGCACTGAGGGTGAAATCCAGCTGCTGTGTCACAGTGTTTTTGGCCCACACATAGCTAACAATCCATATCAGAGTAAAAACCGAGCCATGAGGTGGAAGGGACTGCCTGCAGAGCCGAAGAGACAGGATTGTTTCGAGGCACGGGTCTGAGGAAGGGTAGAAAAAAGAGGGGAAAAACTCTCTGTTGCATTACGGCTACAGTGGCCTCCGCAGCTCTTTAATGGAATATTCTTTGTACAACTAGGACCCTTCCTAGAGCTGGCCATCTCGGCAAAGTAGGCAATCATCTGGCCAGACTGAACAACTCATAGTCATCAGTGAGAGAGGTGAACAGGAGCTAGATGGCCGCTTCGGCTCGGCTCCAGAGATTCTCTGTGGAAATGGGAGAGACTTTGTAAATGCACCGCATGTGTCCAGTGGGCAGCTTTCATAAGAGGTTCTGCAGGTATCTGCTCTGTTGGGTTGGTACATTAACTGTCAGATCAGCTGTCAGAGTCTGCTTTGCACCTTTGTAGAACATTTGATTTCAAGAAAACCTATTACATGCCTTTTATGTAAAAAAACCGAACAAAACTCTGTATTTCAGTTTGTACTTTCATTTTAATAGCTGACACCATCCTTCCAGCTGTGGGAATGGCAAGGTTTGATGGGCTAGCTGAAGGAAAAACCCAGAGGCTCAAATTTTTTAGGGATTAGATGGGGGTAAGATTGGCTATTTATCAAATAGCCCTATCTCTGAGCTCCGACTTGGGGGAATCTCACATTCCACCTGGCTTTAAGTGATAAACGGATCAGATTGTGTTTAAGCTGTGTGGTGTGTGTGTGTCTGTATTTGTGTGTTAGTTTGTGCACGATCCCCTATTTCCCGTGCACTGGTTTTCTCACGGTCTATAATATGTTGGTCTTTTCCAGATTTGATTGGCCTCTGTACTGGCCTAATAGCAACTCGAATCAGTCAGGGTGCCGCTTCGCTCTTCCTGCATGCTGGTCGTGTGGGAAGAGGCTGAACGGTTAAAAAACTGTTAGACAGGAGAAGATAGAAAGGTTATAATTTATGTCTGGGTGAGACAAATGTCTCAGCCACTGTCCTCATCCCTCTGGCAGTCATGGGCATTAATCCATCTGCTTGCCGATTGCAAAAGGGGAAGAAAAAAGAAAAGATCGCAATCATCGTTCATCAAGTCCAGCTTGGGGCCCACGAGTCAACCCAAGGGAGGAGGCTTTCATATTCATCCTGCATTATTGTCCCTTATTTGCCCCGCCACCCGGCCAGACAGTTATGAGGGGAAAGAAGTAAGCAGAGAATATAAAACCACTTGTGCGCAGGAGGATAAATGTCAGTCAACAAAGACCCCCTCACTATAGCGAAGCCCTTCTAAAAGAGTAAGCAAGCTCACGGTTCACAAGCTCTCCTCCATGCTGCTGCATCAAATTCAGCCATGCTGTGTTTTTTTGTTGTATTTTTGTTTTTTTAACAAGCTTTTGAAGAGACATTTGTGATGTGGGGAAAGGTTTATATTCATGTAATGCTTCTCAGCAAGAACTTCAAGTGATTTACGGTCTGCATTAAACTCTCTGAACTGAACACTAACAGCTCCTGTTTTTAGCGTTAGGCGCGTAATGCTTCTGTGGAAAGAATTCGCTTGTTATCTATTCCTGCACCGCACGTTCTTGTTTTATGGTTCGTGTCATCTGCTCTGTTTTAATAGTCTAATTTTATGTGCAGAGTAAGTCACCGTTTTAACTGTCTGGCGTTTTTTAAATGACATTAGTTTCTATTGTCTGGATGTTCTTCAGAAGATATTTACTGTGTAACGTTGGGGATGCGTCTTAGCCCTTATAGGCAGCCCAAAGATCCTCTGCAGTCGCTTCATTGTTTCTAATTTCTTTGACTTTGATTGGTTTTTCATACACATGAAAGTCTGGGTTGCATTTATGCTATTAAAATATAGCTTTACTTTCTTCAGAATCTAATGTGGCTACAAGCGAAATGTAGTTTAATGCCACTGCTCTTTTGAACTGAGCGTGCTGATGACCAGCTGCTACTGCTGTGGCTCTCTTAAATGGTTGCACTGAAAGGCAGGGCAGAAAGCCTGTCATCAGACAGAGAGGGGCAAGACAATAATTGTTCAGATGGGAGTAATACTTTGAAACAGTCTCTCCTCCAAGGTGCTCTTGTTGTTGCACTTGTACGGAAAGACACAAAAAAATGTTCAAAGTGTGTGAAGATACGAAGAGAAAGACACATTTTGCCTACTTTCGTACCATTTGGCACTTCGGTGTAGTCAATCATGGCCTGAAGTGGGAAAATTGTCCAGCAGAAAAAAAAAAGGTTTGGAGGGAGAGGGAGGTTTGGACTCTAACAAGTTTGTTTTTTTGTTTGAAGCGCACATTGGCATGCAGTGGTTTGGTCTGGTTTGTTTGATCTGGTCAGAATTTCTTTAACTGTGAAGAAAAGTGAGAGAAAGATGAACTGATTTCTAAAGGGTCAAATTAGTAATAATGCAGTTTTGTTATAGCTGAAGAAGATGAAGGACTGTTCAAAATAGCAGAAAGAAGAAAAGAAAAAATCTTGAAGTAAAAGTTTAAGAAGGTATTTTGTAACGTAGACACTGGACTCGAGTTTTTGTTGTCCGTCATTCTCACTGTAAATGTTTCTGTGAGATGTGACTCTTGAATTGAGGTCACACATGCAAATGTTAGTTTAGATCATTACTTTTTCAGTTGGCCATTGTGCATTTCACCATGTGTCTATATGCCGTGTTTGTTCACTATCAGATTTTTTTCCAGTGTTTGATGTGTGTTCATGTTTAAATGAATAATTTCTTCTATAGTGAAGTGTTTTCTGTGACACTGGCTGCAAAGCACGCATAAACTACGATTGAGCTCACAGTTGAAGTAGTGTTTCTCTTTATGAAATTCTTAACCAATAATAGAATAGAATAAAACACCCATTTTATCTCTAAAATTAGAAACATCCTGTCTCCTCACATACAAAGCCTTGAATCTGGCCCAAACTTATCTTAAACATCATCCCAACAGAACACTTCACTTTCAGACTGCAGGCTTACGTGTGGCTCCTCGAGTATTTAAAAGTAGAGTGGTAGAGTTAAGTGAATTAAGTAGAATTAATCTCTGGCTCTCTTCCCTAACCCATAGCTGCCTCTCCCTGAGCCTGGTTCCACCGGATGTTTCTTCTTATTAAAAGGGAGTTTTTTCTTCCCACTGTTGCCAAGTTCTTGCTCAGAGGGGTTCGTTGGATCATTTACATTTTCTCTCTATTATTGTAGGTTCTTAACACTATAAAGCATCTTGAGACAGCTGTTGTTCTTATTTGCTGCTATATAAATAAAATTGAACTGAGATGAATTGAATTGTGGTTCAGATAACATCCGATGCTTTCACAGCACTTAAATAGCATTTTTGCCTGTTTGGAATGTTCGAATTGCCAAAATCAGTGTTTAAGTCTTCATTTCATCAGGTTTCTCAAACTCAACCCTACATAGACAGGTTGGTGATGCCCTGATGAAGGTTACAAAGTTAAGAATTCACAGAGTTTTTCTAAAAGCCCGCTACAGTCCAACAACAGCCTGGATGTGCCATTATAGCAGCTCCTTGTGCCAACAACCTCACCTCCACCACTCCTCCAACTGCAATTACTTAATTACATTACTTTCTTCTGAAAGCCTTCTCCTGCTTTGCAGCTTTGTAGGTAAGAGCTGTTGAGAGTGCTTGGCAGATTCTTAGAGGAGCTCGTTGCTGCTGACTCTTTAAACAAGATTTGAAGAGTCAGCGTATTTTTAAACCTTTGAAATTTCCATCACCTGTCCCCAGAAATAACGACAAACAAGTCATAGCCCTAAATAGCTTAATAACCTCTGAGACTCTGGTAAAGTCATCGTAGATCTCAAATCCAAATGCATCGTGCTCTTTTTCCTTTTTCTTTTTTTTTTTTCATCAGTTATGCAAATCAGTATCTTCACAGTGCTTACAATGTCAAAAAAAAGAGATCTCCTTAAAGCCTTTTGGAGGTCAGTTTATATTTTATTGATTTAACTATTCATATTAGGAGGTACCCAACTCCTCACACTTTGATGACACCTTCACTGACCCATTATGAGCTGTTGGAAAATGAAGGATTAGTTTCTTGAAACTCATTTTCCTGAAAAACAACAAACACACAAACAAAGCAAAGCAAAAAAAAAAGAAAAACAAGAACAAGAAAAATGGAGCTCATTTCACCCTCGGCTAACCCATCTTTAGCTGGTAATGACTGTCTTGTAGTTCACATCAGAGTTTGATTTTCACACAAACACAAACCTCGCAGTAATTGAGCCTTTAAAACATTAAACTTTTTTTGTTCTTTGCCAATAATTCCTTGAGCCTGTGTGTGTTTAAGGGATTGATTTAGAGACTTTTAATGATGTGAGTTGGCGTTCAAACCATGTTCATTCCTCCCAGTTATGGGGACACCGTTCACACACATACAAGCTTTGTTCACACATGCCGTGGCTTTGCGCAATCCCGGGATCATGTCGGATTCTTTAAATCAACTTCAGGTCTGTTTACATAAGACTGTGCAGCTAAAGGCGGCCGGCGTTCCCCGCCGCGTCCCCCACGCTCCCCCCCAACCTTCAGCCTCTGCAGCCATTAATCAGAGTGATGCACAGATGGTTCCGCTCGCTTCCTTGCACTGGCCTTCTATGTTTTTTTGTTGTTGTTGTTGTGTTTTTTTACACCCACCCTACATGTCAAAGATGGTCAAACCATATGGATGCATGGCCGACTGTGAAATTGAAACAGTCCACTGTATGTGGATAAGTGTAGTATAAATATTTATGGAGAGAAGAAGAGATGGCCTCTTGCAGAATTTGCATCGTATTAGAATAGCCTTGGGACACCCGATGATTTATTGTGTGATTATCAGAGATTTAATCCTGTCTGTAAAAGTGCTTTTCGGTGTATTATTAATTTTTAAAAGCTCCACTGCTACTCTGATCGAGCTGGTTGATAAATTTGTGTGTCCCTGCAGCACACTGCTCATTTTCTCTTATTATATTCCTAATAGGACAAGAGCTGTTGTTATCATAATTAACAATGTATTATGTTGTTATTTGCAGCACGCAAGGTGGTGTGACTGTTTTCTGAGATGCTAGGCACTACACTGCAGATTGCTATTGTCATGGAAACCAGAAGCCATTGTTAAAAATATATGGCATTTTGTAAAAAACCTGTACTGTAAGTTAAAACCCATGCTTGTATTTGTGATTTATAATATGTCTAAAATAAGTCTAAGTACTATTATTATTATTATTATGCTTTTTTCTACTTTGTTTTTTATTCTTGTTAATGGAAAACCATGCAACAATTTAAATCATTGGTTATTTCTACCTGATTCCTTAATGTCTGCAATAAAACTTAATTTAGTCCATTTTGATTTGTTGTTTTTTAAATGCAGAGACAGAGCAGAGAAGTCCAAAATTATTAAGAGATGGACAAATGCGCTGGTTTTGTTCTTTTCAGCAGTTTTTAAATACAGAATAACAGAGGCCTTATCTTGTGAATATAATTGCAGTTGTGCTGCAACTGAAAACTGCAGACTTTTAAATATTCACTGTATTTATGAAAATGGATTCAGCCCTGCTCACATCTCGCAAGAGTGGGAAAAAAACAGAAAAGCTAGAATGAAGTTCGGTCTGACAGCAGCTTAGTGAAGAGTGCCCATTCCAAATCCACATCTGACTGAAAACACTATCACTTCAGTGAAGTCTCCTGTCAATACTGGAACCTTTAATTAAATATTGTATGCGTGTGTTTTTCTGTATCTTAAATTAAGAGCACCACACCGTACTGTAGCTGCAGCCTTCTGTCTTCTGTTTTTCGCATCTCTGGTTATGTTTGCAGATGACAGAGCCATATGGGCTCCCATCAATCCTAAAAATCTATCTCCTTTGCGTGATGGAGACTTGTTTCGCTGTTCCTGGCGACTTCTTCCAGCACTTTGATGTAGTTTCTCACTCGTAGCCTGGAGCTTTTATGAGCTACTTGTAATTTTAGAAGAAAATGAGCGTTTTAGGGTTTTAAATGTTTGATGATCACTTCCCTGATGAAGAAGAAAATCAAGATTTTTTTCAGGGGGGGGGTCATGCAATGGTCATGAAGGGTTTTTTCTCTGATTCAGGAAATTAGTGGACAACCATAAAGTTGCTTAACATCATTACTGATTCTTTCCTTCTCTGTTTTTGGACTAGTTTTGTGAAAATGGCTCAAATGTGTCTAACACGCCTTTTTTATTTGATCCAAGAAATCTCATTTGCCACTAACAACTGTGATGTCATTTACAGCATCGGAAACACAGCAAATCCCCTTTAAGCCCCGTAAACTTCCATGTGGTGAAATCCGTGTAAAGGTCTGCACAAAGTTTGGAGAGAAAATGCTCTTTTTTTTCTTCCTGGAGTTTTGAGTGTGGCATTAAAAGCCCCACCAGGCGGCCCCTCTGAAAATTTTGATTTGTAAATGCCAGTTTCATACAGCGTTGAGATTTCAGCCTCGTGCCCCACACAGAGCCGTGTTTGTCTGAATGTCAGGTTGGATCGGGGTTGTGTTGCCTGATGGGGCCTGCACAGCTTTGTCCCGCTCTGTAGGAGACAGCATCATGTAGCAGGAAGCTTTTCCTTCACTGTTTGGTGCACTTTTTTACCACTTCAGCTGCAACTATGAATGTGTCTCATTCATAATTGGTGCATTGGTCACTCTAACATTTTTCTAATCTATAGTCGCGCAATGTTGCCAGAGTGCACGAGTTTAGTCTGAGCAACAGTTAAAATGTAATGAAAGCCATCATAAAAATAACCTAATTTACAGAAGATGTTGTTGGCAAACATTTGGCATTTTGCTTAATAAATTTGATTTTCATCGAGTCAATTAACCATCGCTGTAAACACCTACACCTGTGCATAAAATGCCAAATAGGAAAGGTTTTTGCGTGCATTAGTAAACTATACCCTTTTATCAGTTTTGTTTGTAAATGTCACTGCTTTTATCTCACGACATGATTTATCATCTTCTAACCTTCCCCCCCCTTTTCTCTCTCTCAGCGCTCAGTCCGTGGATTTCATCCTTCTCCCACCCTGGTGTGAGAGACTACTCCCAGCTCACCCTTGACCTGACTAGGAATGAGCTTATTGTGGGTGCCAGGTAAGAAACTGTAAATCCACTCAGCTTTTCACCCCACAGAGCACATTACTGAGAATGTGATACCCTTTCTGACTCACTCATACAGTGCGGTTTTCGGATAATGACGCTTTTAAAGTGCTTTGCTGAGGCCTCGCTGGACCAAGTTAAGCTTTGGATTTGGCAGGAGCAAAGGATTTGGAAGAAATACGTCACGCCGCAGTAGTGTGTGTGCGTGTGTGTGTGTCTGTGTGTGTCTATTCTCTTGGCATGATATGAGTTAAAGTTTTGTCTGGATTGACCCTGTTAAAAGCGTAGACATACATGATACTAATATCACAAAAAAAGTGTAAAACCACAGACTGAAATACTAACAGAAAACAATGGCCCAAGAGTGATGGGCAGTACAGTTTGTGCTTTAATCCACTTTGTGTTAACCTGACAGCTGGTCTCTAATACTTCATCTGCATTGTTTAATAGATTTTGCTGGATTTGAGCCAGTCACTTACATCATTTCCCTTTCTTCTTAATTCAGAAACTACCTTTTCAGACTGGACCTCAGTAACCTGTCACTGATACAGGTAAGTGTACTGCTTTTTCTCCCGTGATTTTAAATTCTTATTTTTTGGGCGCTATCTCACTCTTTTTATGCATGTTCGACAAGTTTATTTTCACATTTTTTCTGTTGATTATGAATTAGTCAGGCTACATGTTATTGCTACAGCATTGTTTAGGCTGTGTATGCTGTTAGCCAGGAAATAAAAACGGAAATAAAAAATATGCTTTTATTGTTGTAGGTCATGGGTCACTTTAGCCTAGTAGTTGCTAGGCAGCATGATGAAATTGTCATGTATAATTCAGCTTGTTGGATATCAGGTACATGTTGCTGTTTTGAATTAAAAATGCAGTACAAAAAAACACAACCTTTTAGCCTGTTGCTAGGGAGTTGCCAGGCAACCAGCAGGCGTCATAACATACAATGCATAATTTAAAAAAATTGTGGATATAAATTATATGTTATGGTGTGATGTAGGTACTTTTATAAAGTGTTATAGGTAAAAATGTGAAAAACAGACAGGCCTTTTTAAGCCATTGCTAGAGTGTTGCTAGGCAACTTGATGATATCATAATACCTGATATAGTTGAGAACCTTCAGGGGCCCAAGATGTATCTGTGTGGCAGCTTTGGTTGCTCAACTCCTGATTGTGTGGGAGGAGTTGGCAGACAAAGAAACAAACACACACACAGACAGAGATTTTGTGTATTGTAAGCAGATTATGTGGTAATAGTCCTTTAAATAATAGACTAAAGCAACAAGTCGAGCCTAAATGACTGCTGGCCACTGCTCCCAGTCTTTTTACATGACTCATATGGAAACCGAAAACAGCATATTGTAGTGTTTCCAGTTAGAGAAAGATAAAGATTGACAAATTTCCAAAGGGGGATAGGACTTTGAACCAGGGGACATGCAGGACTGACTTATTTTTTTAGTTAATGCTTTCCAGTAAGAAGGTTGGAAAAGCGAAAGAAAAGCAGGATTTGTTTTGCCTCTTGGCAAGGTAGAGCCATTCATGTATCTCGAGCTGTACAGCATAATACTTGTTTTTTTGCACTTAAGAACATCGCTGCAGCACATTCATGGATAGAGCCTGGTCAGTTCTCTGTGTATGGCTTATTTAGTGAGTTACAAATACACAACAGTGGCAGGACAGAATACAAGTTTTACTACTGTTTACATTCACCACTCCCATCTTCGATCCTCAACTCGGGGTTAGTGGGGCTGCTCTGACGCTCTGAGTGGGAAATCCAAATTGAGGTGGCACTCCAGATGAAAATTCTGGCTGGGAACTGGGATCTGGAACACACCATAAGGCCAAGTTTTAGTAATGATCTTCTCAGCCTACAGCCACTTTGGTTAAACTATCAATAGTTTGCATGTGGAGGTACAGAGGCTTTGCTGTGACGCTTCATTGGATATGAAAATTGTCTTCTGCACTCAACATCATCTATTGAAGTATCTTCTACTCTGTCTTTTGCCTGAAGAAGCCACATGTTCTTTTCTATCCATCTATTTTCTTAAACCGCTTAACAGAAAGAGCCTCAATTTTAAGCCTCCAAAAGCAGTTGTGTATTGCTGATTCGATTAACTTTTAAACAGAGCATGTTTACTGATACTTCAAAGATTTTTGTGCTAATGAGACAAACTTTGGGAGCAACAAAGCAGCAGGATGGCAGTCCCTTTCTCTTTCGCTTTCATCAGAATCCCACAATTTGCTAAGTGTCCTGTTAGTCGGATGCTATTGCATAATAACATAGAGCAACATTTTATGTTACAGCTTATCAACTAGGTTAGGACCAAACAAGTAATGCAAAATAATCACTCCATCACGAAACCTAAATGTTACTACATATGACAGTTTTTCAACAAGGCATCAACACTGTGGTGATATATCCACCTCAGATGTATCCAGTGTAGTGTTCTCTCTCTCTCTATATATATATATCTATATATATTTATTTATATGTCCACGCTGCAGAGGATGTAATCAAATCCTAAGGTTGTGTTGTGTGTGTACACGTGCATTTTTGTGTGTCCTCAGCCTGTGGGTGTAATGGGTTTGTTTTCTGAAAGGCCTGTGGTGGTAAGAGTGCTGTGCCGGAAAGTAGCTTTGGTATCATTGGGAGTGTTAGCTCTGGGGCACAGGGTTGCCATACAGTTGCATCACACATCACAAATGACAAGCCCTGAATTCTCGATGGGACGGTGTAATCTAAACCGGTATATCACTGTCACTGAGCAGAGAAAAATAGGCATTGTACAAAAACCAGGCAGTGCACAGTTTCCATGCTTTAAACCACTGCGGGACATCTTCTTTGGAGATTACCAAAGTTTTCCATGCCTTCAAAATAAATAGCAACGCGTATTTTGCTGCTGTTAAGGTTAATGCACTTTAAGCCTTAATTATGTAAATGATGGTAGTGAGGGTGTTGAACATCACAATGCAGTTTTTATGCCCACCAATCAAGAAAAACAACAAGAAATGCATCTACTGAGTGCAAATATTCTTTGTTATCCAAAGTGAACCTGTTATGAGATTTGTTTCTACGGTCAATGCAAACGCATATAATAACTTTACAATATATAATTTGATTTTTTTAAAGCCTAAAAAGTTTGGTAACTTTGCTCCAAAAACCTGTTTTGAACCACATGTCTGGCTCATCCCTTTTCAGGCATTTCAGAAATGCCATTCTAATTCACATCGTAGATGCAGGAAGCCAAGAAAAAAGTAATCCACCTGTTTTTGTGGTTGGCACAGTGCTGCAGTGGTTGATGGAGAGTCCTTGTTGGGGGGTTTTTGTGTGTGGATTTTGCTTTTTCTCCCTGTGCTTGCGTAGGCTCTCTCCGGATATTCGGGTTTCTTCCAAAGACATGCATGTCAGGTTAATCTGTGATTCTACAATTGTCTGCAGGTATGAACATGAGCGTGAATAGCCGTCCCTGTGTTAGCCCGGTGAAAGTGGATGGATATGTGTTTACTACATCCAAAGCATTGTCAACATTTTATTAACATGTAGTGCGTGTTTCCCAATTCGTGTGCTTGGATTATTTCAGTACCACGACTCTCTTATAATGTGTATCCAAAAAAAGTTAAGTAAGACTAGCTTAACGGTTGACTCTGCAGCATCAGTTTTGTTATTATTTCTATAACAAAAACTTGAATTATTTTTACACTACATTTCCACACAGGATTAAGCACATCACCACACTCCACTTTGTCTGACAGAGTCTCCTTTCACAGCAACCACAACTGAATGACATGATGTGTACAGCTGCCACCCGTGTGTCACTGCCGATATCAATGCGCCCTTTGTCTGCGTGTCCTAGCTGTCTACTTGTGGAAGAGAGAAGTTGACTTATGAGGGCTTTCATTTGTTTGTACACGGGTTGTGTTGTTCTCCGCAGCTCCATGAAGCTGTTCCCTTTGTCCTGAAAAAAGGCACCTGCCATCCTTATCACATGTAAGGAAGCGTACACGCATGCATCTGCTGTGAGCGTGCACAGAAATAACCGCAGTGAAGCATACTGCCTAAATTCTCAAAGTCTGCTTTTCTCCTGAAACATACACACACCCACACACATATCACCAGCTTATTGTGAGCTATAGGGATAAATGAGGTAGATCCTTCTTCACTCTGGCCAATGCGGAGGTGTCATTTGTGATGCCAAGGCTGAAATCAATGTGAGCATTACACAAACTGCCCAGTGAAGCAGAGAGGAGGGTCTGTACCCCCCCATGCTAATTTGCCAGTAAAATGCAAGCTGTCCAAAAAGGCAGAGGAGGGCGGCATCCTAAAATATTTCTTTTCATTTGGTGTATAAGTAAATCAAAAAAACATACAAAAACTCTCTCATTTCCCAGTCCGAGCCTCAGGTTCAGTAAGAAAGGCTTTACTTGCAGATTTCCGGAACCAGTGATACAAGGCCTGCTGTAAATATCCAAACCACCTGCCAGAGAACATTGGATTAATTTAATTCAGTCCAGACATAAGCTCAGTTGTCTGCTCGCCATCGTGATACATCCTCATCACAGTCTGCTTCATTTTTAATATAATTAACCTCTTGAAAATCCCAACATCCACTTGTATCTGTGTTGTTACCACTCCACAGACACCGACCTGCAACTATTGGTAGGACAGAAGCTTTCTGCCATTTCTGATCATTAGTAAGTGGAGAGGAACCCAGATTATATTGTGATTTGGCAATTTAAACATTTTCACATGTTGTGAAAGGGTGACTATAAACCTGAATGATGTTCTTCTGCCTAACTCTAACCAAAATGAAACTTAAACTGAGCCCAAAGCTTAGTTTAAGCTCCAGTTGGTGATTTCGTTGGGTGATTGGATGAAAGTTATGTCCCAGCTATCTATCCAACCTCCTCATACAGACTTTATTTTTGCTCTTTCAAAGCAGAAACAAGTCTGTCTTTTTTGCCAAATCTGTGCTGCCACCATGAAATGACTTGATAATGGCCTACTGAGCCTACTAGTTGGAAAATACCGCTTACAGGCAATGCCTATATGGCAGTGATGAGAATTGATAATGGCGTTTTAATGGGCTGATAACATTCCAACCAGGTGCTCAGTTCAGCTTGAGAATTTCTTCATGCACTAAAAGCCTAATACCTGCACTACACTCCAAAACAAAATTCATCATAACACATCGTCTTGCACAGCACATCGGTGAGGTGTTTTATTTGACCCATTTCTTAACAAGGTAGTAATAGACAAAGAAATAGAGCTGCACCACTGCACGGTGGCTCATGTGTGATGTATTCCACTCTCTGCAGCACCTGTTCAGTGTACTCTTACAATTTAGCAACTGATTTAAGCTCTCAATAAGGCTCTCTCTCTGCGATGCCAGTACCATCTCTGCTTTTTTCCCTGCAAGGATCTCAACCAGTGTTGCTGCTTAATTAACACCTTTAAAGCCACAGAATCCACTTTATTTGACTATAGAGCTTGGGATACCTGCCATCATCAAACCCCAGTCCCTCTGTGCAGTGTTTAATGCATGCTGCAGGGAGTGAAAGTGTCAGACCAAAGTCTATCCCATGTGAGCTCTGTGTCTTTATGAGGCCACTTGAAATAAGTCACTTCAATTATTTATGTGGAAATTGTCTAAAACCACTAGTGAGAAACGTGAAAAAGGGCGGTTTAACAAAAGCTGCTGTGTTCTAGCCTTCTCTTACACCTAGCATGTTATTCAGACTTTGAAGACAAAAGCATTAATCTCTTCTGAAAAAGTTTTCCAAGGTTGTTTAACGCCACACTTGGTGTTATTACAACGTAAACCTGTTTCACCTTATGCTTACCTTGGACTCTAAAGCTACAGATTTGACCTTATTTTGATGTCGTTATCAACCGTTGTAGTCAAAATAAACTGCAGCAGCTATGCTCAGAAGCCAGGTTGACCTGCAGAAATTGAGCGAGCCTTTCGGGACACAAAACACGACTGACTTTACCTTAAAAAAAAAAGAGAAGAAAAACATCCACTGAGTGCAAATGAAAGTCATACTGACGCTTTATTCCAAAATAACTTGCTGATTGATTGAAAAGCAAACCAAAGAGGGTGGCCGATCACAGTCGAGTTACAAAGCCGCATTCTCCACTTTCCTATTCATCGGTATGGACCGGTTGGCCTGGGCTTTTTAAGCGGGTGGTCTGAAACCACACACCGTTGTCACCATCACTCCCCTGGTTTGGCATCAGCTTCCCTCTTTACTGTGACCCTATAAGAGACTGAAGCTTTGTTTGCATGTCATCAAATGGGCAGTATCAAATTAGAGAGCCCGCCCAGTCGAGACGACCTGCATCACACCTGAAGCCAAGACGGCCAGTGAGCCCAAGCATGAGAGATGAAGGACTGTCGATAGTTTCTCAGTGTACATGACTGTGCAGCGGCGTTTGTGTGTGTGGAGAGAGGCGGACAAGTGTGCAAATTCCACCTTTGCAGTCTTTAGCCACAGAGGGTTTTGAAGATAGACCACACTAGAGGGATGCGGGAGGACTGCCGAGGTGCTGATGCCAGGGCTTTTAAAGGCTCAGCCCAGCCTGTTCTGTTCAGGCACCTGGGAGAACACCTGCCACGGCCATTAGCGAGCAGGGAAGCGTAGAAGAATGAATGCGTAGGCAATCAGTGGAGAAAAAGAGTGAGAAGGAGGGAGAGAAGACAGATGAGGAGAGCCAGGGATAAAGAGGTGGGCAGGAGCCAGAGAATGAAAGACCGCAAAGATAACAGGAAGAAAACGAATGAGGAAACAGAAGCAGAGACCAAGAGAACAACTCTGAAAAATCACACATACAGAGCCGAGATGAAGACAAATGAGGAAGAGACGAGGAGTGAACATGAGAGAGGGTGTGAGGGAGGTGACAAGCTTTCATTGTGCTCCAGCTCTCTGGATGTTTCTCTAGTGAGATTCTGTGCCTCTAAGGAGTCGTACGAAATAGTTTTGCCCGTGTAGAGTAACCACACAGGTAATACCCACGGAGAGCTTTCAAAGTGTTCGGAGATGATTTCTCTTCCACACCACACCCTTTGTTGTTGTGTTTTTATAGTAGGAAGGCAGACTCTGGCACATCCCCTTGTGATTTTCAATGGATGAATAAGCAATTGGAATAATTCCCCATTGCCCTATAAAACAGATAATCTGACAACTGCACTGAACCAGCTAATCCCACGAGTTTTATCTAAAATGAGAATATGACTCGAGTGGTGTCAGTGTTATGGTGGTACTTGCCATTAGTTATTTTGTATTTTAACAATGTATTGTGTGAATAGAATTGGGTTTTTCCCTATGTTTATGTTGTCATCCATGCATTAACTGTGTGGCACTGACAGCTGCATTCATGTTTCAGTATCAGTCATCATTTGTGTGCCTACCAGATGCATTTATACAGTATATCCAATCATAATTATACAGGTGAGCGCAGGTGGGCTTTTCAAAGTGATTCTTCTCACTAATGGCTCCTTTATAGCTACATTTATGTCATCCCTCGTGTGTGCTTTGGTGCTTTTAGTGGCAAATTACTTAAAGAAGATATAATGTTCAAATATATGAGGGACATGATGAGGAATTATTTTATTCTGCCAATTCCACCTGTAACTGGATCAATTTGCTGTAACTGGTGAGGATCAGTAATGATAATAATGCTGAGATTTAGGAATGAGGCAACCTTTGTGAAATGAGGGGGAAAGAAACGTGAGCTTTCAGGTGATCATGTTGCAAATACAGACAGCATATTAAAGATGGACTTAGCCAGCAGTAAGTTGTCCATTGTATTGTGAAGTCTAGTTATGATACTTTAAAGATTGTGATGCTTTAAATGTGTCTTCATGACATTTGTCATCTTCATTCTTCGAAACTTGATTTTTGGAGCATTTTGAGTGCTAATTCAAATTATGCTAACGATGCTAGCATTAGCTAGCAAGCTAATGCTTGCTAATATTCAGCATCATGGCAGGACGGTGCAGCCATATAATCTATGGGTGCACAGCATAGACACAGAGTAACTGCTAATTAGTGCTACTACTTATATACCATATATATATATGTAGTAAGTTAGCTCAACAAAACCCAAGCACAGACTTCTTGGATGGGCTATTAGTACAACTACACAGCTTCTGCTGTAAAGTTGGAATTTTTAACATGAGAATTAAAATGCCTGGTGAATTGAATCACTTTTGGAGGTGCCTTCAAGTGACTATTTTGGCACAACATCCTAGTTGTCCCATAGTGGTAGTAGTATTCATCATTACCAACAAACTACTCAAATATTTAAGTCAGTCAAACCATTAATGCTCACAAACAAACAAAAGACAGTGGACATGTATGAATAAATTATGTCTTTGTCAGTGAAATTATAATACATATGCAAACACAAAGTACCCTGCTCTTACCTGCATACAACTGTATGCTTCACACAAGCGCACACTATCACCCACCCAGGTACCTCACAGTGGGACTGCTCAGGCATCCTACTCGGGTAGCACTCAGACTCTGAACATCAGATGCTTCTGCATATTCTTGGAGTGCGGTGTCTCTATTCTCCCCTGCTTCGCTCTTCTTTTTCAACCTTTCTCTTCGTCTTTTTTTTCTGGAATGTAGCACTCGTATTAGTGCTGGTGGTGGGTGTGATTGCAAACCTCCCACATGTTCTGTCCAAGCAACCCCCACTAACAGAGCTCTCTGCCTCTCTGATACGCTGGTCGACCTGATCTCCGACGCAATCAAGGTGGTGGGAGGTGTGTGTGTGTGTGTGTGTGCGTGCGTGCATGGTGGGGGATAAAAAAGAGGAGTGGGAGAGTGGTGAAAGCAGCGGAGGTATAGAAAAGGCTCAAGTGTTTGATGGATGGGAGAGGGAACGGAGAGCTGAAGCAACAACTCTGTTTCTGTCATCCAGTTCTCTCTCTCTCTCTCTTGCTTATATTTCCTTTATGCTGGGATGCAGTTCTGCCACATGTGGTTAGAAAAAACAGCAACTTTTGATGGGCAAACTTTTGATGCCTAAAATGGGAATAAATCCTCACCAGTCCCCATCTTTCTTTATCCTTCTTCCCTTTCTTTTACCTTCTTTTGTAGTTTCAGAGTAATAGAAAATAACACAAGCAGAGCCCTGTTTAGATAGATCTTTCTTTCTTCCACATGCTGCAAGCTACTAACAGGAGATAGAATATTGATTTGTCTCCCGCTAACATATTTGTACAAGACCACAAAGCCAAAGAATAATACCAAATATTTGGATGGATCGCCCCTTTCTTCTGATTTTTCTTTCACATACTACTGCTTGAAGCTCACTCCTCACAAATATACACATAATCGCATAATTACCTCTACCTATTTTTGCACTTGACTTATCTCTTTTCTCCTGCTTTCATTTTTTTTAACCTTTTTTTTCACATGCACTTACAGATATGCCTTATCTAGCAAGGTCAAAGATTCAAAGGCTCCAGCATTAGCCTTTTGTGATAAGATGGTGAAGAATGTAACTAGTAACAGTCAGTAAGTTGGTACGAGGTCACAAGGCTTCCAATTCCAATCTTATGCGTGAGTCTAACTGGTCATCTTTTTTCTTTAATTTAAATGGTAAATGGTAAAGTCATATATTTAAGGCAGATTTTTAAAAAGATTTAAAGTGTTTAAAGTGGACTTTTTTGATATGATAAACTAGTAAATATACTACTAAACTAAGCTAATTTATTACAGTTATATGTTAATTATTAGTACATGCCCACACTACTTTGTTATTTGATATGTTTGTACTGTTTATAAGTATATTTGTATTTACTTCTATGTATAATTAAGATACCATGTCAACCATCAACTGTCTAAAAAGTTTGTGTACTACTCCACTCATCAGCCAAACATTGGCGACCCCCATAAAGTATATAATGAAAAATCATTATGCAAGATTTTGTCAAATATACACCCAACATATTTACCCTATTTGCCTTATAGTTTGCCTATACATGTCAAAACCATACACTTGAGAAAAACATAAAATTGCATGCTGGATAAAGGATGATTTTGTAGGCTGGACTCATTTACATGGCTTTGAACCCCATCGCCTTAAGTACATTCATACAGTCATTTATTTGACATGAAACTTTTGGTATAGTCTACAAATACAGTAAACCTGACTTTCATAACTTAGTGTGTGAAGTGATTGGATGTAACAGCGATACAGTAAAGCATCCACGGATATTTGGTAAATGTTGTGTTGTGCAATCAAAATGATCTGATGCTTTTATTGCATAAGGTGTTATAATACTACTGTGTCAACACTGCAAATGGGTCATTATAGCTTATTGGTAAGCGGTTACTAGGCAACACGATTATGTCGTAACAGCTGATATAGATAAAAACCTTCAGGTCCTAAAATGTACCTGTGTGCTAGTTTTGATTCGTCAGCTCCAGACTGTGAAGTTCAGAGATAGGGTCACTGTATCTGCCCTTAAAATTTCTTACCTTACTGTAATGTGCTCTGTCACTTCTGACAGAGCACATTTCCTCCTCATGTGGAAAGACAGGGCAAAAAAGAGACATCTTTTTAAAGACATGTGAAGTTGTCTGCTTTTCGAGAACACTGTGATTGGACTCTGAGATAATGCTCCTCATGGAGCAGCGGTAGCTCTGCTCTGGCAGAGGATTGTGTCTACTGTCTATTGTTGTGTTTAAATGAGAAACACTGCAAAGTGCTCTGTAAAGGTGTTAAAAGTGCTTCAGACAAATAATGAGAAATAATGAGAAAATTGTGAAAGAAGAAGTTGAAACAAGTTTTCAATTTGACTTATTCCAGCATTGGGATAAACTTTTTACCACATATTTCTAGAGCCTGGTATTTATTTGTTACATTTACTGTTTTTTTTTCTTTGCAATGTGACCTGTCTGTATGATGAGTAACAGCACTAGCAGAGATAGCGTTAATATGATATGCAAACAAAATGGATAAGGGAGGAAAACTGGAAGGAGCAGGACTGCGGGTAGAAATGTGAAGGAGTGAAAAGACTTTTCTGTTTGTTTGTTTCACTTTTGGATTATTTTAGGAACGGAGTGCATTTCTAACCCTGCTCAGGTGACTAAAACCTGCATTTTTAGTTTTCTGAAAAATGAAAATAAAAGACAGAAGTGCAAAAGAATGGTCTAAAGATTACTCTGACAATTACCAATATTTTTTATTTATACACACTTAACCCCTGTAAGCTTTAAAGATGGTTCTGAAAAATCTGCTGACAGGGAAGAGCTTCCTCCAACAGCATGGATTCACAGCAGCTGGCTAGATGGCTTCCAGCCATGTCAAAGTTTCACTCTGACACATGAAAATTTCCACAAAAGCTTCCCAAACCAGGTCTGCAGCATAATCCTCTTTTCATGGGCTTTTTGAGTAAAACCTGTATTTTCATACAGTGGTAAATGTGCTTTGTTTCTTCCAAGTGAGATTAACAGTTTACTCTTATTTGATTTTATTTCCCTTCAGCTAACCTGTCAATCACTCGACTTATTTGGCCATACTGAATGATGCATTTTATGACTATCAGTCTAATATAAGCTTCCCGAATCCCAAAACATGATATTTATATCCTTTTTTTCTGAATGAGCTCATTCAGAATAAATATCTTCACATTAAGACAATGTGGGCTGTTTAACTAAGTTAATAGTTAAGAGTACTTGCACAAAAAGGCGTTTCATAACAGCAACAGGAGTAAATACATTTTCTCCCTTCATTCTTTAATTCTTCCAATTGCAATATCTGCTAGTGCAGCAAAGTGAAAGAAGGTGATTTGAGGGGGAGGAGAGAGGTCTTTGTCAGTCCATCAGATAATCCCTGCATAGATAAGACAGAAGCAACATGGAGGTGGAATGTGTAAACACCATATTACTGTCTGGGTCTCCCCGTATCTGTCTCCACCTGCCTTAACCTTCCACTCCACAATCTCTACGTGGTTACTTTCTCTATAGCTCCCTCTGCCTTTGCACACTTGTTTTTTCTTTTTTTCAACCCCACATACAGTGAAAAAAAATAAATCTCAGGGCGTCTCTGTGACATTTCTCCTCAGAAGAACATTGTATTTGCTCCTGATGCAGAACTGTTGCTGCATTTTCTATCAGGTTAATGCTTTCATTGAATCTTTCTCGTGTGCCCATTCATTGTGTTGCTCCGCTGGTTTTCTATTGTATAGAACAATCTGGGTGTACATCAATATGCAGCCCCTTTACTCCAAAGATTATGTGTGCTGACGTCACTTAAAAATACTATAATGAGCATAAATGTCATGCTGAAGTGGAGCCTCATGCCACTGTGAAACCAGGACATTATAGGAGAGGGCTGGAAATGTAGTGGAGTGCAGACACAGGAAAACAGCTTAGCTTGACTCGTGGGTTTTGTGCGTGTTCCTGTAGGTGTGCCGCCGTTGAACTGCAGTGTTCCATGTGGCAGAGCACAGTCAAATTTCCCTCTGATTGGTTTGCCCTTTCTGTAAATGCATGGGGCGGCTGGGGAAGGAGGGAGGAAGGGGTTATGGAAAAGGACAATGGTGTCATTTTTGTGATATCACGCTTCCCTAAAAGTATACTTCTTAGTTATTTCCCTCCAGAGTTCCACTGACTATCAACCCTAATATGAATCTGGGGTCGTTGTGGCTTTTTTTCCCTACCTCACCACATTGGCCGAGACTTACTTTCCTTTCAGGTTACCTCTATTTGCTGTGTCCTTATCTTCCAAGTCGGAGACTTTTAGTTTTTTTCTCGGGTTTGCTTGCTGGGAAATGTCAGAAGTTCTAAAGCGGGAGTGCCCTCACCCCCATGTGTTCAGGGCCTGGGATTGCTTGTCCTTGATATGTTGTTTGTGGTCGCGGTTGTTTGAGCTGAGCCATGTGCTCGGGCTCCCACAGCCAGCTGATGATGAGCAAACCCCCAGGTGGCCGTCCCGCTGCGTGACATGATGGTTTCTTCAGGCTGACAGTGGCATTCAACCAAAGTAGTGTAACACTGTAATCTGTATTTAAACTAAGATGCGTTTGCTCTCACTCAGTCTTCTCTGTGTAGTTTGACTTTATAATATATGTTCTACTCAGTTTTCTTCTTATTTATTCTCATTTTGGCCAATGTTTGTACTTCTTTGATGTTAACGCATAGATTTTTGTAGCTCACTGGTGCTGCAATCGAATGGCGATGCAAATCTGCCACATTACCTTTTTGTGGAATTGTGAGGATGTGACCTTAGCATGTTATTTTTTTTCTTTAGTTTATCAATTCATGAACTGAATCAGATATAATCAGCAACTATATTGATCATCTATATGTTTTTTAAAGCTTTTCCTTGTTTCTCACTGATTATATTTTTGAGTGTTTTAGTCTATTTTACACAAATTTCTGATGTCTTATCGACATGTTGGATATGAATGTGTGTGTGCAACAGGTTTTACATCATGTGTTCATAATTATGGAAAGCACATCACTGTTGATATATATTTATCATGAGGAAAAAGTGCTTTATTTTATTGATATTGTGATAGTTGACAGTATTGATAGTGATCGTAGCATACTTGTAGCTTTTTTTTTCCTGCATGGAAAATCGAGCGGTTGGATGATTGAACCTACCAGTTTGTCCAAAGGCCGTTTACTGCAGGGGAGAGCAGCTGGGTTGACTGTTTGCTGTTGTTTGGCCCCAGCGTGTGTCGTTTCCCTGCGGCTAATCAAGGTCAAGAGAGCAAAGTTGATTCAACAGGTCAATGTCGGCACTTGCTCTTTTGTTCAGGACATGTGATGAAAAATCCCTGCTCCACAGAGATGGCTGGGAGCGTCCCATCTGTCTGGATTTGTTATTGTAGGTGTTTTTGTTGAATGCCTAAATTCCTTTGGGACAAGAGAAACTGACCTTTGGCTAGACTGAAGACACACTGACCTTTTTTTTTTTTGGATGTGAAATATGTTCCCTTGTAAACATCAATGATTATTCATCTGCGTTATTCACTTCTCTCCCATAGTTTGTCTTTTATCCTGTGGTGTCTCTATGCCTGAGCCTGGCTCTGCTGGAGGTTTCTTCCTGGATAAAAGGAGTCCCTCCCACCAATCACTGCTGTGCACTGTCCTTAATATTGTATCATCGTTAAAAACACCTGTTGTTTTACAGTTACATCGTGTAAATAAAGCTTAATTGAATATCGTCCGAGTGCTTTCAGTGCAAAAACAGTTGGATTCACAGAGAAAGCGGGGACATTCAAAATGAATGGAAGGCCACTGGATGGCCGTTAAGCTACCGAGGCGAGATATTCATACCCCTGTTTCGCTCACAGTATCAAGCTCCGCTCTTGCCCTGCATTTGATGAGTCATAGCTGATTTCATTCACACTCTTCATTAATTTCTGGGCTTCAGTTTGGACGGAGATTTAATTATTGATGCGGCCTTTGTCAGAGTGCAGGCATAATCTGCGAGCTACAGAGCTGAGAGCAAACGGGGGCTACTTGTCACCCTGTAATGTGCTGCAGCTTTGCCAGCCGGCTCGGAAAAAGTAACAGAATTTGTATTGCAGTGGTACCAAATGAATAGTTTTTTGTCATTGGTTTTTGCAAAGTTGTTTCCTTATTTTCATAGTTAAGAAGTTAGGAAAACAGATGGATGGATTAAATGTCGCTTCTTTTCTTTAACAATCAACTTTTGACCACTTCAAAGATAAAAATAAAACAATGCACACGCTAAACAGCACACTGTGTTAGTGCATGCAGTTCCTGCGTGAATCACCATACTTGTGCGGGTGCGCACAGTACACTAAGTGTTTGAGGAAGACGAGGGATAATCCAGGGTGCTAGTGGGCTGGTCATGGAGAGACTGTCTGCCTTCACCTGCGTGTGGAATTGCAGTGAGTAGGAGGCAGCAGCGTGACGAGTGGGCAACCACATACAGGCTGTTACAAATGCTGAACCAAGCAATGTATTCATCACGGCATTAACATCAAAGGAGAAGAGGAAAAAAGCTTCCTCTTCCCAGTATCATTACTTGAATAATTTCTGTCATAAAATATCCACAAGCATGACTACAAAACATCTAGTTTACATTTAAATAACGTTAAAGAGACAGTTCACCAGAAAATGAAATATATGTGGCTTTCCTCTGGTCTGTAGTTATCCATGTAGATTGTGTTAGTGTGGGTTTGGATGCGTTTGCTGTGGAATATCTACCATCTCTTGAATGTAATAAAAACTAGATGGTATTTGACTTGTGTTGCTCATAGTGGCTAAAAACACATCTAAAAAACTGAAATGTCTCATTTCAGAAAACGGGTTTTTATTACTAAAAAAATGCACAAATCTTTTTCTGAGCAGTTTCAAATATGAACTATTTTCTGTCTGTCAGACTGCACCTGCCAACAGCATCACCCTGCAGGAAAAAGCATCCATATACAGGATCATGCTAGTGACATGTTGACAGGATGTAAACATGTTTGGGACCCCCATCTGAGCTGTGATGTTAACCAGCTGCAGTCTTATTTTTTCCGTTGGTGGGTGTATGCAGTAAAAAAAACAGTTCTCCTTTTTTGAAGTGTCTATAAGCTTGTTCAATAACACCAAATCCCTTTGATCAGTGTCTGCATATAGGTCTTCATCCCTGACACACACACCTGACCCTGCGCAGCACTATTTGAAACAGGCGTCTCTTGAAATCTCCTCATACTGATACCGGAACAATAGTTTCTCGTAAAAGGGCAATGAAATGTTTCTTTCTACCCTGCATTTGAATGAAATCATATGCTCCAGAAATCATAGAGCATCAGTGTTATCTTTTTTTAACACAAGCCCTTATAGAAGAATCCATGATTTGATATCTTGTTAAAGGGCATGAAAGCAAACAAGAAATCAACTCAAGCAACTGAAGTAACCTCAGTGTTGTCAATATTAATGATTTGCACACATTTTTAGTGTGTGTAGCTGTGTACCAAAAGATTTCTTTCACTGTTAAAAGCATTAAGAAAACATTACACTGGTATATCTTTCTAAATGTTGCTTTTCACGCCTAAAACAGAGCAAGATGTCATGAAATTGCTGCAGGTTTGCATTTGCAGATGAATTACCATTGGCTTCTGCTGTCTGCATACATGTCTTTGACAACAGGTGTATTTAATTCCTGAAATGTGTGCTGAATATGGCAGGACTGTGCTCTCCATGTCCGAGCAGTATGTAGATGAAGGTGTAGGTTAATGGCTTCCTGCTGCACCGCTTCACTCTGTCAGAATGGGGAGTTTGACAAGGGGAGGTATGAGCAGATGAGCTCTCGGTTAACAAGTGTGCGTGTCTGCGTGTCCGTGTGTGGGGGATTGTGAATGGACATCGTTATTGTGCGTGTGGGGAGGAAACACAAAGGAGAGGATGTGGGTGTGTCCGTGTATCAGTGTTGCGATACAATGAGCCGCGAGACAAAGGATTGCTGAAAATAGTGTTTCATTCATCAGTGGTTTTGTAGCTGGGGAAATCCTATATGTCTGTGTTTGTATACATGAATGCAAGCCTGTGGGTGTTTTATGTAAATATGCATGTATTTACTTGTGTATTCCTTTGTTTGCGTTTTGCTGTTGAAGGATGATTTCCCCATTCAGGGTGCAAATGGAATGAAAGTGGCTAAATAGCAAATCTGAACTATTTTTCATATGAAGGCACTTTTAATATTTAATGGTTCAAGATAACAGCAGCGTGAAACAAAATATTGCTACACAAATTGGCATAAGGACTAACAAAACTGGGGTGAAGACACTGTGCACCTTCTAATATATGCAGTTAAATAGAGACTTCTGACATATTGTGAGGGATGTGGCATTTTCACAGTGACTGTGGTAACTCCCACTCTTATTTAAAATCCACTAGACTGTAACCACATTCAGGTAATTACCCAATGACAGTTAGACACCTGGTCAAGGTCAGCTAAAAGCGCTTTTCTCATATCTTCAACTATTTGACTGTGATGAAGACACATTAGTGTCCAATCATTTGTTTTTTTAGGCTGTGAATTAATCTGCACACTTGTTGCCCTTTGCCCTATATGTTTTTTTTATTTCTTGTGCTGTACTTCTGATGTAAATGACCCATTACTGAGCAATTTGTGAATCTGTTTAAAAAAAAGAGAGTAAATAAACGGTAAAGCAAAGGCGTGTGAGCAGCTGCACAGTCCAAAACTTGGGAATAATGTCCCAGCAACCTTTGGGATCAAATTGTAATTAATTTTTGACCCAACCTTGACGTTGATCTTTGGCCACCACTTTCTGAGTTCATCCCAGAGTCCATTTCCTCTGGTGTTCATTTACAAGAGTAACCTTGACCTTTGCCCAACGAAATATAATCAGGTCATTCCTCAAGTTACTAAGACGTTTCATTTTCAGGAATGACACAGATGGACGTGCATCCATTTTTGTCTCACCTGTCATCCAGCAGGCAGCTTCACACACAGGTCATATTTTTATGCTTACAGCATCAAGTCTCGCACTTCCTGTAGGTACATTCAGAGAATAATAATATCCAGAGTACAACGGAAACCAAAAGTGTATAAAAAAACACACACCGCGTTTACTGTATAATAAACCATTTGCTGACTAGAATCTTTTATTTTGTGTCAAAATTCTGAGAAGTTAAATTTGTCCACTTTATAGCTTTCAGCTAACAATTTCACAATTTAGTGTTGCAGTTTGTATGATTTCCAAAACCAGCAGAGAGAGAGAGAGAGACGGAAAAAACAAACATTTAGGCTTTTAAAGCTGTGATTTTTAAAAGCTGGTGGCAAGACAAAATACACAATGCCACTTCTGAACACCTAATGTACTCGTTATGATTTGGAGTTTCCGCTTCCTTTCAACATCCAGTGCAATATTTATCTCCCAAAGCATCAGGACGTGTCACCTTTGGGCATCAGAGAGGGAAAGTGTGGAGTGAGGCAGTCATTGTTTGCTTGTGATGTCGGTGTATTTATTTAAGATCTCAGCTTTAGCCAGTACTGATGCAGACACTGGAACAGTTAGAGTAATGTTGCAAATACATTACCAGTGCTGAACATAACATGTCACGTAACATCAAAAGCCTGATTGACAAGTGTTAAAGACGAGAGCATGATGCGTCACTGGTTTTCCCACCTGCGAACACGGCTCACAGGTGTTCGCTCCCGTGTTACTATTTTAGCTGCTGACTGTTTTTCTTCTGCACCACCTGGGCACCAATTTGTGCCAAATCCGGCCATACTGTCAAGCATCAAGTCTGGGAGTCTATGGGCTGGGTGTGATTTATTGTCGCCTGAAATGGCAGGAAGAGGTGGAAACAAGGGGACGTGATCAACAGTCGATGAGTGTACGATAATGCCATTTTTTTTCTCTCCTCAAGCTCAACAATAGAGAAGCATTTAGAGGAAGAGCCTGTGGTGAATAGAGAATACACGTGGCCATTTTTGTGACTGTAAAGTAACCTGCTTACACGGATAATACTCATCAACACACAACATTTTATTCTGAATGAGCCATTCTGCATTTCAAACCATTATGTACATATTGAATAATGGTTTAGCCGTTGCTGGTTAAAGGTATTTAATTATTAGGCCCTATATTAAATACTCAAGGGATGTTTTTTTTTTTTTCATATTTTAATGCTTTTCTAGACTGAACTAACAACAGTAAGGAGCAATCCTTTTGCATTGTTATACAAATCTATCTTGACTGTAACAAGTGTCAGACAGCTCCTATTCAAACAACCATTACTCCCCTGACACACTTATTTACAATATTCATGAGTTATAATTAGTTGTCACACATGATGTTAGCAGTGTGTCAGTGAGAGGCAGCCTTATCAACACAGCACCACATTTCAGGAAAGACCATATTTGCAGCCGCCACCGCTTGCAGATTCTCTTTACTTCATTAGCGTTTCCCACTCACCATCTTCCCCCCCACCCCCTTTTTCCTCTCAATTTCTCGTAAAAATAGAATTCATTTTCGAGCCCAGCTGCCACCTTTATGCAGTAAAAGTGATGAATCCTCTATCTTCCTGCTAATTGTATTTTCTGCAATTTTATTTGCCCATAAAAAATTCATGTTTTTCCTCTGTCTTTGCTCCTTTAAGAACGACGCCGCTGGCAAGATATTCCTATTGTGTCTACGGCGAGACAAAATTGGGAGAAATGGAGTGTCATGCTCAGGTTTGGAGGTGGAATTGATGGTGGGGATTTGTACATGGTTGCTGGCCCCACTAATAGATGGAAATGAACTCTAACATGCAACTGAGACTACAGGCGCAAATAATAAAGCCTCTGTGGCCCTGGGGTGTGTGAGCATGAAAAATGGCAGGAAGTTAGTAGACACATGGGTCTTTAACTTTGCGATATTTTCTGCAACAAGGACAGTGATTGCAATTTTTTGTTTGTTTATTTTTTAATGTGTTTATATATGAATGTCTTAGTAATGGAAAGCTATTTCCTCTCCTGCTTCTTGGATTTTAAAGAAAATGTGAAATGACGGAAAACACATTATAAAAATCACTAAACGTGGATGTCACACTTCAGAGATGCAAAACATACATCTGGCATTTAAAGATAGTGTGAGAAAAGCAGTGTGATTGAGTTGCGTCAGATGCCTCCACTCGCACACCCAGCAGACATTTGCACAGCGCCTAAATTGGCAGGAGATCTGAGTCAGAATGTGATATAACCACATATGGAATTTTTTAGGTGAGGAGTTTGGGGTTGGGATGCTGGGTGACTTTTATATGGAAAGCAGTTTGTATCCCCGTTTTTCTGGCTATCAGCCTTGGGTACCTGTAGTATGACTATGGAACAGGGGCATAAAAAAAAGGGAGCCAGAGTAGCATAATTTCTTTTTAGACATGGATCTCTGTTTTAATTATTACTTTTCCATTTAAATACATTAGAAAAAATACAAGTTTAAATTCATTGTTAAATATGTCACCTGAATGTTTTTATTTCTTCATAATCTGTTGCTGCTAATGAAATTTTGCTTGAGGCTATTAGCTGGTGATTGTTGCTTGAGTATCACTAAAAGCATGATATACAATATTTTATTGGCGCTGCTTCAATGTCACAAAGTCATCAGTTCAAATTACAGTCAGGACATCTTATCATAAAGACATTTGAGCAAACTTTATTTGGAAAAATTAATAACTCACTAATGTTTAGCTTATTTAACCTGTGTAGCATATTTAGCCTTTATGCTAAATACTAAGCTAACCGCTAAAGTTAAAAACTGTAAACTGGTTTACAGTGTCTAATTTTTTGTCTTTTTTTTGGTTTGGCTTAAAAAAACCCAACAAGTTATAATGATGTACTCAGGCAGATTAGTTGTTTTCTCATATGTAAGTTGTTTATGCTACATTAAGCTAAGCTAACTGGCCACTCGAAGTAGTGTTGTACACTGAATGTGTATTCTGTATACACCTACAGATCCGCCACAGTCATGTCACCCAAAACAGGCACTCTGGCGGAGTTACACACACACATAGACAAACAAAAAAGTATGTGTGTGTTTTTAAGTAGCTTTAAACCTTGTGGTCCACAAAAAGTAAGAGTAAAAGAAGAACTGACTGCATTACAGCCACGGCAGCACCCACTGCTTGTTGAGAGTAAGAGCAATACATGCTTTCATGTCAAAAAGTGGTCATAAGTCTTCCTGATAACACCAGCAAAAGTCGCCAGATTTGTCGCTAGTTGCTTTTTAGAAAAAAAGTCGCTAAGGGGGTCTGAAAACTCGCTAAATATTGTGACAAAGGCGCTAAGTTGGCAATACTGTTTCTAAGTACAAGAACATTTTTAACAAAGCTGCATTTGTGCTTAACTGAAACTCTAGGTTTCAAGGTCAATTTTTTTTTAAGTGCTCATAATTTTCCTGTTTGCAGAAGGGACCTCTCCTGCCTGCACATTGCGTAGCTTTTATTCATTTGTTAAATGGCAGTCAGGCCATTCAGGACTTGGTATGGGGTGTAGGAATTTGGGGGAGAGGATGTTGAGGTAGAGTTGGTATTCTCACAGCCACTGTGTGAGCGTTGCTTTGTTCCAAAGTGGTGTGAAGAAGAGGAGATGGACAGAGAAAGGGGTGGGGAGGGGGGCACGGTAAGGAGGGTGGCACTTTCTGGTGAAGGTCACAGGGTTAAGTCGATGGGGATCCTTGGAGACGGGGCCCTGCAGAAAAGATGGTAATGCTCCAAGCCATGATTCATCGCAAAGGCATCCATCTGCCTGTGCTTGTGCGTGCGTGCGTGTGTGTGTGTGTGTGTTTGCAAATGACGTCATCCCATCAGTCCCCAGGCTGTCATGGGCTGACAGGCACGGGGCTGTGAAGGAGCAGTGTTTTCATTTCAACGGGCAGAATGATGGAGTGCGGAGGGGGCGGAGCTGCTCTCTGAATGGCAGGTGCCGCACTGTTCGCTGTACTCAGGGGAAGTGGATTTCAGGTTGTTGACTGCGTGCGTACTTGTTTGGCAGCAGCACGAGTGACATGACTTGAAAGTTGAGCTCCCGCGGAGCACATTAGCTACTTTCAATATTTTCACTTTTTCTTCTGCTTCGTGTTCGGTATCTGGAGCTCAAGTTTCATTTTAATCACAGTTTACTTTATATAGCCGTCCCCTGCTGCCGGCTCTTTCTCCGGTGCAGTCTGAGACAGGTTAATTGAAGGGAGCTGCTGTGGGAGACAGGGAGATGAGCTGTAACTATCAATACGGGCCAGAGCACACTTACTGGTATTTTACTGTCTGCAGGAGCTTAATATAACTTCATGATGCTAAGATGCTAAGATTTTCATTGGGAGTGACCAGGATGGATGGATTTATGACTAAATCAGAGGGACAACTCAGTCTGAGAAGTTTGGAGACAAAGTTAGAGAGGTAAGGTTGAGATGGTTTGGACATATGCAGAGGAGGGATAGAGACTATATTGGACAAAGGATGTTGAAGATGGAGCTGCCACAGGAGGAAAATATGAAGACCTCAGAAAAGATTCATGGATGTAGTGAAGGTGGAGATGCAGAGGGTGGGTGTGAAAGAGGAAGATGCCAGGGATAGGGTGATCCACTCTGACGAAAAACTGGTTTTTACACTTAGTTTAGTTTAGCAGTTCCAAACTGTATTGTTTGCATTTAATCCTCCTTCATCATCTCTGTTTCTAGTTGCAGCCACATCTTTGTGGAGCATCTGTATTCTCCATTATTCACTCTATAACCTTTTATACATATATTTTTATTTGTTGGGAGATCTTTTGATGATCATATGGAGACCTGGTGTGGCTGTCTAGTTGTTAATCCTCTTTTTTAATAGTTGATGTTGGTCAGGTTGGGGTTCCACTGCTAGCATAATGTTTATCAAAGCAGCAGATTTATTACTTGTAGTAACAGATCTGAGTTTAATTTCATCAGTGGACAGATGGAGATGTTCCAAGTCTGGCATCAACATGTCAAACATTTTTTCTCTTCAGCTGGCAACAGAGTAGCAAGAGCAGGAACACCACAGTTTCCTCTTAACGTGTGCGTGTTGCCTTTCTGCATCCATCCCTCGAGGCGTGTTTCCCATTTGATTCAGCTCCTCAGCTCGACCGTCAAACTGAAACGACCTACCACCGTCTTCATAATGGCCCAGGGGTTAAATCACTATTGCCTTAAGCTGTATTAGAAGAACAACAGTAGAAGTCAGCCTCACACACAGAAGCAGTCCCCATTTCCCAACTCTTTATGTCTCCAGATCTCTACAGTGGAATTAAATTGTGCAAACTTAGCATGACATTTAAAGCACAGTGTGTGACATCAACTCGACACAGTTGTTTATAAAGCTGCTGCGGTGAACCATTTAACTCTGGTATGATCTCTAACAATGCTTGGGATCTTGTAGCTAACTTTGTCTGCGGTTGTAGCGCTGCGCAGGTAGCGTAGAGCATATTAGCCGTGTGCTGCCGAGGCTAATGAGCAACATTCACGTCCGGCACAGTAAACAAATACTCACTGATGGGTGTGAATCTGTACAACAGGAAACATCTTTACTTTGATGTATGTCGCTAACAAAGACAGTATTGACTAGCGGGGGTTTAAGCTGCATCCAAAAGAATCAAGAATGACATTTAAAATAATTAAGAACTGTTTGCCTGCAGTGTCTTGGCAGCAGAAACTGTTCTGCCAGAGTAATCAAAAAAACAATCACACAGTCGTGAATTGTCTATGAATATAAGCTGAGAATAAAAGCAAGAAAAGAAATCCCAAGATAATGTGCAGATGTTTGAGCAGCTCGTTAGGCTGCGGATTGCGCTGTTCAGTGTGGCGTTTTCACTCATTAGCAAGAATTTATGCAGAGGCTAATCATCCAAAATCATGAACTTCTATCCCTTAAAGCATAGTTGATAAACTCCATGATCTGTGAAATAAGAGATCTATTTATATACTCTACATTTTGTCCCCAGAATGGTTTTGGCAGTTCTCTTAAGTTCTGATTAAATGTCCTTAGAATGTTTTATTTCCTTTTAAATTATTTCTGCGCTACATTCTTTGCAGTGAGGATCTGAAAAAAGAAATATAATTAACTCAAAACTTTATTCTCCCAGCAGAGCGTTTTACAGAGTCTTAGGGCTATACAGTTTTAGGTCTCTGCCACTGAGTTTTAATTTAAGCAAAATGAAGATCCAGAAAATAAAATAAATGGCATCACCTGAGGACAAATTTACACATAAAGAAGTTTTAGTTAAGAGGAGCTTCACAATGAATCAAAGTTTTTTTTCCTTTTTAACTCTTGGAGTTTGAATTCTCCATCTGGCGAATGAGATTGTGACCCAGTTTAATGATGACTCTTGTTTGGCCTCAGTTGGCAGGCTTCGCTGAATGTTGGGTCACAACTTCGTCCCACTGGCCAGTTTTCCTGGGAAAGCAATCCCCCGACATGTAGATAATTATCAATTCTGCGTGACATTAATCCTTTAGGGAGGGAAGGAAATAAAGAGAATAAGAAAGAGATGAATTGTTGTTATATAATGGCAGACTTTTTTACATTTAGCTAACCTCCTCCTTGGGCAGGGAGATCAGAGAAGAGGAGGAGATGGGGAGGAGGATGAGTAAAATGAGGCCAGTGACACATAACGGGGGGTCCTCTGGCACCTGCTCATAAACCGTACAGTTAATGCCAAGAAAGGGACATCTCTCAACCCCTCTTAACAAGAGCCAGAGCAGCTCCGGTGGCCAAGGCAGACTGTGTGTATGCTCATGCATTAGTGTGTTTGCAGTGCAGTCGCGCAGCGCTGCTGTACTGCATCCATAATTAAGCCCAAGACATACCCATCAACAGGAATATAATTGGGCAGTGGGAGGGTGGAGGTGGTGGAGTGGAGGTGAGTGCTGCAAACTTTCAGAGAGAGAAGAAAGGATAAGAAGGAGGGAGCGAGCGAGAGGGAAAGCCATTTACATGCTAATGCTGTCCTCAGCCCTTCAAATGCCTCGTTGCGTGCCTTGCCCGCTACCCTCGAATAAGCTCCGGGCTGCCAAGCCAGTCGCCATGTTTACACAATAAACAAACAGCAATGAGGTTAAAGTCTTTTCATGCATCTTTTTGAGCGTGCCTACAGTATTAGCAACAGTGTGCTGTTGCGTAACTGTTGTGAGCGTCTGAAGGACTCAGCTGACTGATTTTCGGCCTCTTTTGTCATCACTGGACTTTTTTTTTTCTTCTTGTTTTTGTTTCCTAGGCGACAGAATGGGCACCGGACGAGGAGACCAGGGGGTCCTGTCAGAGCAAAGGCAAAACAGAGGTAACCTCCATCACGCCCCCAATTACAACACTTCATGTCAGCACTGCCTGGCTTACAGAGAGGCCATTTTGATATCTTCTGGCTGTCGTGGCGAGGTCCTTGTGGGCCTCATGGGAGGGCTCTGTGCAGAGCAGCTATTTCAGACCCTTCAATCAAGTGTTGTTTTTCTTGCAGTGAAGAGAGAGGGCAAAAGGGAAGGGAAAGAAAATGTGCACAAGAGAGTCTTGGGTGAGACTCTCAAAAGGACTTCCTCTCAAATATATCTGATAACAGTTGGCGCGATCAGTATTCCTGCTTCGATGATTTTTGTTATAACTGATTGCACCGCTGTTTTGTTTTGGGTTTTTTCCTCTCACAGTGCCTATACAGTGAAGACTGATACCAAATATACAACAGGCTATCATTTTTCTTTGAAACCTGCATCACTGCAATTACCTCAGTCCTTAGCCACAAAGACCAATAAATCAATTCTCAGCCTTTGTTAAAGCAGATTTGATTCTTTTTATTAAAACACATTCTTGACTTATTGTAGAGCCTATGTCAGTGTCGCAAATAGGCTTCCATTTAGTTACAAACGAGTATTCATATTTCTGAACAATAGACTCACAAGAGCAAAAGCTGCACACTGAATTGCTTTGCTTTGATTGCATGCCAGGCTGGTACCCAAAGACTTGGTCCATTGTTCTTCTCAGCAACACGTCCAAGAGTATTTAGCTAACCACCTCAGCTTTCGCTCTACTTCAACTTTTCCAAAGTGTTCTCCCCCTCCCTTCTTCTCTGCAGACCGAATGTCAGAACTACATCAGAGTCCTGCTGGTGAACAAGACGGAGGTCATAACGTGCGGAACCAATGCTTTCCAGCCGCGTTGTATCACCAGAGAGGTAGAGTTAAGTGTGTGTCTGGCTGTGCAAGTTTTGTGGAAACGCAATGAAAAGGCTGCAGATTTAACGCACCGCCCGTCTCGCTCCGTCTCTGTGCCCTGCATTCAGGTGGGCAACTTGAGCAGCGTGCTGGAGAGTGTGAACGGCGTGGCCCGCTGCCCGTACGACCCTCGTCACAACTCCACGGCGGTGGTGACGGAGAGCGGAGAGCTGTATGCCGCCACTGTCATCGATTTCTCCGGCCGTGACCCCGTCATATACCGGAGCTTGGGCGGCATGCCACCGCTCCGGACTGCCCAGTACAACTCCAAATGGCTGAATGGTACAGAATCACTGCACGATCACACTGACGGTCATTTATTTAAGTGTGTCTTTTTTTTAACTGTGCTTCAGATAATGAGTATTTTCATCACCAATTAAAATTCTAGTTAATTACTTTGTTATTTAGTATTTTGTGAAATATAGCCACCAGAAATTCCCAAAAGGAGGAGGCGTTATTCAATTCTGTGACATAAATGTTGAATAAAAAGGCAGAGACATGCAGAAAATGCTTATGTTGCAGAGCTGCGAGCTTGTTTTACTGGTGCTCTTGGGTTCATTTTAGAGCTTTTAAATCATCCAATTTGAGGGGTGTAAGTTACAGGTTTGTTTCTGTTCGACTGAGTAAATGTTTCATTATATTTTTCTCTCAGATTCCAGGAATCTAATCAAATAAAACTAGTAATCTGATCAGTAATCTGACCTGTTGCACTTCAGATAATCCTCAGGGTTATACTGAGTCAAATAGAAAATACCTGCTGTTTCTTTAAACATTTTCCTAGGTCCTGTCTTGAGCGGCAGATGGGCCAAGTCTGCACTTTTGCTTCCAACACAATTTCCTCCTGTGTTAGAGCCAAGATGGATCAATCCGGCATGCTTTTTTTCAAAGGCCTACAAAGACAGCTGTGATTGAAGTACTGTGTAGAACACAGAGTTACAGGTTAGGCATAGGAATTGGTGGGATTTACAGAATGGCAGGGAACATGAAATACTGTCGGTCCTTCTGGTGCTGGTGTCAGTAATCTCCCAGCTGCTGACACTGTGCCTTTTTCCCTCTACTGTAAACATTAAAACAGATTCTGACTCAAGCAGAAATGTAGCAGGACCGTCCACTGAAAAGCGCTGTCATTGAGTTTCTTTGATATGCAGCAGCACTGAGATAACTGGATGTGTTATATAGAGCAGTGGAGTATAAAGGCTTTTTTTTTTTAACATGTGCGATTCTGGAAGTAAAGGTCAGATTCATTTTCAGTCTCACAGACAATGTCAGATGACTAACAGTTCTTTCAAAGCCTGGATGTATATTAAACTCTCTCCTGGTTTAATTATCTGTAAAAAATACGAGCGGCCGTGTCAGAAAACGTCTTTCTTAATGTAATGAGGGCAGTGACTAATGACTATTTTCATTACTGCTTGATTCCGCCCTCTTATTTTCTCAGTTTATCCACTGAACATTTAGCCTATTAAATGTCAGACAGATCACCAAATTCCCAAACGGTGAATCTGTTTCGTGGAGTCGGAATAGCTTGTTTTGTCTCCTGGCCGGTGACGTGAAAGAGAGAAATGCAGCAAATCCATCATTTAGAGCTGATGGCGACTGATTGTCTTTCACCGTCAAAAAAATTGTTAGTGTAAAGTGTATGTCTTGCTGTACGAATAGGAAAATGCTGTGCAACTAAAAGGTGGGTGAGTCTGATGGTGTGAGTGTGTGGTAGTGATAGCAGACAGATGAGAGAGTTGCAGGTCCGGGAAGAGGATGGGGATGAGAGGGAAGCGGGGAAGATAGACTGAGGAGTCAGTGAGCGGTGTAATTATTCCTCACAGCAGGGAGAGGGTGAAATTACAACACACAGCATGCTTCACCCCATCCCGGGGACTCCGCCTGTGTGTGCATGCAAGTGTGGGCTTGAACATGCATGTATGTATTTAGACTGTGTGCAAGCTCCACATGCTTCCACGTGTGCTTTATTACCACACGCACACGCACAGGAAGAAAGGCTGTTGAAGGGAAGTGAGCGGCAAAAAAAAAAAAAGATGAGTAACAAAGTAGATGGAGTCCACATCAGCATAATCACAGCTGGCTGCACGCACAGTGAAGCACACATGTCGCCCTCCACTCCGCCGGTGGAAGCCTGCTTTGCTTCATGGCTGATTCTATGAGTGTTATGGAGTTGTGTTCCCCGGTGAATTTGGGGTGTGAATGAAAATCTCATTTCCAGCTCTGAGCCTCTCCAGTTCAGCAGAACCGAAGGCTGGGAGGGGGTCCTGGATCTAATCAATCTCTTCTCTTATTGGATTGGTTGCCTGCCAGGTGCTGACCAACTGTTTCCCATCATGCATCTGAATGTCACAAGATGCACAGAGTCGCCTGAGAAAAAGTCTTAAGAAAATGCCTGCGTGCTTCTCTCGGTTTCCTCACAGGTCTCATTGGTAGCCACATGTTTATTTATGTTTTTGCTATTAGCCTTCGACCTCCTCTCAGCTCTCGGAAAAATGTTTCTCGGCAGATATTAAAAGAAACCAAAACATAAAAAGTTGTAATCTCTCATGCTTATGCATTCAGCTACAAGTGATGCTTCAACCTAATGTGAAGCTCTTTTATTGATCTAATTTGCGCTGGCAAAATTCTGTTTCTTTTGCAGAACATTAAATGCTGCCGAGATCATTTTATTTATTAAGTGATAGTAAAAATCTTAATGACACTACAAATGCAAAGCAAATACTGAGCATGTCTCCAACTTTCTTTTTAAATCTGCTCCTGGCAAGAAGAGTATAGCATTAGTTCAGGTAGAGCAGTGTATTAGCCAGTTGGCATGAACTGCTTCTTTCATGCTTCCCTTTGAGTGGCTCAATCCTCAGCTGCTCATCTGCCAACTGACTTGTAACATCTAATCATATTCATAGACGCACACAAAGAACTTCATAGCCAGGCTTATATTACTCTGCTGATACCTCTCCAATGCTCCAGCCGCTGCTCTTGGACAGTACTGTGGCCTTGCAGAGCTTTATTCTTTGCACAGCAGGATTCTTGTTGCTACAGTGAGAGCCCCCTTAAAGCATTTTATTGCTGTTATGCAATCATTTCTTTATAAATCATGAATTTTTTGCACAAGTTTGTCAGACTATAGTAAAATTAAGAGTTAAAGTGGATCCATTATAGCCATTTCCAGCTCCATATTTTTATCATGAGACTGTACTAGATAACATTTTCATAACTCAGTTCACAATAATTATTATGTATCTTATACTGGACCTTAGTGCAGCCCCTCATTTCAACCTCTGTTTGAAACAAGCACCCTTCTCTCTTCCTTTAAGCCAGCTTTTTTCTTATTGGCTGCTCTTCACAAACAGAAGGATTGAATGGCAGGTGGGTGGAGCTTCTGTGCTCACATCCAGAGCAGGTTGTTTTGTGAACCCAAAGTAAGGATGAGTATAAATCTACTTTCGGTTTGAGCTCAGGATGAACCACAAACTATATTTCCTTTATCCGAACCAAATATTCCAGTAATCTAAAGCTGCATACACACAGAGAACCTCACCCTCGTTCTAAGTGTGTGCTGTGTGTGCTCTTACTTTGTTTGCAAAGGAAAAAAAAGGTTGGAAGTATAATCCTCGAGGACATATGTTTCCTCCAAATCTTATCTGGCAAAACAGGTTTTTGCAGGAGATATATTCAGACATCTTTTGCCCACTCTTTTAGCAGCTAAGCCAGCTGAAAAGTGAGACATGTCAAGAAGACACAAAACGAACAGTTTTGTGTAAAAATGAAAACCGAGATAGGCATCTAACCTGCTTACAAAAGAGCTTGTCTGTCCTGTTGCTGTAATTAAACTACCCGACATCACCCGTCCCACCCGTGTTTAGCAGAGCATCTTTGCATTCCTGCAGCACCCCTTTGCTTGAATAATAAATAGCCGTGCACTTTCAGCAGTGATTGTGTTTGATCTAAGGCATCATATGACGTTACTGGAGGCAGCTTTACTCCAGCACCCAACCAGCCTGCCAGATTGAACAATCTGTTTATCACTTAGCAGGGTACAGAGGGAAAAAAACAAAACTCTGTTCATCACATTTTGCACCCACGCAGCTTCAGTAATATTATGCAGAATCTGTCAGCTCCACCTGCCCTTTGCCTGACACACGTACAGTGCGCATAAACACAGGTACAGTATGTAAACACAGAACGACTCAAGCACACCGAATACACACACTTATCCCTTACATTAGCTCACCAGCTTTCATATATAACAGTTCCTTAGCTTTGAAGGGAAAGTAGCACTAACACATTATGATGGTTTTGCAGTGTCAGTCACCCTGCAGGCATGGCAACTCTCACTTGTTCATCAGCACGCCTGTTTGCACCGATTAACAGTCTGAATGGGGGATCGGAGTTCATTATAGAGATCTTGACAAAGGTTTGACAAATCTTTTTGCCACCGCTGTAAACACTGTGATTACCTTTGGGTTTCATGTATAATAAAAATGCTAATAACAAGCGCTCTGTTTCTTTAATGGCATTCGTACTCGCCTTCGATTTGAAATACCAACTGAGGATGAACTGATAAGAACCACAAGTTAATTTAATTTAACTCGATAAGTCGATTAGATCACCTGCTAAATTAGCCACCGCTGCTTTCCCCACATTCTCGCAGAGTAATTATGGCGATCGGGGAGCGAGCTCTTTGGCACGGGCCGCCCCTTTAATAAAACTTGATTACAGCTTTGAAAAGTTGGAATCCCTCCTCCTGCTGATTGTGTCTTTCTTCTTTTGATACCACGGGAGCTTTGGTTTGTGCTCGGCCCAAACTGCCGGTTATTTTCATCACAGATGCTGTCGCTGTGTGTGGACAAGCGGATTAGTTTTCTCCCTGCTTTGTGTAAAAATTACAATCTCTAAAAAGTCTCGGTAGGCTCTGAGGCACATTCCAACACGGCTGTTCAGGTCATGTCCATCCTGTTTGTGCATGTGGAAGCTTGTGTGTGTGTGTGTTTGTAATCTCAGTATCTGCCTTTTACGTTTTCATTATGTGTGTGCATGTGTCTGTGCAAATTAAGGTGATATTCTTCCATTCATGTTTTTGCCTGTGTGAGTGTGCATGTGGCCGGATGTGCTATCAGTTACAATAAATGGGTCCCAGGGGAAAACAGCAGCAGCAGCAGTGTGTTTGGTCATTTCTGCACATGAGCAGTACTTATCTGAAAGAAGAAGAAAACACAGCGGTAGACAACAAATCTTCAGCATGATGCTCTGTGTCAAAACAGCAGTGTGGGTGTTGAGCCAGAAGTGTCGCAACAATTTTATCCTCTCATGAAAAACAAGACGTCTTCTACTTAGTGATCGTTAACAACCTCTGCTTTTTATTAACACTTATGAATGTTTTTCTAAAAGACTGCAAAACCCTTAAAATACACTCAAAAACAGGTCAATTCAATTATATGCAATACTAAAAACAACTTTTTTAGGTATATTTTAATGCTACAAATAGGATTGTAAAGTTTAGCGTTTCATTAAAAATATAGCCTACAGCCTACATAAAGCCGAGACTGTCACCATGAGAAGATGTTGCAACAAAAAGAGAGTGCGTTTTCAAACGAGCCTGTCCTGTTAGATTTCTGCCAAACACAAATGTACAAGTCGAAGCGCCCCTTTCCCCTGACAGCAGACAGCAGTAAATTAGTGTTTGGTGATGAGCCATTCGTGTCTAAAGAGTGACAGTAACGTCCCTCTTGTTCTGTGCCGTTTACCTGATAACCCACCGAGCAGAGAGGCCCATTAATCATTTTCTATGTGTCCCCACCCGCACCTCCCCTTTTCCCATGCAATAAAAACAGCGCGGACATGTAGTTAAACAGAGATCGCTCCATGGATTTACCATCAAAATATCAAACAGATTTATTAGTAACCGTTTTTTATCTGCTTCCTATCCCTCTCTGCGGCTTCTCCTCATTTACACGTTTGACATTTAGGCTCCTTTTCCAGACCATGTCAAATTGGGACGGCAGTGGCAGGAATTCAAATTTGTGCTTGCATTTGGTAATAAGGAGCAAAAGGGTCAAAGCAAACAGCATCTACAAGATAAATGCTGCAAATATTTCTGTGCTGCAGGAGTAAATGTAATGATCCCCTCTCCCCTTCTCTCTCCCCCCCCGTAGAGCCCCACTTTATCTCAGCCTACGACATCGGCCTCTTCACCTTCTTCTTCCTGAGGGAGAATGCAGTGGAGCACGACTGCGGCAAGACGGTGTATTCCCGCGTGGCGAGGGTCTGCAAGAACGACATCGGCGGGCGATTTCTCTTGGAGGACACTTGGACCACGTTCATGAAGGCGAGGCTCAACTGCTCTCGCTCCGGGGAGATCCCCTTCTACTACAACGAGCTGCAGAGCACCTTCTACCTGCCCGAGCAAGACCTTATCTACGGCATCTTCACAACCAATGTGTGAGTGAGCTCGAGCGTGCACACGCCCCCCTCCCGCCCGCACTGTTTGACACACACGATTTGTTTGGCTTTTTTGATGCAGTCGTAGGCATTTCTAGTCTGAGCGCTGACGCCGAGAGAAAACCCGTGGCACGCGGCCATTTCATCACGGCTCTGTGTTTGAGGTAAAGCAGTGATGCTTGCAGACGTTTAGGGCGCTGAGTGCTGCACCTGCTGAATGCGGCGCCGCTGTCTAATAAAGTTCAACCACCTGCCTTTTGTTTACACATTTTGCACTCCACTTTTATTCCAATTTATTCGCGACCGAACTGTGAAGTGCCTTTTTTGTTGCAGCATAATTGAGGAAAATAGGCTGAAATAAGTCGAGGACGAAACTTTCAAACTTATTTTGATGTACAGAAGTTTCAATTGGGTGTCTTTGCTTTGTTTTCAGTATATGATGTCTTCAGTCTGTGAACACATGTAGAGAAAATGCCATCCTGGGGTTTTACTTTAGACGAGGTTTCCATGTTTTTAGATCTAGTATTTAACCACATTACATAACAGTTTATCTTTAAAAGCAGGCAAAGGAGATTAGTCGTTTCAAAGAGCTCTTGTGTAATCTTGATTTCCCTCCCCAAGCAATATATTATTAGCGTTGTTATCAGTGTTCACATTTTTTTTAAACACCCCAAGTTAACAGCCCACCAAAGAGTCTGTTTTTTCAAAAACATGCACATTAATGGCAGAGAAAATACTTTTCTGACATTTACTATCTAAATCAATACAGCCTGTGCACATGATGAAAACAAATGTGGGTATGAGCCTGCTGCTCAGCTGGTGTTTGCAGGTGGATTACTAAAGGAGCGTAAAATCTGAAAAAGTCACAAAATAACCCAAAAGACACACAGAATGACCACAGGTTGATTCAAAGGGATCGTGAATATGTCTGCGTCCCAGGGCTCGTTTCATCAACATTTGTCTCTTATGTATCTAGTGTGACAGCATCAATATTCCTCTTTGTATCATAAAGCATAAAATTACTGTAATGCAACACTTACCCATGCATTCCTCCTCAATGTTGCCCTCGCTGTTGAATAGAAAGGATGAACAACCCCACCAAAACAAGCTGCAGCTGTGCTGAAGAGCCCTTTCAACAGCAACAAGAATATTAATAAGGGAACACTGGCACACACACCGTAACACTTGAACTTCTCCTCATTTAGGCCTCAGATTTCGTCACTTCATAAGGTTTGTTACTCCAACATTTTCCTGCCTATATAGAGAGACAGTTTTCTAAAGTTTGAGCCACCCCGCTGCTGCTAATGATCAGTGCGGATGCACACAGCTCTCTGCCGAGCTGGATACACAGATTGACTCACACTCTCTCTGGTGCGTTTGATTGCTCCAGGTGGGGGTGTAACACACTTCATTACAGAGAGGAAACACCGAGAACGAAAGTGTGTACATCGGAGATTATTTTGCAGCTTTTATGTTTGGTAAAAGTGTAATTGTGTCACACTCTGCTCTAATTAGAGGGTGGCAGCAAGCGCACCTCATTTTGGTCAGTCTGTTTAACACCGTAGTCCAAGAAAAAGATGTCAAGGAGACATCAATATAAATTATAGCTTGGGCCTTTTTTATGTCTGCAATCCTTTAATGTGTGTTGCAGATGTGGCTCAAGTGGTAGAGTGGGGCATCTACCAATCGAAAGGTCAGTGGCTCCGTCTCAGGCTCCTCCAGTCCAGCTGTCGAAATATCCCTGGGCACAATACTGAACCCCAGATTGCCCCCAATGCATCCATCAGAATATGAGTGTATGGATGGATGTTAGATTAAAAGTGCTAAGGCATAGATTCAAGTGCTCTGTGTGTTTGTGTGTGTGAGATTCAGAGGCTTAAAGTAAGTGCTTTAAGTGCTCAAACTGAGTTGAACGGTGCCAAATAAGTATGAGTACCATTCCATTTATCTGTGACTGTATTTGTTTTGAAGTATATTTAAACAGCATGTATTTCTCTCTGCATCCAGGTTCTCTTCATACTACAGTTTTTATAAATTGCAAATGATCTCAGCACATTCATACCCCTCAATGAATTTGGACTTGTCCTTTTAAGACTTCCCTCGGGACAAATTCTGAACCTTACATGAGATTGAGTAACTAAACACACCGAAGAATAAAGGGTGAATCAAAACTAAAACCCAAGACAACACTTTCTATATCATTGTTCTTTCTTACTTGTGAGAAAAAACTACATATACATCTACCATTGATTCATGAAATGTCGTTTTCCACAGTGACAAGGAAGTATATAGCAGATGCCAAGGATGCTGCGTACAAAATCCTCCTTTTTAAATTTGGAAAGTCGAATCTGAAGCCACCCAGTCCACCACTTGAGTCAAAGTCATGTGAAACTATTAAGACTTGGTAATAAACCTTGCAAACGTGGCAAAACAATCTCTTGAACTGTACATGCACTTTGTGTCTGCGTGCGTGTAAGGTGTGCCTTTGTGTGTGTGAGGAGCCATGGTTGATGCTATTCAGATGTATTCTGAGTACTGTCAGGGGAGAAGTTGAATCCTGCCTCTCACCTTCTGCTCTCTCACCTGTTAAGCTGCCGGCAGTTGACACTGCATTGCTGCTTCCCATCAGCCTGCAGCCATTTTTGGTGATAGATGGGAAGAGCGTGAGAGAGCAGGAAATGGCCGAGAGACAAAAGAAATGAAAAGCCAGGGGGATAAAGAAAGAGAGGAGGAGATAGAGAAATGAGAAGAGGTAATGAGAAAAATCATTAAGCTCCAAGCTTTTGTCTTTCTCCCATTGTCTCCTCCTTCCATTCTGAAGCGACTTGCCGGTCCACCCTCCAAAACTGCTTCGCTCTTTGGGGCTGGATATGTTAATGCAATCACCACAAACACTGTCTCCATCTGTCTGGCCTAAATTGAGCAGACTCACAGCTGCTCCCAGGAGTTTGGAGCTGTAAAACAAAACAGGAAGAGCTGGAACGGAGCACTTATACCCTCTGTCTGCTCGCAGCCTGGGCCGGCTCTCGGTACTATAAATCCACCTCCTCCCTCTCTTTGTGACCGTCTTGGTTTATCCCTTGGTCAGTTGTTTGGTTTTTACACTTTAGGTTGTTGTTTGGCAGACAAAACCTACAATTTCGGTCATCAGTGAAGTCGTTCATCAAGAAATAACAGTCAAAAAGTTTTGTTTCACAAAATTCAAAGGCGCTGCTTTGTGAAATGAGCATTTTGAAGTGTTCTCTTAATTTTTCTAGATCAAACGATTAAAAAAAGGGAGGTGCTGATTTTTGTATTACACTGCAAAGAATGCTGCTGTGTGTAAACGGATTTAAAACATAATGGTTTTCATCCCCGTTACTCAATCTCTACACAGCCCACTAAGCAAAAGCAGCTCCCTAACAGAGCATCAGCAACCTCTTTGATCCTCCCCCCTTTTGTCTGTGCATTCAGGGACAGTGCTGAGTGTGGGTAACCTACGTTTTGGGCAGTAAAGTACATTTCCCGTCATGATTTTATGCATACAGAGTGAGAAAAATGGGATTTGTTAAGTAGCTTACATGGACAGCTGTATGCTTTAAACAGAAATGTGTGTTTTTTGCTGCGGTGCTTGTTCATACCACAGGGAGAGCTTTCTGGTAGAGCATTCAGTCTGCACAGAGCCTTTTAGTTTGGACGCTTCCTTCCTCATCTGCTCTTTGCAGCTTGATGAGCTCCCTTCAGAAGCAGACACAGCACAGCTTTTTAGCAATGCTTCCAAAATGCCTTCAGCAGCCACAGTTAGTGAGACAGTTGCCCTTTGTGTCACTACAACTCCTGTGCTGACACACATTTAAGCCTCACTGCAGTTTCCAACTGGAAGCCAAAGTAAACTTTATGTTAGACTAATGATATTACCAGTTTATTGGTTTTTTTCTGATTTTGATTGGTTTGTAAAACCGGTGATGATTGAGCCATGAATTCACATCAGGTAATTAGAGAAAAAAACAAACAAAAAAAAGCCACCACCGTCCAACAGAGCGCGTCAAGCTGTGAGGAAGATTTTAGCATTCCATCAGAATAAGGACACTTAAGTCCTAAGAGCACAGCCAGGTCTTTTAATTAACTCAGGTTCCTTATTGGCAAGGTCCTTCTGCGCAGTGATTCTCCTGCTGAGGTGTCTAACCTGCCATTACTAACTAATTATGAGCCTCCTTATCTATTTCTAGGTGACTTCACTGACCCCCTCCACTTCTCCTGTTCTTGGAGGGGTCTCATATTGGAGAGGTTAGCAGGGGGATATGGAGTACTGCAACAAATGGTCCATTAATTGATTAGTGTGTAATTTGTATAAGTGATTTATCTATTAAGTAACTTATGAGGCAAAAGTGCAGAACATTTGATGTCTTCAGCTTCCTAAATGAAATGATCTGCTGTCAGTGTTGGGGAGTAACGAAATACATGTACCGCCGTTACGTATTTAGAATACAAAATATGAGTAACTGTATTCCGTTACAGTTACCGTTTAAAAAGGTGGTATTCAGAATACAGTTACTTTGTTGAAATAAATGGATTACACGGCGGTACTTCCCTGTTTCATATTGTCGCGGGTCAGGACTGTTTGGGTTTGTTTGACAGCTACGTAATGTTGTTCCAGGCGGCAGCGTTACGGTTGCCATGGTTACAGGGTGACGCGCTCTCTCTCTGCGTGTTTCCTGGGTGAGAGAGCGCTTTTGTTGTTGTTGTTGTGCTAAGCCAGGGGTCGGCAACCCTAGGCACGCGTGCCACCGTTGGCACGCGAAGGGTTGACCATAGCTGGACTGGACATCGGGCATACCGGACATTTGCTCGGTGGCCCGATGATTTTTTTAATTTTTTTATTTTTTTATTTTTTGGTGGTGGTGGATTGGCCAGACGCTGGTCGGTCTGTAAAAATAACTCAGTTGTTTGGTGGTGGCTATGGCGTAGCTTCCACAGATTCAGTAAAATTAACAAGTGGTGGAGGCCAGCAGGTGGATGAGGGAAGGGGAGGCAGGAGGAGGAGAGACCCGAGGCAGCCGCCGGTCGGAGCGTCAGGTGAACTAAACTTCAGGTAAGAAGTTAATGACCTGCAGTCTATCTGGGTCAGATATAAACCAAGTTTAGGTGGAGTTTATTTTCGTTGTGCTGACTTTTTACAGTCAGTTACAATAACTCGTACTGCGTACTAGCTAGCATGACGGAATTTATATACTGCTGGGCGGGTGCTATGATTTTATTGATAGTGAACTTTATTCATAAGGTTAGTTAGTAGAGTTGCCAACCGTCCCATACAAACGGAATTCAGAGAAATTATTACCCGTTTCGTGTTGAGCTGAGAAGGAACACAGTTTGTCCCGTACTTCAGCCAGGATGGAAAAAGACACAAAGCTGGAGTTATTGTGTCTTTGCTGCACAGCTGCATCTTCTTCTCCTCTCATTCTCTCCCCTCTCTCTCCTGTTGCTACTTCAATCATGAAACTGATCAATGATCAGCTGATCAGCTTTTCTCTCTTGTTTGTTTATCGCTCACTTTGCGCCAGAAAGAGGAAACCGCCGGATGTCGCACTAAACAACAGCAGCACGTTTAAGCTTGGTCAGCTGTTGTTAGAATTTATTATTAATTTCTAGTATCAGCTGAGGTTTTCTGGAGCCACAGCTGTAAAAGCTGCCGGTCATGATATGGGTTTGTATATCTGGTGAGAGGGAAACATGCAGATGAAACCAGGAGATGTCCTTACTGAATCATCAGAGCTGAACAGGTGATGGAGAAACAGGTTTACCTTTTAGGTGACATGAATGAGTTGAAGGGAAGTTATGAACTGTTTCTCAGAGACAAATAACACCAGCATCATTTTCTAAGTAGCTGACAGCAGGTAACTGTGCAGGGGCGGATCTAGCAAAGTTTTGCCAGGGGGGCCAGGTAGGGCATTAACAGGGAAAGGGGGGCACAAAGAAATACTTTCTTATTCTCATTTAAAATGTCTAGCTGTTATTAAATAATTATCTGAAGCTTACAACCAAAGTTTTTATCTGACGTAAAATGAATAGAAGTCATACATTTACCAACAAGACAGTGTACATCACTGTCACAACAGCGTTTGTTTTCATTCAAAGGCTTTATGGCTTTAATATCTGGGGGGCCGGTCTTTAGTCCAAATGCATCCATAGACTCGAGACACAATGCATTTTTGGGACTTTCAGGTGTATGGACCAATGTTTTATCTTCTGATCAAACCAGAAAGCTTTAATGAGCAGCTAGATTTGTCTCGCATTAACTGGCTGAGTTAATGCCAGTTAATGCGACATCGAAGCAGCTAGAATCCACAGCTGTGCATGTTCATGGAGCTTGCATTTTCACCTGCTGGATATCACTACCTGTTTAAGTTTAACTGTCTTCAGAACATTGCAGAGGCCTTATTGACAGTATTTGGCTCTACATATCTGTCTGAGCAGATTTTCTCTCACATGAGTGACCTCAGGTAGCCGTCTGAATGCTGGACACTCGGAGACCTGTGTCTCTGAGTGGGAGACCAGAGATCACATTAACATGTGTGTCTCTGTATTAACAAACATACCATATTGGCCCAGTTTATTTTTCTTATCATTGTTGTGAGGAGACCATAAATAGCATTTGTATTTTCTGTTGTACAGTTCATCTGCTGTTATGGATAAAAAGTCTTTTTTTGTTTCAAAATAGCTGATAACTATTCGCTGATAGCTGCCAACATTTGCAAACAAATATAATTCTATAAAGTGGTTCTATATAATGTGTAACTGTTCATATAGAGCGTTATTAAATTTATTGCTAATGCAATCATATGGCACACTGACTTCTGAGGAAATTTTAAATGGCACTCGCCATCAAAAAGGTTGCCTACCCCTGTGCTAAGCTAAAAGGCAGAATGCTACAGGCATGGCCCTAAAGAATGTAGCATCATGGGCAGTGTAGTCCGTGCTGCAGCGAGAATGGACTGCCATACACGTTATGTGTCTGTGAGTGAGGGAGGGAGAGAAAGGAAAAGTCCGAGCTGTCACGGAGCAAAAACGGGAGCTGGAAGCATGTAAATATAATAATAACCACCGCAGCCAAGAAGAGTGCCTGACGAGCCCAGCTGTAAGTAAGCTATTAAGACTGGACTGTACACTGTGTTCGTGTTTTCCTCCGGAAAAAATAAGTTCCGTTGGAGCAGCCTTTCAACGCCTCTCTCTGTCTCTGGCAAGCAAAGTTGACCCAGACAACAAAGTAAAGCTAGTTTTCGGCTACCAGCCCGACACGGAACCCACCGTATTAGCCAGAGGTCCCTTTACTACGGTTCGGAGCCGCGGACCTTCAGTATCAGTAATAAATCACAGCAATAGTACATTCACATAGTTGTAAACAGCATGATAATATATTAAGTAATCCAAAGTATTCAGAATACATTACTCTCATTGAGTAACGTAACGGAATACGTTACAGAATACATTTTGGGGCATGTATTCAGTATTCTGTAATGGAATACATTTTAAAAGTAACCTTCCCAACACTGTCTGCTGTATATCTCTCTAAACTCTGTGCATTTAGGTCTTAGATCAGTGGAAAGAACGAAATTAATCATTGCACTGATGCACTGATGCCCAACTTCCACTGTTCACACGGTGGATATTTTTTAAAGTCTTTTGAAAAACGGACTAATCTGAGCTTTTAGGCAGGATTAAGTGTTATCTTTGCATGCAACTAATGTGAATAGAACTGATGTAGAGATTTCTTTAGGGTCTAGATTGTACTAGACAAGCAAGTTCACGCTACAGTGTCCAGACTGCCTCGCTTAAAGGCAGGGTAAAGATTTAGCAGAGCGATTAGTTTTTTTGGGAAGTTATATAAATTGTTGGACGCACATCTTTCGATTTTGACAGTGGAAAGCGGTGCAAATAGATCTTTAACTCCTACTTGTAACTTCCACAAATACTGATTTCATTAGAGGATAAATGATCTTTAGCTTCAGCCCCAATAGTTACTCGGCGCGCCATACTTTTAGTGCACGTCAAACTCACTGAGACATACCCCTGACTTACTCACAGAACACCTAGGGACCCTGAGAGCCCTCTTTTCCTTGGAAAATATGTGACTGACTCCAAGCGAGATCAGATTTGACGTGCACGATAAATGATATTCTGGGCAGCCAAGTGAGGCAAGCCACATAACTACCATATTTCTGATTTTACACAATGTTCTCTTCCCGTTATATCACTGACATCCAATCTACCTTGAAATGAACTGGGAGCCCCTCTTGAAGACTGGGCCTGATCTGAATACAGCTTCACAGACTCTTCTGCTTCTGTAATTCCAATATTTATGTTACAGTTTTCACACAAACACACATTTTTATTAACATTTATTTACTTTCTCTAATTTTTTGACTTATTTGATTCACCACGCAGCAAATATAGGTCAAATCTTTAAGAGATGAAACCCCCCACCGAGGTTCAATTGTGTGTCAGATTGTTATTGTCGTCGCTGGGATTTTTTTGGGTGATGTCTCCAATCTAACACCTGGATTTCTGCGCAGCCTATTGAACTTGTGGCATTGCTTTATTGTTTAGTGTAGGTGTTGCTGACTCAGTCTGCCTCTGAATGTGACTGTTTCGGGGCAAAGCTGTTGCTTTTGCTGGCGTATTGTTGTGCAGTATAAAAATATGTATGGATAAACCTGGCAGCCTCTGTTCAATTTCTGGTCCCTGCAGCCATGTAGCTGTGCTGAGTGGGCCCTTTTCCTTTTTTGCTGCGATGCAGGTATTCGACGAGGTTGAAACATTGGCCTTAATGTGGTTTGAGCTGTACCCTTTCTCACACAAAACGAGGTTAGGTGCATTAGCTAAAAAGCTGGGGATTCAGCTTTGCTACGCCACACTTTGTCTGCCCTGATGTGTGTTAGCGCTGCACGTGCATTTTGCTTGTCAAATCATTTTTTTTAATGCAGCAAGTTAAAAACAGACTCACTAGGGACACAGTTCGACCAATCAGGTGATGCTACCAGGAAAAAAAATGTTTAGTAAGAAAAAGGAAGATCACAAACAAAACGAACGTGCAGCAGCAGCTATGCCACCTCCAAACTAAAAAGATAAGATTATCAGGTGAGATGCATATCAGCCTCTTGTGTTTACCAGACAGACTCTCTGGTGTTCTGATCTTCGCTGATTGTGGTTTGCAGGGAGCCATGGAGCCAGGCTGAGCGAGGAGTTCATTACTTTCCTTACACCTTCTTTTTTTTTTTTTTTTTTTGAGCTGATCTTGGAAAAGTGCCACGGCATCTGCAGAATTAAGTTTTCAGTTCCTTCAGTTTCACTTGAAGGATAAAGCTGTCGTTTTTGCTATGTCTTTCTTATTGGCAACAAGTCTTGAGAAGGCATGACAACTGGCAATGTGTTAATATAGTTTCCTTTTTAATTTCCTTAAACAGCTGGCCCTGCAGTTTTTTTAGCCTACTTAAACTGCAGTAAACAGAGGAGTTGTTGGACTATTTTCAGCAGTGCATTAATTCACATTGGGTGATATAATGAGTATCTCTGGCAGCACGACCATGTATAGGGGCCTGGAGTTAAAATTAACTTCAGTGTGTTGATGGGAATAAAGACATATTTTTGTGATCTGAATCTTGTGGTTGTACCAAGCTTTGGATCCACACACAGTCCATGCCAAGTCAAACATTTCAGCACTGCAGAACCTCAGAACTGCCTTAATTCTTCTTGGTATAGATTTAACAAGGTGCTGGAAACATGCGTCAGAGATCTTGGTCCATATCGACGTGACAGCATCACACAGCTGTTGGAGATTTGTCAGCTGCACATTCATAATGTTAATTTATGTTCCACCACATCCCAAAGGTGCTGTGTTGGAATGACATCCGGTGACTGTGGAGGCCATTTAAGTAAAGTGAAGTCATTGTGATGTTAAACAAACCAGTTTGACATGATTTAAGCTTTGTGACACGGCGTGTTATCCTGTTGATAGCAGCCATCAGGAGATGAATACACTGTTTTCAGGGTTTGTCGTAATGAGTTGTTATTTGACTGACTGTTTGAAGCAGTCTGGCCATTCTCCTCTGACCTCTGTCATCAAAAAGGCATCCGAGACATCCAGCTCACTGGATATAATTCTCTGTAAACCTTGAAGATGGTTGTCTAAGAAAACCCCTTTAGATCAGCAGTTTCTGAAACAATCATACCATGTTCAATGTCTCCTAAATCACCTCTCCTCCCCATTCTGATGCATGATTTGAACTTTATAGGTTGTGTTGATCGTGTCGACGTGCCTTAAACATGTTAATACCATGTGACTGGCTGATTAGATATTTGTGTTAACAGGTGTACCTAATAAAATGGTCTGTGATAGTAAAATATCAGCAAATTGAGTCATTATGTAAAATAGCAATAACTCAGTATTAAAAAATTAAAGAACTTAACCTTTTAAACATTTTATACAGATACGTTCTGTCATTATCATTACTGATGCACTTATGAATAAGCAGTACTTTGATGCTGCACCAAGAGATGACTCATTTTAGCTGCAGATAAAAACAGGCAGTTTAATAAAAACAGAAATATATAGTACGAGTGTAAAAATACAGCACTGCAAAATCAGCGCCAAGTAGCTACAAAACATGTTATATATTGGTTTGGAGAGTGTTCAATAATCAGTGGATATGGAGATAATGCATATCTAACAGAGAAAGAGAGAGTAAGAGTCACAGGCAGAGCCTCGGCACCCTGATCTTTCTTATTCTGCCAGTCCCTCTCTGTCGAACTCCTTCCATTCCTGATGCTCTGCAAAAAGCCACACACCTGCAGGGGTGCACAGCAAAAACCATACAATGAAAAATCCAGAGAAACACGTATCGTGTATAGCATTAAATTAAATTGGTTCAAACCGGAGTAAAGAAATCGGACAGAGAGTGATGGACATGGATAAATTCTGTAAAATAAGACAGGGAATTAAAGGGACAACCAGTGACAGGATGAGGCTGCTGGAATGAGATGAATCGCTTGAAGAAGTAACTTCACTCGTATTGACAGTAATCATCGTGGTGCCGGGCCTCAGAGAGTGGCAAAGCAACGGCGGCAAACAGCATAGCAGATGTCAAACAGCTTTTCAATCACTTTCCCGGGCTTTTAAGCAGGCTCAACACATATGGGTTGCATCCATTAGTGCAATAGGCTGCAGTCCTTTCACTGCACCCTTTTGCTCTGCTCTCTTGGCATTACGCGCCGCGACGTGCTGTCAAAGCAGACCTCTCAAATAACCTGGACGATGTCAGGCTTTCTGTGACCGAATGCAGCTTTAATGCAAGCTGTAGCTACGGTACGACCACGGAGCCACAGTTTAACTTCCTATTATGTCAAACTGTGTAGTTGTGCCTGTGTGAATGTGCTGTTGTGGCTATATCCCTCAGTGATTGCAGCGCATTTGCCTGTGGTTTCCTCCAGTTGGGGTTTGGTTACTGCTGGCTCACCACAGCGGCTCACTCTGCTTTACACATTTTCTCTCTGCCTCCCTGCCACTCTTTTCTCCACCAGAGCCATTGGAAAAGAAAAAAGGAAAAAAAAAACAGAAAAAGTCCTTTGCTGAAGTGTGCAGGCTGTTTTCCTCAATAGCCTTTGAGTCAGTCAATGAGCCACCTGTTTGGCTTCCCCCGATGTTTAGTCAGAACTCATTTGGAGCTGCACAGCACTTTGCTTCCCTGCGGTAATGACAGAACGCATTAGTTATTTCACTGCCCAAACTGGACCACTGAGAAAGTAGTATTCAACGCAAAAATCAACAGAAGAAACCAGCACTCTCCCAGGAGAGCTTAGAAACAACTTTGAGGTAAAAATGGTAACTTAGTAAAAAAAAAAAAAACAATGGTTGCAACAGATTGAGACATTTTGTCTTTCTAGTCATATACAAAAAACTGATTACTTTGAGACTCTAGTTTGATGTTCAAAAGTTATTTAACTAAGATTAAGTAGTAAAGTGGAGCTTTAAAGATGAATCTTAATTACACTAATCAGGCATAACATTAGAAGCACTGGGGCTGCATAGCAACAGACCAGTCAGAGTGCCCCATCCTGATCCCTGTCCACTGCCGAAAGTACCAATAATGGTCACGTAAGCATCAGAACTGGACTACGGAGCACTGGGAGAAGGTGGCCTCGTCCCATGAATTATGTTTTCTTTGATGACCTGGGAACACCTGACACCAGGATGCACTACAGCGAGCCAGTGGAGGCTAGGCGATACTTTGGGCAATATTCTGCAGGGAAGCCTTGGGTCTGGAAATCTATCTGGATGTTACCTTGATACGTACCACCTGCCTAAGCATTGTAACAGACCATGAAATAGTATTCCCTGATGGCTGCGGCCCCTTTTAGCAGGATAATGCACCCTACCACAAAGCAAAAAATGCTTCAGGAATGGCACCTTACAAGACTTAAGGGATCCGATGCTAACATGGTGCCAGGCACCTCAGCACAGCTTCAGGGGTTTAGTGGAGTCCATGTCTTGATGGGTCTCCTGTCTAGGCAGTAAAAGGGGGACCAACACAATATTAGGCAGGTGGCCATAATACTGTGGAAAAGGAAAGTGATATAAACTAATTCAGCATGACTGTTCATAGGGTAGCTTTGCCAAAATGGAATTAAAATTATTTATTGGGCTTGGGTGTTACGTACAGCTAAATCACTGCCATTATGGGGGAAAAAAGCATTTTCAATTTGCATTACCCAAAGCATAACAGGATGTAGTGAAAAGAGACAAACAAGAGGATTGACAAGATCCACAAAAAATAATGTCATTAGAGCCCTCATGTATCTAAAACACCCAAATCTTACCTAACAGATATTTGCCCCATATAAACTTGAAACTGGTCGAAAGAGACCAGACATTTGACCTTATAAAAAGTGTCCCGGCACATTTTTCACCCAGCAGCACATCTCATTACTGTAGCTGTAACTTCAGTAATTGCAAATAAATTCTCCAATATGGCTTGTCTAGCTAAGAGATGGATAAATATGTTATGTGTCAGGAAAAGAACAAGAAAGAAAAAGAAAAATGAACAAATAACCATTTACCAAACCCCAGTGATACAGCTTTTCCCGCAACCAGCAGTCTTCAATGATTCATACTTCACACAAGGAGCCAAAACAAACTCAGGAACCCTGCCATTTTAAAAGTATTCCCTTCTCTGTAGGCTGATGGAGTGTCCAGGCAGATGTCATTACAGCCACATTTTTCACTCCTCAACTCACAAAAGTCCACAATGGGCCCGCTAATGGCTTGCATCTTATTTACATCGCATTTGCTAAACCTCAGCTGAAAATTTTAAAGGCTATCTGCTAATTTTTGTGTTGCTAATGCAAAGTCTTGTGTGTAGATTCGGTACAAGTCTCTTTCACTCTGTGGCTGTTGCCTTTTCTCTCACTCTCTCCCAATCTCTTTCCCCTTTAATGGTATCACTCACTATCTTCTAACTGGTAGTTTATCAGCAAAAGCTATATCAAGGCAGCAGGCTGCTCACTGTGCTGTAGAAAGTTTGTGTGTTACTGGATCCACTGTATAAGGAGGAGGAAGCAGTCAGCAGTAGCAAGTTGTTAAGAAACTCATTACCCTGCAGCACAATATTAGTAAAGAGCATCACGATAATACCTTTGCTCGCATTGCTTGTTTGGCCAGGGTTTACTCTCATATGTTACACCTGTGAGGTGACTGTGTGTGTGTGTGTGTGTGTGTGTGTGTGTGTGTGTGTGTGTGTGCACATAATCTGTGGAGCTGCCTCCCATATCCTCAGCTTAATACTGTCCCCATTCACTGCTCAGCACTGATAGCATAGCTTAGCCTGCAGCCAAAGCAAGCTAGACATGGAGCGCCTGTTTATTGTGGGTATAAATGATAGGACTTCCATTAAGAGGATGGAACTCGTAGCAGAATGGCTTTATTGCACAGCTGGACATTGTCGATTTCTGATATGCCTTCATTTGCTGCCAACATTTTAAGCGGTTATGAATATTATTGTTGAAATAATATTTGTATTTTTACCTCCTTTTCCCTCCCCCACCCTCTTCCTCCTGTCTTCTCCTCCCCGTTTCTCTCTCTATAAAGCAACAGTATTGCAGCATCTGCAGTGTGTGCCTTCAACTTGAGCGCCATCACCCAGGCCTTCAACGGGCCTTTCCGCACCCAGGAGAATCCCCGTTCCACTTGGCTTCCCACGCCCAACCCCATCCACAATTTCCAGGTTAGTTTAACCACACACCTCCTCACTGAGACCACTGTTTAAAAGTTAAATCAGTCAGTTACCTTTTTAAACTGTGAAAGAGGAAACTGTAATTAGAGCTCCAGTTCACGGATACCAGTTTGCAGAAGTTAAGGCATTTCAATCAGACACCAGACAGCTACCATTCAACCAGCATGGTTAGCACTGATTTAATTCAATTCAGTTTTATTTATATAGCGCCAAATCACAACAACTGCTTTATACTGTAAGGTAAAACCATACAATAATATAGAGACACCCCCAACAATCAGATGCCTCCCTATGCACAAGCACCTGGCAACAGTGGGAAGGAAAAACTCCCTTTTAACAGGAAGAAACCTCTGACAGAACCAGGCTCAGGGAGGTGGTGGCCATCTGCCGCGACTGGTTAGGGATGGAGTGCGGGAGACAGGACAAAGACACACTGTGGACGAGAGCCCGAGATGAATAATAACTAATGATTAAACGCACAGAAACGCAGAAAATAAAATGAGGTGAGTGTAGAAGAAACACTCAGAAACACGCATCATGGGAATCTCTCAGCAGCATAGGCTAATTGCAGCACATCTAAGGGAGGGTTCAGGGTCACCTGATCCGGCCCTAACTATATGCTTTATCAAAAGGCAAAGTTTTAAACCTAATCTTGATAGTAGAGAGAGTGTTTGTCTCCTGAATCCAAATTGGGAGTTGGTTTTACAGGAGAGCGGTCTGAAAGCAGAAGCCACTGTCTTCCATTTTACTTTTAAATACATAAGGAACCACAAGTAAACCTGCAATCTGAGAGCGAAGTGCTCTATTGGGGTGATATGGTACTATGAGGTCTTTAAGATAAGATAAGATTATGCCTGATTATTCAAGACCTTGCATGAGAGAAGGATTTCTAAAGCTGGGGGAAGCCTCAAGTGGCCATTTGACGAACTGCAGTTTTTGGCACTTCCAGTTCCTATTCCTAGCACACTGATTAAGATAAAGAGTAACCCCGCTGTCCTTCCATCTTTTCCAATTTGTAATCTTGTGATTGCAAAATACTGTGAAAACCAAAAAGTTAAGTATCTTGCTTTTTCATGCAGCATTTCCACAAAAGCTTCGAAAACCCTAGAAGAACATTTGCCATTTTTCTCAGTTGCTGCACTCTGCTGCATAAAGATGACTCAATTCATCTTAAATCAAAATGAAAGTCATCTTCAGTTCTAAGAAATACATATCCTTTCCTTCAGTTATTGGCTTCAGGCTGTAACACTGTGACATTTTTAGTCGGAAAAATGGATCCTTAATCTAGGATTTCACACCATTTGGTGTGTAGAGCTTGCTGCTGGTGCTGCACAGCGTGGCTGCAGTCTCCAATTCTCCAAGTTAGCAGCTGAAGGCAGGAAGTAGATTTTAACCAATTAGATACTGCGATTACCACAAAACAACATATTGATAATCACCCGTCAGTCCGTCATTGTTGTTCACCAAAAAAAATAGAATCAGCAAACAAATCAGCCTCTCATTTCAAATCCCAGAGAATGAGCAGAAGTTGCAATCCACAGCTAATCTCTGCAGCACAAACAAAGCTTTTCAGAAGACTGTCATTTCATACTTTTTCTTCTCAAGTGCCTCATTAAGCTGCTGCGCTGTTAGTGTGTTCACATAACATTCCATTCAAAAGTTGCAATTACTCAGACTTCATAGACTTATGAATTGAAACAATCTCGCCAGACGAGGCGTATTGATTCACTAGGTGTAAAGAAGAGTGTGTGGCATGCTCTTTGTTTGTTTTTTCGTGCTTTTGTCCATGCCTCTCTCCCTGCCTTTTATATTTTCTTATATCTATTTTGCATTTTCGCATCTTCCTCTTACTTTATACCCTTTTGTCCAAATTCCAACATTGCCTTTTTTCTGCAGTGCGGTACTATTGATGACAAGGGTCTGAATCAGGGCTTGACAGAGCGCAGTCTGCAGGACGCCCAGCGGCTTTACCTCATGAACGATGTTGTCCAGCCGGAGTCTATTGATCCGCTGGTCATGCAGGATGACGTTCGCTTCTCAAACCTAGTCGTGGACATTGTTCAGGGCATGGACACCCTCTTCCATGTTATGTACATCAGCACAGGTTAGTAGTGAAAGAGGAAAACCAAAACTTTAAGATTGAGGAGGTAGGTTCCTTGCTTTATTTTGTCTGTCTCTTTTAGAGTACGGCACCATCCTGAAGGCACTGGCTACCCCCAACAAGAACCTGCAAGGCTGTTACCTGGAGGAGATGGAGCTCTTCCCATCAGGTGTTCGAGAACCAATCCTGAGCCTGCAGATCCTGCATAGTGACAGGTCACTCTTTGTTGGGCTCAACAACAGAGTCCTGAAGATCCCGCTGGAGAGATGCTCCACCTACAAAACTGAGACGTGAGTACAGCATGCTTGTAAAAGCTCACTCATCCAGGATGGCTTTGTTTTAAATGACAGCATGTGTAAAGAATCTTGCGCCGCTGACGTCAGTGGGGTGAGGGGATTTTGGATGTCGATTTGCAGATGACTTCAGAGGCATTTGGCTGAGTCTGTTCTCTGCAGCACAAAACAAGTCCATCTGAATTAAAACGTTACAGCTCTGCATGCTTTTGTAACTGTAACATTGTAGCAGTAAAAAAAACTGTTGCTTTGTCACATAGTTTGGCATTTCCTTCATTAGAACATCAAAAATAAACACAAAGTTCTTTTTTTTTATCTATGAATGGGCCGCAGAGAGAGACTCAGCCCATTTTTAGATAAAATACCACACTGTGTGCCTCTATTTGATGTTCTGATCTCACGAGCCTAGATGTGGCAACTGTGTGTATATCAGGGGTGTCCAACTCCACTCCTTGAGAGCTACCGTCCTGCAGCTTTTAGATGCATCCTTGTTCCGACCCACCTGAATCAAATGAATGGCCAAACTTGATGGCATGCTGAAGAGGTAATCCAACCATTTGGTTCAGCTGTGTTGGAGTAGGGATGCATGTAAAAGCTGCAGGACAGTAGCTCACTAGGACTGGAGTTGGTGTCAGATCTTCAAAGATTTCCTCCTCGTTCAACCACTGGACTGCTGCTCAGGATTACTCTGCTCAGTGCTGCCACCTGTGGCTGAAGGTCATATTACATTCTAACTTTCTTAATTAGTATCATAGTATCAATTTACACCTTTGATAAGTAGATACTTTGACGATACTCTCATTTGGGGCTGCCAACAAGGGTTGCTGTTAAATTGATTACAACATTCTGGCATCGGAACATCTCTGATTCAGTTCTTGCAGGAATCTTTGTTAAAAGCATTCCTCTTCTCATTGTTTTTATCTTTGCATTTTTTGCTCTGTTTTCTAAAAGTCCAGCTATAAAAATAATGCAAATAACCAGCTAAAAGATAGCACACCTTATTTTTCTTAAAGCTGTTGTGCCTTATACATCGGGATATGTTTAATTGCTAATTTTAAGCTTTTTGGCAGTGAATTCATTTTAACTTGTTTGGTCCCCTATTGAAGACAATTATCTGTCCTCAGCTAGGATTAATGTCTGGAAGGCCTTGCCTATAATCATTAAAGTCCTTATGGAACCAGACGAATGAATGGGGTGGTATCTGCTAGCTGGAGGAAATTAATTTGTTGTGGTTTTTCTTCTTCTTTTTTTTTTTTTGTTGCAGTAAGGAAGTTGTGCATAATACAGAGACAGCACTGTTCTGCCTTTTGTTTGTGTCTGAATCAGAGGATAAATAAAAAGTTATGTGTGAAGCGACCTCATAAGCTGCCAGAGAAGTTTCTCTACAGGCATGCCTTTGCGTGACAGAGGTACAAAGACTCAGAGAGAGAGGGAGGGGGGCTTTCCTCTCCCATCTCCAGCTCCAGTGTTATTCATGTGAAAGTCTCCGTGGTGGGTGAGGGGAGCTGTTTGTCCAGGCTTCTGCATCTGATCATCGCCGCCTCCGTCCTTCAAAGTCAATTTCATTTTAGAATACAAATAGATTGATGCTTTTTTCCCCTGCTGTATGTGTGTGTGTGTGTGTGTGTGTGTGTGTGTGTGTGTGTGTGGCAGTCTCCACGGTGTGATATATGTGTGGGTTGGTGGTGGACACTTACTAATATGCATGCTGCATGATGAGTCAGCTCATTGTTTCTACTAAAAATCCAAACTCCTAGACACACTGGAGCAGACACTCACACACACCAGGAAAAGGTGACCATTGTGTTTAATAAGACGTGGGTGGGTGAGATTTGCAAGATGAGAATCAGGCACAAAAGAGGAACAGGAAGAAAGAGATCGAAAAGGCGAGTAAAATAACCTATTTAAGACACACAAAGGTGAAACGATAAGAAGAGTGGGCTCCAAGGGCATAAGAGGAAGGGGGAAGGCGGGGAGGTTGGGAAGGGGGCCGCATTTAATCTAGTTTGTGATATTCTGCTCACCCCTGCACTTCGTACGTACTATCTTTCACATTGCTCTGCAGCCAAAGGCAAAACGAGCTAGAGAATACAACAGTTTTGAACCTGTCAGTTGGGGTGACACCTGAGCTCATTTAGTTGGATTTAAGTGAGCAGAAAAAAATCAGATGTGTGATATTGAGTTAGGAGATTGGGGGGGGGATGGCCAGATAGTGAGAATTCATGCATGTGAATAGGCCTGCAGCTTATATTTTCATTAAGTGCTGATCTGATCCGATTACTCAGATATGCCAATTAAACTTTCCAGAGCCAAAGTTGGGTTTTCACATCTTGTTTTTTCTTTTTTTTAGGCTCATGCTCAAATCCGAAGTTGTTCACCAAAGAAATGCTGTTTTCTTTTACACATACTGCACACCGAGGTTTAAACAGGTTTTCGGTTATGTTACACAAGCGTATTGTCAAGCTATTCTCAAATGTATTGTTCAGAGTAAATACACTGTGGGAAAAAAGGAATGGCCTGTGAAACTGCCAGTGGCACTGCTTAATCAGCAAGACTAGTGCTTGTTGCTGAATTGAAGTATTTAAAGCTGAACCAGATAACATTCAAAGCACATCATATCGCTCAAATATACTCTGGAGAGCTTAACTGGACAGGTTACAGAGCTGGAAAGCTGCTCTAACGTACGGAAAATGCAAAGCTGAAATCTAGTTGCTGACACATAGCTGACAGTCACACTTTGTGTATAAAGTTCTCAGCTGTTATCATCAATTGAGAACATGTATCTTATATAGAACTTATAAGAAATGACGTAAATTTTAAAAAACACACATTTCAGTGTGTACTGCCTCTTTAATTGTTCACAGTTGTGTACAAAACGGACTGGATCAGAGGCCTGTTTGTTCTTTCACTGTGTCTTCTTGAGTATCTCTCTGGGTACACACTGTTAACACTACATGAAAAAGGTCCACCTGCCCTTTTGCTCTTTCCTCCTCTGAATTAGCGCCTAATCATTGTACTGTTGTCTGAATGAGTGGAGTGAATTTCCCTCCCGTGCTGTGTGCAGTCATCCTATTCCCATGCAGCCATATATTCATTCACACCCCGGTAACAACTGCATAATCTGATGTGGTTATATCAGCTAACAGCGGCCCATTAGCAGGCACACTATTATGACACGTAAACAAACACTGAAGCAGGTGAGACATGATAATTATTATTATCAGCTTTGTTAGAAACCAGGTAACTGTTTAATGGACAGACTGAATAGCTGTGATGCAGAGATCCTTCATTTAAGGTTAGTGTTATAATTTCTGTAGCCACGTGGGTCCCACGGGGTCTAAGTGATGCAAATTTTGCTATCAGAGGGGGAATGCGAAGGTCTGTAGGGATGTCTGTGTGTCCTCCAGTTTGTTTGGAGTGCCTCTATAGAGTGATGCAGAATTCTGGACGCAGAATTTGAACAGAGTTTGAGAAACTCTCCATCACTACCCACATGTAAAATTCACCTTAAAGTGGTTTTTGAGTACAGTGGTACAGTGGTACAGCGGTTAGCCCTGTTGCCTCATGGCAGGAAGGTCCTGGACTTCCTGTGTAGAGTTTGCATCTTCTTTTTCCATGTTTGTAGGAGTCCTCTCCACATAATCCTGATCTCCCAGTCCAAAGACATGCGGTTAGTGGGGTTAGCTTATTTGATGATCGTGTTAGCACTGTGACCTCTCTTCGTATATCAATTGGGATAGGCTCCAACCCCCTGTGACCATTTATTGGATAACCAGAAGAAACTGGATGGATAGTTTTCACCCTAGTATTTTGGGAATGTAAAACACATGTAAAGTTCACACCAAGGGGGAAGTCATTCTGCTGCTAAACTGAATAAAATGCATCACTTAAAGTACTCACTGATTTATCTACATCACACTCTAACACTTAATGCTGACCTAGCAGCTAGTTTGATAAACCCTCAAACAAAGGAGGAAGAAGGAGGCGCCCCTCTATATCTATGTGCCACAAGCAATGTTGTCATTGTTGGCTACAAGAGCGAGTACAGTAGTTCTCATGCACTCCTGGCATCTAGGGAAGTAAACATGTAGTGGATTAGTTTTATTTATTTATTAATGCTAATCATCAAAACAGGAATCCTCTGTGTTAGTACATTACACCGCTAGTGAGGCTAATGTTTATTAGCTTTGGATCTAATTTTAATGGCATCTCCTCAGCTCATACCAGATGACTCCACAAGCTTCATGAAATTCAGGTGGGAGTTTTTTGAGCAATATTTCTGAAGGAGAGACAAACGTGCTGAATATATCACAGAATATGCAATTAAATTTGAGGATTTTTTAGAGAAGGTAATTATTTTGCATTAAAGCAATATGTTCCATCGGCACCAGCTGACTGCAGGTGTCTCTGCTTGTCCTGGGTACACTGGGTGAAAACAGAGGTTTTATTAGCCGTTAGCTGTTAGAGGGGTGCACCTACAGTTCATAACCAAAGCCTTATTTTCTTTGGGTCAGTCAAGCAAAGCAATGTTTTATCCAGAAAGGTCCTTAAAGAGACACAAGTTAAACTGAAGATGGTTCCGGCGGTTCTACATACTTACTTTTAAACATCAAAGCATGCATAATAACATATATTCAAAGACAATAAACCTCACAGCAGCAACAAGCTAACACTGAGTTGATTTGAACTGTTACCATTTAAAATCTCAATTACATTAAGCGCCTTTACTGTTCAGTTTTTCATTGCCATTGATCCACATTAGCGACTATGTCGGGGCTTAAAACCCTGAGAGCAGAACAACATTTGCATCGTCGTCTTTAAGTCGAGTGCTTTTTTTATGTTACGCTACTAAACCTTTTCAAGCGCTGTTGATTTGTATCCTTTTAGTGATGGCTTGCAGACAAACGTTACAGCTTGTCTTGCCGTTTTTTGTGTGTGTGTCTGCATGCCCGTGTGTGTTTGTCCTTCTATTTGTGGTAATTATATTTGACCTGGCCAATTGGCACCTCTGGCTAACAGTACCGCTCTGTCCTCCACACAGCCCTCTATCTCTCTATCTCACTCTGTTAGTGGAGTGATTTATTTTGGCCGCGGCAGCGTGCAGGCTTAGCTACAGCGTTGTATCCATCAGGTCTTTTTTCCCCCCGCCTCTCGCTGCTTACACTGAATAAAGCAAGTTAGTCCACACTGCCAAATAGATGAAACTACAAGTTTCACAGCAGCATGGTGCTTACATCCCCTACAAAAAGCCAACTTAAAAGTAAGTGCACTTTTCCTTTACTGGACTGGTTAACTCATTTGTCAAAACTGGAGGTGTCAGACAGGGAGAAGTGGTTGTACACGGGGGTTTCAAGTGAATGTTAGATGATTTTATTTATTTTTTTCTTTGACTGCTTTCACGGCTGGTGTTGAGGAGAACGAGGGCAGAGCACAAGAAAAGGAGAACATAAGACTTCTGAAACAAAAATAACTATGAGAAGGAGGAAATGCTAAATAAATGATGAGGATAATGTCGAGGAGGATGAAACGGAACAAATCAGGCTGTTCTGTAGCAGCTGCATTCTTGCAGAAAAACCGCATGTGCTTACATTAACATTTCGTTTTATTACAAGAGGTACAGTTGTATCTGCCTGAAGGGCTCAGGCTCAATTTGCTGTTTAAGACTTTGTGGTTGTGTTTATGTTATTAATAGGGACCCAGCAGCGTTCGTGGGGCCAAGGACGCCAAGCCTGCCTGCAGCAGGAGTGTAAAACAAGGACAGGAAACCACTAAGTGGCAATCGAGGAAAACCACTGACCATTAGCATCTCCGATTGCACCTCTGTGTGTGGCTGCTTGTTAAAACCAATGCGTCGTCGAGCCACTGTCGTTCTACTGCCGCTGTAGGCTTCCTGTCTGTGTCAGTGTTGGGGGAGCTTACAGCCCGGTCACCGAGCAAACTCAATTTACCGTCGGCTGCGACTGCCAGTCTGTCAGCAGGCCTCTAGAGCTCACTGCTGCTAAGCCTGTATGACCTGTCAGAGGAACACTTCACCAGTCAAGGACTCGGGGAGATGGAGGGAGAAGGTGTTCACACAGTGGATATATTTATTACTGCTCCAGAATGCTGTTACTTTATTACAGGTTTTGTTCTGGCTTCACTTACACTTCAGTGTAATCATTTTTTCTCTCTCTCTCTCTGCTTCATTCTCGCTCTGTCAGTTTCTGTCTAGATTGCTTTCTCAACATCCACTTTCTTCCAGCCTTGATTTAGGCTGGCACAATGTCTTAACCTCCAGCATGTCTTTAAGCCCCCCACCCCAGCCCCACCGATGACTTGTAGTTACTATAAATTAAAGGACGTTAATTATGGGGATTAATTAATGGAAATGCATTCCTGCTGTTTTGTATTCATTGAAATCAACAGAGGGGTTGTCTTATTTTGAGAAAATAATCCATTTTATAAACAATTTAGGCTATATCAAAGTGGGGCTAATCAATTCTTATTCTTAATTCAGAAAAGGGTCTTTCTAATTTTTGCCGCAAATGTTACAAAATCCCTAAATTTCTCTCTAATAAATGCAGTCTCCTACATGTTGGAGACTGTCACTCTTGTTGCCAGGCATCATCATCATCATCAATCACACAAGTACTGTATGTATGATGTCAGTTAAAAGTGGTATTTGCTCATCTCCCATCACATTCTTGCTGAGAGTTGGTCCCTATGAATGTTAGCGCTTTTACTCAAAGCTCTGCTCATAGGTAACGTTCTTGTGTATTTCCCACCCTGCCACGTATCACTACCTTTATTAACTTGCCTCAAATTTGAGATTAGTTGTTATTTGCCTACTTTAGTTTGCTGGCAGTGTTTGTTTTTTTTCCTGTCATTGCTACAAGCCACTTAATTTCATTGGCACTGCATGTTGTCCGGTCACTACGTAGCTTCTTCCTCTGTTTCTTTATTTTTGGTTGTTTGTTCTTGCTTGACTTGTGACCTCGCGTGTCATGTTACATCACCAGTGAGTTACAGTCAGCAAAGTAAAGGAATAAACCAGCACCAACTGGGACATCTACCTTTGCTGATGCACACATGAGTGTGACAGTGGGAACTGCACTGGTTAGACCAACCCCCGGGCCAGGGACTGGTACCCGTCCATGAGTCGTTTGGTACCGGGCCGCGAGAGTTGAGGCTCAGGGTGAAATTTATGTTTTCAGGGTTTTTATCGTTAACTCGGTTTCCCTGGGTCTTTTCCCGTGTTGTAGTTGTGTGTCTTATTTTGAAAGAAATATTTACGCGTTACCATAGCGACCAGAGAGCACTAAGGGGCAGAGAGGAGGGCGTTACTCTCAATGTTGTTGGCGCATTTCAGGAGGACGCTGCTGATAAAGTTACACAATTACACAGTGAATTTGCGTTTATTATTATATTTACAAAATACCACAGTTTTTGTCTTGGTCGTGTCATTTTATTTTCTTGTATTTATCCGCGACACCTTAAAGGCCGGTCCGTGAAAATATCGTCTGACATTAAACCGGTCCGTGGCGCAAAAAAGGTTGGACACCGCTGGGTTAGAACATTCTGTAATGGAAGCATTGGTTCCTGGATTTTGTATGCGCATCCTCTATCAAGGTTTTCTTCTCTGTGTCCAAAGAAAATTTTAAGAATGGCTCCAAGAGTCCTAGTTAGAGGTTGTCTGTCTGCATTGTGATGGATGTTTGACCTGCCAAGTATAAATTTGGATCAGATAGGCCTGTATAGATGGGATAGATTATAGATTTAAAACTCCATCAAGAAGACTGACTGGGTTGATAAAATGTTGTCAAACAAACACGAGCTTTCACCTCTTGGTTATTTTTGTCCATATTCATATTGCCCATTTCTGTGTCGTCTTTGTGTCTCATATCTTCTCCTCTCCACTCTTTCAGCCGTTTTAATGTAATTTCTTATCCTGGATTTCTCCTTGTCGTGTAGCCTGTCTCTGCCTCCCCATTGTTTCTCTGTGATGATGCAGCTACTTTTTATCCACCAGGGCCAAAAAATGTACATAGAGGACAGCGAGGATTTTCTTTTTCTTTTTTTTTCTTGGCAGACAGCCATCTCACTTTTGTTTTCTTGAGTTTTTTTGGACACGGCACCATCAGTCTTCAGCCTGGCTCCAACTGGGCCTAATTGGATGTATTAGCGCTGAGTGCTAGCAGGAGTTCTCTCTGTTTCCGATTCATCATGAGCAGACTTCTTAAATAGCCAGCTCAGCCCAGCACAGCAGGCGGGGGTAAGAATCCCTGGGGACAGGCTCGCTCCCCCTGGAGAGAGGATGAAGAGTGCCTTGACAGCAGTGGTCTCCTAAGAGCGGATGTTTAAAAAAAAATGGCATAGCTCATATGGAGAGATGGAGAGGCTGCCGTATGCCAACATATGTTTAAGTGAGTCAGGCCCTCCAGACAGCCTTTGCTAACGTTTTCTCCGAGTGTCAGCGTGACATCTAATAATGGCTGAATGCAATCCATAATTTATCAGTTCTGGTGATCATATTTGCAATTATACACTGACAGCCTGCTATTAAAGGCGAGGTGAACTATTGTTTTTATGTCTGGTTGTTAAAGGTCCAATAATAAAAGGAGACACTGGTTTTTACTGCATTCACAAACGATTTAAAATACCAATTACGCCCCTGCAGACAGAATGCAGGAGATTTATCTTCTGATGCCAGTCGTCCGGACTTATTGTTATATGCGCTGCTGAGTTTTGCTGCTCGGTATGTTTAAAATTTAACAGGCCGTGTTCCATAGCTTCTGTGTTTTGATATAGTGTGCCACCGGGCATGCATGCTGCTGAATTAAATATCAGCCAGTTCCCTGCAGACTTCTCAAACGATTCACTCACACATACAGCACAAAGACACGCCCTCGCGGTGTGCGAAGATGAAGTGCTCATAAGTAAGCACGCTTGCTTATGTGCACACTTACACAAATTAAGATACGCACACACTTTGTGCCATTTTCAGAGGCCTCACACTTCTCCGTATCTGCAGAATCAGCCTCCTGTTCTGGCTGACATTCCTTTGCACCTGCTTGAGAAATTAGCTTTTCTGCTCCCATCACACGGCCCTCGCTCCATCCACACTGCCTCTAATTAACTTTTACAGCGGTGCTGTTTTTAAAAAAGGCAGAATAGCACTGCGAGCTTTTGGCTGGTGTGTTATGCAGCTGTAGAAAAGGTCAGAGAGGGAGCTAAATGGCCTGGCATACTGTCTTTTTCTCCCTTGACTAGTATTAAAACTGGGCTGTGGTGGAAAGAAAGGATGGGACACAAGAGTTTTAGCCATCCTATTAATATACAAAAAATAAAAAGCAGTCAGATTTTGGAATTCTACTTAATCAAAACATTTTTTTTAAACCCATTTTGTTAAAGATTCAGACTTTGATGAGCAACATGCCACTTTAGCTGTCATACCTATTTACCAGTGAACAGCAGTTATTCACATCCCTCCTTACTGCGATTTCTAATGTTCATCCTCCACTTGTTTGGATGGAGGATTTTCACAGGTACAAGCCTAAAACCAAAAACAGCTGAGATGCTGTACAAACTGCAAATAAAAATGGGATGCAATGATTTGCAAATCTCATGAATTCATATTTTATTCTCAGTAGAACATCTGAGACATACCATTTCATGAAAAAGATTACCTCATTTTGAATTTGATGGCAGCATCTTCTCACAAAAACGTTGGGAAACAAAACGCTGTAAATGTCAGAGGTGCTAAAAAGAAACAGCTTGAGAGGATGTAATAAATGACATAAAGGAAAATAGCAACCTCGCTAATATTACAAAAAAAACCCCTAAACTTAAACACGAGTGATCCTCAAAACCAAAAAGAATTGCAAAAAACACACACAGAGAAACACAAAGGCCTGGGACCAAGACCCCAGCAGTATATTGCCTACAGTGCTGTTAGCTCTTCTGTGAGCAGTAAAGTGTTTTACACACATTTACATTCCTGACATAACCTCTGGTTCTGCCTTGAAGCAGCTGTTGTGAATTTGTGCTATATAAATAAAATTATATTGAACTGAATAAACACATCATAGAAAGTTCTCTTATTTTATGTTTGTTACAAAAAACAAACTGCACCTACGCTGCTGGAAGTCACATTGAACCCTCACATCTGTTTGTTTGCAATCCTATTATTGGTAGACACCCATCTACACTGGTCACCCATACAGCTCTTATTGCTGCCCTCTTTAGTAAATCTGCCCCATGAGGTCAACCACTGATTTTGTTTCTTTTTTTATTGTACTACAAATACATTATAAGGTTGAGGTCGTGTCTTTGTAGACGCGGTGCTGTTGATTGGAACATTCCCCAACCTGTTGTCCCAAAATTGGAATTATGTTGTTGTCTAAAATATTAATAAAGGTTTATAAAAGTTTGCCTATCTTGCATCTACAGGGACGAAACTCAAAACAGGGGAAAGCTGCACTTTTTTACCCAGAGCGATGTAATTCACGTTTGTGATGGAGTGATAAATTGAAAAGATGTATTAACCCTCTCACACCTGCACTTCAGTTTGTCAGCCAATTTGTCAGGATCAGCTTTCCAGTTTTCCCAGTCTTCAAAATAGCTCATACTATGAGTTGCATTCTTTCATGTCCCTAAATCAATGCAAACCAGGTGAATCCACCACCAAATAGGTCTTTCCCTGAGGTCAGAATCCTCCCTGCCTGCCTCCCGGCACATATTACCCACAGGTAATTAGGCTTTAAATCGCTACCACCGCTCCCTTTTCGTACAGCATTTATTCTCCTTGAAATGCACACTTATTAATTGTTCCGCTCAGCTGATCTCTGCAGCGGTGTGTGTGCTGGAGGGAAGTTTGCTAATCAGAAAACCAAATGAGAATTCTTCAGCCGTGGTGACGACGCAAAGCCACACGTCAAAGTCACTCCAGACACAGTGTGGTCACCCTTGAGCCAAAATGGCATCCAGCTCCTCCCCCTCCCCCCTTTCAAATGATCTATTAAGTTCAGTGAACTGTGACTTTGTTGCCGACCTCATTACGATTATCGTTTCGTCGGTATCAGAGATTGCATCCAGTGTAATAGTGCCGCTTAATTAAAACGACACACAGAAGGTTACCAGTCAGTGGTCGCAAAGTAAAGGTCGTCCTTTCTCCGGCTAGCTGTGCCACAGATCACCAGAGGAACGCCACCGCCACTCCACGCTCGCTCGTTTCGTTTGTCTGCCGGGGTCACCTCTGATTTGCTGACGAAGCAGTAATGTCTTTATGGAACCAAACCGACCTCGAGTTCACCGCTGAGCTCAGGGCCCGTTCACAGAGCTGTATCAACACTTGGACATTCCTCAACCTCTCAGCTAAAACACTACAGGGCTCTTCAAATAAACCATGCATGCCTGTGCCAGGAAAACAGGGGGGGAAAGCAACAAGAATCTTTCCTTTCAGCAGAATTGAAAGACAGGAGCGAGAGAATCTCCAGCGCTGCAATTAAGGAAAATCGCGAAAGGGAAGGAGTATGATTAGAGGGAAGGACCGTAGCTGAAAAAGAGAAGCAGAAGGGGGATAGGGAGGGATGCTGAAAGTGAAGGGGAGCCTTTGAGAGAGAGGAGTTACTCAGTTGATGCCTTTATTCTGTCTTCCTGAGGCATCCAGATCAGCTCTGGCAGCTAAGCCTCGTCATTAACAGCTTTAGATTTAATTAGCTGTCATTAAGCCTCTGTTTTACTGGGGGAGCTTACAAATATTTAATCACTGTTTGGGTGATGTTCCATGTTGGTATTTGAGCAGAGGGAGGGACAGTGCATCAAAAACTCTGATCGACGCAGTCTTTCCTTAAAATGCACGTGTGCTCCTTCCTGCAGTTTAACAGAGGACTGAACTTTTTTTGTTTCTGGTGGTTTTTAGTGGTTTGTTCATTTTACTTCTTCATACATTTTATTAACTTCTGCACTCAGTGTATAAAAAATGCAATATTTATTTAATCAGGGATTACATATGTAAAATGGATTTTATCCATACAGTTATTCACTGTGCTGAAAACTCCTCCTTCCTCTCCTCTCCTCGCAGACTGTGCTTGGAGGCGAGGGACCCTTACTGCGGCTGGGACTTTAGGCAGCGCAGATGCACCACGTTGGAGGACAGTTCTAACATGAGCCAGTGGAAGCAGAACATCACCGTTTGTCCGGTAAGAGTGACAACACGGTCTCATTTTCCTGTAAGAAAAGGCCAAGGGGGCCTGACATCCTCTCACATGTTCAGAATTCCGGAATGCTGCAAGGGTCCCGGAATGTTCGGAATTCCGGAATGCACCTAGGTTCCGGAATGTTCGGAATTCCGGAATGCACCAAGGTTCCGGAATGTTCGGAATTCCGGAATGCACCAATGTTCCGGAATGTTCGGAATTCCGGAATGCACCTATGTTCCGGAATGTTCGGAATTCCGGAATGCACCTATGTTCCGGAATGTTCGGAATTCCGGAATGCACCTATGTTCCGGAATGTTCGGAATTCCGGAATGCACCTAGGTTCCGGAATGTTCGGAATTCCGGAATGCACCTAGGTTCCGGAATGTTCGGAATTCCGGAATGCACCAAAGTTCCGGAATGTTCGGAATTCCGGAATGCACCAAAGTTCCGGAATGTTCGGAATTCCGGAATGCACCTAGGCAGCGCAGATGCACCACGTTGGAGGACAGTTCTAACATCAGCCAGTGGAAGCAGAACATCACCGTTTGTCCGGTAAGAGTGACAACGCGGTCTCATTTTCCTGTAAGAAAAGGCCAAGGGGGCCTGACATCCTCTCACATGTTCAGAATTCCGGAATGATGCAAGGGTTCCGGAATGTTCGGAATTCCGGAATGCACCAAGGTTCCGGAATGTTCGGAATTCCGGAATTCCGGAATGCACCTAGGTTCCGGAATGTTCGGAATTCCGGAATTCCGGAATGCACCAAGGTTCCGGAATGTTCGGAATTCCGGAATGCACCTAGGTTCCGGAATGTTCGGAATTCCGGAATGCACCAAGGTTCCGGAATGTTCGGAATTCCGGAATTCCGGAATGCACCAAGGTTCCGGAATGTTCGGAATTCCGGAATTCCGGAATGCACCAAGGTTCCGGAATGTTCGGAATTCCGGAATGCACCAAGGTTCCGGAATGTTTGGAATTCCGGAATTCCGGAATGCACCAAGGTTCCGGAATGTTCGGAATTCCGGAATTCCGGAATGCACCTAGGTTCCGGAATGTTCGGAATTCCGGAATGCACCAAGGTTCCGGAATGTTCGGAATTCCGGAATGCACCTAGGTTCCGGAATGTTCGGAATTCCGGAATGCACCAAGGTTCCAGAATGTTCAGAATTCCGGAATGCACCGAGGTTCCGGAATGTTCGGAATTCCGGAATGTACGTCTTACACCCCCGTAAGACGTACTGCAGGCGCTTTGTTAATAGCTGTGTCCCAAAACGTCGGCTACATCCTCCGGAGGCCGCATTTGAAGGCCGATTACGTCACAGCCCGGCGACGAAGGCTGTCCCAATTCGTCGACTCCTTCAAATGCGGCCGACAAATGCGTCCTTCATTTCCCCGAATTTGAAGGATGGGTTGGGTGTGTCCTTCGTGGCCCACCATATCCCAGAATTCATAGCGCGGTCCAGCCAAATTTCAGCTGCCAACAATGGCGGCCGCTACTAAGTTTTAAAATTAGTCTTATTACTCTTTCTGGGTCACAAAATAAACTTTCAACATATTTTCAGGCGAGAAAGTGGCGGTGTAAATTTCAAATATCTGCTTGGTTTATCAAGACATCGCATATTTGCAAAAGTGCGCCGACGTTTTCGGAGACGTCTGTTACCCACCCGCTCGATAGCAAACGGGGGGGTTCAATGGTCGCTCGAGCCGGCGAGAGCAGCGGACTCCCGGCTTCATCGTTTTCAGACCCCCGCTCTTTTGCTACTCAGGTTAAACATGATATATAAGTCACTCGGATAACTTAAAAATGTAATTGTTTGCCTTATTTCGGTGTTTTATTTGTTCGTGAGTAAATCGGGTTGGCTGAGATCAAAGTTATTAGATTATTAGATTAAATAAAACTTTATTAATCCATCGGGTGGGTTCTTCCGGGATTTTCACACAGCTGAATAAACGTCAAAAAGAAAACTGATTAAACAGAAGTGTGAGACGGTCGAGAATTTACGCCAGTGTCCTGTTATATTTTAGATAGCAAGGAGCAGACGGCCGAGTTTATTAAACTCCACCGACACAGCGGTGACGCAAATCTGAAGGCTAGACCGTCCCATTTCACAGCCTCGCACTTCCGGCCTTCTCGGTCTTCGAAGGACCCGGCCCATGTAGACTGCGAAGGCCGGGTCCTCCAAAGGATGCAGCCGACGTTTTGGGACACAGCTACTGTCATCTTTTTTTCACATTCCATAGTGGATGATACCATTCATGTGTGCGCTAAAAGAGCAGGCTCATTTGCAGGTTATAGGATAAAGCGGAGGAAGAAAAGAAGGTGAAAGGGATTTAAGTTTTGTTGGCAGAAGGAAGTGAATTGTAGTGCTTTTATTTCCATTTAGTCCTCTAAAAACGTTCTCATCTTTATTTTGGTAAGGAAGGGCCTGTCTGCTACCTGTGACTTATGACCGATGTGTGTTTTCCAGCTGCGGAACCAGACCATCGACGGCGGCTTCGGGCCCTGGGCACCGTGGCAACCCTGCAACAATGATGATGTTGTGGATGGTGTGAGCTCCTGTTTGTGTCGCTCCAGATCTTGTGACAGTCCTGCTCCTCGGTGTGGAGGCAAAAACTGCGAGGGCCCCACCATTGAGGTGTCAAACTGTTCAAGGTAGAAAAGAAAACACCTGAAAAGAATGATTTTCTATTTTTCACAATAGTTTTTTTGTTGTTTTTAATTTTATACTTTTACTTTTGTAGCATATTTAATTAAGATTGCAGTATTTTACAAGGGGTGAAGGCCAGCACAATAATGCAGTGTGGGTTCTTCCTGTCCCACTGCGTGGATTTCTCCAGGTGGATGAAAGGCTAGTATATTTGGTGAACTGTTATTCTCAATTGGCTGTAGGTGTAAAGAGAGACAAATTCAACCAATACAGAGGCTACTAAGCTACACTTCTGTGCTGTTTTCCAAAAACTTAAAGCACACAGGCCTTGAGACCAGTTGGTGACCCCCTGGCAACCTGGATTCAATAAATGTTTATTTCTACCCATTGGTGAGTGGCTTCTGGAAGTTGATGGTTATAACTAGATCAAATCAATCAGAAAGCAGGTGCGTCACAAAAACCTTCATGGAGTTGTTTTGATCACTGCCGTGTTCGCTGTAGTCTGCATGGATGAGACCACTTTTTCTGCAAATACTCAAATTTACTCTTCAAGCTTTGGTAAAAAGTGAAACATGAACCAGAAACAGAAAACATTTACCTTCAAAGTAAAAGTTGTTCCTCACCACTGTTAGCTACACTCAAGAAGAGGCACAAATGTTAGTTTTACTGCCACGTGTGTCTTCAAAGTTAACTGCTGGTGACTACGGCAACCACCGGCGTTTGACATGCCTTCATTCCCATGTGAAGCACTTTGTAACAGCTTTTTGTTTTAAAAAGTGCTATATAAATAAATTTTACTTACTTACTTACTTATAGCTAGTGACCAAACTAATCACAAGGTGGTTTTTAGTGCAGCACCGTATATGTGGTTGCCAACAGGTCTCAACGTGCTGTTAAGACTGCGTGACTGAGGCCTAACAGCACAATGCCTAATGTTGATTAGACTATAAAGTTATAGAAATGCTGATTGGTTGATAAGCTTGCTTTAGGAGGAAAGGAAAGATCTCAAGAGCTCACCATACTGTAAAAGTTCCAGCAAACTGTGTGTCACTTCACTTCAGAGAAGTGTTTGTCTATTAAGACCACTGTCTTCTCCACGGTAGGGGCTACCCTAAAGGACCAGCAACAAAACAATCATAAGTAGCCACATTACTGCTGCCACATATTTTTGACACTGCCCCAAGGAGACAGTACACAGCTGGAGCATGTAAAAGGTGCTCGGCAAAGCTCTGTGTAGCATCTAAGGACAACCAAAACAGCACTATGCTGTCATTTAAGTCCATAGCACCAGATGGATTTCTCTGCTGCAAGTTTCCTTCATTACATTTTGCTGATAGCTAAACTATAGTGTTACTTCAGCTGGACTCCTTAGCTGTCGCCTTTTTCCTTATTTTACTAAAGTTGATTTCATTTTTGCATTTCTTGTGTCGCTCTATGTCAGATAGAGCTCCTCTATGGGAGTTAATGTATGCTGGATGAGTTCAACGGACACTGCCAGGTTGAAATTATTCATTTTGCTAATGAGCCAGGTCAATGATCAGACAAACTCTAATGCCTTTACTTAAACTCTGCTATTGTAGCAGGAATGTCCTGAGTGACTTTTGAAGCAGCCACCTCGGGGTGCAATTTCTACTCCGACAGAACATAAGAAAGATCATGAAAGTGATGAATCTTTTTAGAAAGTGTAGGTGACATCCACATTCTCCTTGTGACATCTCTTACTACCTCTGTCTTCAGGGGAATTGGCTAATCAGTGTTACAGAGAACGGAGTCAAGACAAAGAGCTCAGGAACTTTCATCCCGCTGGATAGCCATGCCAGATTTAATCCTTGGTGTCGCAATTGAATTGTGCTTTTGCAGAAAGTGCCAATTAAATCATGACGAGTGAGACCCAGGAACAAAGCACTTAAGCAAATTGAATGAATGTTTCCCAGTCAGAATGAGCTGTCTTTGTGTGTTTGCATTTTTGTTTGCAGGAAGTCAGAATAAGAGCACTGATTAGGCAGTTATAGCTAAAAGGCTTTTTTTTTTACTATAGCATTAAAGAATGTTATATACCAGAATAATGCTAAAAGCAGCAGGGAATAATTATAGAGAAGTTGTTGTTGCTAATATTTTTCTTTCATAGAAATGGAGGCTGGACACCCTGGTCGTCATGGGGACAGTGTAGCACAACCTGCGGTACAGGCTTCGAGCTGCGCCAGCGTTCTTGTAACAACCCCTCACCTCGCCATGGTGGCCGTGTGTGTGTCGGGCCTAGCAGGGATGAAAGGTATCTCTCTCTTTGTTTCTCAGCGACAACAGTTCATGCTCCTCATTACTCGTGATTTACAAGGCTTTACACAGCCAGGTGCCAGGGTACATCAGTGGACTCTTAAGTCCTCGCTGTGATCAAGCGTTTGCTCCCCTCATGGCCCAGCTTTGGAACAGCGTTGAAGTTAGAATTTGGTTGTATTTCACAGACTTGCCTTATCAGACTTTTCACTTATTTCAAGCTAAAATATCTTGTATTAAGTGAAAAAATCTGCCAGTGGAACAAGTGAAAAATCTCTAGTTTTTCTCTAGTTTCAAGATTCACTGTCTTGAAACAAGTTCCTTTAGCTTACTGAAATGTTGCCCTGTAGCTGATTGTGTATTATTTTAAGTGTAATGAGATAATTTTGACTAGAAATAAGACAAATACTCTTGGTAAGATTTTGAGTTTTTGCAGTATAGGTTACAAGTATCAGTATAGATATTAATATCGTGAAAAAAATGCTGAATTTCAGTTTTCTGTTTGCTTTGTGTTTTTAGACAAGATTGACTTTTGAGTGCAAAAGTGTATTCTCTAAGTCTGTAGTTCTTCTGACTTGAATTTTAGTCACTTCCACACCTCATCCTGCTGTCGCTGCCATCTTCACAGGTTCTGCAATGAAGGGGTGTCCTGTCCTCAGCCTATCTTCTGGACCCCATGGGGCTCCTGGACCAAGTGCAGCACCGAGTGCGGTGGAGGTGTCCACTCCAGGGTCCGCACTTGCGAGAATGGCAACAGCTGCCCAGGATGTGCATTGGTAGGAAACGCACTCACATAAATATCTGCTCACATAACACAGAACAATGATGGAACCAATAATTTAAAAACTAAATTTTATACAGCTGCACAATCTGATATTTTTAAGAAAGCAGTGGATTACTGCAACATAGAATTTAGTCTAAATCAGGGGTGTCAAACATAAGGCCCAGGGCCCACAATCAGTCCAGCAAAGACTCCAATCAAGCCCACTGGACAGCTTTAGGAATGTGCACAGATTTCAAACTTTTAACGTATTTTTAAAAGTTTTACAGCTTTTACTATTGAAAAAGAACCCGTACATATTCCTGTTTTTTCACTATGTATCTGCTATATAAATGTATGATTTTTTTGTTTGTTTTTACAGTGGTTTATGAGTTATTAATGAAAACTTTCTGGGCAATAACATAATTATAGAGGTGAGCAGATAATGACATTTTGGAATTTTCCCCCTAACCTGCACTGGTTTAACTGGGAAGAACGCCAGTTTGTCTTACCTTTTTTATTCACAAAAGAAATCAGTAACATTCCTGATTTTCTTTATTTTGTGTGGAAAAATAACAGATAATTGTTCCATCTCCACAGTTTTTGGGAAGCACTTGCAGTTTAGTTTTCACAGAAAGAAGAGGAACAATTTTCATTTCCGTGTCAGTTTTTCAGTACACTCATTCACACAGTGTAATGTGTGTTTTGTTTTTGTTTGTTTTTTTAACCTTTTTTACCTTCAGTCTGTACAGGCAGAAACAATGGAAGAAAAAACCCCCACCAAACTCATAGCGTCTGCCACTTTCTTTCTCAGGAGTACAAGGCCTGTAACCTGGAGGCCTGTCCAGAGGTGAAGAGGAACACACCTTGGACACCCTGGATGCCCGTCAATGTCACTCAGGGAGGAGCTCGTCAAGAGCAGAGGATGCGCTACATGTGCAGGGCCCACCTGTCTGATCCTCACGAGCTGCAGATTGGACGGAAGAAGGTGGAGACGCGCTTCTGTCCTAACGATGGCACAGTGGCCTGTGAGACAGATAGTAAGTTAACCATTGTGGTCTCTAGAGTTTTATTGTCACATTTTACTGTACTGTCACCTTGGGTTCAGAGGAAAACCTAGCAACAAATAAAATTCACATACTGGCAATGATATCTAAGTAGCTCCACAACTCAGTTTTAAATGCAGACGTTTTTAAGAGTGACTACTGCTGTTTTCCTTCAGTGCTGGCACTCAGAAGCAACCCTTTTTCCAACTCGGGGCTTGTGGTTTGTCATATAACTTTTATAGCTTAAATTAACTGCTTTTGCTTTTTTGTAGCTGTTCTGCAACAAGTTAAAACACCATCAGATATTAAACTGATTAATTGTTGAATTGATTTGTTTTTATACTGGATCATTGTCATGTAACTGCTTCTAAGCGAGCCTTTGCTGCCATTCTGTGGTTTGTTGACATGTACTTTCCAATACATCATATAATCATGATGATGTTTGACTGGGAAATGGGCTTAACTATTTCTTACTTTCTTAAAGATTAAACATGGAAACATAGCTATGTTTTCCAAAATAATGTGAAACAGTGACCATGTAAATACAACATTTATGAGCTCTTATCAGATAATAGGTTTACCATCACGGTCCAATTACAGGGTATTCAACATGCAGTTTTACTGTATGCATTTTGCAGCAGATATTCTTCTAGTAGCTGCTATCGTGTAACAACAGTCAAGTAAATGCTTTTTTTGTGCTCTCTGCACAAAACTTAACACAATATTCCCACTGAGGATTTGACCCCTTCACAACCTGGGCTTTTATTGAGTACCACTACTCAGCAATCTGTCCACGAATGGCACACAAATCTACCTTTAGTGCTTTGTTCCAGTGTGTACTCCAATCTGTCGATTACGCTCGCTGGTGTTGCTTGCTACAGGATAGAGCCTTTGCTCACCGAGCTCTCCTCCTTTGAAATAGGCTGCCTTTGCAGGTTTGGGAGGTGGGCTCTCACATTATCAAGTGTAGGCTCAAAATCCATCTCTTTTCTATATACCACAATCTCTCCTCCTTTGCTGCCGCTGGGATACCTTCAAAGGGCTGTTACGTGACAACTAGCAATCCTTGCTTATATAACTTAACTGAACATAACACGGTTATCTGTTACTCTGTTATTTATTTGTGGATCATCTGTGTGTCTGTGTAATGATGTCCATGTGTTGTGATCATATATTGTGCACTATAAGCTCTGTAGTGGTGCAGCACTATAAAAACAAATGCTCCGATCTCCACCTTTAGGTTCAGCTGCCTGAATAAATCAATGTTCTCTATAGATTAACCAGTAAAAACGTCAATGAAAATAGACATCCCCGCTCCTGCCTTCTCTTTTATCTGTGCTGAGGCCCTCCAAGGCCCTCAGACAAGCTCAGGCATACACACTAAAGTAAGTCAATGCTGACTTTTGGCTGCAGGATTTAAAACCTGCTCTCCCAGGTAAAAATGCTCTACTTAACCCATTGCACTGTGACATCCAGCTTTCTATGCTGACTTCTGTTCCTCTTTATGCTACTTTAAATATTTCATCAGATCTGATCTCAAACTAAATGTGATTGGCCTGACTCACCTGTTACTCTTGTTAGAGGCTGAATCCAAAGGAGGTGCAGGAGACTAGTCCCCTCTCAAATCATATGATTAACAGTATCCTGACAGGTTATTATGTATTTTTTTCAACCTATAACACTGAAAGCATGTTGCTTATTTCAGCTCTTTCTGATATTTAAAAAGAGTCAACAGAAAAGAAAATGTGCAAATAATCAAAAGCCAAATTTCAGTGTTGTTTATATATTTAATAGTTTTTCAAATTCCAGTAGGAGAGCAATTTCTGTCTATATTTGGATCTTTGTTTATGTGTACACGCATAGTACTGTAGTTCAGACAAATTGGCCTACTTGTCTGTGAACAAGTGAGAAGGCAGCAGCATGCAAAGATTTCTCCCAGGAGAATTGTGACATGCTGAAACAGCCCTCCTGTTAGCTCCCCTACATGCTGTTAGTGACGGAGTCACAGTCCCGCGCTCCCACATACACACCGTCACACAGAGAGTTGCACAGGGCCACAGTCCACTGCTCTCCACTGGTGGCTTTTTAATGCCCCCTTCCCTAAATCGATTACCTGTCTCTCCGTGTCAGCCTCCTGGGGGGGCCACATCGACTCTGACAAACTGATGAAACACTGACAGCAGGGAATCGCGGGATGCATGAGAGACACAGACCGAGTCTGAGAGGAAAAGAGAAAGAAATATGCCTCCTGGCAAAGTCATGTACACAATGTTTGACTTTCAGTCAAAGACTTTTCATGCTTCGTGTGTCTGTTGAAATTCTTTAAGATCTCAATCTAACAGCGCAGCAGAAATTTCTTTAAACTGGAACTTCATTTCCATTTTCTTACCCCTATTTTTCTTCTCTCTTTAGCCCTTGTCGAGGAACTCCTCAAGACTCCAGTGGTGAGAGTGTCGGGCACAGGCTGGTCATCATGGGAGACCTGGTCAAGCTGCTCACACAGTTGCGCAAAAGGTTATCGCACCCGTCGGCGAACCTGCTCTGGCCCAGAGGGGAAGAGTGCCCCTGTGGCCTGCCGTGGCTCGCCTGTGGAGTATCAGGACTGTAATGTCCAGGCATGTCCAGGTCAGTGAAGATGCACTACAAACCCTGTTACCTTTTGCTTACAAGCAGCCAGCCTTTCTTGAAATTTTCTTAAAGTGGTCCTGAGCAATAGTTCTGCAGGCTTACTGAAGGCCTTTCAAAGGTTTTGGACTTTAGCTGCTTCATATATTACACATGAGACATCCTCAAATATGTCGTGTAGCATCCCAGCAGGTGTTCCAGTACAACCTGATTGCAGGTAATGACAAACTGAAGATAAACTGAGGATAGATAAAGGCAGTTGGTGTCCTGTTGCTAACCTCTTCAGTATATTGTGGGTCGATAATCGACAGACATCCACACTTTCACACTCGGAGACAAAGATGGAAAAAGAGCGAGAGAGGGAGGGAGGTCAGTGGGGGTACTAAAATACTGCTGAGTGGATCATTAGCTTCATTTGCTAATGGTTACCAGCAGCTTCAGCAGTGCAGGAAGCACTATTGGACAAATGAAGTTATCTATTTCAAAGTCCTCATCAAACCATAATCAGCTGACCTAGAACTCTTCTGACCGCAGACTGCTGCATTGACAGGCTACACTTATTAAACAGAATGAGGACAGACACACACACACACACACACACACACACACACACAATAAGCACTCTTAAAAAAAAGTTATGAACTCAGCCTTAAGGGTGTCGATTTAAATATTCATGAGTGGTACCTTATGAATTAATGATTTATTATTGGTTGGTGCAGTGCTGATCAAATTCCTGTTGTGTATTTGAATGTCAGTTGTTGAATCCAAATACAATCCTTCTCAGTTAACTTTGCATCTGACACATGTAACCTAAGGAAGCCTGGGACAGGCAGCCTCGGTTACTTCGCACTGGGAAGCAGCCGGTGAGCGAGCCTTTTGCCATTACTGTCACGTTTACAGCCGGTCTCACCACACGTGTCCCTGGCAGACACACAGGTGAGAAGGACAAGGCCAGTGACAAAAGAGAGAATGAGTGCGAAATAGTAATTGATGATGAAATTAGAGAGAGGGATGGAGGCAATATAGATCTCTGAGGTGATTAAAATGAATAGGGTGTTAGTGTGTGCATTGGAAACACAAGTGTGTGTGTTTCCAGCCAGTGAGTCGATTTTTAATTCAGATATGAGTTTTATATGACTGCTATAAGTTCATTTTGCATAAAACAATAAACATTTCGCGTTTCCAGGATTAAAATAATCATCAAATATATTTTCAGTGTTGGAAGTTTTCAAAGGAGGCCTATTATGCTCCTCTCCAGCTGGTCTACTAAAGTAGTTCTGCATGAGCCACCCTTCAGAATAGTCCTTATTTATCTTCCTTGGGCTTCGGTGCAGTCATTCAGTTCACTCCCTCCCTTTCCATTCACTTTAAGTCAGCTTCCTTCTAACTGGCTCTCTCTCCCAAACAGAAGGCTTTAACAGCAGGTAGTTAAGGCTTCTAAGGTGATCATATTAGATTCAGGTTAAAAACAAAGATATAGATAGATAACAGACAGCAGCAGCATCATGATGCAACAAATAATAATTAAGAATTTATACAGCGTCATGTTGGATATCAAAAACTAAAATTTGCTCATCTAGGTGATGGCTGTTTTTATACAACGAAAACAGGAACTATAAGACTTTATTAGGGGTATCTCTTCTAAGTGACATCAAAAAGATCCAATGCATATGCTGACCTCATTATATGAAAGTTTAGCCATATTTAATATGAGCATCCACCACTGATAGTATATAAACATCACCTCCAAAGTCAGTTATTATAAGCTGAGTCTTAAGTATTCCTCATGTCAGTGTGAAATAAACATTTTTGTAACCATTTAGCCAATTCAGGCTCAGGGATGGGGGATTGGAGTCTATGCTAGCTGTCACAGGGCGAGAGGTGGAGCCTACCCATGACAGCTTGCCTTTTCATCCATCACTCATCCATTCCTTACCAAATTTTAAAAAAGGAAGATCAAGTCCAAACCATTAAAAAATCCAGAACAAGTCTTAAGCCCTCACCATATTTAAAGTGATTTGTTTTGTAGCTGATGTTTGGTCATTAGTAGACACTGCTGCTGTGATAACTCAAGAACGGGCTGATGTAGGATTTTCAAATTAATACCTCTATGCATCTATCAATGAGCTAATAAAAATATTGGATGAATTTGAATGTCTGTGACCTTGAACTCAAGGTCAGAGGTTAGAGGTCAAGTTTTCTGAAAATATTTTGAATGTAATAACTCAAGAAGAAAGTCACCTGTAATTTTGAATTTTGCATCTTAAAGGTGACTGAGGCCCTGTTTGGTCTTTCACCTGACGTTTCCGGGTTAATTGGCATTCCATAGTCACCCCATCAAAGTTTTAAATCAACACACTGATTAGATCAAATGGAAAAAGTCAGTTATCAAAGCAAGTCTTAAGTGTTTAAAATTGACATATCAGCTTGATCTCAACTTTCGTAATCAAGTCTTTGATTAACAGAGTGACCAGACGTGGCATAATTATTTTGTTTGTTTGTTTCAAAGTTTTCACTCTGACTCACGTCAGTGTCTCGTCTTGCGAGCCGGGCAAACACATGGTTGACTTCATATGTCTGAATGTAAATGAACACAGCAAGTCAACCACGCAGGGGCACAGGCAGACGGGTGGGACGAGTCCGAAAAACTGTAAACTGCCAGTCAGGAAGTCAGTGAGTTGTTCGCTAACTCACTGAGTCAGACGCTCAACCAGTCAGCCGGGTAAAGAGCCAGTTAGTCAGGCAGAGCAGTGACTGGCTGTGAGAGTTAGAGTTAAGTGGTCACATCCTGCCTTACTCGGTGTCACACTAATCCACTCAGCTAATGGAATTTTCTGCAGCACTGTGATGTTACCTGGCAACACTGCTCTTCCCCATCAGTCAGTCAGACAGACATCAGCCAGTCAACCAGCCATTCAGTTAGTCAGTCACCCTCTTCTGATTAGATCAAATGAAACATTAACGGCACCTATGGGGAGAATAAATCAATATAATGCAGGACACAGTAATGACAAAGTAGGCTATGATGAGATCAGGAAGACAGCAGAGCACAGACACAGACGGTGTGTGCAAGAGTAGTTCAAAGTAAGACAGAAATGAATGATTGATGCCTGTAATATGAAAAAGAAACACAAAAATAAGCCATCGTGGACAAATTGTGTTTGTTGAAGCACCATTTTCTTTTCTTTTTTCTCTATTTGTTAGTCTTCCTGAGCCCATTTCTACCAGCTGGGCTCTAATAGGTAGGGTAAATGCTCTGTTTGGCTTTGCTATATTTAACAATAACATTTGCACAAGGTTTAAACGTCTAAAAAGGATATGCAGTTGATGCAACAAGCAATTTTACATCAGGGTTAAAACATTTTGTTTTTTCATATAACCTGGGGTTACATCAGGCAGGTGCAATTGAAAGCTGCAAGTGATACATCCCTAGTATAATCCTAGGAGAAGACACAAATCCCTTTGGAGTTGCGTCAGGAAGGGCATCTGGTAGAGGGAAAAAAGCTGCCAAATCAAATATGTGGACCTACCTGCTGTGACAGCCCCTTGTGAATAAGGGAGCAGCTGAACATAGCCTCTGACAAAAAGCCCAGATCTTTCTGAGTCATCAAAACCACACTGCAACACTTTAAACACCAGCTTTTAAAATCAGGTAACTTGTAACTGAATTCTGTTTTTAAGTCTCAAGTCCATAGCTGTTGAAGGTACACACAGTAAAACATCAATCAACGCTAACCAGAGTAATATACAATGGGAAATTGCTACATTTAATATTCAGTTACAAAGTTGCATATGAACCTGTTTGTCTCTTGTAAAGGATTCAATGTCAGTTGGTCATGCGTCGCAGTCCTAACTATCTCTGTAGGATGATGTGATATCTGATCCCTTCTTGGCGTCTTTAATTAGATGTCCGTGGTGTTCAGACTGAGCTAAATTAATCCCAGTATGCCTTCAGAAAATGTCATTACTGGTGCAGTGTGCATCTCCCTCTTAAACTACAGCCAGCACATTATCATATCAGTCAGAGCTGTATGTGATTATGTGACACGTTCCTTTATGTGCCTTACAGTGAACGGTGCCTGGTCCTGCTGGTCGTCCTGGTCTCAGTGCTCAGTGGGTTGCGGTGGCGGGCACTACCAGCGGACACGCTCCTGTAACAGCCCCGCGCCTTCCAATGGTGGAGACATTTGCATAGGACTGCACACTGAGGAAGCCCTATGCAACACACACCCTTGCGATGGTAAGGTCGCATAGAAATTCAAAATCTTGTTCTGCCGTGTCACCACTGCTTGAGGTGCTTTTATCACACCTTCGGGCAGGCAATCATCTCCCACACCATGTAATTTCTGTGCCATCCCCTTTGCTAAATTGCTTCTTTCATCTTTTCCTAATGAATAAACCAGGTCTTAGATATATGAGAAGATAAACAGAAAACAACCCATCCTCCCACCGTGCCATTTCCTGCTGTGCTGCTGGAACTCGCAGCACCATGGCAACCCCTCCAGAAAGCTTTAAAAAGAGATCCACTTATGTTGTGGTACATATGGATATCTTATGTAATTTATCTGAGGTTTTGAATGCCCAGGTGTAGACAGTGTGTGTGTAATATTACTAAAAAAGCTTTTTTTAAAAATAGCAGACTTTATGAGATGGATTTTACAGAACCAACATATTTTCTTCACTATTCTCTGCGGATTTTAGCCATGTTGTATTATTTGGCCAGATTTTAGGAGGCTCATGATTGATAGTTCTGCTGCCACTGGTCTCGTTTCGATCATAAACCTTCCTCAAGCATGCCTGACAAAGGCCCATGCACCTCTCCTGGCTTTTCTTTCACACAGCTTCACTTTGCTACACACCTGAATACAAGCAGTGCATTAGATAAGAACATTGCTTCTGCTCACTGTGGAGATGAATGGAATTATGTTTGTGCTGCTTCCAGCTGAAAGATTACACGTTGGTCCTTCTCCAGAGAGCAAAATACTAAATATGAATCTGATAGAACGGGGTTGGAGCAGGAAAGGGAGAGCTGCAGGAGGAGGGTCATTTATTTTGGAGGGTTGCTGAGTTCATGTTCTTTAATGTTATTTGTCTGATAAGGTTTTATGTTATGATGTGTGTTTTGTTACCTTTTGATAAGATAGGCCAGTTGTGAATAGATAACACTATCGTGAATTTGTCAATGTGGGGTGTAGATAGATATAGCCATCACAGCATCATCCATTGGTTAGCAGACTTTGCATGTTGAAACATTAGCATTTTGGCCATGTTGCTTTCAAAGGCCAAAGTTAGTTGCCTTATTTAGACCAGCAGGTGGATTGCTAAGTGATCATCTGAGGCTGGCAAGTTTCCTTAGCAAGCTACATCCATAAACTGTATCCTTACAATGCACAGATACGGGCATCTGCTGCCTTGTGCTAAATAATATATATTTAACAGTCTGTAATTCACAGATTTATTTATTACTTCTTTTTTCTTTTTTTTTTTAGCAAAACCATGTTAAATATTTGCAGTTCAGTGAATTTAATTAGTGGTGGTGCAAGCTGTAGCGGAGAGTTGCCAGTAACAGCTGCTTGCTTTGTTTCACCTGCTAATAAAGGTTAAGTTGCAGCCATGCCCCTTACTTAACCTTTAACAAAGTCTTAGTGGCCATTGGAGGACCTGGCACTTTATTTCGGCTTCATAGAGGTTGTTTGTTGTTTCTGCAGGTGCAATGAAACCTTTGTTTTTGGCTGCTGAGTTCAAATATCAATTAACTTTCTCTAGACTGGAGCACTCCATCTTTAAATACTGTAGCAAGTACTTTCTCTTTCTTTATCAAGACTGAAGACAGGCATTTTTTTAAATATTAGGTGGACAAAAGATACCAGGGACTTGGCTTTTACCACACATAGTAGCAGCTTATCAATGAACCTGTAGAGTGTGAGCAGAGAATTAATACAGTAGCTGCAGAAAGGCCTCTTAAAGCACATAGTATTAGATAACAAAGTCATTTTAATGGAGAGATAGAATGAAGAAAACCTACATTACATAAAAAAAATCGAACAATTAAAAATTGATTTGCGTGTCGCAGTGAAATAAGTGCAACCCACCCATTCTGGCTTCCACAGGTTATAACTGATTGATTGATAGCAATCAAGAGCTGAAGTTTCGAGTTGCCGAGCAGTAACCAAGAAATATAAAGGAGATGTGTGCAAACCTCATGACAAACTACAAGAAATCACTTACTGCTGTGCTTTACTGCAAGGGGTTCTCCATCAAGTACTAAGCCACTTAATGACACACAATTGCATTCAATTTCTAACTTTCATGTAATGTGCTTTTTCTGGATGTTTGGTTTATGTTATTTCTCTTTTTAAAATGATTGTTCATTTTGTGAGCAAACTTACAAAGTCAGCAGGAGATCAAATAATTACTTCTCTCAATGTATTTAATAAAAGTGATACAGTGTTTATCTAGCATTCATGACTAAGATGGTGAGTATAGGTATAGCTTCCAGACAACAATTGGTGCACTATGTTGAGTCTCTTAACTTTAAACTGACCTTACAGAGCAAAAAGAACTCAAGAAAGTGGAATATAAAACAGTTCATGCTACACCTGTTTCATATCTGTGGCCTTGTGTAAAATTCAGATGTTCTGCCAAACTTTGTGGATTACGCAGACTTATGTTCATTTTTATTGCTAAGGTAAAAACATCCAAGAGGCGGGCATCCTAAATACCTGGACAAATAAAACAATCTAGCTATGACTACAGGTAAGTTGGGTTTTATGTATTTAGTTTAAGAACATATCTATACCTTAAAAGTTAAAAAAACAGAAACACAAGGGAAGAAGACTTAAATAAGAACAAAAAAAAGTTTGAGTATTCTTCTTTTCGCTTTTACTTTGAAGGTTAGCCTTGCTTTCCCCACATGTGATGATATGTGAGATGTATAAAAACAAGCCACCCCCCACCCCACATCTACTTCTATTCTGCTCCCACAAGGACATTGAAATATTCATGAGAGATCTGCCTGCTAATCCAGGAGGATGGGGGAAAAAAAGTCCACCTGCCGAACTCATAAGGTTTCATCCCGATTCTGATTCTAAGGTTTAATATCAAACAGCCTTGTTTTGTCGCTAACGTGTGATTTTTCATCTGTTCTTTCTTTAGTCTGCTGGGAAACAAAAACAGGCCCAGGCAAATATTCATTGTCTGCGATGCTCACGTGTATGTGTGAGTGTAGACAGATGTGTTATAGTGCAAATGACTTCTGTCAGATTTCAACAGCCCCTTCTTCTTAACGGTCACTTTCTTCAGATGCTTTTCCTTTTAAATCAGTCCGACTGTCATTCACACGGAGGGTAACGCTTACAGTCAGCCTCCTCGGTAATTACAGACAAAGAAAGGTAAATGACTTTCTGTCTTTTCCCCTCTTTGCCAAGATGCTAATCAGCCTCCTTTATCAGGTTAATGTTTTCCTGTTTGACGCGGACCAACAATCTCTGTTAACCCCGCACCAGTAGGCTGCCGGCAGTCTGTCTCGATCCCTATCTGTCTCCTCATCTGTTCGCTTATTGACAGGCGCAACATCAGTCATCTATTGGGGTCTTCCTGGTGCTGCCGACCTCGCCGCATGTGTAATTAGAGGCAAGCTGGCTGTCAGTCACGGGGATATTTGATGCCTCTGTCGCAGGTCATTTGATTAAAGTCTCCACCAGTAATGGAGGACAGCAGGTAGGACTATCAGGACAGAATACTAACGAGCAGCCCCCGGGCCTGATGCTGTTTCCGACTCTACAGTGTGATCACGCAGGTCGTCTGGGTGACAAAAATAAATGGGAATAAATGAAGCAATTAAAGCCGGTTGTAGTGATGCACGGTTATTGCACACATTTGAGCTGGTCAGTTTGTTTCATGTGTCTAGGTGGTTGTGCAGAACGAATGGAGCAGAGAGCAGAGCAGCTTGTTGGTGAGCGTCCGCCTGATAGGAAAGGTAAAAGAAGGCCTGTCCTTCTGCCTCCACTGAGGCTCTCTCTGCCAAAACTGCACACTTGAGAGCACGCTGAATAACAAACCAGCTTTTCATCAGGCTTTCATTTGTGGTAGCCTGTGCTCCCTCCACTCTGGTGCTTTTAAATACAGGGAGCGAAAGAGTGCAGCAAGTGCACGGTTCAAAGGGAGGCGCTGAAAGTTGGGCATTTTCTCTTTCCTCTTTGGTGGGAGCCTTTTGTTTACTGCTCGGTCGCCTGCTGCGGGGATACAGCACGAAAGCTTGGCTCGGGAGACAAACATCTCAGCTATGCACTAAACAAACTCTTCTGGTTTGCTCTTCCAATCCCGTTTACATCACAAACACTTTTGGTGTGTTTGGGGTCTCTTTTTTTTTCCTTTTTCTTTTTCTTCTTTTTCTTTTTTTGGCTGTGCAGAAATGTGAAAAGTACCCACAGGTGGTGACAGCTTGGGTGGGCCCATTGCTTTCCAGGCCTGAGTGTGAGCTTGATGTGGCCTTGTGGTTGCTGGGGTTTTTATTTATTGCTCTTTTTTTCTGTGTTTAGGTGGCTGGATGGCCTGGTCGCTGTGGTCGGCCTGTGATGACTCAGGCCTGCAGATGAGGAGTCGTGTGTGTGGTGCTCAGGGCAACACCCCCTGTGTGGGGAACAGCACTCAGCGTAGAGACTGCAATGAAATACCTGGTGAGTTGTTCGGCTCTCAGATGCATACTGTAACCGTGAAGCGTCCTTCAACATTCTCATCAGAGCTCAGTGTTGGCCTTTCAAGAGCTCCTTGCGAGCGTCCTTCCTTTTTCTCTGATTTTGAGGGTGTAGCCTGTATTTTATTTTGTGTCCTCGAATGTCACCAAAGACGCTGCTTTTCACTTCATGGTTTTAGCTCGCCTTTGTCACAAAAGCTGCATGATGCTGTTTTATGGGAAGTTGTAAGCATGCATTTTTGATGTGGAAAGCGAGGGTACACAAACAGCTAGCTGTTCTAGTGGCTCAGCCTTGTCTGTTTTTTGTTGTTTTTTCAGATTTTGTACATTTCGTGTCATTTTAATGGCAACAAAACTGACTGACAACACAACTAAATAGTTACCCCCAGGGGGCTGACAATATTTTCAGACACTCGGAGCATTTTGACATGCTCTGAAAGTGTTGTCAGTGTGGAAAAAAATGTAAGCATAGTCAGAGGACTTATTTGTATTCAGCGACAAAATATCTAAGTGGCTCACGCTTGTACTTAAAAAAGAACCTGTTGTAGGAAGTCATCTTTAAGCTGTGCTGGAATTTGTGAAACATGACTGGACCCATTGTAACAAACCCTTCTGTTCACTAAGGTAATCATTTAACAGAATATCAATATTTGATGTCCCCTGTATCAATACAATGCCCACCCCACACTCAAACCTGAAAGGTCTTCTACTGCAGCTTGATCTAATAGGTACCAACAGGTGTGTGAAACAACTGGTAATATGGGCTACTCTTACTCATGTCTATGCAGTTATTAATGTTTTTTAGAGAAGACAAAAGTCATATTTTACAAACTGAGCAGATGGAATGGAAGTCGTGTAATTAGTTAAAGTTGATCAGTTGTGTGTGTGGTTACAAATAGTGTCTCTTGAGCAGAAGGAAGGATCATCTCCATCCTCCGTCAGCTCCCCATCCTGCTTTGCGTTTGACTTTATGTCTAAAGTTTCTCCACTGCTTTGATGTTATTTTCGGGGTTTTGTTAAGTGCGCTGCTGTTATTCATCTGACATGCTTTCTTCTGTTGATAAAATTAGTTACCTCTCCAAGATGTGTAGTGTGTGCATGCTAACTGTGTTACAGCCAAAAGCTTTTGCTTAGACACGACTGAAAGTCTCAAAGTTGTTATGCTCATTTCCAACTACATACTTTTATTCTTGGACTGTTATTAGAATACGTTTGCATGGTTCACAGTCATGCTGATATTTCCCATGTATACTTGGCCTCTGTGCTTTGGTGATCTACTATAGCAACAGTATACACATTTATGAGATAAAATAAGAAAAAGCATACCATGTCCCCTTTTAAATAAATGATAATATTGGCACTCTGCCCTGCAACTGATCAGTTTATTATCTAACAATGCTCACCTACACAAACCAAAACCAGGGCTAACAATCTTCAGTATCATCGTTGTTATTGCTTCGACATCCATTTGAGGGTTTACTCAAGCTTAATATAAGGTACAACTTCAGACTTTTATTTTGCCAAGGTTTTTGATTTGCCAAATCGTCACTGACAGCTCACTCCAAAAGCCATAACTTGTTTGTTTGTCCAGGTTGTACCTACGCAGAATCAGCATCATCACAGTCTTCATCCTCAAACAGATATCCATAAAAAAGCACATATTGTTTGTGTCTTTGTAGTCGACATCCTCTTTGTGCACAAAACTCATTTGCTCATGTTGATTAACCATAATTAAGTCCATGTGAATGCAATAAGTTAGCAGCTGACCCAACTGGCCTCGGCGCACCTTGTTTTGCTGATGCCGATTTCAGAAAGTTTCTCCTGAAATGATCTTTCATGGCCTGCCAGCATAGGCCTCTCCAGGCTAAGAATCCCTAATGAGTCCAGACGAAGGCGATTAATATTAATGGGTTGTCACAACAGCAAATCACATCTAATTTTATTGCAGATTTCAATGAGGCGAAGGATGGATTTGTTAAGGTCACTTGCATAAGGGAGGCAGCTGTGAAGAAGCTGAAAATTTAAAAGAAATTCAATTCAATGAGGAACTGCAATATGAAACAACTGAAAACCACAGGCCTTCCTGCTCCTCCTCTTCCTCTGAAGAAGCTGAATGAGAGTGGAGCTGGTAGCAAGGATGTGTTGTACCTGTAAATGTTTGTCCTGGCCCTTAGTTTCTATCACACCAACTAGACAGGTTCAATTCAATGGGGCAGGGCTGTTGCTTCTCACTCAACAGTCCATTTTCCTCTAGAAATTCTTGAAATACACTGATTTAAAAGAAAAAAAAATCTCCATGGACCGTTTGTGCATCATTGAGGAGACATTTAAATTTTTCATTTACCATTTTTTTTCAGCATGTGTCAACTCCCCTGATGTTGCAACCAGTTGTTGTTGTGTTCTGAAGGCTGTTCCACCAGGGAATGCGTGCGTGTATGTGTGTGCATGCATGTGTGTGTCTGACTGTGTGTTCCTCTCCTCTCTGCAGTCATTCTCCCTGCATCTGGTTTTGATAAGGACCAACACTGTGGAGGTAAGTGGATTAACAGCTGCCTCCGCTTCATCTCCCTGTGCATGTTCAGGGTTTTTCTTTCCCCCTGTATGTTTCCACAGATGTCTGTCCATGATCTGTGTTTTCATACATTATATATATATTTATATGTACATTTCATATCTGTTATTATAGTCTGTTAAAATTCCTAACAGCCAGTCAGGAGGAGAAAGGACAATTCTTTTGTTTCATGTTTTTAATGGCCTCATACCTACTAATAGAAAAAAGAACCCTGGACAATGGTATTTCAGTCTTGCTTCATATTCTTATGGGCAACTTTAGTGGGTACACCTCAGCTGGTCATTAACTTAAATATCTAATCAATCAATCACATGGCAGGAGCTCAGTGCATTTAGGCATGAAGACATAGTAAAGATCACCTGGTGAAGTATTTGATTGGGGAAAACAGTGATATAAGTGATTTGGTTGCTGATGGATGTTGGTCTGAGAATTTCCCCGCACAACCAACTAGTTCACCTGGGCCAACTTTTATAGCCTGCAAAACCCAGGTTACCTACGTTACCTGACGATCCTCCCATGCCAGCAAAACAGCAAACCGTGGCTTTAATAAATGTGATTCTTAAAAATCACGATTCCACCTTGACATTGCAAATTATTCTGAAATGAGAAATCAACCAAGCAACAACAGAAGTCAACATTAAAATGGCTACCACACAACCTGGCCCACAAATGAGCTGACATCCACCCTCTTACTAAATCCAATTTTCGTACCACAGGAACAAATTAAGTGGTGGGAAGTAAAAGTGAATGTTGGCGGTTATAGGAATACGTGGCAAAATGGGTTCTAATTACAGGAGATTTCTAATAGTGTAACTGGTATTCAGAAAGGGGAAAGTAGTATCTGCCCTAGAAAGCAAATCTTTGCAAATAGGTTCAGCACGAAAAAACAATTAACCTAACAGCAAGTGAAAGTCTACTCATTGGTACCTAAATGAGCACCAGATCTCATCACAAGTGCTACCATATAATCTGTAGCTATACATCCCCACACGACACTGGATTTAAAGTATGAGCGTCAACCACAGTAGCACACCAAAAGGTTCCTCCAAGCAAAAACGTCAACACTAACCAAAATGTCCAAGACGCCAACAAAGGGGGAACCAAGCTACAACAAAGCTCAAAGCAAAGCAGATAATGGGTCTACAACAAAGCTACCAGACCAAACTACCAAGTTAAATATTTCACAGCACTATTCAAGTTCAACTTTGGAACTCTTACCTTTCACACATTTTACCAGTTACACTTTGCCAGATAGTTACACCAGAACACTAGTCCAGCCATGTGTCCAGTAAGGCCACGAATTGACAAGACAAATATGTTGGTGAAGCACTAGACACAGAGTTTATGCTCCTTAGTCCTAGTTTTTTAATACAGGTTGATCTTAACCCTAGTCTTCAGACATATACTTGTGGTGGATATTTATGCACCAAAAACAACGGTGCCAAAGAGCAAACTAGCAAGTTTCTGGAAACCAGGGAAATGCTCCCAAGACATTGTCTTCAACAACCTTTTCTGTCACACTAAAGAGATAGCGTGGTTGGTCTCCTATTGAGATCAACCACTGCAAAAGGGGATGCATGGCTCAGAGACTCATGTGGCTATACTCACCAAAAGCACACATGAAACTGTAAATTCATGGGTTTAATACCCAAGCACTATGCTATAGCTACTCTCTTCCAACATCAACCACAAAATACCTAAATTATTGTAACCAATCCAAAGAATTCTATCTTGTGTGGAACTCCCTAAGATACTCCTCACAATGCTAAATACCATTACTACTTTAGGCTGTACTCAGAACTTAGTTCAACTTGCATAAGCATTTAGCAAACCAAAAGCTAAGTTAGTAAGTCAGCACTGACTCAAAGTTCAATCTTACCAATGGGTCTAAAGATCCCGGACGAGCCCCCATTTGCCACAAACTGGTTCAAAGTAGGTGACATGAAGGGAGTTCACACAAGAGGTTTAATTAAATATTTAAAAAATATATATTAAACATAACCTAACCAAGAAACAGATCACCAAAAGGTTGATGTCAGGGGGGTGGAAGAGAGCGCCTGAGCAGTTTACCTGGGCTAACTTTTATGGCCTGCAAGACACAGGTTATCTGGATTAGCTGATGATCCTTCCATGGCAGCCAAGCAGAAGGTTTGGCTTTATTAGTTTGGGAAGTTTTTAACAAGGTAAATGAACACTCTAGTTTGAAAAAATGTGAATATTTGAGCAATTATTTCATGGTATTTCAGAGTTTATGGGTTAATTTAATGCATTAGACATGGTAAATATGAGTGTTAAAAAATGTCCTTTTTCAAGCTTATCTAATAATGTATACTCAAGCTTTGCTAACACCATGTGTCATCTTTATTTTGCAGCATTTACCTCCATCCACCTAATTGCCACTGGTGTTTCCTGTTTCCTTGGGGCGGGGCTGCTATCTTTCCTGATCTATGTGTACTGTCAACGTTTCCACAAGCCTTCTCAAGAGTCTGCCATCATTCATCCCACCACCCCAAACCACCTCAACTACAAGGGCAATACCACGCCAAAGAATGAGAAGTACACACCAATGGAGTTTAAGGTAAGTGAAGCACACAATATTATGCAGAAATACAAATGAAAGTTCTGTTTACTCGGTGTTATTCAAATACACAAACACGCACACAATGTAAATATTAAGGATTCAAGGGCAGTGGGTGTGATTCATGTTTTATTTAGAGCTTTTATTCATTCATTTATCTCAATGGTGCAGTACGCGCAGAAGATGAATTACTGTTAATTTCTCTTCCTTCTCGCTCCTATACAGAGCCTGTATGGCTTTACTACCTGCACCAAGCCCTTATGAATGGGGCTCATTAGCTTTCTAAAGCATTAGTCAGCCTGCGACCTCCCACTGCTATCGGTCTACTGTGCATTCACATTTACAGCAAGTCAAGAAGCTGTTTTCCTTAGAAGCCTGTAGACTTTTAATGACATTTTGCGTCCTTCAATTGTTTTACTCTCTGATTGAGTTGGGATATTGTTATTGCATTTCTTGTTCCTGTTTCTGCAAGATGCTTTTGAGAAACAGCTGAAAAAATGATCTTAAACTCTTCTTGAGCAAAACTAGGAGGTTTGATCTTCACTCCAAAATCAGAAATTGTATCTGTCTTTAAAATTCTGGTTAGGTGTCCTTCCCTCCTGCCTCACTGAATGACCATAGAGGATGTTCAAAAAAAAGAATACTACAATGATCATTTAACAATTGCATCTGCACCACCTCCTTCTTGTAAAGGTGGCTGTATAATATGCAGTTTTGGGCTGTCATGGACAAACTTACAACTACTAACCTACAAGCAGGAATGCAGCATGGCGATGTCGCGCTAATCATTTTGACGCTGGCCCTTTAGTGGAAAAAAATGCAAATGGAGTAATAGAAGTAAAATGTTCCAAATAAAATGTTTGTAATTCAAACAAAGAATAAAATCCAGTTGACTTGTGGCAGCAGAAGCTTGTTTGTGTGATGTGTCCTTCAGCTGTTATCATGACTGCGCCAAGGGGGACGTAGCATGGAGACAAATAACGGAGGAGTAACAGCCATGCATCTTGGCACCGCCTCAGTAGGTATTTTCATCATACTGTCTCCATGCATCAAACTTGATGTCCTAGCCAGGTTGATTAGATCCAAGTCACACAGTGTGGACTGTAATGAACTTATAAGGTTGTTAAAATCTTGCAGTGTAGACACCTTAAGGAAAGAGGCTGGAAGGGATTTAGTCCCGAGTGCTTCAACCATAAAAAAAATCCCCCACATAGGAGAAAATCTATGTTACGTCATGATATCTCTCAGAAAGGGCTGGGCCATTCACATTTTACTATTGTAGCCAGGCACTCACCAGATGATGTCAATTAAGTCTGTCAGAGTTTTGAGTTTAAAGCCTTTGGGATGAGGTTCAAACTGGGCCATGCTTTTCGACTTTAACATTAACCTCGTGCATTGCAGTCTGTTGGTGTTTGTCACTAAATATCTTTTTTAATAACATTTAATTTCAACTTAACTTTATTTATATAGCGTCAGATTAACCACAGTTGCCTCAGTGCTTTACGTTGTAAGGTTAAGACCTCAACAATCAGACGAACCCTATGACAAAGCACTTGGCTACTTGGGAAAAACTTCGTTTTAGCTGTGAATGTGCTGGTCTTTGCTTAAAGATGAATGTTAAAAACTAATTTTAAAAAACAAAGCTAAATTTGTGTTTCAGGGTTACATTTGGACAAATAGAGCCCCTTTTTTCTCCTTTCCACACAGACTGTTTACCTGCCAGACTGGAAACTGACTGCAAATAACAACCAAAATTCCTTTTGCCACTGATTCTATATATTGTACAGTATGTTGTCTGTTTCTAGAGGTTACTGTGCACATCAGACCACAATTTGGTTAGGCTGTCTACCCCACAAGCATCATGGCATATGTAAAGATTGTCACTTTGCTCATTATCTCCTTAGTAAAAGCCTGTAATATTAAAATAGAAATATCATAGTATTATAAAGCTATTTTTAGTCTGTACACAACTTTTTTTCTGCCAGCCAGCACAGATTCATCATTCATCATCAACAAACGTGGTGCCAAATAACTATTTCTCATCCCAGTGTTTTTTGATCGTGTCAGCCTCTCGATACTTGTTGTCTTCACTGTTATTGTTGGCGGTTGTGTGGATGTGTTGCTGACAGCCATCGTGGTGTTGAGAGCCCGTACTCATTAGCTTTAATGACCAGAGGGGATAGCCAGACTCTGCTGGATGTGCATCCGATGTCACCATGTAGCACTACGGCACTGTTTATGCAGTGGCTTCCCTCTCCTCCAGGCCAATTTATGTTGCCCACTGTTGTGTATTTCACTGACTCTAACCTGATTATCTTCCTGCCCTGCTCCCCAGAGCTGTTCAGATGGATTACATTAGTCTAATGCTTCCCCTGGAAAGTGTTTCACCTTATGGTCGGCTTTTACCAGAGACTCAGCAAATGCATTAGAATAAAATGTGGGTTTTAGACTTGTTTTTATTTGAGAGCTCCGATGAATTCCCGCCATCTCCTATATTAAGAGTATTGAGTATGCTTGACAAGATCCAAATTAAATTTGTTAAATTGGTTTGCTTTGGTTATGAATACACTTTCGCTCACACAATAACCTCAAAGCTACTGGAGGTATTTTATTTACCTGCAGGGAAGATTAACTTCTATATTATCTGCACATCTGTAGAATGGAAAACAAACTGTCCACGCTGAAAATCAAATCTCTGTCTCAAGAATTCCATCTATAATTGAATCCTCAAAACTGAAAGTAACTGAAAATATATTCCAGTGTTGCATTATTTTCCAGATCTACATGTATGAGGGATTTTCCAGAAGTGGATGCCTGTATCTGTAACGAAGCAGATTGAGCTGCATAAGAGTCAAGTGTACTTCAGTAAAATAACATTTATTTTGGAAAAAATACTTGACAAGCTCATTTGCATTGGAAACATGCTGAAGTATTTTTATTGCTTTGGCAGCCAAACAACTCGAGGATATATTCACATTCACTTCCTCACCAAGTTAGAAGATAAGATTACTCATGTGGGTATAATAATTATGAGGCTAAAGAAAAAGACAGTTGGCTTAGCTTAGCATGAAGATGGTAAATAAAGGGGATGGCTTACTTGGCTGTTTAATGTTTATAAAATATTGTCTACTGGCATAGTGTTTCATAGTGTGCATATGATTTTAATGTGACTTTCTTCCCTTCTGTGTTATTTCAGACACTGAATAAAAACAACCTGCTGCCCGATGAAAGATCCAATTTCTACCCAACACCGCTCCAGCAGACGAACGTCTACACCACCACCTACTATCCCACAGCGCTCGGCAAATTTGACTACCAGCCCAACTCATCCCCATCACCGTGCAGGACCTACAACCACACTAACAATAGCTGAGACCCGCCCCAAATCCGGCTCTCCACCCCGCTGCCCCAAACGGACGCCACCCCCCAATGCCATGGTGACATAACTGAACCGACATGAACTGAAGTGTTTTTCAGAGCTTGGCCAAGTTCCTCTGATCACCATCGCCCCCTGTCTTTGCTTTCTAGCCTCTTCTCATTTGTTTTTAAGGGTCTTTTGGGAACTTTCCATCAGGAGATCTGGATTGGAGAAGAATGCCCCTGTCCTATTATAGTCGGGAACTTATGCAAGCAGCTGGGGCTGTGTTGTTGTAAAGGCCCGACTGGATAAAGCAGTGTCAACTCTCAGCTTCATGCAGAGAACTAGTGGAAAACTCTACGAGGACGAGTAACGGCTTTAGACAGATTGTTATTACCGCGCACTTCAGTGCAGATGCCGGGTCGGTCGAGCATCCGCACTTCCAGAGGCTAACACGAACACAATAAATTTAAAAAGAAGAAACATTTCTGTGGATCTGGGTCACCGTTTTATGCCTCTCCATCACAAACCACATTCTCAGCCTGTAATGAACTTCGAGTCCCTCGACAGCAAAAGCAGTTACAGAGAACAAAAAGCACGTATAGCTACGTCCTGGCCACACAGCACAAAGCAAGAGAACAACAGTAAAAAACAGAAAGCTCAATGAAGTCAATGCTGGAGTAAATTAGAGATCAATATCAGCTCGGTTGTTTGGGGGAGGGGGACCCACGCCCTTCATTGTTGCTATTTCACACGACAGAAAAGATAAGAAGTTTGGAGTTGATTAGGGTTTGACTTCACATCATCCTCAGTCGAAGGAGAAATATACCGCTTATGATTCGAGTCCCTTGTCTTTAGTGGGCAGGGATATATCGACTCCTACAGTCAAAGCACGGAGCGTTGGAAGCGTTCTGAACTGTAAAAGCTTTGGGAATTCCGTGGGTGCCTGTATGCAATAGAAGGCAGGGGCGAGATTTGTTTTATTTCTACTTTTTTTTTCTCTATTTTTTGTTTTCCTTTTCAAGAACAATACAGACTTCTGGAAGGGAATTGATTGATTCTCCAATTGATTCTCCAATGGATGCATCGATTCTGCTGAGTGCTAAATAGCCCGGTGGTCATATCAAATATGGCCAGTGTGCTGAACAAGTGGACTGGATTTTCTATGATGGTAGAATAAGCTAGTAGATTGTCACTTGTTCATTTTCCTCTTTTTTTTTAAATGTTTGTTTTTCTAAGATGATAATTGTTTTATGCTCAGATGAGCTGTAGCATAGGAAGAAATATTTTGTTAAATAAGATAACTAATTATTTCTTGTTTCTCTAATTTCCATTTCACTGAATGAACACATTCCTTTTGTTTTTGATTGTTCGGCTTTGCGACCATTGCATCTTCGATACATGAAATGTTAACACACACAAAAAAATAAAAGGATTTCAATTATATTGTTTTTGCAAAGAATGTCAAAAAATATCCATCTGGGCCCTCTTGAAGAGAAAAGAAAATTGCTAAATTACGCTTGCCTAAGTTTACCAGTGAACATCAAAAGGGATGCATGCGTGTTTGAATGTAAGTGTGCTTGAATGAGCAAAGAGAGCCTACTGTATTTTGTACAATGTAAATGCTTTCATACATATGACTATGACGTCTGTAAAGCGCGCGCGCGCGTGTGTGTGTGTGTGTGTGTGTGCGCACCTTTCCACATTCTGTTGCAGGCATTCTACTGTTTCCTTTTCCTGTTTCATGTATGAGATGTTAATCATTGTAAGTTAAAGCATCACACCTCTGGTCCGTGCGGAGGTGGAAAGGACGTTATTTATAGTCAAAGCTTGGTTTATAAAGGGCATTGTCACAGCTATATTTTATTATTATTGCCTGATCGATGAATGCTAACCCAGCAATGCTTTTCAGTTCAGCTAATGTACATGCACGAGATGAGAGCTCTATCTGTATATAGGAGCGACAGCCTTCTACCCATTTAATGTCCTTGAAGACAGTTGTGTATATGTATCTGTATATTGTATAGCTAACACTGTTTGTTTAAAAAAAAGCCTTATAGTTGTTTAAAGAAAAAAAAGTACAGCAGCTAAGTACACACCAACCATGAGGTTTGTTTGGGGACAGAGCTCCACAATGTGACCGACCGCTTGTGACTTGTGACCTTTCCCAGCTGCTCAAACATCAAATCTCCAGAGTCACATGAACCTGGAATGAAAATAACCCACCAATGAGAATACCGCGTATTATACGCTGGAAATGATCATTTATAACGGTGATATGAAATTTAAAAAGATGTCATTTTGATGTAAACTAAGCTTGTGGTCAGACGGGCGTTCAACTGATTGGTCGATCTCGAGCTCTGTCCCCTGCGATGTGAGGCTCTGTGTCCTTCTATGCAACTTACCAGGTGTACTGTTAGACCTGTCATGTAGACAAATGTATAGTAATCACTGCCTTTTAGACACTGTGAATTTTTGGTACCCTATATTTTTGTATATTGTACATTATCAAAGGACAATAAACCTTGATGCCAACATAAAAAGTTAATAGGTTTTGGTTTTTTGGGGGTTTTACTGGCCAGTAGCTGAAATTCATATTATCAAATAGGAAATGTAAGCAAAAAGTCAAAGATGAAACAAGAACTTCCAGATTCTGCTCTGTAAGTAGGAAAACCTGATGCAAAGTCCTAATGATGCTTTAGTTAGACTATAATAATTATACCAAACAGGAAAAGAACCATAGACAATGCATTGAACAGCAACTCAATGCATTTATGACCTGGCGAAGTTCAAAGTGAGCGTCAAAATAGGGAAGAAGGTTATTTAAGCAGCTTTGAAAGGGGCATTGTTAGCAGCAGACAGAGTATTTCAGAAACTGTTGATGTGCTTGGATTTTCTCTTGGGTTTACAGAATATGGTCTGAAAAATAGAGTATCAAGTGATTGATTGGCAGGTCACTGAGCAAACTGCCTTGTCGATGTGAGAGGAGTCAAACTACTTTGAGCTGACAGGAAGGCAACTATTTGTTACATCCATGGTATGCAGAAGAGCATCTCTAAATACCGAACGTGAAGCAGATGAGCTACACAAGCAGAAGACCACACTTGGTGCTGTTCCTGTCACCTAAGAACTGGAGACTGAGGCTACAATTCCCAAGCGGGTCACCAAAACTGGGCAAGAGAAAATTAGAAAACTGGTCCCCGGTCTGATGAGTCTTGATCAGAATTTGGTGGAACCAACATGAAAATACTGATGTCTTGTTACTGACCATGTCCATCCCTTTATGACCACAGTGTACCATCTTCTGATGGCAGCTTCCAGCAGGATAACACACCAGGTCACAAGGTTTAAATCCTCTCAAACTGGTTTTATGAACATGTACTCGAATGGTAAAAAAAAAAAATGGTTCCAATATAGCACTTTTCTACTTTACTTGAGCACTCAAATCACTTTATACGATAGGCCTCATTCACACAAACATTTTTCTCTCTGCTTTTTCTAGCAAAGTGCTTTCAGTCTAACATTCACACTCCCATGCAATAAGTTTGCTCATTGACAACAACAGTGACAGTCTCTATTTTTATGGTAAAGCCAGAATATCAAAGAAAAATTTAAAAAAAGCTAATATAATTACATAAAACTTACAAAAGAATTTGTATGTATTTGATCCCCTACAACACACCAGAATTGTGGCTCCCAAAGACTGACTGTGTACCAATGCTGCACACAGAATAAATCACTCAATTAGAGATATTCCCAATCTCAGCCCATTATGTGTAAAGTGTACCTATCCACAGAATCCACTTCTCTCATTCTGACCTCTCCACCACCAAAGAGCTGTCAAAGAATGTCAGGGGCAAGATTGTAGACCTGTACAAGGCTGGAATGGGAGAAGCTTGGTGAGAATGTGATGACTATTTGAAAATGGAAGAAATATAAAATAACCAACAGTTGTCGTTGGTCTAGAGCTCCATGCAAAATCTTGCCTCATGGGTTCAGGATGATCATGAGAAAAGTTGTGAGTCAGCCTGTCTTAAGTTTGCCATCAATCATCTCACAGATTCAGAGAAAGGCTTGGGAGACAGTGATGTGGTCAGATGAGACCAGAATCAAGCTCTGTGACATTAACTCGACCCACCATGTTTGGAGGAAGAGCAATCCTGGCTGTGACCCAAAGAATTCAATCCTCATAGTCAAGAACAGAGATTAAAACAGGGGTGTCGAACACCAGGACTCAAGGGCCGGTGTCCTGCAGGTTTTAGATATCGCCCTGGGTCTACACATCTGAATCAAATGATTAGTTCATCACCAGGCTTCTGGAGAACTACAAGACACGTTGAGGAGGTAATTTAGCCATTTGAATCAGCTGTGTTGGATCACATCTAAAAACTGCAGGACACCGGCCCTCAAGGCCTGGAGTTCGACACCCCTGGCATAATGTTTTAATCAATAGGTGCTGAACTCCAGGCCTCGAGGGCCGGTGTCCTGCAGTTTTTAGATGTGATCCAACACAGCTGATTTAAATGGCTAAATTACCTCCTCAACGTGTACAGGAGGACTTCACCGCACTGAGAGTCCAGTGGACTGGGGCATGTACCATAAATTCTTGGACAAGAATCTCTTTCCCTCAGCCAGAACACTGAAGATACACTGACGGTTGTAGATGGGTCTTCCAAGATGTCAGTGACCCAAAATATACCACAGAGGCAACAAAGGAGTTGGTAAAGAAGAATCACATTAAAGGTCACGGAGTGGTCTAGTGAATCTCCAGACCTCAGTCATATAGACAATCTGTGCTGTGGAGGGAGCTGATGTTTTGAGTTTCCAAGCAGCAGCCAAGTTTATGTAAAGAAGAGTTGACCAAAATCCTTCCTGACATCACTGCAAACATGGTGATCAACTACCTTGCCTTTATTAGTGCTTGGCAGCAAGGACTTCTCCACCAAGTACTTAGTGGAACTTAACTCACTCGATAAATTTCTAACTTTTATATAATGTGTGTGTGTGTGTGGGGGGGGGGGTTCTGGATTTTTGGTTAACGTTAACACATTGTTTACCTCATAAAAACTGAGTGGAAATAAGAATTAAAAGACCTTTTTTTTTAGAGCAACTGTTTTGATGAAGTAGTCCTAATGACATGAGTAAATTAGGACGTCATAATTATTGTGCTAAGTAACACCTCTGTAAACCCATCACTCCATGTAAAAGGACTACTGTAAAAAAGGGCTCCTTTCCATGTAACAGGTGTGTTGTGAGGCTTTCAGTTCCTTCAGCAGTGATTTGTCCTGTTTTGACAGTAGCCTATAAACCAAAACCTTAAAGAAAATGAGAGCAGGAATGAAGTGTACCCTACTGTTAGAAAGAAAGAAATGAGTTTAGTTGAAAGCTGAAAATAGAAGATTTCTGTTGTCATTCACCCTGTTGCTGTTTTCTTTATTCCACACACCCGACCCAGCTACCTGTATGTGTGCTTTGCTCTTGAGCTGCCTAAAGCTCACAGTTTGAAATGCAGAGCCTTCAGCTTTCAGGCCCCTCTTCTGTTAAGCAGCTCCCAGTTTGGATTCAGGAGACAGAAACCCTTTCTACTTTTAAGATTAGGCTTAAAACTTTCCTTTTTGATAAAGCACATCGTTGTTGCTGGATCAGGTGACCCTGAATCCTCGCTTAGTTATGCTGCAATAGGTCTAGGTTGCAGGGGCTGCCCATGATGCACGGTTTCTTTTTCACTCACTATGTGTTTATACACCACTCTGCATTTAATCAGTAGTCATTTTTAATCTCTGGCTCTTTTCCACAGCGTGTCTTCGTCCTGCCTTCCTCCCCTCACCCCCAACCGGTCATGCCAGATGGCCGCCCCTGAGCCTGGTTCTGCCGAAGGTTTCTTCCTGTTAAAAGGGAGTTTTTCCTTCCTACTGTTGCCAAAGTGCTTGCTCAAACGGGGTCATATCATATACATATATCTATTCTTTGTCGCTTGTCCTTGTCAAGGTCACAGGGGGGCTGGAGCCTATCCCAGCTACCATACGTTGAGAGGCAGGGTACACTCTGGATGGGTACTCCAGCCTGTTGCAGTGCTAACACGGAGAGATAGACAACTATTCACACTCATATTCACACCTATGGGCAATTTAGATTTTCCAGTTAACCTAACCCCACTAACTGCATGTCTTTGGACTGTGGGAGGAAGCCGGAGTTCCTGGAGAGAACCCACACAAACACAGGGAGAACATTTAAACTCCGCACAGAAAGGCCCCGGCCAGGTGGTGGAATCAAACTCAGGACCTTCTTGCTGTGAAGCAACAGTGCTTATCACCTCGCCACTGTGCTGCCCATCATATATAACATATGTGATATGGGTTTTCTCTGTATTTTTGTTGGGCCTTAACCTTACAATATAAAGTGCCTTGAGGCAACTGTTGTTGTGATTTGCCGTTATATAAATAAAACTGAACTGAAAATTGAATTGGACTCACAAACGTGGGGACCTACATTGTAACACTATCTCCTGGATGACAGCTGGATGGCAGCAATATGGACCAAAACTATTTGAGCATCAATGGGTAAGGCTGTGTATCAACACCAGCGAAGAAAATAAAACTAACACTACAATTTATCTGGCTAAAATGTATCAGTGTTGCCAAAGACTGAAGGGTTGACATAATGCTCATTTTTCTGTGTCCCATAATACCAATTTTGGTCTAACAATAAAACACATAAATATACTGCGTGACATATCAGACTGTGGATTTATAGTGCACAGTCTATGTAGTGACAGTAATTTTCAAGGATTTAGAGGATTATCTAGTCTCTTCGGGGACAATAGTAATAATGGTGCACAGGCATAACAATTTTTATTCCTATACAGCAATCCAACCTGATTGTGTCTTTCATAAAATACACATGAATGAGTAAGCAGACAGTTTGTGATCTTGTCCTTCTTGCTGTAGGCTTACAAACTTGTCAGCAACCTTCAATTAAAACCAACCACTGAAAGATTGAAAATTAAAGATTTTTTTAAAAACAGTATAGAAACCACAACTTGCTAATAGACCAACAAAAGCACAAACAAGAGTAGCCAATATATATATGCCCCCATTTGATAACAGATGCTTTCTGCAGGTAGATGGGCGGTCCCAAGCTGCCCACGGACTGCCAATGGACTACCACTGGCAGATAATTTCCCCACGAACCAGCATTTATGGTTCAGCAGGGTTGGTGCGTTTGTAGTTGGTTGGCAGTCCTGTTGCATCCGCTCTGTTGTCAGATAGAGGCAATGGACAAAGTATAAGGTACAACAAATCTCAGGGCCACTCTTACTCTCTTTTATGCTATTGTGTTAAGTTATACCATACAAAGAACTGAAATGAAACCGAATGCTAAACAACAAAAAGCTTTTCATGCTGTATTTTTTTAACTCAAAATTGCTGTGTACTCCGCTGTCACTCCCTTCCCTATTCCAGCCTAGTAGTTAACCAACCAAGATGTGCAGACGCATACATAATCCGCATGTAGCAGTGCGCCGTCAACAGTAGTCTGGACACAATTTAGTAAAAATGCAGTGGCTATTTTTTATAATTTGGTTAAGTGAGGTAACACATGTCTGAGTGCAGTCTGCCCAGGACTCAAAGAGAGTTAAATGCAAGTAATGCAGTACACAGCCACGCTGTGACATTTCACAAGAGACTAAAAATCAGCAAGTAAAGTAGAATTAACACCAGTTTTATCACTCAGTAGCCTACTTTTCACCAAGATGCAAACCCACCCGAAACTGTGTGTAGCCTACTACAGGCCAGACCAGTAGAGCCACATTATGAGTCAGAAATGCTTCACAGAAGTGCATCCTCTTCTCTTGACTCCCAGAAGAAATGATTGCAGTGTTGGAATCTGTTGCTTTATGAGAGGAGGAGAGATGGATGAGACAAACCAGCGGAGTAGTCAGGGTGTGTCCAGCAGAGTGCCTGTGGATCACTGCGGGTGCCAGTGGCCTAGACACCGGCACTTTATCACCACACCACAATGATTCTGTTGCTGTGCAGAAAATCAAGATCAAAGCACGAGAACAGCAACTGTCACACAAGTCAGGTAAGGGCATTAAATATAATCTGAATTATTGTGGCTGCACACCAGTCTCTACCTCTAACATAAATAACTGAGAGTACTGTTTGCATTTTACACTGAAGCAAGCTACATCATTGATTGTCAACTGAGAGAGAGAGAGACCACTTTTCAAACTCTAAACACACACAAACACACACCCATAATTCCACATTTCCCTCCTCTGCATGTCCTCATTTGGTTCAGTGCAGCCCTAGCTGTACCTCTCAATTTGAGCAACCTCTCTGCAGTTTTATTAATGGTCGCAGTGAAAGCATTAATCAGTCTGTATTCTGCTGACAGACAGATCCAGTGATCGGCATCCTGGAAGGCGGCCAGGAGGAGGCTGTGGGCTGGAGGAGGCCGCTTAGATAAGATGGTAAAGGAGTCAGCGAGGGGAGATACGACACTGAGAAATGAGAACAACGCTCAAGAGAAGGGCTGAAAACAGCAGCTTCGCCTCTGTGATGATCGCCGATATTAATGAGGAGAAAGCAGTTATGTGAAAAATGAGTCGTCGTCTTCAACAAAGCGCTTAGAGTGACATTTATTATCGGAATGATTTGGTACCTGAAGGCTGTTGTTTACAAATGTGTTAATATAAGATGAGGAAATAGCTCAAAGTGAGTGAAAATACAAGTGTTAGTCATTCATGTGGGCATTTAAAAAAAACAAATATATTCATTTGTTATGTTGTTAGAAAGTTTCACTGTGACTTCTGGGCTAAGGAAAAATAAGTTCTGAAATTATTTTGCACTTGAGTCAGACAATCATGTTTACAGCACATCGAAGACAGACAGTCTGATGCGTAGACATAACTCAAGGTGACAGAGTTTTATTTCTTACCTTCGTATTAATATTCCATCACGGTGTTCATATCCTGAAATATTGCTGTTATGGCTTGCAAACTGAGACAGCTGCAGCTGTTGTAGCAATGCTCAACTGCACAGCTTTCACACAGTTTAATAGGTTGTTATATAATGTTCAGTGTGTGTGTGTGTGTGTTCATGTGGATTTGATCGATTTTTCTGTATAGACAACTGTAGCACCTGAACATTGCAAACATGCCAGCAATGCCAACCAATTTCCTATGTTACATCTAGCAGACATAACACAACATAAATACAAGCTTATATTTGTGAGTCAGTCCATCAGACCCTGAAGTTGCTGCTCTGGATGTCATTACACCTGCAGAGCTACTGTGAGGCAATGTGAAGTTAGCTTTGACCATGATATATTGTCTCACACATCAAACAACTCTCCACGACTCCTTTTATTAACCAACACAATATTGCCAACACAGTTGTAAGTGCTGCCACCTATAGGCTGGACTACTACAATTCCTTGATAAGAGACTGTCCTAGAAAGTCCCTCAAAAGCTGTTAGTTGATCCAAAATGCTGCATCATAAGTACAAGCAAGAAGAAGAAAGATGAGTCATGCTCCTAAAATATTACCTTCTTTCAGTGGTTTCCTGAAAAATACAAAATGAAAATTGCTCCACTTGACCAAGCTCAACCACCAGAGCCCTCATAGCTCATAGAGTGCAGGCTTAGTGGCAGTTCCCCGAATTTTTACAAGTAAAATGTGAGGTAGACCCTGTCAGATTCCTCTGCTGTGGAACTTGCTACCAGTTCAAAGATCATCTGTGGCAATTTGTATCAATATTTTTTTTTAAATGTCCCCAAAAGTTTAAAAAACTTTAATATAAAATCCACTAGTGGACAGAAAAATGACATCATAAGCAAGAATCAAGGAATTGGACTTTAAACTTGTGGTTATTTGAATAACCGACTCTTAACTTTGACCCATCGGTGGCTCTTGAGTGCTTGAGGTGCAAAAGAGCTGGGGGAGTCTTCCCAACCAGTATGCCAACATTCAATACTTTTAGCAATTTTTGGAGGGCAATTTGTGGCAGTCTTTTCAGTTCAAGGGTCTCACTCAATCATTCATATTCTGGAAGGAATTAAAGATGAAAAGACCCTTAAAAAGTTGATTCCCAATTTAAATGCAGTAACTCCTTAAAAAGGGGGAGGGGTGGGGGTTCTGATGGATTTCTAAGCATTAATAAATTATGTATTCAATTATTATTATTAATGACATCATAAGGCATACTGCCACAGTGGTTGTGATAAATTTTTGCAGGTCAGTGTAGCGGCCACCTCAAACACTACAAGCACTTTCAACAAATCACTACAGTTGCGTCATGTGACCATCTAATATTTATTCTGTTTTATATTTACCGAGCGAACAGCCGGTTGTGTTTGATGTGTGTTTTGCAGTATCCCAGGAGACATCCGGCAGACGGCCTAGGATGGGCAGATCCCACAACGTCTGAAGTTTCAGCCAGAAAACACTGTTATCGTCTGCCGGGACCGAGACTTTTGTCGCTACCGCCGGCGGCTCTGCATCCTCTTTCCATGGGGAAAACAAGGTAATTGTTTGATAGGAATTACCAGCTTAGCATTAATCCACTGACCAGTTCTTCTGTGTTGAAGTGTGGTATGAGCAAAGCCTGCCTGGGAGGAACTCAGGGGGAATGGACTGTACTAGAAATATAAAGGAGGCAGGGAAGGAGACTGCACTGAAGAGCGGTCCGTTGAAAAACCCAATCAAATCTTCGAATGAGTCCAATCTAATCTGACAGTGTTGGTGTTTTAGCCACTGACTTACTGACGAAAAACACAACACTTCAGTTACTTCTCACCTCATGTCAGAAATGCAACAGCTGTGTTTAACTGAATTACCACCTTGCAGCATTATTTCACTGCCACAAGCTGCAATTTAGTTGTTCACTGGCAATCACTGGAATGAGATGGACAGATGTACATATGTCCATCTCATAATGCCTCATAGTTGTCTCTGTCACAGAGTGAGTTACCATTTTGAGTCATGTACACATAAAAAGAGCTAAAAGTAGATGAGAAAACAGTTGAAAGCTAGAATGAGAAGTACAATGCACACAAGCAGAGCAGTGAATTTTTTGAAAGGGATGTTACTCGATCACAGAGTTAAGATGGTGCTGTCATCACCCATCAGCACCGGTAATACTAATAAAACTTGTTCATATTAAATTTTTATTTATTCAATTATTTTATTATTGTTTAACCAGCCTTTTTGGTGCTTTTTGGTACTTTTACCGATTTTAGATGATTCTATATCTTAACTCCTTTTCGTTTTTTTGTTTTTTTATGGCAAATCATCCATCCATCCATTCTCTTCCGCTTATCCAGGGCCGGGGGCAGCAGCCCAAGCAGAGAAGCCCAGACCTCCCTCTCCCCAGCCACCCCCTCCAGCTTGTCTGGGGGAACACCAAGGTGTTCCTAGGCCAACTGAAAGGTATAATCTCTTCAGCGTGTCCTGGGTCTGCCCCGAGGCCTCCTCCCGGTGGGACATGCCCAGAACACCTCACCCAGGAGGCGCCCAGGAGGCATCCTTGTCAGATGCCCGAGCAACCTCAACTGGCTCCTTTCGATGTGGAGGAGCAGCGGCTCTACTCTGAGCCCCTCCCGGATGGCTGAACTTCTCATCCTATCTCTAAGGGAGAGGCCAGCCACCCTTTGGAGGAAGCCCATTTCCACCACCTGTATCCGCGATCTCATTCTTTCGGTCACTACCCACAGCTCGTGACCACAGGTGAGGGTAGGGACGTAGATCGACCGGTAAATTGAGAGCGTCGCTTTTACACTCAGCTCTCTCTTCACCACAACAGACCGATACAGCGTTACCAATGTGTCTGTCAATCTCCCGCTCCCTTCTCCCATCACTCGTGAACAAGACCCCAAGATACTTAAACTCCTCCACTTGGGGCAAGAAGGACCATGGCCTAAGATTTGGAGGTGCTGATTCTCATTCCCACCGCTTCACACTCGGCTGCGAACCGTTCCAAAGCGAGCTGGAGGCCACCATCCGATGAAGCAGAGATGAGATTCTGAGACCACTCAAGTGAAAGCCTTCCGCCACTTGGCTATGCCTAGAAATTCTGTCCATAAAAATTACGAACAGAATCGGTGACAAATCATTTTCTTATTTATTTTACTGTAATGTAGCCCAGCAAACAATGCATTTCTAACTGACAACATATTGAAAAATGACATCTGACTGTGACCAGTAAGGCTGCAGACTTAATCCTCCAACCTAATAATGTTGAGATATCTATTCAGTGACATTCTGTTCAGTTCTATTTATACACACCAAATCACAAGAGCAGATGCCTCAAGGTGCTTTAAGGAACACGTAAAAGGTTGAAAATTTGTGTCCCGAAACACAACAGACCGCAGATGGTGACCATGTCATGGAGTGCTATGAGACTGGGTTGGTACACCGCTTTGTGACCAGTTGTTTGCGAAAGTAACTTTTTTTCTTTTCTTTTAACTAAAAGGAAGAAAAGAGACAATCAATCTTTATGAAATCACAACATTGCCCACCATCAGATGCAAAAGTAAGGGGCTTGCTTCAATTCCCACCAAGACAGCGCCGCTTAATTTTCAAGGTGGTCTTTATGCAAACTGTTCGCTCTGTAAATCTTCAACAGGACAACATCGCAATATACCATGGGTACATAACCATTATCTGACCACACCAGAGCCAAAAACAGAAAAATGCTCATTTTAAAATCAATCAGAAAACAGAGACCAGATGTTTTTGAAAAAATCCCTCAAACATCAAAAACATCATTATACTGAGTTAAAAACACTCTGTGTGGCTGTGAAAAAAAAACAATCCACCGAAACAAAAAAATATATAAAAATAACCTGGTTTGGAATATGGATGTTCAAGCTTTGAATAATCAAAACGCAATGAATCGTAAACCTTAAGACTGTCAGAAAGAGTGAGTAAAAATCCTGAGAATGGCCAGACAAACAAAGAGTGAGTTTAGCGGCAAGTACATTTTTTTCTTTTTATGCATTCCCGTTATCTCAGCCACAAGGCTATAATCAAAAAAACACTTTTGTCCTTGCTTAATGCTGAAACATCTGTAGAAAGAACGCATTGTGCACTTCCAGTAATTCCTCCCTGAAAATAAGCTCTCGAGATCTCCAGAAACACTGCAACATTTCTACCCTGTGAGTATTCAGGGAATCCCTAGGATTGTAGGCAGTTTCTTTTTCCAAAGGCCTCCAAGTCATCGACTCATTATCGAATTTCTGCCATCTGTGACTCTCTGGCCAGTGGTCAAGTCTTGGCAAGGCTCAGCTGTGTCCTCGAGCAAGGTGAGGTGGTTCTCGGCACTGGGCGAGTATCAGCAAGTTTCCTTTCAAATGCATTTTGTGATTCACAATGAGGATCGTGTTGGTGACACAATATGAAATTGTAGGCAGTAGCAGTCATGGAATTACACAACAGAAAAAGATGCAACATGTTAGAAATTAGTTCTTTTATTTAAACTTTTAATTGTACACAGTGGTATTTAACTGCAGGATAGGTGGTTTACGACACCAACTGTCTGCCATCTATAATCCAGTTTTGAGATCCCTTCCCAGACGCCTTACCGCCCACTCACATCCTGGGCCATGACCCTCTTGGAGACACACCCATTGGGCTTAAAATCTGGGACTCTCCACCATTTGCGCTTTGAACTGAAGACGCTTCTTGGATGAGAGGTGAAACGTCTTCAAGCAACTTAAAGAGGTCCAGACGCTTTTCTTTCCAAACTCCTTAGATGACTGTATGATGCTTAAGTGTGTTGTACCAAATAATAAATCCATTCATTGTGATCCAGGATTCATGATGCTGTTTCTGCCAAAGACATCAAATCTGCCTTCATAAAGCAAGGACACATTCTTAGATTCGGCTAAGAGTAAAACCAGCTTGCTGGCTCTCTGTGAAATCAGCACTCACAGGTTATAGGGTCATGTAGTTGTAAGAAAAGTTAGAAGCCTCCTTGCATTTACTTGTAAAAGGACAGAACGGTTTAAGGGTAGCAGCAGTTAACTCCGGCTGACAGAGAGAGATGAGTGGGAGAGACGAGGGCGGCAGTGATGGAGGGCATTCTCCTCCTCCTAATAAAGCAGAGAGGGAAGACCAAACGATGTTAAATCACCTCCAACGCCTGCCTCTCACTCAGAGCCAAGCCTTCGCATGCGGTCGTTAAAGTGGCCACAGCGGAGCAGGGGGCCTGTTTCCAAGAAGCTCATTTAACAAACATTGGGGTTTATGGTAGTTGCGCTGCGCAGAGCTTGAGTGAGCCATTTGCGTTTTACTCAATCTACTTAACCAGCTGATGGAGGTTGTAAAGGCTGGCAGCCACATTGAGTGGAAGCAATATTGATGACAGTGTTGTAAATAAAACTGCTGATGACACGAAATATTTATGGGGACACGGGCACCTCTGAATGTGAAGCAAGGCAACGCAACCTCACACTGCTCCTCCTTCACTCTTACCGAAGGCATTGTATAAACCCTAAGTGTTTGGAAACTGTTTGTGGAGGATTAAACCACCTAAAGCACCTGGGTGGGACGCTCCGCATGGATGCATTCTGAAAGGGTGTTGAGCACGGTTGAAGGGTGTCCTGACTAGACTGTTTCACTTTTTATTAAATACATGTACGGTTGCACATACATGAAAAACTTATGTAATGAAACCACTTCCCAAAAGGCTAGGCTGCAAAACCCTTAGTGGGTTTATGTCCAGTGGCTTTGACCTCTATACTGGTTAAATGCATGGACCGAGTGGTTATTAAACATGCCACCTCAGCTGTAGTGGATCAGCTGGACCCTACGCAGTATGCATACAAGCCACAAAGGGGCACAGAAGCTGTAACACTGATTCTAGCTAATACAGTTGCACATCAACTGCACAAACACATGCTCAGGCAAGGATTGTCGATCTGACTCCAGCCTTTAATACGACAAGGACACTCGTTTTATTGCAACAGCTAATAATATAGCAGTAACTCCAGGACTGATTCGCTGGATATTCTAACTGATCATCCACTGAAAGTATGCATTCATCATGTTTTATATGATTAAATCATGATTAGTATGGTGTTTTATCACCATTGTTATTTTTTTGCATAATTAAATGACACACAGCTACAGGACAGGAATGTACAAATGTTGGAGGGCTGGTGCAAATCTCGTTATTTGTTATTTAATGCTGACAAAATGAAAGCGCTTGTCTTTCATTTCAAAAGATCTGCTACTTTCCAGTCAGTCTGTGGAAGTTGGTAATGGTATATGGGAACATTTATTGATGACAAGGTGAATTTTATTGATAATGTTGACTTCATGCTTTTTCTTAGGGGGATCGTCTGATTGTTGGGGTTTTCTCTGTACTATTGTAGAGTCTTTACCTACCAATATCAAGTGCATTTAGGCAACTTTTATTGTGGTTTGGTGCTATATAAATATAACCGAATAACTGAGAACTGAACTTCTGAATTGCTTTGTGAATTGGTCAACTAATGATAATTTTCCACTAATGTGGATAACAAACTTATTCTGTTCTAAAAAAGCAGACATCCATCCCTTTATCTTTAGACCAGTTCACTAAATTTACACTGTGCTTGCTCATATTCAGTTCAATTCAGTTTTATTTATACAGCGCCAAATCACAATAACTCAAGGCACTTTATATTGTAAGTTAGACCCTAAAATAATACATACAGAGAAAAACCCAACAATCATATGACCCCTATGAGCAAGCATTTTGGCAACACTGGGAAGGAAAAACTCTTAACAGGAAGAAGTCTGCAGGCTCAGGGAGGGGCGGGGCCATCTGCCACAACTGGTTGGAGTGAGAGAAGGAAGACGTGATAAAAGACCAGCTGTGGAAAAGAGCCAGAGATTAATAACAAGTATGATTCAGTGCAGAGAGGTCTATTAACACATAATGAGTGAGAAAGGTGACTGAAGAAGAAATACTCAATGCATCATGGGAATCCCCCGGCAGCCAACGTCTATTGCAGCATAACTAAGGGAGGATTCAGGGTCACCTGGTCCAGCCCTAACTATATGCTTTAGCAAAAAGGAAAGTTTTAAGCCTAATCTTGAAAGTAGAGATAGTGTCTGTCTCCCAAAATCCAAACTGGAAGCTGGTTCCACAGAAGAGGGGCCTGAAAACTGAAGGCTCTCCCTCCCATTCTACTTTTAAATACTCTAGGAACAGCAAGTAAGCCTGCAGCCTTGTCATATATGCTGACAAGGCTTAGAGCTCACTTTACATCATTTGACATGACATGACAAACTATGGCCCACTACAATGGCAGATTAGCATTAGCAGCAGGGACATCTGCCCCCACTTTCCTTGACTGCGTTAATGCATCAAAGAATCACAGCCATTCACACACACACACACCTTTGCTTCGCAGCTCTTAGGCAGTAACAGGTTCTTTAGCATGAATCATTTGTACAGCACAGAATTTGATGGGGTTTTTTTCAGTAGTTTGTGTTTATGCCAGCACACAAGCTTTCACCTGACGCTTGACAATTTAAAAGTGCTTAAACAACAAAAAGAAGAACGTGGGTATTATAGTTTAGGGGGAAAAAAACAAAAAAGTTGACAAAGTAATTGCAAATTGGTTTTAGGGCTAGGCATTCACCACGTGCTGCGACAGGCTTTTAAGCAATTTCCCTGTCCTTGTGCTTGTTTGATGCCATTTCCTCCAATGTCATTTAAAACACAAGCCCACATGCGTGTGCATCAAAAGCGCTGTGTTCCATTAAGTGACAATTTATTTCAAATGAAAGCTGCCACATGAAGGTTAGGAAAGTTTTCTCCCCTCTCTTGCCCTCAAAACTCAGACAGCGCAATAACAGATTAAAGGCACACGTTAGTCTGAAAGGGCATAAAGGAATTAAGCATTTCATTCATAGCAATGTGTTTATACCACACTTGTTTTCACCCCTCGTGGATTGTTTCAATGCTAAACTCCGCTGCAGAAACACAACGTGTAATGAATGGACTACTAGGTCGTTCTTCCACTTAACCCTTTCTTTCAACCCTCCGGCCATTATTACTTGCTTTACTAATTTAGCTTCTCTCTTCCACTGCTTCTCCAAACCAATCGCTCAAATGTTTTGTACAGTAATCAGCAGGAATGAGTCATGGTGCATCTCTGTACCTGCAGCAGTGCAAATTGGGCCTGTTTTAGGTGTAAAAAGAAGAAAAAAATCCTTTTTCCTTTTGCTCATGAGCGCTCCTGTGAAATCAGAGCCGTGTGTGGGCGCCGAAGCCAGGAATGTGTAGAATTACAGTCTGGCTGTGCACAGTTTTGCTCTGCAACCCAGTAGTGAAATCAGTCAATCCAGAAAATAGCTGCAAGCTTTTGGGCTTTGAGCATGAACAGGAAGATTTGGCTACAACTTTCATCTCTGCTCCCCTCCCCCCCAGTTTCCATCCCAGGTAAAGCCCTGCCTGAGCCCGTGGCGCTCGCAGTAGAGACAAACTGGGGCTCTAGTGTATTTACCCCAAACACGACAAACAGGTTCAAGGTCTCTTGCCGTGTTTCTGCTCCTCTGTTATTGCCTGTTGGAGAGGAGATCAGTAAGTAAGATCAGCAACTTCACAGGAACAGACTGAGCACTGTGGTGAAATCACTGCACAGGGGATGAAAATAAAGAGGGACAGGACTGGAAGGTCTGGGACGTGCCTGAGCGGTGGGTGGGTGGTTGTAGCACTATCCACCTGCTATACTGCATCCTGTGAGGCGGAGACAGATCAGTGTAACAGCACAGGTGCAGTACGCACTACTTCCATGCTGCTGATGAGAGAAAAGAGACATCAGGAGAGTTTAATTTCCACTTCTAGCATGAAGAGAAAATAACATACCAGTGGGATAGCACCAAATTATGGTTCACACACTTTGATGGCAATCGAGCCCACTGTAATGTGAACATAAGTGGAAAGACCAGCTCCTTTTTTCAGTTTGAACCAAATAAAAGATGCAGAAAAGTGTAAAAATCCACAGGAAGACGTACGGCAGTGTTACCGTGTAGTCACCTGCAGATTTTGGCACTTTAACATGGCCTCTTGTCTGTGACAGTCTTCGCTGCTGATTATGCTTCTGTTTTTCTACGCTGAGGTTTTGAAACAGGAGGACATTCCTTCCAGTTGTTCAGCGAAGCTTTTTGAGGCTTAAGGCTCAATTTGAGGATTATGCTTTTAATCAAGCTTATATTACTAATCTGACAAAGTGATAAAGTGTCGTTAAAACACTTCCAGCCAGTTGTCAGTTTGTCTGCTCCCTCTGCCTAACAGATGTACAGTATCAAAACATATTGCATCATTCATTTTTTTGAAGTTGCGAATGATCGCTCATTGAAATATTTCCATATTTGTTTTGTGTCCGGTTAGAAACAACCCGTCTGCTCTATAATATTTTATAGAAGTGAGGACTCGGTGCAGTCGTCTGTGCACGGCGAGTTGTGTTTTACATCAACGTGAAATTGATCCTGTAGCTCAACATATTGAATTGTTGTTAACTCTAATGCCTTCATTGAAAAGGTAAACAGAGTATGAGATCATTATATTGAATCGGAGCTTGCTACAGGGAAGTGCTAAATAATGCAGACACTGCATGGAAACAGTGAATTTGTCCACATAATAATGTTCTTAGTCTTAGAGGACGATGCAATGTAATTTCAACAGCCGAGACACTTTAACCAGACCAGCGTAATGTCTTTTAGACAAAGTCAAGTATTTGATGTTTTATTGGGGGTTTTTTCTTCTTCTTCTCTCGTGGTCAGTCAGTAACACAGTGAAAATGACCTCTAAATAGATTAAATAAACACAGAAAATCAGGGTTGTAAAAGGGGCACACATGGTTCTGGGAACTTTGCACACATCTTAGTGTTATGTAAGACAGAGTGGAAAGGAAAGACTATGAAAAATATTGTTTCTTTGAATATCCTCAGGCAAATAGTCGGCGCTCACTGGAAGCTTAAGTCAAGTGCAGGTCGAGTATCAAGTCTACCACTCTGGTTGTGATGTTGTTTTAATTAAACCCTTCTTTTTTAAAGTGAACATATACATGAGGAAATATAATAAGAAACAACGTGCATAATTAGAGACATCAACGTCAAGTTAAAGCGGATCATTAACCCCTTATAGGACAGTAATAAGACTCACAGCAAACGTAAAAACCAATATATACAATTTAAGTCGAATAAAAATATATTATTATAAATTCATGAAAAGGAGCAAAATCAGACACATTTGACTACTTACAGCTTGAAACCAATAATGTTACTCAAACCTGTGACAAGATCCAGAGTATTACTGTCTGTCAATGTTCTACATTACAAATAATGATAAAAATAATAATATAATACCCTGACTATGGCTTACTAGATGCATCTGGTCTATGTCTAAAAATGAAACTGCATCACTTATGCCAGTCTGAGTCCATTTTCACGCTACAAATTTCAATAATATTTAGAAATCCTTTGCAATCAACACTTATCTCAACATTTAGAGCAACATTTCAAGCACATAATGTGTGAATTTCATCAACTTACCACTTTTATTTTCAGTATTATGACCATAGTAGTCACATCAAGACAACTTTATCATACAATCATACGTATGTATGTAAATATACATATATACTTATACATACTCACATCATCCAATAAGATGACAAAACATATTTTCCAAATTCTGGCAGAAGATTGAAGTTTGAAATACTCGGGGCAACTGCTGATTGGTCAGATGCACTTATGTCACTGTCATGTAGACTGATCTTTGCCGATCTGATGGGAGAAATCCGTGTGGTTCTACGACCCCACAGAGAGGCACGGGGAAGCCAGTTATCTAACATCTAATGATGCTTTAGGTATTTTCTGAGTGTTTTGATCAGTCGTCTAAGCCTTTTATTTTGACGGAGCATACGGTGTGCAGTGGAATCCGTCGTTCAGTGTTGACACCAAAGGAACAACTGCACAGTGTTTCTCTGTGAATCACTTTGGCTCTGAATTGAAACTTAATTCACACGTTTTTTCTCACCAACACCCGACACATCCAGTGGCTCTGTCTCAGGTGACTGCATGGCACCCTCCTGCAGCTCTTTGACCTCAAAATTAAGTCAAACTGTGAAATCTGCTGCTCTTTCTCCTCACTGCAGGAACAGCGACGGGTTAATGAAACCACTGACCCAGCCCAGACACTTACTGACATGTTGCACCTCAAATTTTCTGCCCAATAGGATCCCAAAGGCAAAACCCATAAGTTTTTAAGAGAACCACAAAGAGTCCTATGGTGCACTGTTGTGACTTTAGTGTGTGATGTGATTTTCCTTTTGGCACAGAGACAGGGAATATTAATTCTCTCGGAGAGCTCACACATGGGCTAACTATTGATCCTCACATAAATGAGAGCATGGCGACGACCATGTAGTGTACATAGAGTGAAAATTACATTTTGTCAGGGCTTAGAAGCAATACTTGTACTAATTTAGGTGCAGGATTTTCAAACCATTTCTTACTGGAAGTAATGATGTAACACAAGGGTATTATATTTGATACATGAGTTTTTGAAACCTCTGCATAATCAGTGTGGGGGTTTTTGGTTTTTTTGCTTGATAAATCTGAATAAATTGCAAAATAAACATTTAAGCAATTCATTGCTCAAAAATGCCACATATAGCAAAAATAATACAAATTAAAACTCATATGTGCAAAATTATATTTAATTATTTTAAATATTCCAAAAAAATGAATTGTCTGGTTCAGGCTTTACTTGGTTAACATATAAAATGCAGTTAAGTTTAAAATTTAACACCAGCTTCTCCAAAATTCGTTCTTCTTTCAGTATTTTCTGGCACTGTTTTGATTCAATATGTAGAAATACCCAAATATCCGGTAAAGTGCAAATAATGTTTTAACATGTAATTTAATTTTTAAAATGTTGTCAAGGGAAAAGCAAATATAAGCGAGGTTAAAGGAAAAAAACCTCAAACAAAAGTCTGAGCTCCACTTTTAAATATAACTGTGAGTTACTGTATGCAAACTAACACAGTGGGGGATCGACAAAACAACTCGGCTGAACACTTAACCAATCAGCTCACTTCAAAACACTGTCCACAGGGGTGCTTTCGGTGCAGGGCAAAAAGGTCAGCCGAGCTCAACACGCCAACTCGCTTTAAAAAAAAACAACTCAAAATTAAGCATGCTTCCAACAGCCTTCAGCACGTATTTCATCTGCAGACTTCTTCTTTTCTTCTAAACAAAAACTAAATATTGCACATTTCCTGGCAGCAGCAGCAGTAGCAGCAGATTACCTCAGAGAGTAAACAGTGCCTCACTAAGCCAGTATTTTCTTGTAGAAAACAGTTGCAGTGACGTTCCCGATTATTTTATCAGCTGGCATAATGTGCTTTGGTCCTGTTCAGCTTTATTTATTTATTTTTATTGTTTGTGGCTGTATTCTTAACTTTATGGGTACAAGAAAATAGCTTTTTTTTTTATTAATAAGGCACATTTTGGCAGATGTGCATTTTAAGCATACTGTGCATTTAAACTGAGAGTAGAGAGCTGTTTATATTGATAGCTGTTTACCCGCTCGCCAACAACAACAACTTCATTAACAGCCACTATTACACTGGAACTGCTCATGCAGCACTTTAGTCTTTTGACCACCAAATTAATTTTGCAAAAATCAATATGTTTAATAGTGACATAAAATGTTTATTTCTGCTTGCGAACCCTAAATGACAGATACATCATAGTGTACGCTGCTTTTTTAACAGCGTGCATGTTTAAAACCCCGTCTTTCTAGATTTTCTGCTCACCGAAGAAGGTCAGATTATGAAAGTCCCTCATAAGAAAGTGTTTAAAAGCTGCGATATACGCCTCTTTAACACAGTTTGCATGTAGACGTATGTGTATTCAGTTTCTATTAAGTATAAAAGGAAGGGATGAGCCGATCCCTGTGGTCATGGGGCAGGAGGTGGGGTACACTCTGGACAGGTCATCTGTCTATCACACAAGGGAGTAGATTTGGTTTTGGCATTGGTGGGGACGGATGATTCAACCACCGAACTTGTCTACATATGCTATTCTACATGCTTTTAAACCATTTAAAATTACAATTCATAGTTTTATATGTGAATTATATAATGTTAAATTACTATTAAACAAATGACTGATTTTAGACTTTAGTTTACTTCAGCCATATTCCATATAAATCAGGTATCATACAAAATAAAAAAGCTTCAAATAGAGTCATGACAATAAAAGAATATGACTTTAAGGACTTAACAACATTACTTCAGTTATAGTACACCAACATCTCTTACACATTAGCACTAAGGGAACACTGAATGACCTGGTGGTTTTTGTCCATAAAACTACTCATCTAAGATTACCACAAAGTAAAAGATCTCTCTGCAAAATTATGCAACATTTTAGGCACTATTGCCCCGATCAAATCAGTGAGCTGGGACTTTTTATTCTAAACATGAACTACTGTTACAGCAACACACATGGATTACTGGTGCCCCACACTACAACTCAATGTCCACTATGTGAAGGAGTCTATACTATACTGTCTATACTATACTCTCCTGGTGGACATGGCAACACTTTTTTCATGGTTACATACAGTTTTAGACTGATGTGGGCCAAAGCCTAGCACATACTTGCCACCCTTGAGACCTCAGAATTAGGGAGACATTCAAAGGGGTTTTTACAGTGTTTACTTATCGGAAAAAAATAAGTTAAATGTGGGGTGTCCAAATTCAGAGGCTGCGTCCACCTGAGGACCCGGCCTTCGCGGTCTAAGTGGGCCGGGTCCTCCGAAAGCCGGGTAGACCGGAAATGAGCGACTGTGAAATTGGGGGCTCTAGCCGTCATAATTACGTCACCTCTGCTGTCTGCTCCTTGCTGTCTAAATAAAATAAAATATAACCGGACGCTTGCGTAGATTCTCGACCATCTCACACTTCTGTTTAATCAGTTTTCTGTTTGACATTTATTCAGCTGTGTGAAAACCCCGGAGGAACCCTCCCGAGGGATTAATAAAGTTTTATTTAATCTAATCTAATCTAATAACTTTAATCTCAGCCAAACCGATTTACTCACGAACAAATAAAACACTGAAAAAGGCTAAACAATAACATGTTTAAGTTATTTGAAGTTTACACAACTACATTCTCGCCTGAAAATATGTTAAAAGTTTATTTTGCGACCCAGAAAGAGTAATAAGAGTAATATTAATACTAAGTAGCTGCAGTAGTAGTAGCCATTGTTGGAAACTGGAATTGGCTGGGCCAATCTAGGATATGGTTTTTCAATTTTGTTGTCCGGGTGGAAAATCGGGAGAAATTGGGGAGAGTGGTGGCTCCGGGAGATTTTCGGGAGGGGCACTGAAATTCGGGATTCTCCCGGAAAAATCGGGAGGGTTGGCATGTATGGCCTGGTATTGCCTGTAACGTTATTATGACGGACACATTTTATGAGTGAACTTGACTTTAAGTGACTTACAGGTTTCTTTGAAAAATACTTTCTTATATCCAGATTCTTCCTTTGTGCTGCCATCCTCCTCTCCTCCTTGCAGGTCCTCGCAGCGCAGGCTTGCCGCTGCTAAAACTAAACAAAGCTCTCTGAAAGGCACAGCCAATCACATTGGCCATATTTGTCACATGAGGTAGGACTCCAGTAGAGAACGTAATTTAACTCTTTCTGCACCGCTGGGCGAATGAGACGTTGACAGATCTTTTTTTTTCTTTCTTTCTATCGGGTTTGTATTTCTTTACTCGAAGAGATCAAATTATTGGTGGGGACAATTCAATAATCGCTGGATATTGGTGGGGACATGTCCCTTCCGTCCATGCCAAATCGACGCCCTTGCTATCACATGACCATTCACTGCTTTCATTCTGAGCTACAGCCAACTTCTAATCAACATGGAGGCTCCACATAGAGGGCCCCCAGCTGGGAATTGAACATATAACCTCATAATTGCTGTGAGGTGGCGTCGCTAATCACTGTACCACTGTGCCTATCCCTACCCTAACGCATGTTTTTGTGCCATTGGGCATTAAAAGCTTTGTAGCCGCTCCATAAGGTCTTTCCATAAGGACCAGTTCTTATTTGTCTTTAAAGAATTTCCACTAATTGAGACATTGTGTAAAATTCCTCCTGAAAAAGATGCACTGTGAAAAAAAAATGACATCATCATGAAGTAATGATGAGCTTGTCCTGATTTCTAAACAAGAAGCAGAAATTCTGGGTTCATCCAATTCTCACAAGAAGGCAGCAGCAGGGAGAATTTCATGGTTTGATCCTGGAGTTGAAGCTGAATCACGACCGCTTTCGTACATATTTCAGGATGTCAGTGGGGCAGGATGAGCTCTTGTTGCCAGAGTTGGGACCACATCTGAGGCAGAAGAGAGGTAATTTCAGACAGCTGACTGAGCCACAGCAGTGTCTAACTGTGTGTCTGAGTACAATAGTATTATTTTTCTATTTGGATATTCAGTACTGCTGTGTGTTTTGAGCTAAGAGCGCCTTTCTTGCCAATGCAGCAGTCTGATTGGTCAGATCTGTTTATTCCCGTCCAAGAAATCTGAAAACTATAGCTTGGTTAAAAATAAATAAATGCCGCAAAGTCATCCAGCAGAACTATGCAGTTGGTATGAACAGCTGCATTAAGAATATGAGTCAAAAAAAGATTTTTAAAGCACACAATATTTCTGGTATTTAAAGGCCTTTACACTAACTGCTGGTACTACATAATTAAAGTCTAACATTGCAGATTTCATGAGCTACATGTGGGATGTAACTTTAAAGCAGCTTTAATGACCAACTTATCAACAATCAGTGTAACAGTACAGTGTTTTCTTCCCTCAAAGCCTTTGCCTGCACTATAAGAGGAGCAGTCTGTCACAAGTCTGTCGGTCCCACAAAAGCACCTTCACTCATCTTTAACAAGGAGCGAGGGCAAGTGAAACATGTGATGTTTCGTGGGGTGAAACAGCTGTGGATCATGACACAGGAGCTCACGGATCCTGCAGACAGCGCGGACTTCTTTTTTTCCACGACCCCATCTACATTAGCTGAGGACTGCATCTGTAGCAAAGGTGAGCTGTGATTTAAATAGACAGCCTGCCGGATCAAAGCCTGCCTACCTGTTCTTCCGGCTACAGCCTTTCCGCTTGCATGGTTATCATAATTGCTCTTGCTCAGAGGACATGCTGCTTCCGTCAGGGCCACGTCCTCCTGCATTAGAGCTGAGGAGCCTCAACCAAGCAGAACCTGGCTGTGCAGGTAGATACTTTTTCTTCTTTTCCTCAGAACACCTCCGAAACTCTGTTGAATATCCAAGTTGCTCTCCACTGGCTTAAAAGTTCAAAACTTGTGAAAAGAAGAACACCTGTCTCTGGCCAGCTTGACTCATGGTAGTTAGGAAGCTACAATACAAAGTAAAATGTGTCTATAAAATGTATCTATGCTGAAATGTACTGGGTGATGTGTTAGGAAATGAAAGGATGCCACATTGTTTGATGGAAATGAAAATGTAAGCTAAAAGGCAGAATGCTACAGGCATGGCCCTAAAGAATGTAGCCTCATGGGCAGTGTAGTCCGTGATGCAGCGAGAATGGACTGCCATACACGTTATGTGTCTGTGAGCGAGGGAGGGAGAGAAAGGAAAAGTCCGAGCTGTCACGGAGCAAAAACGGGAGCTGGAAGCATGTAAATATAATAATAACCACTGCAGCCAAGAAGAGTGCCTGACGAGCCCAGCTGTAAGTAAGCTATTAAGACTGGACTGTACACTGTGTTCGTGTTTTCCTCCGGAAAAAATTAGTTCCGTTGGAGCAGCCTTTCAACGCCTCTCTCTGTCTCTGGCAAGCAAAGTTGACCCAGACAACAAAGTAAAGCTATTTTTCGGCTACCAGCCCGACACGGAACCCACCGTATTAGCCAGAGGTCCCTTTACTACGGTTCGGAGCCGCGGACCTTCAGTAACAGTAATAAATCACAGCAATAGTACATTCACGTAGTTGTAAACAGCACGATAATATATTAAGTAATCCAAAGTATTCAGAATACGTTACTCTCATTGAGTAACGTAACGGAATACGTTACAGAATACATTTTGGGGCATGTATTCAGTATTCTGTAATGGAATACATTTTAAAAGTAACCTTCCCAACACTGCCAATATGGCATGTTTGTTAATACAGAGACACACATGTTAATGTGATCTCTGGTCTCCCACTCAGAGACACAGGTCTCCGAGTGTCCAGCATTCAGACGGCTACCTGAGGACACTCATGTGAGAGAAAATCTGCTCAGACAGATATGTAGAGCCAAATACTGTCAATAAGGCCTCTGCAATGTTCTGAAGACAGTTAAACTTAAACAGGTAGTGATGTCCAGCAGGTGAAAATGCAAGCTCCATGAACACGCACAGCTGTGGATTCTAGCTACTTCGATGTCGCATTAACTGGCATTAACTCAGCCAGTTAATGCAAGACAAATCTAGCTGCTCATTAAAGCTTTCTGGTTTGATCAGAAGATAAAACATTGGTCCATACACCTGAAAGTCCCAAAAATGCATTGTGTCTCGAGTCTATGGATGCATTTGGACTAAAGACCGGCCCCCCAGATATTAAAGCCATAAAGCCTTTGAATGAAAACAAACGCTGTTGTGACAGTGATGTACACTGTCTTGTTGGTAAATGTATGATTTCTATTCATTTTACGTCAGATAAAAACTTTGGTTGTAAGCTTCAGATAATTATTTAATAACAGCCAGACATTTTAAATGAGAATAAGAAAGTATTTCTTTGTGCCCCCCTTTCCCTGTTAATGCCCTACCTGGCCCCCCTGGCAAAACTTTGCTAGACCCGCCCCTGCACAGTTACCAGCTGTCAGCTACGTAGAAAAGGATCCTGGTGTTATTTGTCTCTGAGAAACAGTTCATAACTTCCCTTCAACTCATTCATGTCACCTAAAAGGTAAACCTGTTTCTCCATCACCTGTTCAGCTCTGATGATTCAGTAAGGACATCTCCTGGTTTCATCTGCATGTTTCCCTCTCACCAGATATACAAACCCATATCATGACCGGCAGTTTTTACAGCTGTGGCTCCAGAAAACCTCAGCTGATACTAGATATTAATATTAAATAAATTCTAACAACAGCTGACCAAGCTTAAACGTGCTGCTGTTGTTTAGCGCGACATCCGGCGGTTTCCTCTTTCTGGCGCAAAGTGGGCGATAAACAAACAAGAGAGAAAAGCTGATCAGCTGATCATTGATCAGTTTCACGATTGAAGTAGCAACAGGAGAGAGAGGGGAGAGAATGAGAGGAGAAGAAGATGCAGCTGTGCAGCAAAGACACAATAACTCCAGCTTTGTGTCTTTTTCCATCCTGGCTGAAGTACGGGACAAACTGTGTTCCTTCTCAGCTCAACACGAAACGCGTAATAATTTCTCTGAATTCCGTTTGTACGGGACGGTTGGCAACTCTACTAACTAACCTCATGAATAAAATAAAGTTCACTATCAATAAAATCATAGCACCCGCCCAGCAGTATATAAATTCCGTCATGCTAGCTAGTACGCAGTACGAGTTATTGTAACTGACTGTAAAAAGTCAGCACAACGAAAATAAACTCCACCTAAACTTGGTTTATATCTGACCCAGATAGACTGCAGGTCATTAACTTCTTACCTGAAGTTCAGTTCACCTGACGCTCCGACCGGCGGCCGCCTCGGGTCTCTCCTCCTCCTGCCTCCCCTTCCTCACCCACCTGCTGGCCTCCACCACTTGTTAATTTTACTGAATCTGTGGAAGCTACGCCATGGCCAACACCAAACAACTGAGTTATTTATACAGACCGACCAGCGTCTGGCCAATCCACCACCACCAAAAAATAAAAAAATAAAAAAAATCATCGGGCCACCGAGCAAATGTCCGGTATGCCCGATGTCCAGTCCAGCTATGGTCGTGCGTGCCATCAGTTAACCCTTCGCGTGCCAACGGTGGCACGCGTGCCTAGGGTTGCCGACCCCTGGCTTAGCACAACAACAACAACAAAAGCGCTCTCTCACCCAGGAAACACGCAGAGAGAGAGCGCGTCACCCTGTAACCATGGCAACCGTAACGCTGCCGCCTGGAACAACATTACGTAGCTGTCAAACAAACCCAAACAGTCCTGACCCGCGACAATATGAAACAGGGAAGTACCGCCGTGTAACCCATTTATTTCAACAAAGTAACTGTATTCTGAATACCACCTTTTTAAACGGTAACTGTAACGGAATACAGTTACTCATATTTTGTATTCTAAATACGTAACAGCGGTACATGTATTCCGTTACTCCCCAACACTGGGTATGTCTAATGAGATGACTGATGATCCTGGGAGGTCTCCTCCCAGATCTGGACCATCACTTAGTGTCTGGACAGTCTGAGGTGAAACCTGCTGGTGCAAGATGGGTCGAAACATAATGTCAAAGAGCTGTGCAATGGTGTTAGTTCCTTCATCCTCCTAGAACTGCCTGCATACTCTCGCCAGATGAGGCCGGGCGTTGTTGTGCACCAGGAGGAACGCAAGACCCAGTGCACCAACGTATGGTCTGATAATGGGTCCAAAGGATTTCATCATGATGCCTAATGACAGTCAGAGTAATGTTGGTGAACCTGTAGAGGTCTGTGCGTCCCTCCATGGAGATGCCTCCCCAGACCGTCACTGACCCAAACCAGTCATGCTGAACGATGCTACAGCACAGCTTCTCCAGAACCTTTCATGTCTGTTACATGTGCTCAAAGTGAACCTGCTCTCATCTGTGAAAGGCATAGAGGACAGGCAGTGGACCAGCCGATTCTGGTACTCTAATGCCAGTCGGGTTCCACAGTGTCAGGTGGTGAACACAGAGCCCACTAAGGATGTGGGGTCCAAAGGCCACCCTCATAAAACCGTTTCTGACAGTATGTTTAGAGACATTCACACCAGTCACCTGCTGGAGATCATTTTGTAGCTCTGACAGTGCTCATCCTATTCGTCCTTGCCCATCAGCAAGACCAGAGCAGATACCGGTCCTGCTGATGGATTAAGGAGCTTCTACGGTCCTCTCCAGCTCTCCTGCAGTAACTGCCTGTCTCCTGGAATCTCCTCCATGCTAAGAGTGTGCTGGGAGACACACTAAACCTCTTGCCAATTGCACAAATTTATGTGCCATCTTGGACTATAAGTGCAAACTCTGTAGCATCTAGGTATCACCTCATGCTGTAAGCAGTGGCACTGGCCCTAGCCAAATGCAAAAATAGTAAAGAAACAGTCAGAAAAGATAAGGAGGGATCAGATTTGAGAGGCCTCCACCTGTAAAATCATTCCTGTTTTGGGGGTTGTGTTACTGTTGCCCCTCTAGTGCGCCTACCAAAGCAGCTGAAACTGATTAACAACCCCCTCTGCTACTTAACTGACCACATCAATATCCCACAAGTTTAACTGACTAATGCTATACTCTGATTAAAGTGCTCCTTTTATACAGTTATTTTTTTATATATTTTATTTTTAGTGAATTATTCGATTCAACTTGTATGGATGTTTTCATAAAAAAAAATCCATCAGGTTTGAAAGTGGCTCTCTTTTATGCAAAAGTACACAAAAGAGGGGATTTTGTCCAAAAAAGAAAAACATCCTCTGCTGAAGCTTCGTATTAGATGAAGTCTGCATGGACAGATTTTATCCTTTGGACTGAAATGAGTTCACACCTGTTGTAGTGTATGGGAGGCAGTATTGAGTGCTTGCACTTAACTGATGCTTTCGTTCAGTACACTGAAATTAAATAAGCCTGTGTGAGTCTGACATGTTGCACAGGACACATGGCTGTCACACAGCAGCTGTCGGAGCTCATAAACCTGCGAACAAAATGCCCTGCAAGCTCTAAAAAGCAACCTGCTACATGTGCACTTGGAGGCACGTGCGCCTTTTATAACTCCTACAAGTCTGTCTCAGGGTTTTCACAAATACCGGTGCCATATTTATAACTTAATATATGCTGTGTTTTCCCCACAGGAGCAACCAAATACCTCAGATTCACCTGTGATGAATTGGGAAATTAGTGGCCAGCTGTCAAACGCTGGTAGCGCTGGCTTTTGCAGCCCATCGCTCCTAATCAAGAGCACCTAGCTCCTTTTTAAATATGTTGAAGATAAAGTAGCACTGTGATAGCAATTGTGCTAAATGAGCCATTTGAAAGTATGGCTCATTTTTCATAATACTGGAGAAGTCAATTAAGGGACTTTTGAAGCTCGGGGAGGCCCAAGGAGACATTGAGGTGCGACGATAGGAAAAGACACCAGTGAGTTTGAGTCACAAGAGAGAGAAAAACAAGCAGAGTCTCAATGGAGACACAACAGGGAAATGTAAGCAGCAGCAGCGTCTGAGAGGAGAAAACAAAGGACAGGGTATAAAAATGTCAGACGCAGCGACAGTGACACCAGTTTTTGTCAGCCAGCCAGCTGCTTTCATAGCCTTTGACAGGCTGAGCAACAAAAGCCAAAATATCCAAATTGCTTGTGGGTAAAAGATGACTATTGTTACACTTTGTGTGGCCCCCATCTGCTCCCAGAGGACCCGGAGCCATGACACCACGTCCCACACTGACAGCGAGCCAGAGGGAGAAATTGGAATTGAACGCCTGCTGAAAGGCTGTTAATAAACAGTTAGTGTTTAGTGCATTTGCGAACAGTGTGAAATGTATGCGTCATTACCTAATCTCTCCCTGACAAGAAAACACAGCCACTGCTTTTTCCCCCCCTGTGCTTGTTAGAGGAGTTAGCTAAAACCCGGGCCTTACTGTAAAAGACAAAAGTGGATTCTCTTTAATAACATCCCTCTGTGTGAATAAAACATCTGCTCCCTTTGGTAGTAATTTCTGCATTAGCTAAAACCCGATTTAATAAAAGTATTCAACAGTGGTGTTCTGCCTGCAGGAGCTTCTCTTTGAATCTGACTTGAATTTTAAACTTCACTAAGTTAAGATTTGCTTGAGAGATCTGATTCGTTTTGTTTTCACACAAGAGTCAGAATTGGATATTTTTCCACCTCAGGTTTTATGAAACTGCTAGATTTCAGTCCAGCACAGCATGGTGTTCTTGGTGGCTGCGGTCCCAACTGCCTTAATCAGCTCCTCATGTGTAGTTTTGGGCTAATCCACCACCTTTCTCATGATCATCCTCACCCTATGAGGTGATGTTAGGCATGGAGCTGCAGACTGATGGCGACTTATGGTCATTACATGTCGTTAACCTCCTAAGACCCAAACTCTTTCATGGCATGCATTTTTAATTTCTCTTTGCTATATTTGGGCTTATTGGGACCTGATGAATGTAAAAACAAAGAATTACCTGATTTTTTTTAAAAATCTGATTTTAATAGTTTTCATCTTCCCACCAAGCTTCTTGCTGATGGTCTCGTAGCTCCTTCCAGCCTTGTACAGGTCTATAATCTTGTCCTTGACATCCTTTGGCAGCTCTTTGACCTTGCCCATGATGGTGGAGAGGCTGAACTGGAAGTTGATTCTGTGAACAGATGTTTTTTATGCACATGATGAGTTGAGATCAGAAGTAACTTAAACTGATTATTTGATTGATGGACTGACCGCGACTGTGTTGTTGGGGATCAAATACTTCTTCCGTTCACTGACTTGCAAATAAATTTAGAACTTTTATTTAATGTGTTTTTTTCTGGACTTTTGGTTGATTGTCCGTCTCCATGAAAATGAAACTAGCAAAATTAGAGACTGTTCATATCTTTGTAAGTGAGCAAACTCACAAATTCCACTTGGGACCAAATCATTATGTCCCCAATGTACACATAGATTCTTTGTTCTTGTGTTTATGAAGTTAAAATCCTCCAGGTCCACCATCAACTATGGCTGCTTGGACACCATTCCAGTTTCATGATAAAGTTTTACTGAAAAACAGCTGCTTATATATAAACAGCTCCGGGAGTTTGGCTTGACAACCACTTGAAACGAGTTATCGACCTTCCCTTGGAACCATTTCTTGGACTTTGATACTGCAAATAAACAAACACACCCACGACAAAAAAATGTATCAATTAATAACCTCGCAGATTGTTGATTAATTTGAAAAAAAAAAATCTCTGTGTTATGTCGTGTCCAATTTTTGCCCAATCACAGGGGACAAAAAGGTTGGAAGACAGGAGGAAAAAAACTGAACCTTGGTTAATAAACTCCCAATAAAGCAAAAAAAAAAAAAAAAATGCATTTAACTGTGGTAGTGTTTTCAAAACCAAACAGATCATCGTGGATCAGCAGGGACGTAAAGTGGATTCATTTTATGTCCCCGCAGGCACGCCCAACCTAAAACCATCAAATCTGATTTTACTTATTTTTTATGTCACTTTGTGAATCTGACCCCTGATAAAAGTCTTGGCCCAGGTCACGATTCCTGCCAGTCTAATGGCACAAGCTCAAAGCTTTAAGTTCGCAACAGAATAATATTGTAGAGAGGGTTCGATAAATCGCAGCATCTTTTAGTTCACACGATGAGCCACTCATAGTAATTGGAACCAGACTGATGACTGTAGCATGCACACTCGCCCCAGAGACCTTTTCTCGCCAGCAACAGAGCATGAGCTCATCCCCAGCTGGTCCACCAGAGGGAGGGGACCGTGCAGGCAGGATGGATGTAATGTAAGGCTCTAAAAACAGTGAGGTAATGGGTGAAGCATCTTCTTCCTGATTTTTATCCAAAGAGAGACAAAAGCAGAAAAACTGAAAGATTTCCTAGAATGCAGGTGTCCTCCTGGGAGCTTCCTCTCCTCCTGCCTCAGGATGATGTGCATGGGGGTTGCTGTGCTGCCAAAATAACAGAAAACAAGTCCAGGTCCCACCAGAGCGTGATGTAACCTGCTTCTTAAAGGCCCAATTGCCAATAAAAGTGAACACAAAGCTCCGCAACTCAAGACGTGAATTGGCAATCTGTCTAAAACTTATGTTTTATTATGTTAGTAAATATTTATTTGTAACACAGCCTCATGTTTTCCAGTGTGACAAGCTGTATAAGTCAAGTATTTGTGATTGATGTTATAAAAAGTATTAATTGATGTAGTGCGCTATCCTATCGGAAGCAGCCACCAGAAGATGGGAACACTGTACTCACAAGTAATGAACATGGTCAGCAACAACATTCAGGCAGGCTGTGGCTCTTTATGATGCTCAGTTAGTGCTAAAGGGCCCAAAGTGTTGCAAGAAAAGATCCCCAATACCCTCACACCACCAGCACCACTAGCTGTTGATACAGAGCAGGACAGATCCATGCTTTCATGTTGTTTACCATCCAAATGTTGTAGTAATACGTACTGTTAAAGGGGAGAGATTCCTTCCCGCTGCCAAGTGCTTTCTCATAGGGAATTGTTAGATTGTTGGAGTTTTTTTTCTGTTACTGTAGGGTCTTTATTTTTATATTTGAGGCAACTGCTATTGTGAATTAGTGGTGTACAAATAAAATTCAATTGAATTGAACTGAAATCTGCTTCAAGCTATAATGTGTTGCGCATTCAGAGAAGAGATTTTTAATGCAGTCATTTTAAAATAAAATGACTTACTTTCTATGAATAACTTCATAGTGTGAGCTTTAGTTTTGCATTTTACCTGCATGTTTCTTACAATAACTAGCTGGTATCTGCATCTTTGTGACTCAGCTTATTATAATTGCACCTTGCAAAATATACTTGCTTAAGTGCAACTATCAGTTCTTGTTAACCGATAGAACGGTTGTAAACAACCCAAGAACATGCTAAAAAAAAAAAATATTGAGATTTCAAAACAGACTTCAATGAGCAATGGTCCGTGTTTTGTATACATACTAGCATGTGCATGGAGCACAAGTGATGATCCAAAATGTTGAAGACTGCATTTTGACTAAGGATCACAGTGCAATGTATGTAAAGCCTAAACAGGGTGCTTTAAAGTGAGAGGGACACAGTGTTTGAAAAAGCTGCGTGAGCGCACAACACAGGAAACGTCTGCTTCAAACAAAGGCAAGTGTCCTCTGGGGAAAGGTCAGAGAACGACTGATGTGAAAGAAAAAAAAAAAAAAAAAAAAACACCCAAAAAACAAATGAATAGGTCAGTGGCCAAAGAAACTAAAATCAAAGATTAACTCTGGGAAGCACAAATTGATGTCAGATGGCTACGAGTTATCCAGAGGTACGTTTTCAATAACCTTTATTAGCATAACAATAGGAGAACAGCAGCAGTATTATTTGTAAAATGCTCTTTAATAAGGTGCTGGAAATATTTGACAGTCATATTTGTTCTTTTCCACAGAACATTTATCACCAAAACCCGGGACACCACAGTGTGACCAGAGCGTGTGCCACAAAACAGAACCACATGACCTTTTACAAAATTTACACATAAAATAGTCACAGTGTAGAGGAGAGGGAGGCTGAACGCACTGCACTGGGCAATTAAGGCAACACGTCCTTTTTTTTTTCCCCCCCCGTACAAGAAAAAAAAGAAAAAAGAAAAAAAAATGTGTGAAAGAAAGCAAAAGACGAAAAAGCACCAGGAAACCGTTTAGAGGACCTAAAGGAAAACACAAACACTTCTGTCATAAGTGATGTGCAAGGCAAAGACACAAACATGAACAAGTTAGAAATGTAAGTGACAGATGTTTTTCATTTTCAGTGATGTTTCTTTATGGTTATGAAGCTGGTGTTTTTCACAACTCCAGTTCTCTCAGTTAAAGAAACAATTATATATATAAAAAAAAAACCCACAAAACTTTTTCCTTTTCTTCCCCCCGAAGGTTTCTTTGTCAGTAGGCTCTCAGTTGGTGCAAAACACCTGCTGGTGCTTTGGAGGAGCAGCAGCTTGGCAATTCAAATGTTGCGTAATCTTCCAGTCTGTATAATAAAACAATCTGTCTCATCTTTGTGCATCTCAGCAGAGGTTGAAATTTTCATCCTGTTATGATTTTTCTTCTTTAACTCTTTAGCTTTGTTAGTGTTGAGATGTTTCCAGTAAATACTGGCAGATTTCTGAAGGAAACAAATGAATAAAACGGTCAAAAAACAAAACAAAAAAACCCCCCAAACGAATGTTAAATTAAAAAGCAAACCTCCCAGAAATTGATACAGTTATCTATAAACAGGCAGAACACAGAGCATTTTATTTCTTCCACATGTGCAGCAGATTGGTAGAAGACTCCAGGTGTGTCTGATCCCGGCCCATGTCTCAGAATCTGGGAGATTTTTCCATGAGATTCGTCTCGAGAGGCTGATAAAACAGGGTGCGAGTTCCCGCCTCTCACTGACAGGCAATATTACAGGTAAACTCACCACGAGCACATCTGTAACAGCCAACAACACCAGGAGATCCAGTACAGCCAGGCCTGCTGATTGGCTGAGGAAACAGTTTCCCTTCCACCCTCGTTAGGGGCACACCTCTGATGCCGATCTGGAGTAAGTGTGATGTGCAGCTTGTAAGATTTGAGTGTGTCCAGTTTCTGCAGGGATGATGATCAGGAGGAGGGATGCAAACAGCCGCATGGCGGGAAGGCGGGAAGAGGGGGGCACACTGATTACAGCTTTAAATGTTACATCATCAGTTAATAAACAACCGTCTGTCATGCTGTACCCGGTAAAGAAAACTCAAGCCGTCACAAAAGCTTGTTTACATACAAACACTGAGACAAAAGGAGGTAATAACGAGTTAAATAGTCGTATGGCGTTGAGTCGATCACCTATAAAGAGTAAACATTGAGATCACGCTTATTCCTAAAACATTACATGTTAAAAGAGCGCAGGTGGTTCACTTGCCCTTCATCTCCCTTTTCTCATCTTCGTTGTGCAAGAGTTATCATTTAGTCCTTTATTATTCAGTTGCACATTTGCATCCTCATAGTGTCACACAGAGACAAAGACGTCCAGGTAGAGGCGATCGTAGGACTCCCTGAAGAAGAGGATGAGGACGAGGCTAAAGAGACAGGAGCCGGTTAGACACCAGTTCAGCCACGACACATCTAGACGAAGAGAAGAAGGGGAAAAAGCACGAGTTAGATTTTTGTTCAATCACCAAAGAGCTTTAAGCAAGTTTTGCTACTTGGCAGCCATCTTGGTACCACTCCCAAACAGTCATTTTGGCCTAATTAAACCAGACCCCTATCTAAATGGTTTGGGAGAGAGCCACGCTCTGATTTTGATGGACAACTGTGCATTTCTCATTTGCCTCTTCAATCTTTTTCCTCTTGGCTTCCTGATAAATTTCAGTCAGTACCACTATATTTAAAAGAGATCTCTGCCCACAATTCACTTCTGTGCACATATCTGGAAAGCATAAGGTGGCCAGAGTAAGAAGCGACCTAAAAAGCATCATTGTATTTGCATTTTTTTTTTTAAATGTGAAAAAGGGCATCAAACTTAGGGTCAGCTTTGATATCAGCTGATCTGAACTGTAGCAAAATCTTGGATAGGCTCTCATCATGGCCAATTAAGACTCTATCATCATGGTTAGATGACTGTGGTATTGGTGGTCACGTCAAAAAAAAATAAATGAAAAGAATCTGAAAAGGACACGACCAGAGTTCAGGCCTTCCCTGGTACACAGCAACAAACCACTACATATGACACTGTGCTCCTATATAATGAAATATGACTCATCCACATATATACAGAAACCTAAAGGAGATGTCCACATGAAATGACACTGAATGATTAATTAGCCATTATGGCTGATAATGCTAATCAATAGGAATTTCTGACATGCCATACAAAACAGAAGCAGCCTGTGCTGTCTTTCATAATCACTCTCAATAATTCAATGATATTGGCAGTGTTCCCTATTATCATTGACCTACACTTGAACCTAAACATGGTGCAGAATGAGGTGTTCTATTTTCTCTGCTCTGTTCAAGCTCCATTAACCACAGGAGAGGTGCTCTGGCTGTCTGCAATAATGCTGAATCTGGAGGGCAGATGGGAGCCTCACACCAGCGCTGAACCGTCGGCATCTTAACTCACCAGCACTCAGACACATAACCTCTGCTTGTTCAGTCTCCGTGATGCGTGCCACAGATTTTCATCATGCACGCTTGTACGCACGTGCACGCGTAAACACGGGTCTAAAGCCTGGACAAAACGCAAATCGATAACCTCTTCCTTTCACGTGCATTAAGCAGCCCTCCCTGTGAAGCTGCTCGTCTTGCAGCGAGGGCTGCTCCTTGCAGGTGTTTGAGACTCTGTCCTGACAAAGATGTTAGGCTGAATCTTTCCCGCTTGGTGAAGGCCAATATCTTAGCCAGGATACAGGCTGCAGTGGAAGCAGGAAGCTGACAGAGTAAATATAGAGAAAATCAGGTTGTAACAGGCAGCAGAATCCAGGAATACATGCCAGGACAATGTGTCACAACTCACACCAGCTCAACTCCGTGTCCAGTCGGCATCCTTTTCATAAAGTCATTAATCAGCTGACTAGATCGATGCTTGAAGAGCTCGCTGCTCGGACTGCACAGCCTCTTTGTGGTAAATTATGAGTCCTGGCCGTACGACACAAATCCACATGAATGATGCGACACCTCTTTCGTGAGGAGGAATAATGTGCGGCCAGAAGTGCGAAGATGAAAGTAAAGGATAAACTGGGGCAAAAAGAAGGTGGTGAAGGGGCTTGAGGGGAGAGGGAGGTGAGGGATTGGATAAGGGTGTTTGCAGAGAGAAGTCAAGACTCCTGAATCAGCCTCATTAATCAGAACCGTGTGAGCCGGACAGCAGGAGACCTGGCAAGGAGGCAGGTTAATGGAGTTGTGTTTATCTGACCTGCAGTCTCTGTCTAACTGTCTCCCCGTCTTACACGTTCACACAACAAAGACGTGTCCATTTAAAGTTGGAGACAAAGTCTGCGAGCGTGTGGGTCTGAGCCCACGGCCCTAAATGAATGCTAATGTGGAGTTTAGCAATCGGAGTAATTCAACCAAGTGATGTGGTGAAAACGGCTAATTACTCCTCTCTGATTTCTAAAGGCGCACGTGAAGCCAAGTATGGAGGAAAGGGAGTTCAAGTTTGAGTGAGCAAACGGGAACTCAGGAGCAGAGGATGAAGGGAGAAGATTAAAATTGAATAAAAGGAAGCAGCAAAGAAAGAAGTGAAAGAAGCTCCGAGTCTTTGAAGCTCATCCGATCACCTGTTTGCTTTAATGCACATTATAATATCTTAATGATCACCGTTTAAAAGGACGCTTCATCTGGCTCGAGATGTGTTGCATTCCTGCAAACTTTCCTTCAACGTAGCGAGCAGCTGATTTCTGTTTTAAACTCAAGGCTGAGCACTTACTGTATGGACTATTGGTTTTGAAACACTTAAAATGCTTGGAGAAAAAAAGAAAAAGAAAAAGAAAAAAAAAGCGTTTCAAACGCATTTTCATCATTTTTCTACAGTATTTTGGATTTTTTTTATAAATTCCCTCTTGTGCTTTTCCTCATGCGGTTACATATTTGATTATTAGGCTTTTATACTCAGCACTGAAGCACTTTGTGGGATTTTTAAGTTACTGATAAACAGGTTGTCTAATAGGAAGGTGGTGATGACGGGGAATATTTTATGAAATAGAAGCCAAGGAGCTGGTAAAACCTATTTCTGTAAAGAAGTCTCTCTTTTCTCTCTCATTCTTTTTTGTCCTCGTATCTCTACCAGTCCCTACTAATTGTCCCTGTCAGTGCTGCTATGGCATTATGAGGATGAATGAACTGTAAAACTTAATGCCAGTGTTTTGTTTTGTTTTTTAATTTCCAAACCTTGTCTGGTTTATTCCAGCTGCTATGGTGGAATGTAACTGCAACGACAGAGCAAAACTAAATGTGCAGCATGACATCGTCTGCCCCTCTGTTCACAGAGCATGCAGCCTGCTCATTAGGACACATTGGCATACCCGTGGTATTGTCTGACAGTATACATGACACCGCAGAGCAAACATTTGGTCGGATCTGTATTTGTAGTCTCAGAACCAACAAATAGATAAGAAGCATTACAGCACTTGCAGTAATAATCATCTCACATTATTGTGGTGATCAGTTGAAATCATTGTGTCGGCTTGTAGCGATCTGTGAAACCAATTAACAGGAAAAGCTCAGATCACATCCAGAGGATGTTTATTATCATGGCCGCGCTGGCGGTTGTCAATGTGTCGCCAAAAAACGTGACATTTATCCATGTCAGTGGCCAAGGTTGATCTTTAGATGTTCTGCCCTCAATGTTCCAAAATCAAATGATGAAGACCTGAAAGTCTTAAAAAAAGATGAGCCATTTATCTATAACAGACTTGTGTTTTCCCAGCGCAAAGGGGGGAAATAAAAGTAAAAGAATTACTTTTTTTGGTGACTTTCATTGTATCAAATCACTCAAACATCTAACATCAGCATCTACAAAAAAAGAAAAAGCCAATGCCAATAAGATCATGATCACTGTATACAAGGATACAGGCTGCATGCAACAGGTGGCAAAGTTATATTTCAAGCCATCGGATCAATTGCTATTTTGTGAAGTTGTGTTAATACTGCCAAAGACCTTGTTCTTGATCAGACCTAACCCAGTTTAAGATATTACTATTCCATAAATAATCCTAATGACAGCATTTCTGCACGGGCAGCAGAGGGGCACACGCAGACACTATGAATATTACAGTCAAGCTCAAAGCTCTTATGAATAACAGTTCTTGTGGGAATGGAAAAGGATACATATGGACTTGATTAGACATTGTGAATGGTAGAGGGATCCAAATAAATAAACCGGTCACGCTCATGTTTTTGTTATTCAACTTTACTAAAGTTTTAATACTTACTTATTCTGATTTTTTTGATTCGAGTAAGATGTAAGATGGCATTCTTGACCATCATCACAGTCTCCTAATTCTAACAACAGGACATCAGCCACAAATGGCAATCCGACTGATCGCTGATGTCATGAACTACACTGGGTTCACTGTGACTGTATGATCGCAGTCAGAGGACACCGCTGTCAACACTGGACAGTTAATCATAATAACAGCCCATTACTATGGCTGCCACGGTCAGCAGAAAGGTGCTACAGATGAAGACTGAGACGTGTGCCGACAAGCATCTTATGGCCTTAATCAGTCTTAATTGAGGTCAATGCAGCGGTATAATTAATGAAGCTCGCTTCTCCTTTATGGACGTCGCCTTTGTTTGAGAGGATTGGGGTCACACATGAAGATAGCTACCTCAGCTTGGTGTAAAGACCATCCATCACAAAATGAAAACTGTCTGCGTACAGGTTGGTGAGTACACTTACTTTGGCGAGATCACTGAGAATGAGTGCAAAGGTGTGTCTGGCACTGTTGGAAAAATGAACAGCAGCAAATGAAACAGGCTTTTATTCTCTCAGGAATGACTGAGTCCTACAAAGAAAGGTTGTTTGCCTTTTCCTTCTTTCTTTTTAACTTCTCCGCCATCTTTATAGGGGCTTGAAAAGGTCAGCGAAGGCATTTTCACTTCAGAGAATATAAAGTTAAGCCAAAAGAAAAAGAAAAAAAAAAAATCCCGGGACCTTAGAACTGTGCTAATTATTTCTCAATAGTGAATAATTTGTGTTTTCCTCCTATGCAACTGAAGTTCAACTCATCCTCCACCTCCTAACACTCTTCTTCCTCCACACTACCTCTCTGCTGATTTGCATTCCGCTCCACGCTCGCTACCAAATGACACAAATGCGCAGCAGATGAAATCGGAAAAGAGGGACAAGTACAGATATACGGCCCAGAGGCTCTGTTCACGTTTCTGAGTCACATGGTTTAGAGACTTTTGGGGATTTTTAAAACATGACAGTCAAGAGGCCAGTTAGAGCTCACTGATCCAAAACCAGCTCCTCACAGATATTAAAACGGACAAGAGGGTAAATTCATAAACGCCCCCTCGCTCTCAGGGAGAAGGAGCTATAATTCAGAATGCATAACGAGGCAGTGGGCAGCCAAAAGGAAAACCCTAAAATGAACAATAAACTGGGAACAGGTGGACATCTTTAAAGGCTAAACTTGCCATATTCATGAATATCAGAAGGTGAAGGGGGTTTGAAGTTTGCACATTACTTGCTAAATACAATATGAGAGTAAAGAAAGGAAATTAGAGCAATTAGCCAGCCCACTAAAACACTCCAAAGGGAATTTACATAATAATCTAAATTTATTCTTGCAGGAGTGATCTGTTCAAGAGAACAAACATAACAGAGTGCTGCCAATTTATAGACCAGGCAGGACACGCCCACCTGCCTTTTGTTTTTTAAAAATCAATGGTTACAGTCACAGTTTAATATCCACGCTCAAATTGGACACTTCTCCCACATTACATTTACACCAACGAAGGTCTTTCAAGGTTTTCTTTTGGACTTTTCTTGGCTGCTTTTCAGTCCGGTCTTTATACCTGATTACTTTCAGAGGTGTGTGTCTGCGTGCGTGCATGTGCGCGTGTTAGGGGGGTTAAATCCACCTTACAGTGACCGATAAATCATTCAGGCATTTAAAAAAAAGCACCTAACTGAAATAGTGAACTTAGTTATGTCTACATATACTAGACAACTTAGCAAAGAACCAGTTTCAAAAACTACATCTTTAAGCACTTAAAACACATTTTTCATAGATTCAGCTAAAGAAATAGGAAAGATGAAATTATATTTTTGCACTAACAAGGTGATTCCCAAAGAAGTATTAGCCAAAAACATCTCAGCGTGCTGCCAGCAAACTCATATGAATTTTAAAACACTCAAAGGGACATTATCAGCGTTGAACTGGGCTCCCAGGATCCTGGATCTCATTACTTAAGCAATGTGGGATCCATATGACAGAAAATGCAGCAAAAAGCAGCCAAAATCCAAAGAAGACCTTTGAATGTCCTTCAAGAAGCCTGGAGAATTATTCCTGAAGACTGCTTAAAGAAATGACAAGAAACCTGCCAAAGAGTTCAGGCTGTGCTGTAACTCCATGCATGTTTTTGTTTTACCAATAAATCGCTGCACAAATATACCTAATAAAATATAAAGAAATTAGGAGTACCTCAAGACTTTGACACAGTACTGTATGTGAGGATTACTTTTTTTTAAAAGAACAGTTCTGCACTGATCTGGTAATTAGGTCAGATGAGACAGACAGATACCCATCTATCTGTGGTAAGCTGAAACTGATGTCACTGTGCCTTGAAGTTGAGCCTATAAGTCTCCAAAACTCTGCTGGAAGTATGGAAGCAAACGGATAGCAAAGGATACTCCATCATTTGACATGGTGAGGATGACTGTGTATAGTGCTTTACATTGGTTCAAAATTCATATAGGTGTTCTTTTAGTTTAAGAACATAATTTGCATCACTTCAAACTATTCAATAATTCTGGAAGACCCCTCTGCAATCAGGAAACGTTTCTGTAGATAAACCCTGGTCACCAAGAACAACTATGCATTGATTTCAAGTGAACATGCCAGCTAAATATCTTAACAGTCACCAGATTCCCTCACTGCTGGGCCCACAGGCTCATATTTTACTTTGTCTATACATCCAACTTTCCGACAACCAAATTACACCATTTATATCATTATATGCACAACACACTAATTTATCTTACCAATGACATCTGACCTCAGAGAATGGTTGATTTCATGCTAATTTGGCAGGTAAAACAGACTGTAGGTGGCAATCGGCACAGATTCTGCAAACTCAAATTAAACTGCCTGCAGCAGTGAGAACTGACAAGAGAACTCCGATACATCCTTCCCAACTTCAGGGTGAGAAGTGAAAAAAAAAGAGCAGCAAAGGCCTCCATCATCTCAGCTTGATCTTCTCCCCAGCTGTCACAGGAAGTTGTCAGGACTCATCTCAGCACAACAGAAACCCTTTGGCTCACCCACCCACCTACACACGCACACACAGACACACACACCTTTGCTCAAAAAGACACACGTGTGCATACACACAGACAGGCAGCAGTATATTAAGTGCACAATAACATGCAAAGAATGGACCACACACAGACACACACACAGACAAAGCAGTCCATCAGTAGGCGCTGCAGATGGGTGTGGAGCAGAGGGTACAGCATGTATACTTTATAAGTTCTACTCTTGTGATTAGTGTGTGTGTCCATGTGTGCAGCTGCTCTACCCAAAGCAATTCTGTGTGATCTATGATTTACTACTGTACTGACACGTTTCCGGTTCCATCAATCTTTTTTTTTTAACTGGTTATCCAACTCAGTGTTGCAGAGTGGTTGAAGACTATAACAGCTGACACAGGGTGGATACAGTACACACTGGACAGGTCATCGCTTCATCACTGGGTTATATAGAGAGACAATCTACCCGTTATTGAGCCTAATAAAAGAAAAAAAAACAAAAAAACTAACAGATTTGTATTTTCTTCCATGAAAATACTTCATCTGACTTACTGGTGTAACTGAAAACCTGTTTCTAATAGCAAATAAATTGGAATTGTAAAATTTTAGTTAAAATCCAACTATCTTAAACGGCCGCTCTATCAGATGACTCAAGTCCCAAATGTCTACTTTGCTGCTGTAATCTTGGAAGTAAAACAATCTGAGCTCAGAGTTTTTCTACCATCTATTTGGGTAAGAAAGTTGTGACCGCAGCAGGTACGTTTAGTTCTGCAAACTAAAACTGACAAAATAATTTCTCAGAAGACAGGAGGTGCTCAAACGTGGACTAGGAACTTGCACGTCAGTGAAAGTGTACTGCAGTGCTTCAGTTACACATTTTAAATTGCTGGAGGCCATCTCAGCTCATAAAATAACAAGAATATCCTAAAATGACAGCCGCACAGCAAGTATCCACAACAAATTACTGACACTTGGGAAATGGGAAAAGAAAAGTAAAAAAAAAATGCTGTGAACTTCACCTCGGCAACATTTCACCATTTTCAAATATGACCTACAGATTAACCCAGGATGAAAATTGTTAGCTGAAGTCTTGAAATTGTCCCATAATGCCATCTGTATCACGTTACAGCCTTTTTCCCCTCCCTCCCAGCAAGGCAAGCAGGTTTCATGATCTGGTTGTTGTACTTGTTAGTGGGTCCCGAGGGCCTCTGGTCAAACATTCGTATTCCCTCTGCACTGGCAAAACAACCCAGAAGGCAGGATTGAGATGCAGTTTTCAGGCAGCCGCTGCCTTGGAGCAATCAGAAGGACTTCGGAAATGAAGCTCATAAATATTTATAGGCTTCTGAAAATATCGTATTCATTCAAACAAACAGGGTGAAAGAAGTGCCTGTCTGTGATGGATGTGTAATAGCAGATAATTGGAGCTTTGAACAACAAAACTTACAGAGAAACTGAAGGCAGGTGGGCAAAGATCACATGGAAAAACATGGTCCCGTGTTCACACCAACACCCACATTCACGTGGTTGTAAATACACGCACCTATCCATGCATGTACGCACACACAGACACACTTTTAGGTTTGGTTTACTTTCACTTCCTCCTGTCAAAGCCATGAAGGTAGAAGAGAAGCAGGTTATTATATCAAACTCTGTCACGCTGTCAACAAAAGGTGAGGCTGTGGCTAAATTACAGCAGGAAGTTTCTCTCTTTGTCCTAAACATGTCAATCGCACAGAAACCTAATTTTCCTGCTGCCCCCCCCTCTTATCTGCCGCATCTATAGGGCTTGAAATGGATTTTTGTAAACAATGAAAACTCCAGATTTTGGGAGGTGCGAGAAACCTTTACAGGAACAGAAAACCTCTCTAATCTTCAGCTACTGTAGAAACTGGGCAAAGCCAGCAAAAACAAAACAGAAAGAAGAACCCCAACTTGCCATCTATGAGAAATTACAGCTGCTCTTAGTGATGATACACCAATGCAGTAGTTTTCACACTTTCTGGCACGCCACTCTTCAAAAGCTGAAAAGGTTCTCTACAGAGTTTTTCCATCAAACATCAACAGTAAAAAAAAAAAAAAAAGGATTCAACTTGAATCTTAATCGAATCAAAATAGAATAAAGGTCAGTGCAACAGCAGCAGCAGCAACAGCAGCAGCAGCAACAGCAGCAACAGCAGCAGCAGCGCTTCTTTGTTTTTATACCCCCCACATATTAAAAATAAAAATAAAATGCAAACTAATTTCGCTTCACATTTTCTCACTTGGCTGTCTGCGCCCCACCTGCAGCGCCTTTATGCCCCACTATTTGAAAGCCACTATACTAATGAAGATATAATTATCAGTGTTTCCAACAGATTTCACCTCTATTCATGCTGGGCAAGAGCATGTGCATGCACGCTGGGGCACACGCACGCAAACACTTTGTGATTTCCTAATAAGTTTAAGGAAGTTGTCTTGAGCAAATATCTAAATCATTTTGTAACATATATATAGAAGCAAATAGGCAATCAGTGTAATCAGATGTGTCTCCAGTGAGTTTCCAGTTAATCCAGCATCCGGGCTGCTGAATGAACTCCAACTCCTTGGCATTGGCCTGCAGCTGATGACAGAAGTACTTGTCCTCCTCAGAAACCAGTGTTTACCACCTCCTAAGGCCGACCCTTGAGATCACAGTGGAGCTCCAGAACAGAACAAAGGCTAGTGTTGCCACATGCAGTCCAAGACGGTGGACTTGAAGTCATTCTGTCAGAACAACTTACTAAAGAGGCAGCTGATGTCAAGGACTGCCACAACAACAACAACAACAAAACATGCTCACCCAGTCGACAAGACAGAGGCAGGGCTAGCTGTGTAGCGATGACTGGACTTTCAAAGTAAGCATAAGGGGATTGTTTAGCAGTAACACAGATAGCATTGTTTTCTCAGAGATGAGAACTGTTTATTATGACTACTATATTACACTTTTGCAAGTAGAGCCTCTTAAATTACACAAATTAGTGCTTTAACTGGTGTTGTCCTTACCCCACGACACTAAACGAGAGCAGAATAGGGGTGACAATGAGCGCATTAAATGAACGAATGATTATTCATGTTTTTAGCATACCTTTACAGTAAAAGGTGAGGAAGAAGAGGAGCAGCCCCGTGACGAGGTTACCCAGGAAAGTGACGACTCCACAGGTGATGCCTTCAGGGACCGGGTACACCGTCTCAATGAACAGCTCCAAGAATATTGGAACACTGCTGTTAATAAAAATGCCAACCAGGATGCAGGAAGTGTACAGGATTGCTGTGGAAACAAAGAGTGGGGCAGAATAAGCTACAGTTTAATTGGAAGCTTTGATGAAAGAGGGTTTCAAAGCTCAAATGAGCAATTTTTTTTAAAAAGATGCCATACTGGTCAACTTTATGGAACAGCGGTAGTGATTTATTCCACCTTCCACAGCTTCGTACGCTACCATTTGTTTTCAGCAGCACTGAGATTTATGACGAACCCTCATCCTAAAAACAACATTTCATTTGCCAGCCCTTCAGGTGGCAATTTAACACAAACAAAAGCAATATACTGTAGGTGTATTGACAGAAAATGGCCAGTTTGTAACCCAAACAACAAGTCACATCTACCCCAAGCCCGCCATCACTTATACCCGGTCTGAAGTGTCACACTGATTAGCTGAATGTGGCAGTTTTGCAATTTGAAATGTGTTTTTCTGCCTTACTCTGTTGTTATTCTATTCCCACTTTATGTGCTCAGTTTTAGAAAGGACCGCTTTAAAGGTAGCAGGTGCAAATATAACAGTACAGGCCTGGGTGGTGTTTTTAATGCACTTGGTTTGTGTTTCCATAAATGTATGTAACAAAAAACTTAATTCCTATTCTGAATCAAAATGCATTTCATAGATTCAACAGTACATTAAAAATCAAATTCCTTTTTTTACTTCCAAAATGCACAGATGTCCATATAATAAACAGCTCGTCTCATTTGCTCTTTGTGCATGATGAGAATCATGTGTTCGCACTGGATACACCTGCTGATTTATGTGCTGAAGTGGGGAAAAAGAAAATATAATTCAGGTTTGTTTTTGTGTGTTCTTCTTTGCAGACCAATCAGAAATGTTTCAGTAAGTTAGGCACTTGCGTACTCTCGTCCCAGCTGCAGACCTCAGCTGGCCCTAAAGTAAAACACGTGAATGTGTATTAGAGTGGATGTGCGGCGAGATTAAGCAGTCACCTCTGGAGCATCACGGCACCCTCAATCTCCCTTATCAAAGCAGATTGGTCCAAACGAGCTCCCCATTAGCCTGCACGTCCCTTTAATCACAGTGCCTCTGAGGGCCCAGCGTGCCCACTTGCCTGCCTGTGACTGGGAATCTAACCGCCACGCTGCAGCTGTCCCCCCTGATTCTTTTCATTCAGTGCTACCAAAGAGCTCAAATCAAACGCTGCAGCCGCTGCACACGCGCCTCGTGTTATAAGATTAGCCTATATGCCACCAGCTCCTAACAGGTTTAAGAAGATCCCTTGAAGGAAAGAGACATGATTGATCACAACTACCCAAGAACACAGAATATTTTCCTGAGGGACTATACTAGAATTTGGGGTTTCTGGCCCACAGACTTGTGTTGCATGGGTAATAAATCAGATAGAGGATTTCATTTCCCCCCAAAACCTGTTCGCTTGTTCTCAGAAACCAAAGATTATGCTTATCGGTGTTTAAATGCTAGTGACCGTCCCACACTAGGATAATAACTGGTTTTGGCAGATTTTGTTGCAGTGTCATACCACCCTCTTCTATGAGATGCCAGGTGGATGGAGCCTGGCAGCTGCAGACTGCCAGTGTCTGGGCTAAGTGGCAGTTCCAGGGCTTGGAGAATGATGATGGATGATGATGACTAAAATTAGTGGCTTCGGGTGACATGCTGCTCTGCCTTTTGGTTTGGCTTTGGAAAAGGCAGCCAAGTTAACACATGTCCTAAATAGGTTTATCACTGATATCAATGAATGAACTGGTTTTGATGAATATGTAGCAGATATACAGTAGAGCCTGTGAGACCTCCGTTATTGTGACCTGCATGTACTGAAGAGGTTTCCATCCACACTGGATAAAGATTGGGTGACACAGGTACACAGATTTTATGCAGCTGTGGACTCACCTGAAGTGGAGGGGAGGTGGGTATAGCTGGTCAGACAGGTGAGTGTGAACCACGTAGAGGCCAGTGAGGCTCCTGCCAGCATCAGCACCAGGATCAACTTCAGCATCCCGCGGATAGAGTCTGCAAATCTGAGCGCGTGCATGGGGAAAAGGAGAGAAAGGCGGACTATAAATACATAAAAGCAATGCGTAAAACATGTCAAGGACAAAAAACACTCAAGACTACTGAAGTGAGTACAGACAGCTGCTTCAGAAACAAGAAGCATCCTTCATAAACACAACCAGCATCTATGCAATTTTTCAATGTCTGTTTCTTCCACGACTTGTGTCATAATCTATTACTGGAGGCATGCATTGTTTCACAGAAGAGCTAGATCATTTCCTTCTCCCACTTGTTTCTGAGTGCATCAGTTGCACTTGTCACTACACAAGGAGACACTACTGCAAGAGTAGATTCAATTTGTCTCACCAGCTAAGCAGGCAGACTTGAGATGCACATTGTATTATATTGTGGAAGACAAGCCATCGGGCCATTCCCAAACTCTCGAGCTCTGCGGTTTCTCTTTGTAGCCCTTTCTAAACCCACATAGTTCATTAGGTTCCTCTCTTCTCCTCTGGGTATGCATATGCATGCATGGGAAAGATTAGATGAAGCTACAGAAGCCTTTAGCGATGACAGACACTAATTACTTTTGTTTTGTTGCTCACAGACAAGATGCTGAGAGAAAAGGAGGGCGGAAATTGACAATGAACTTAACGCAAGAATAAAAAACCCATGTTGGAAAATGGTTGATTAGTTCAACTAGGTTTTGAAGTTCTGTCAGTCTGCCGAGGGCCAGGGGACGCGGGAAAACATCCTTTGGAAGGATAATGAGAAGCTCTCTACTCAGAATGTTCCAGGGTGGCATTTTTAGATGAAATTATGGTCTCTTTGGATTTTATGAGCTGTCACTCATCGTCTCTACATATTATCTCCATATTCACAGAAAATCAGCTATACTCTGGATTCCTACCTTTGGTCTTTTAAATCACTGTGTGAGGCTAAGATGCATAACCTGGTTACTTCTGTTGGCCTTTTCAGAAAAAAAAAAAAAAAAAAAAATCCAACTAAATGATTCATATTTCTGCTTACAAGAATGAGCTGATAGCAATGGCGGGCTAGACAAGAGGGCCAAGCGCTTGGTGCTACACGGGGATCTCAATTCTCTACCCACAGCTACACCCCTGAAATCTCCATCACCCATCTGCCACTGACTGGCTCACATCCACAACCCTTCAACCACTCCTGCTACCAGAGAGGGACGAAATCCTTAGTCTGCAACCAGCCAAGAGCTCATCTCTTTGCAGAGAGGATCACAGACTGTTCCCCTGTACTACATCCAATCTGATCCTTTAGACAAAAATGCCATAAGTAGCTTATGTCCTATACGACACCTCTGGATCCCCACTCCACTTGATAAAGAGCTTGGTTACTCATTGGCACAATATGGTGCGTGTGACACGTTTTAAATTTGAACTCACAAATGTCAGTTTAAATGTCACTAACTGAAGCGCATAGTTAGCCACCAGTAATAAAAAATATCCCATCATAAAGCATGTTTTTCCTTTTTAAAAGTCGATCAAATTTGCATTTTTGGACTCCACTACAGTAGCACTGCATGATTTATTATTTAGAGCAGTCTGACGTTTTAGCACACGGGGATTCATTCATTCGAAACTTATATTTAATACCTTTTCAGAGATGTATAACATTAAATTTGATCCTTCTGCTCTAACAGCTATCTTTGGAGTGATACCTCGAAACGTCACTCTCTCAAAAATACTATTCGAATTCTATTGCCCTTTGCTTCACTCACTGCAAGGCGCCTTATACTTAAGATGGAAGCAGGAAGCTCCTCCCACACATGAACAGTGGCTTGCAGGGCTCATCAGGTTTTTGCATTTGGAATAGATGAAATATACACTGGCAGGTTCAACCACTGAATTTCTTAAGGCATGGCAGCCATTTCTAATGTACATGGAAACATTTAAAATGACCACCTTATCATGACCTGATACCAGATCTCTATATCAGTATCGTAGTTAACTGTACACTGAGTGTCCCTTATACATTTCATTTTTATATTTGTGGGGTTTTTTTTGTTGTTGTTTGTTTTTTCTCCTCTCTTTCTGTTATTTTTTGGGGTATTGTAAATATTGAACACCAAAAGTACTGTATGTTCAAAGTTTTTCTATTAACATGCTGTTGTAACTGAAAATAAAATCAATTTAAAAAAAAAAAAAAAAAATATGGCCAAAGTTTGAATCTTAACATGAGCATCCATCACACACTGTGTATGACAGATAAGGAGGTCCTCGTTTAGAAGTAAGACCAGTAATACTGAGCTGTTCCTTCCTTTACTCTTCAAAAATTACAAGCCTATATACAGTAATTTATTCATCTTCCTCACAGAACTCCATTATTATGCAAAAATCAATTATAAATAGTAAACATTACACTGCATTCTTGAATTTTTTCAAACATTTTGCTAATATTTTAGCGTGCTGTTAACAACCAAAAATATACAACTACATTTAAAAAAAAATTAAATTAATTTACAAATTAACAAAAAAAAAAAAAAAAAAATCACTACAACTTCTTGTATAAGTGGAACTATACGTCACATTCATGGGAACGAGGTTGTCACATATGACACATGAAAGAGGCACTTCCATGGGATTTGTTAAATAAGATTAAGATATAACTGTTACACTACTCTCTGAGTAAAGAGGGTCATGTCATCTCATGAGGTAAAGTCAGAATTAAAAGCCTATCTTTTACACTCCCCTAACAGGATTTATTGGCCATAAAGATAGCATCATTTAAGTCATGTAGAATCAGATTCCATTTTCTGCTCCCCAGTGCCTGCAGGGAATGATGAAATATCATCATTAGTATAATTTAGGCCCGTCTACGTTTTTAGTGAGGAGCAGACATCCTGCAAAAGAAAAAAGAAAAGGACGATATAATATGATGACCAACATGCAATCACAGATTGTTCTCGTTTGAAGGAAAAACAAATTAGGCCGCGGCTGACACTCATTTGCGTTTGCTCTATTGGAGTATTTTCCAGCTCAGACGTCCGTGATGTGAAGGAGAATAACCTGGTTCTGTTTTCTGCCACCTCCTCCGTATTCACCCCTCGCCCCCCCCTTTTTTCCCCAGAGCTTGTAATGGGGAGATAATGAGTGAAGCTTGTTAGTTATTCTTTCCACTCTCCTCAATCTGGAGAAAAATAAATAAATAAAAATAGTGTGCAGTGTCGTGCTGCTGTTGTCCAATCAGCATCTGTCTGGGCCAGACAATTAAACAGATGCCAGATTGTTTGTCAAATGTTTTCATGACGGGGCCACACCTCGGAGCAGCTACCACCGCTAATTGAACCTGCTGGATCGAGGTCCCTGCCATTCAAACATCCACTGAGCCAAGACACAGGGAGCGCAAGGTTTGCACGAGCCTGTGTATGATTTTTATTTATTTATTTTTTGGCAAAGGGCTTGTGCTGACACCCAAAGAAATTTAGCTAAGCAGCAATAACCACTCTAAATGTGAAACTGCAACACCTGCAGCAAAACCGCATTTAAAGAAGAACATTTCCTGCTCCCTGTGGCAAACTGTGCTCACGACTGGCACAGCAGAGTGCTGACTGAAGGGAGAGGGACGGCTAGTGGCGTATAATAAGTTACAACTTGACATTAACAACTTAAGGGCTGCTAGCGGGTGAGACAAGGGACAGAGATTGCTCTGTTCAGTTCATTAGCACAATCTTTCCTGGGAATTTATCTAATGATGCTGTGATACAGCAAGTTGATGAAGAAAGTAAAAACAGAGAGGGGGAATAGAGAGTTTTGGGGAAATGGAAAAAGAATTTAATAAATTTAAAAGTTCTTCTGTCTTAGCTGAGAAACATTTCTCCAATCAAAGAATGGAGGTTAGCTCCTAGATACCATCTTGACTGGAAATACTGCATGAGAATACCAGCTTCCTGTCATGCAACACCATGGTGCACACTGCAGGGGAGTCTAAAAAGAATACACTTTTCTTCATCATTATGGCGCATGTGTAGAATTATGGCTGTAATGTATCATTCACGCATGAGGATGATTCATCAATAATTCCTTTTAATAAAACATACCAGCATGCATACCATTCTTGGCATCACCATCAAAGCTTGAAGGTGCAATATCATTCGTCTGACTCACTTTAAGTCAAAAGAATGGGGCATTATTTTACTGGTCAACACAGGAAGTCATAACATTTTTAAAAGGACTTGCTTTTCCTTCTCATATTTGATAAACAAAGCGAGATCTAACATATTTTCTGGGTTTCCGCAGCACTGAAGGGTACTGCCATGCTTTTTTTGTCAGATGAAGTTTCTTTGTTGTAAAAATGAAACTTTAGGACACTCAAATTTAAGTTAAACAATCGTCTCCTGCTTTTACTTCATACTTAAAACAAGGGCAACTGCACATTTGTACAGGTCCTATTATCATCCCAGTTCTAAAGCTGTCCTCCCACCAGGATCATTTATGTGCTGCAGACAAATATTCAGATCATCCTTCCATTCAGATAAGCTACTGTACTTTTTAACAGTTTTCACTGATATAATATAGACAGGCGCCAGAGAAAGGCCGAGCTCACCAAAAGACTCCACTCATTCTCCAGGCTTGACTGTTCCAGACCTTTCCAATAAAAATTGAGACCTTTTCTAATAATCTGTCAGCGACTACAAAATTATCTTCCACTTACGTCTCTCCAGCACTTGCACAGACGAAACAAAGCTACAAAAGAATTGCTGCGTTTCTTCTGTTTTCAAAATTCTTATGCTCTGTACTGTCATTAATAGGAAAAGCGATACAAGCCAAATCAAGTGCTGCATACATATATTTAAAGTAAACTTAAGTAGAGTGTGGATCACTCCTTGGTAAGGTCCCCTGTTAGCGTATAAGTGTTTGATTTGTAAATGTATATGTAAATAAACCTTTTATATGCACTAAAATCCACATAAAAGCTTTTCATTATCAGTCTCCACAGACTGGTTTCACATTTTCAGAGTGGCCATGGAAAACTAGGCAATAAATAAATACAAACAATACACTGTACGTTATATGATGTACTGCTTAAACTAACTGAGGGAACAAGTGTTGTGAATTTTTCTGGATTTACAGCAGCTGTTCAACAGGTAAATGAATCATTACCAACTACAGATGAATAAACTTTAACATGGATGGATGAATGGATATCCAGTGTTCACCCTGACCAACCAGAAGACTGTCGGTAAGTGGATGAACTTAAGTTATATTCAGTCGCTTTAACACGATCAAGCCCCAAGACAACCCAACCCAAATGACACAGGAGCGGTTAGAGGAATTTCATTTACCCATCAACTGTTGCATCAAAGAAAGACTAATTATGCATCCACTGACTCTAAATCTATTGCAATCAACACCAATAATTCAACAGTTCTGTTTACATATACTTTCACCTAATGCAGCAAACAGCTTCATTGATTAACAGCGGGAGTTATAGGCTCATTTCCCTGATTACAACTTAAAGAAAACACTGGATCTGCTTGGTAGTGCTGATTGCACCTCAGCCTACAACAAATATACATCTATCAGACACGAATGAGTCCCTTCCTTTTGCAGAGTCCACACTTTGTCTTCATAGTGTGGCTCCCGATCCATCACTGGAGGTGAAGCGGTAGCTGCATTAGCATCAATTTCCCTCGCTCTATTGCAGCATCGCTGCACTCAGATCGTATATTAAAAGAGGGCAGATGAGAGAGGAGCAAGAGCAGTTCCTATTTTTACCTCAAATCAACCTTCACTCTTCTTTATGATATTTATTGATTATTAACATTGTTACAAACAATACAGCCTTGCAAGTGGCAGGTGTACACTAGAGGTGGGAATCACCATACATCCCACGATACGATATTAT